>NW_028270141.1:85171631-85788631 GCF_037043375.1 Chiloscyllium plagiosum | reverse complement strand
TAAATTTGCAACAAGCTAGGGCCATTATAACCCAATCCAATCTTTCCACAGTTGCTAATTGTAAATGTACGTTTTCCAGCAAGAAAATAAAGAGCAACAGTACATGTGTATATATTTCGGAACATCTTAATGAGTTCCATTGGCAATGAAACAATAAAAATAAGTATTTATTTAATATCTCTACATAGCTACACCCTCTGCAGTTAGGCTCTCTTGTTTATCTCAGTATATTCCACTATCTTTTTAAATTCTTACTTCCTAAATATTAATTAAAACATTGTTCCTGCTGGTGGACAAATTGGCAGAACAGGAGGGCATAGATTTATTAACAAAGGGGGTACTGGAGACCTAAGGAGAAACCTTTACATACCGCAAGTGATTAAGATCTAGAAAACTCTGATCAGAGAGTGCTGGAGACAGATTCAATCAAACCATTCAGGAGAGAATTGGATTATTATCTGAAATGCAAGAAAGTGCAAGGCAATGGGAGAAGGCAGATGAAAGGCACTGTATGAACTGTTCCTTCAGAGAGCCAATATACCATGGTAGGTTGAATGGCAGCCATCTGTGCTATATCAAGTTTATCATTCTGTCAAACACTCACCTGTTCTTTTTATGTTGGACCCTTTTCATGTACCTTTTAAAAATTTCATTCTAATCGCCCCACTACATTTTATATAATGTTGATAGTTATCTTCAGTCTTATTCACCTTAAATTTACCATATGTGATGTAAGTCGCAAATCAAAAAATTGTCATGTATGTACTCCAGACTAGAGAAATAATCAGCATGCGTATCATGTTAACATTCTAATGGGATTATTTTAATAGAGAGGACAGACCAGAGAAAAGTGTATTTATGATAGTGAAAGTAGTAGGCCAGAGCAGTGGCACAGCGACTAGCACTGCTGCCTTACAGCACCAGGGACCCAGGTTGGATCTCAGCTGTGGGTGACTGTCTCTTTGGATTTTGCACGTGCTGTTGGATGTTTCAGTTTCTTCCCACTGAGCAAATATATGCAGGTTAGGTGGATTGGTGCAGTAAATTGTCCCATTGTGTCCAGGAATGTGGATTAGCCAGGGTAAAATATAAGGTTACAGTGGGAGTGTTGGGAGTGGGTGGAATGCTCTTCAGAGGGTCACTTCAGACTTGATGGGCTGAATGGCCTCTTTTTATACTGTAGGGATTCTATGGTTCTAAGTAGTGAGTGAAATAAAAAGTTCAGGATATTTGGAGGATGAATCAGAAATTGAAAATTCAAAAGTAATAAGATTGGAAAATGCAGAGGTGCTGAGAAAGTTATATAGCATGATATTCTACCTTCCAGAAAATATTGACATGACTTACCAAAGATTTTTACCGAATCATAAAGCAATTCTCAAAGATAAGAAAGATTAAGCAAAGTTGTGTAAGTAATGAAAGAAAATGGTATCAAGCTCTCTCTCTATATGAAACAGAGAAAAGAACTTGCTCCCTGTAGAGGCTTTGGTTATAATAAACTGATATCGTTGGTGATATTGTTCTGCTGTATATTTCAAGCTCTGATAAATTGTGTAATACATAAATAGCTTGGTTTGTTCTCTTTTATCTTCATTTCTTATGTGTAATAAACTTCTATTTTATTGTTAAAGCCAAATCTGTAACATTGTATGTTTATGTTTGTGAAAGATCACCATATTAAATGTTTAAAAATCAAATCAACTTTCAGTTTGGGACCGCACTTATCCAGTAATAACATTAGCTGTGATCATGCATTTCTATTCAATGTCAGTTTAGTTGTAACCTTTCAATTTGTAAAGGAAATTGCATGCCTTGAATCATCCTATTACTTGCCTCATGGAAAATATTTATTTTATCTGCCACTGCAACTTATATTTGAAGATATCTTACTTTCATCAATATCCAGTAACCATGTCTGCCCTGTTAATTTGGACAAAATCATTTTTTAAAATTGCCTTTAGCCTTTCTTTTGAGTCTAGCTCTATTGTACTTCATTCTTCAGTGTCTTTTTCCAGTGTCCCTGATGTGGACGTGCCAGTGTTGGACTGAGGTGGACAAAGTTAAAAATCACACAACACCAGGTCTCCATTAGCTACCTGGCGAAGGTACTGCACTCTGAAAGCTTGTACTTTCAAATAAGCCTGTTGGACGATAACCCGGTGTTGTGTTATTTTTCACATTGTCCAGTCTGACATTGAACCTTATTTCATAAAGGTATTATGCTCCAAGGTCTTTGTGTGTTGACTTTTGTAGCAATGAGACATCAAAAAAGGTTCTAAAGGTGACTATTTCTTCTAGACCTGCAGACATGACTATTTCCATGAATTCCCTCAAGAATTCCATAGATCAGGGCTTTCAAGACATCATTAGGCATATCCAGAGTGTTGTCACATAGACTACGAGGTCCATTGAGTCCATGTCCAGGATAACATACTGCAAATGGGTTGGTGTCAATAATTATGAGCAGACACCATCACCATGTTTCTGCTGGGGCTGCACCTCAGAGACATTTCATCCCCACATGTCAGAATTTACACATGATAAGAAGGTTGTTTTTATTTTTCACCACTAACACTTCCTGTAAAAAAATGTATTTAAGTTGATGAGATATACTATCCACGTGTGTTGTAACATTTTCGTTATAACAGGGTCTTTGTCCACCTCATTTCTCTTTGCAATGTGTGGTCCCTTTAAGATTGTCAGGACATGTATGCATCTTAAATGGACTATAGTTCTTTTGGATTAGAGGAACCATTATACAGAAGAGGAAGGTGAAAGGTTTAAAAAAACAGGCAAAAGAGAAGACCAAGCTTGTAACCAAATGTGCCCATTGTGGAATGTTTACTATAACAACATTTATGATCATGCCAGATCAATGTGGTACAAGGCAATATAACAGTTACTATGTTTTGTGGTTCTCAGGTTGCTTTCAAGATGTACCTTGGAGTGACCCCTCGGGTGACCTTCTGGAGCCAAGCTGGAGATGATTGCTCGCTGTTTCTAGAGAAGAATCCACTCTTGGGCTATGTGGAAATACCTGAGAAGCATTCCTGTTTACTGTACTCCAACATGATCTGTGGCATCTTGAAAGGAGCACTAAAAATGGTAAAAACACCAAGCAAGTCACGAAAATAGATGCTATTACTGCATGTGTACTTTTACGTAGAATGTGCTTGAGGCACTCAAAGGGAAAATTGGATCAATATGTGAAGGAGAAAAAGTGTAGAAGAGATTAAGAGTAGAAATGGTTATTCAGGACTGCTTTTACAAAGCATCAACTCAGATGCAGTCTGTTAAATAGTTTTTATGATAGAAAAGTTCTATTAGTGAATTGTTCTATGTAAGATTTTAAGCTTGAATACTTCTGCACTGAGTCAGATGTCATTATTGTCACTGGATTAGAAAGGGGAAAACCAACAAAAATTCCCATTAATACTTTGTGTTAGTAAGTAACATCTGCTGGAAAATCCATGTGTATGAATATGGAGTGAGAGGTGATCAGGCACAGCTATAAAACACTCTATGATCAAGTTGCCTGCAAATATTCACTGACTCAAGCAACACTTCAATATTCATTGTGCCCAAGTGATCAAAGCTACTGGGTGCAGACCCAGGAATTTCCCACCTATGGTTTTTTAGGGGAGAAAATGTAAATGGAGAAGCTACAAAAAAAGAATATATTGACTCTTAATGTGAAAGTACTTAACAAGTACAAGAGTTCTTGTAATTAATGGCTTAAGTGGGAAAATTTATTTTCCACAACTGGAGAAGCTTGTAGTGGAGCAATATTAACAGAGAGCTGTCTGCCTACCCTGCTGATGTGCAACCAAAACCAAACAATATAAAAATGAAAGAAACAAATGCCGGGGCCCAAATTCTTTGAAAAGGTGGGGAAGAACAAATGCAGCTGCAATTAGAGATAGTGCTTCAACTCGATTAAATTTTAAACAGCTAAAAATTTCTAAACCACAACAGGAAACGTTCGAATGTATATGCACAGGAGAGGGAGCTGATTTGTGGTAAGGGTCATGAATTACATTTTCTACTCATCATTCGTACCTGTATATAGTAAATAGTGTAAAACGAAAGCTAAAGACAATTAAGGCAAATAAAGTTAAACTAAATGACTAGTAAACTTCAAGGTTTGGCAGGGCACCATGGAGAAATGAAATATCAGTCCTGTTATGGATAGAGCCAGCCATTCAAACCTTCAAGCCTGTTCCACTATTCAAGCTGATCATGGCTGATTATCCAACTGTTACTACTTTCTTCCCATACCTTTCGATCTCTTTAGCTCTAAGAATCATACCTAGCTTTTTCTTGAAAACATTCCATTTTTTTTATCTCACCTGTGTTCATGGTAGAAAACTCCACAGGCTCCCTCCCTCTGGGTGAAGACATTCCACAGGCTCCCCCTCTCTGGGTGAAGACATTCCACAGGCTCCCTCTCTCTGGGTGAAGGAATTCCACAGTCTCCCCCTCTCTGGGTGAAGGAATTCCATGGTTCCCCCTCTCTGGGTGAAGACATTCCACAGGGTCCCTCCCTCTGGGTGAAGGAATTCCACAGTCTCCCCCTCTCTGGGTGAAGGAATTCCACAGACTCCACCTCTCTGGGTGAAGGAATTCCCTGGCTCCACCTCTCTGAGTGAAGACATTCCATAGGCTCCCTCTCTCTGGGTGAAGGAATTCCACAGACTCCCCCCTCTGGTGAAGGAATTCCCTTGCTCCCCCTCTCTGGGTGAAGACATTCCACAGACTCCCCCTCTCTGGGTGAAGACATTCCACAGGCTCCCTCTCTCTGGGTGAAGACATTCCACAGGCTCCCTCCCTCTGGGTGAAGGAATTCCACAGACTCCCCCTCTCTGGGTGAAGGAATTCCACAGTCTCCCCCTCTCTGGGTGAAGACATTCCACAGGCTCCCTCTGTCTGGGTGAAGGAATTCCACAGCCCCTCTCTGGGTGAAGACATTCCACAGGCTCCCCCTCTCTGGGTGAAGACATTCCACAGGCTCCCCCTCTCTCTGGGTGAAGGAATTCCACAGGCTCCCCTTCTCTGGGTGAAGACATTCCACAGGCTCCCCCTCTCTGGGTGAAGACATTCCACAGCATCCCTCTCTCTGGGTGAAGGAATTCCACAGGCTCCCCCTCTCTGGGTGAAGACATTTCTTCTCATTTCAGCTCTAAAAGAGTTACCCCTTATCCTTAGACTGTGACCCCTGGTTCTGGGCTAACCAGTCATTGAGAACATCCTTCTTGCATCTATTGTGTTTAATCCTGTTAAAATTTTATAGGATTCTATAAGATCCCCCCTCATTTTCTAAACTCCTAACCAATCTAGTCTCTCCACATATTTGGACCTGACACTCCAAAAATCAGGTGAACCTTCTTTGCGCTCCCCTTCAAGCCAGAACATTCTTCCTCAGATGAGAAAACTAAAACTGCACATATCATTCTAGGTGTGACCAATGTCCTATACAGTTGCAGCGAGACATCCCTTCTCTTGTGCTCAAATCCTCTTGCAATGAAGAGAATGTCATATACTTATCTTTTGTTTCTTTACTGCCTGCTGCACCTGTGTGCTTACTTTCAGTGAATAGTGTACAAAGGCACCCATGCCTCAATGCATCTTCCCATTTCCCAATCTATTTCCATTCAAATAATGACTGCCTGTTTTTGCTAAGTGGATAATGTCCACATTTATCTCCATTATACTGCATCTGCATTGTATTTGCCCACTCACTCAACTTGTTCAAATCACTGAAGCTTCTATTCATCATCCTCACAGCATACCCTCCCACCCAGCTTTGTGTTGTCTGCACATCTGGAGGTGTGGTGCATAATTACTACATCTAATTCAATAACATATATTAAGAATACCTGAAGTCCAAGCACCGATTCCTACCAGTTACTGCCTGCTACTCAGAAAAAGACCTGTTTATTCCCACTCTTTGTTTCCTGCCTGCCAACTAGTTCTTAATCCATTTCAGTGCGCCATCTCCAATCCCAAGCACTTTAGTTTTGCATGCTAATCTTTTATGTGGGACCTAGTCAAAAGCCTTCTGAAAATCCATGTAACAACAACAGTGCCTCCCCCATAATCACTCTGCTGGTTACATCCTCAACAAAATCTCCAGCAGATGTGTCAAGCATGACCTCCCCTTCATAAATTCATGTTGACTCTGTCTTGTCACCATCTTCCAAGTGCTCGGTTGTTACACCTTTTATAATGGACTTTAGCATTTTTCCCACGAGTGATTTCACTAACTAGTCTGTAATTCTGTTTTCTATATGCATCCCTTCTTAAATAGTGGGGTTACATTTGCTGCCTTCCAATCCATAGGAACTGTTCCAAAAGCACAGAATTTTGGAAGTTTGACCACTAGAGAATTTGCTTTTTCTAGGGACACTTCCTAAAGTACCCTGGGGGGGGGGGGGGGGGGAGAGGTTATCAGGCCCCTGGGATTTATCTGCCTTCAATCCGATTAGTTTCCCCAACAGTACTTCCCTATTAATATTAATTTCTTTTAATTCCTTCTGTTAGGCTCTGCCCCTCATACTTTTGGAATGTTATTTTGTATTTGTGAAAATCAAACTAAAGTACTTAATTAGTCTGTCATCTCTTTGTACTGGTCCCAATGACCCAAGAATCAGAAATCACTGCCTATGCAATATATCTTCAGCCACGTGTTCATCCAATATATCTTAGAAGGATTCA
Organism: Chiloscyllium plagiosum; assembly: GCF_037043375.1. NCBI lineage: Eukaryota > Metazoa > Chordata > Chondrichthyes > Orectolobiformes > Hemiscylliidae > Chiloscyllium > Chiloscyllium plagiosum. The sequence continues at coordinate 85,781,917 of NW_028270141.1, read as the reverse complement.
ATGTAGCCATTCGGCTGAAGGAAATGTTTCCTGGACTTCATCAATATCAGCATAAAATATAAGAAGAAGAGAGGAGGATCTGCTGAAGTTATATAGAACATGAATTGGATCATGGCTGGATTATTATGTACAGTTTTGGGACCCACACTTTTGGAAAGATGTGATCACATTAGAGAGAATGTGGAAGTGGTTTACAAAAATAGTTCCAAAGATGAAAAAATTCAATTCAAGATAGATTCAAGAATGCAGAATTGTTTCCCTTGGCAAGGACAAGGTTAGGAGCAGATCTCATAGAAATTTTCAAAACTTGGAGGGGGTTGGATACAGTAAATAAGGAGACATTGTTCCAATCCTTAAAAACCAGAGGACATATATTTAAAGTGTTAAAGATTTAAAGGAAAGAAGTAAACACAAGGTTGAAAAAAACATTTTTTTTCCACAGCGAGATGTTAAGGTCCTGAACACACTGACTGGAAATGTTGGGGAAGTAACATCAATTGAGGGATTCATGAAGACTTTAGGTGATTATTAAATAGGAACAACGGACAAGGTTGCAGACAAAAGAAAAACACGGGATTGGCACAAAGCCAACATGATCAACTAGCTGATGCCCAAAGAGCCTCTTTCTGCACTTTAACAATTCTGAGGTACTGAAAAGGATATCAGAGAACTAAACCCAGTTATAGGCTGACAGGTGGGGGATGCCACACATGTCCCAGTTGAGGTTTGTAAGGAGCCAGTCTCTAGAAAGTTCAATGTCACTGTGATCTTCAGTGCCAGAGGCATAACACTGTCTCCTAATCCACCTTGTTTTACAGCTGCCTGCAATAAGTGGCAAACGCAGGTGATGGTCTCCCTAGTCATGTGAAGATATCTCCAGCACTGCCTTTCACCTATCTTTTGGTAGACTTTCTTTTGGTACACTACTCGACAGTGCTTGAAGACTCTGGTTCACCTCTTTGGGAATTTTTTGATCATCTGCACTCCTGTACTCTACTCCTGTATCTGATCTTGCTGGCAACATGCATTCCTCCTTCTTTGCCTCAACCTTTCCCTTAACCTCAGCAGTGCTGGTATAGCTGCTGGGATAAGTTGGCAAACATCATGCAGGGAACTCATGATCTGGATAATTGTGAGATTAGCTATTTTGGTCAGAGGAATTGAAAGACAACTTATTATCTAACAGGTGAGAAACTTCAGTGTGCTTCAGTGCAGAGGGATCTTGGAGTCCTTGTACATGAATCACAGAAAGCTAGTTTGCAGGTACAGCAGGTACTAAGAAGGATAAATGGAATTTTGATGTTTATTGCTAAAGGAATAGGCTATAAAAGTGAGGAAGTGTGTTCTGTAACTGTACAAGGCATTACTGAAACAGTGCCTGGAGAATTGTGTACACCTAGGTCCCCGTATTGAGGAGGGATACAATTACATTGGAGTCAGTTCAGAGGGGGATCACTAGATTGACTCCAGAGATGAGGGATTTGTCTCAGGAAGAAAGCTTAAGTAGTTTAGGCCTGTACTGTCTAGAATTTAGGAGAATGAGAGTAAATCTATTTGAGGTACTTATGTAAGTGTTAAAAGGGATTGACAAAGTAAACATAGAGGGAACGTTTCCTGCTTTGGGGAGATCTAGAAAAAGAGATCATAGTTTTAGGACAATGGGTCAGCAGATTTAAAACAGAGATAAGGAGAAATTACTTCTCTCAAAAAGTCTTGAGTTTAATTAATTCACTATTCCAGAGTGTGGTGGATACCAAGACCTTGAGTAAATTTAAGGAGAAGATAGACACATTTTTAATCAGTAATGGGTCAAAGGGTTATGGACAGCAGGCAGGAAAATGGGGTTGAGGGTGAGATGAGATCAGTCATGATCATATGAAATGGCGGAGTAGACTCGAGGGGCTGAATTGGCTATTCCTGTTGCTAGTTCTTATGTTCCAAATTCTACATTGCCATTTACCCTGATCTAAAACTTTCAATGCTCTTACCTCCACTGCCTTCTGAGGCAGAGAGTTCCAAAGGTGCACAATCCTCTGATAGATGGAAATTCTCATCACTGTACATAGCCTTCTTCTCTCCTCTGACATCCCCTCTGTCCTAATCTTCAACCTCCCTTTGATAATTGGCCCTTTCACTATCTCGCTTGATATTCTTAATATTGCTCAATCCCACTTCCACATAGATTCACATGCCCAGTCTTAGCCTTATACTGGTGTGTGTTCAATTCACCAGCTCTGTTTTACGCCATATCTTTTACTCCATATAGAGCATATCCAATGATTCTATTGGCTTTTCCTTCTAAGTACGGAGCTAACAGCTTTCCTGTTCACTGTTCCCCTATCACTGTGGCTCCCTGTCAGCATCAGTTTCCTTTCACTAAAGGTCAAGGTCCTACAAGTACCAGAACAACAAACATCATTTAAGTTCCATTCTTTACCTTTGTTTCCTACCTAACCACCTTCTTCTGAGGTGAGCCCCTTTTAGAGTAAAGCCCCATTTGCCTCAGTCAGTCTGTTTTGCTAGCATCAGTTAGGGCAGACCTTTTGTCCAGTCAGATTTCACCGCTTGCATTATAGTCATAGAGTCATAGAGATGTACAGCATGGAAACAGACCCTTCGGTCCAACCTGTCCACGCTGACCAGATATTCCAACCCAATCTAGTCCCACCTGCCAGCACCCGGCCCATATCCCTCCAAACCCTTCCTATTCATTTACCCATTCAAATGCCTCTTAAATGTTGCAATTGTACCAGCCTCCACCACACCCTCTGGCAGCTCATTCCATACACGTACCACCCTCTGTGTGAAAAGGTTGCCCGTTAGGTCTCTTTTATATCTTTCCCCTCTCACCCTAAACCTATGCCCTCTAGTTCTGGACTCCCCGACCCCAGGGAAAAGACTTTGTTTATTTATCCTATCCATGCCCCTCATAATTTTGTAAACCTCTATAAGGTCACCCCTCAGCCTCCGACACTCCAGGGAAAACAGCCCCAGCCTGTTCTGCCTCTCCCTATAGCTCAAATCCTACAACCCTGGCAACATCCTTGTAAATCTTTTCTGAACCCTTTCAAGTTACACAACATCTTTCCGATAGGAAGGAGACCAGAATTGCATGCAATATTCCAACAGTGGCCTAACCAATGTCCTGTACAGCCGCAACATGACCTCCCAACTCCTGTACTCAATACTCTGACCAATATAGGAAAGCATACCAAATGCATTCTTCACTATCCTATCACTTTCAAGGAGCTACGAACCTGCACTCCAAGGTCTCTTTGTTCAGCAACACTCCCTCGGACCTTACCATTAACTGTATAAATCCTACTAAGATTTGCTTTCCCAAAATGCAGCACCTCGCATTTATCTGAATTAAACTCCATCTGCCACTTCTCAGCCCATTAGCCCATCTGGTCCTGATCCTGTTGTAATCTGAGGTAACCCTCTTCGCTGTCCACTACACCTCCAATTTTGGTGTCATCTGCAAACTTACTAACTGTACCTCTTATGTTCGCATCCAAATCATTTATGTAAATGACGAAAAGTAGAGGACCCAGCAACGATCCTTGTGGCACTCCACTGGTCACAGGCCTCCAGTCTGAAAAACAACCCTCCACCACCACCCTCTGTCTTCTACCTTTGAACCAGTTCTGTATCCAAATGGCTAGTTCTCCCTTTATTCCATGAGATCTAACCTTGCTAATCAGTCTCCCATGGGGAACCTTGTCAAATGCCTTACTGAAGTCCATATAGATCACATCTACTGCTCTGCCCTCATTAGTCTTCTTTGTTACTTCTTCAAAAAACTCAATCAAGTTTGTGAGACATGATTTCCCACACCCAAATCAATCCTTGCCTTTCCAAATACATATACATCCTGTCCCTCAGGATTCCCTGCAACAACTTGCCCACCACCGAGGTCAGGCTCACTGGTCTATAGTTCCTTGGCTTGTCTTTACTGCCCTTCTTAAACAGTGGCTCCACGTTTGCTAACCTCCAGCCTTCCAGCACCTCACCTGTGACTATTGATGACACAAATATCTCAGCAATAGGCCCAGCAATCACTTCTCTAGCTTCCCACAGAATTCTCGGGTACACCTGATCAGGCCCTGGGGATTTATCCACTTTTGTGCAGTTCAAGACATCCAGCACTTCCTCCTCTGTAATCTGGACATTTTGCAAGATGTCACCATCTATTTCCCTACAGTCTATATCTTCCATATCCTTTTCCACAGTAAATACTGATGCAAAATATTCATTTAGTATCACCCCAATTTCTGTGGCTCCACACAAAGGCCTTGTGCTTAAGAAATGTAAAGAAGACAGCGTATAACTGAGACTTCTCTTGAGCTGGTGTACACATTCCTTCAGCATTCATACAAAGAGACAGCATGGTCATGAAAGAGCAAAGTTACTGAAGAAGTTTTCACTCACCAGAACTTGAAAGGAGTTACCCCATCAGGCATACTCCTCATAAAATAGTTGAGTCTGTGAACAAAGTTGCTTCCTATTTTTGCCCAACAAGCTCCATCCATGAATATAATTCCAACAGGCTGGGTGTTACTGAATACTCACAGAATGCTGATAAAACAGAAGACGTTCCTGACCATCAGGTTTGGGATAGTTGTCCTACTTGAAAGGTTCTGAAAAGTGAATACCAAATTTAACCTGGAATCAGGCATCTGAAGTATTGCCCCATATCCAATTACACGTCCCCACCCTCAAAGGCTCTGGGATGGCTTGGAAAATTCTGCCCTTTATTTCTCTGGGTGTACATGATGTTTTATTTATTTTGCTTGTGAGACATGGGGGTCACTGACTGGGCCAGCATTTATTGCCCATCATTAGTTACCCTTGAGAAGATTGAGTTTGACTTTGAATTTGCCACTCCAATTTCCAGTCCTGTGTAATCTCTCATTTGTTTTAATTTTTAATCCTCCAAACACATTTGGTAAGAATGTTGATAATTCAACAAGTTCCAGATCTATCATTAAACATCTCACATTGATGTCAGTTCCCATTACCCACAGTGTACAGGGAAGAATTCTTTACCCTAGTGAAGTGCACTGAAAAATATCTATTTCACTGACTGGGCCACATGTTGACTATTCCAATGCATTAGCAATATGCTGATATTGTGCTCTTTACTGTATGTGGTGCTCTCAAACCATTTGCAAAATGGTAAACTTCCTTCGAGTTTCTCCTGCTTTGCCATCATAATTTCATCTGAAAAGCAATTTATAAAGGTGAACTAACCTGCAATGATCCAGTAGCAAAGCAGGAGAAACCCTTCGGAGATTAACTCCTGTGCTGAAGGTCAAAACCAGAACTATGTTCTAAGTAACTGACAGAGCAACAATCTGTATTCCCAGGTTCGTTTGCAGGTGGATATTCAACTACTTCAGGACTTGGTGAAAGATGACAAGGTAACTGAAATAAGAATGAAGCTAATGAGAAGACACAAGGTTGTTCGTACAGTTGAGAAAGAGCAAAGATACTGTGGTGACACTTAAAAAAAGTTCATGTACCCACTGCTATGTCAAAATGTTAGATTGGTCTAGAAAATGCCATTATCCATTTAAGAGCATGTTTTACCATTTACTCTTCAAAGCACCATCTTTAGCAATTTCAAGTGGACAATAATTATACAGTCTGAAGATTGGAATATCATTGAAAGAACTCTCTGATTATTATCGTCTGGTTTGTCTTTATTTTATTTATGGTTTAATGATGTAGTAATAGTGAGGAAGATCATGAGTAAATGCATACACAACAATTTAAAATTAGAATGTAAATACTATGAGTTCAAATGTACCAGTGATCAAGACTTTAGCACTGTGTAAGGTGCTCAAAAATCACATTTGTTTATATATAGCTTTACTGTGTCTTGGCTTTAGAAATCCATCAGATGGTTGTGAAGGGAAACTGTGTTAAAAGACTTCATAGTAATTGAGGTAATGTCACCACAAATGTGTGACCAACTGAATCATAATACAAATGTCATTAATATGCACAAAGTATATACTATAATGCACAGACAACAGACTGTATTATTGATGAAGAATAAGCAACATTTCCATGCTCCCTTTGAATTATAAAATGCTCACCTTTATTATAAAAAAAACATGTCTACTTTCACTATTACTTCTGAATAACTTACGGAGAAATTAATGCTGAGTCTAAAAGGTTTGTAAATGTGATTAAATTTATTGAGGGCCTTTTTATTTCCAGTGGAGAGGATGTGTGAATTAGCCTGGACTTTTGTGAGGCAGGACTGGTCTCAAGTTTTCTTCCCACTGAGATAGAACATTGCCTCCTCACACATTTACTGGAGTGTTTACCAGAAATGCTTTAACCAGCAGGGACTAATTTCAATATAAACAGCAGTTAGGATTTAACATCTTCTGATCAGGAAGTCATTCACTCTTGGTGTAGAGGAAAAGGATAATATTAATTTCCTTTTGGACCAGCAGCTTTTTATTACTCACCTCTGCCTCTTATATTCCACCTCAAAGTGGTATTAAATTGTGTTAAAGCAGAAACCACATAAGTAGAAATGTATTCAAAAACTGTTCTTTCATGGATATACTTAAATGTCATGCAGCGACTGGTATTCCCAATGTACAAAATTAAAACCCAGTGGTTTTTTTTAACTGGTGCCAAACTTAAAAAGGTGTTAGGAAAGGTTATCAAAAGTGTGGGTAATGAAGTTTGAATATGGTCTTAAGGGAAAAGAGTTAAATGGAGATCTTGATGGATTTAGGGAAAAATTCCAAAGTGTGGCACAACTGCTAATATTGGGACAATTTGAGAGTGGAATTAAAAGAGCAAAAGAGCTTAGTGTGGATTTGTGGGTTGAGGGAGGTTATAGTGTTAGAGGGATAACTGAAGGATTTTTAATACAAGGGAAACAATTTTAAGCTTCAGGTTTTGAGAACATCAGAGCCAAGATAGTTCAGTGAGGACACAAGCCTGTAAGCCAAAATATGGACTTGACTTTTAGATAGGAAAGAGAAAAAGGTAAAGGAATTGGTTGACCTAGGGCTTAGCAAGAGGAAACTGTGGCTCCTCCAAGTTGGGTCCTAAAACCCAGAGATAAAGAGAGCAAGTCAGGTAGATGAGAGCCATACATGCTTATGTTCCATGTCAGCAGATGGAATCTAAGAAAACTGAAAATATTATGGCACATTGTCTTGCTGCAATTGAAAGAATCTAGACATGTGGAGGCAGTTGCATTGGGTCAGACAACCATTGGGAGGCATGAAGGAAGATGGGATGTCAATGGTTCAAAGAATTCTGGAAGTAAGAGGTTGAGAAGCAAGGAATAGAGGGAAAAAGAGAGAGAAGAGGAAGAAAAGGAGATTGAGAGAAAGAGGGAAAGAGAGAAAGAGAGAAGAGAGAAGTTGATCATCTGAAAGAGAGACAGGAAACAGGTATTAATTTGTAGAATTGCATCTTTCGTGACTGGGGTTTCCCAAAGTCAATGCAACACTTTTAAACCTGTGGTAAACCTTTTATCTGGAAATAGTACCATGAGGAAAATACACAATGTCTTTAAAATATTCGTGTAATCCGTAATCCTTTTTAAGAATGTTTGGAAGGGACCTTTAAGAATTTGCATCAGTTGTAAAAGGATTGATTGTAATTTTCTTTAATGATAAGCGATAATGATTCAGTCAAGACAGAAACCATATGTTCACACAAAAGACAACTTTGAACAGGAGAACTGAAGGATGAAGCCATTCAGCGTCCAGATGCACTGAGAAAGTGGGCAGAGTCTGAGAGAGGACCTCCAATCTTGTGTGAAGAGAAGCCAACCAAGTTCTTATGGAAGGGCTGATGAAGTGCTTTTGCCTGAAACATTGATTCTCCTGCTCCTCCGATGCTGCCTGAACTGCTGTGCTTTTACAGCATCACACTCTTACTCTAATCTTCAGCATCTGCAGTCCTCACTTTCGCCAAGCTCTCTGGAAAGATCAGTCTTGTGTTTTGCAGTAAGAAGGAAACATAATCTCCTGAGGAAGCAATGTACAAGTGTGCTGAAAGAGACTGAGTCCTTAAAAAGTGTTCAGAGACACAAAGGAGTTGAGAGAGTGTATAAGAAGCAATGATTGTGACCAGGATGCTGTCGGTTGACTGGTTGAAAAGGAACTTTGAAAAGCTATAGCATCATGACTAAAAAGATCCAAATGAGAGATACAAAAACAGAAATTGCTGAGTTTAATTGTGTTCAGTTCTGAAGAAGGGTCACTGGACCTGAAACGAGAACACAGCTTTCTTTCCTCACATGCTGCCAGACCTGCTGAGTTTCTCCAGCAATTTCTATTTTGTTTCAGAATTCCAGCATCTATAGTACTTTGCTTTTTTTCCACATGAGAGAGGGTTGGTGGATATGTATCATGATGATGCTCACTGTATTGAAGGGCTTCAGTTGGAATACACTTACTGGTGAATGCAACTTTTGGACCAAATAATTTTATTGTAAACACAATGAGATTGTCCATGATGTCATGCTTGTGAGAGGAGGTATGGTTAATTGTGGTTTTATATGACATGTAATTCCTGTGTTGACTACATAAAGCAAAATGTATCTTTTTAGTTTAAGATCAGTTGTATGTATATCATATTTAATTTACATTCTTGCTGATTCAAGTTAAAGTTACAAAAAATGAAATCTTCTCAGTACTTTCTTCATTTGAGAGGTCCTTCAGTATATTTTGTATTTTGGTTTAAGATTTCCCCTAAACGGAGTTTGCAGCTTTATGGTAGTTTTAAGAGAATCACTGTTGTACCTTCTGACTGTTGGAAACTTAGAACAATCTCCTAAGCTCTGCTAATTAGGCCATGTCCACATTATCTTTTAGCTGAACATAACCACTTACTACCAATTGTGTAAAACAACTAGTCATTGAAGATATTTTCAGAGATGATTGATCTCAAGCCTCCTTGTTCAGAGATAGCGATAGTAGCACTGCAGGACAAGAGCTCCCACAAAGTCATTAACCACCACTTGAAAATGCAGACACATAGGCTGGTGTATTGGTGCTGAATGTCTCTTCAGCTTTTTCTCAGGTTGGTGCACTTCATGTAAATGTTAAGCCTATGTGACCTTTCCATCACATTGCATTGTTAGGGCCCACTTTTTAACTAACACACTGGCTATGGTGTCAGCCTACAGGGAGGAGAGTAATTGAATTATTAATCAGTCTTTAGTTTTAATTACTTAGAGCACACTTCTCTTTATGTTCTTAGAATCAGCAAAGCATTGCTATTTAAAACAAATAGCATGTTGTCTGTTGTGATGACTCAGTGAATGTTGGCAGCACATTTACGTTATTATCGCATTAGGCCATTCTGACTAATTAAGCATGATTCCTTTTATGCACTTAAGCTCCAAAGAGAACAATGTTTTAAACAATGAGCTTATTGAGGTCAGTGCAAATGACTGCAGATGCTGAAATCTGTACTGATAACAACAAATGCTGGGGATTTCAGCAGGTCAGACAGCATCCATGGAGAGAGAGAGAGAGATCTGAAATAAAAGCAGGAAAGACTTCTCAGCATTGTTAGTGAAGAGCAAGATGAGATAGCATTCTAAGTAGGATTCTTCTTCAGAGTTGAATTAATCTAAAATGTTACTTTTTTGATGTTGATTAAATTGCTTATTGTTTCCAATATTTTCCATTTTATAGTGAGGAAGATTTCCCATTTTTTAATGACATCCCCTGGTACCTGAGTACCTTGAGATAATTAGTTCAGTCTCAGAACCTTGGCATGGAATTTAATGCCCTGGTGAATTTGATGATAGGTACTTAATCGGTTGGAATTAACCCATTCCACCTCGATCCCAATTATGTTCATTCTAGGAAGGGCTATTAGTGACCAGCCACTTCCCTTGATGACAATTGACTCCATTAAGAGGGCAATTAAGCCCATTTAAAGACCTCATTATGTCACCATTGCATTTAACATGGTGATGAACATAGGGTCCCGCACTGCTGGAAGCTTGAAAAGAAAACTCTGTTGGGTTGTTTGTGACGTGGAGGAATGTTGATTTTATCCATGCCTGATTAGAGAACCTGGCATCATTATGCAGGGAGTCTTGTTAAGAACCATTCCTTACTGTTGCTGCTGACACGCCCACTTCCTCATGACTCACACCCTACAACTCCTTTGCCATCATCACTCACACCTGTGTAGGATCCATTGCAAGCCCAACTGAGTTAGGTATAGTACTGGCAGCAGCCACTATCTCTCTGGTGGCAGAGGTGAGTAATAAAAAGCTCTGGTCTCTACTGAATCAGAAACTCAGCTGGAGCAACATCCACCATCTTAGTGTGTCCACCACTGACTGGCCAATGCCTGGCTTGAGCAATGACCAAGGCCCCAGTATCTCCATCTCCATTAGATAAGTGACCTTTCATTTGGAACTGTTTATGTCTGACTGTTTCACAATGTCACATGTTGAAGGGCAATGGGCTATGCACCAAAAATAATGTCTCAGAAATATAAAATGAACAATCATGTATCAAATAATTCTTTAATCATTTTTATTCAGTTTAAAACAAAACAGAATGCATATTTGAAGTAAAATATTCTTTTAAAAATAGCTTATGCTTATTCCAAATTAACTGAAACATGTTTTCTCTTTTAGCATAATTCTTGTGATTTCATAAATGAACATACAGCAGTTAAACTGGTTGTCAATTAAATGCAGATGAGAGTTGGAACATATATTCTGTAACATATATCAACTAATAAAATTTCATCCATTAAATAATGTGCTGGATTTACCTTCTTCATTCATAGATGTCATGCATTAATAAATCAAATAGTTATACTCCTAGACAAATGTTGATATTCTTTGCTTTTGCATTTTTGTCACTTTTAGCTTAGAACATAGAACATTACAACGCGGTACAGGCCCTTCGGCCCTCGATGTTGCGCTGACCTGTGAAACCAACCTGAAGCCCGTCTAACCTACGCTATTGCATTTTCGTCCATATATCTATCCAATGACCATTTAAATACCCTTAAACTTGGCTACTCTACTACTGTGATACCTTGTTATCTGATAGGATAATAGGGTATGAGTTTATGATATGTCAAGAAAAATAAGAATATATTAAATATAAGAATGTTGAAACTTGAAGTTTGAGTTGACAATTGTCAGGAACCCCCTTAGAGGCGCCCCATTTTGTTGTCACAAGTTCATCAGAAGGGATAGGGAAGAAGTCATGTATATACACTTGTACAAATTTTAGCAGCAGACTGGGAGTAGATCTGAGGATATTCCCAGCCACTGACATCTCCTCACCAGTATATCTTAAATCTATTTTGCATTATATAAATATATATATATATATAGATATCTATTTAAATAAGTCTTTTGTTTTATTCTTGGTTACTGATGTTCCTCACTATAGTAGAATTTTTAAAAGTTTGTTTATCCTTGAAAATATACAATAATGTCTTTACACTTATATCAATAAAAATATCAATGGCATTTTCTCTTATTAAAATTATACCATTATAAAGCTTTATTTCAACATAAAATGTTGTTCATGGAGACAAAAGGTGCTAGAAATATTTGTGCATTGAAAGGTCCCAGCCAAATTTTATCTTCTGGGTCTATCCTTTTTGAACATTCAAGTTAAATTATGTTGGTGGTTCTGTGGTTTCAAAATGAATCCACTTGCTTAGTAATTTGTGTCAGACAATAATGCATCAGCTTCCCATTTTACATTCTCTTTGGTTTTCATTTCCATTGACTTCAATCAGCTCTTACCCAGGAGAAATTATATCTGCAACTAATGTGAACTCATGGCCTCTAAAGAAGATTTTAAAATTCAATTGTAGGATGTGAATGTTGCTGTCTGGTCAGCATTTGTTGCCCATCCCCAGTTGCCCTTTAGAAGGTGGTAATGAGTTGCCTTCTTGAAACCCTTGCAGTCCATGCGCTGTAGGTAGGCCCTCAATGACATTAGGAAGTGAAATCCAGGATCTTAACCCAACAACAAGAAATGGCAATACGTTTCCTAGTAAGGATGGTGAGTGGAGTGGAGGGAAGCTTGCTGGTGGTGGTGTTCCCATTATATCTGCTGCCTTTGTCCTTCTAGATGGAATTGGTCATGGGTTTGTAAAGTGCTGCTTAAGGAACTTTGGTGAATTTGGTAACCGTACACACAGCTTCAACTGGGTAGTTGAGGGAATGAATCCTTCTAGATGTGGTGAGAATCAAGTTGTCTGCTTTGATGAAAAGCTTCTTGAGTGTTGTTGAAGCTTCATTCATCCAGGCAAGTGGCGAGTATTACATCCAGCTCCTGAGTTGCACCTTATAAATAGAGCTTTGAGGAATCAGGAGGCAAATTACTCGGTGCAGACCTACACTGATATGTCAATGTTATATATCATATTATGTAATTGTGTAAGTAAGGAATATGATCTGTATAATCATTATTTGGCAATGCTCCCATTACATTAAAGGCTTACAACTTTTTAGTCTGTGGATTGCATACAGAATAAACTTGGGAGTTCTAGAAACATGATAAATCTATATATCCCTGGTAAAGTGTTCTGATTTAGGATATATCGACAGTAGGGCAAAAGTAGTAAAATTATCCTATTCCAAATCTTCAGAACAATAAATTCAAACAGAACAAACTAATAATTTAAGAATAAGAAGTGCAAATTGGATGGTGTTGTCAGGGTTCTGAGCAGCCCTAGCTCTGACTTTCATTCTCTCGAACCCAGCTTCCTGCGAGGAGTGTGACAAATCTATCCTAATTTATCCTGAAATATTCCTTCCAAAACACACTGGCAGCGAGAGCAGAGCTTCTGTAAACTGTATCAGTTACTGCTTTTCTAGCATTAGTAATGCTATTTAACATCATTCAAACTTGGATTACAAAGAACTAGTGGTTAGATGAGGATAAGAGATGTACCCATATAAAAATGTGCTTCCAATATGTTTTCCTTCATGAAGAGATAAACCCTCTAAAATTCTCTGAATCCATTACCATGATGACAGCTAAGACTTGCTCGTCTCTGGTAGACCTCGGAGCAGTATAGGTCAAATGACAAAACCGGTCCTTAATACAATGCATTACTTACATTCTCAATAAAAAAAGGTATACAAGTGTATAAAATATATAAAAAGTAACAAAAAATTGCACATGGAACCTTATGTGAAGTGTTGTTACATGTCCAGAGGAATCAAATGTAAATATTGTAACATAACTTTGATACACACGTGTAAAAACACCACATATTTCAGGCTATGTGGAAGTCTTAGAAATATTGCAGTTACCCTTGCCAAATTTTCAAACATGGCTGTCAACAGAATTTTTATTACCATCAACAAAGTCCAGTACAGCAGGCACATCCATGTGAATAGTGGAGGTGGATGTGCGGGTATTGTCAGCCTTCCTTTCCGCATATTTGTGTATTGTGCTATAGTATTCTTCCGTTCTGCTGAACGAGTATAGAAGGGAAATCTCTTCCCATGCTGCCCTGTTTGGGGTTCTTATGTCTTGTGGTCCTTCGGAATTGAAGAAACTCTTCAGATTCCTCTCTGCCAATTCTTTAGCATGCTCCGCTGACTTCTGTTCAAACAACTCATTCTCCTTTACTTTGTACATTTTCCAAAACTGCAATTGCAGAAAGCTGACAGGAGAATAACAGCGCAAGATGCAAGTAGAAGCCAGAGTGAAAACCACGATAGCTGCTATCAGGCTCCATCCAAGGACCTGCGAGCAAGAAGATAAAATATGCTTCATATTCTCATTGTACCCAATGCATTAAATCAACAACTGTTCCAGCGTATAAAGTTTATCTTCACCAAATTCAACATTTGAAACTGCTGTTTGAAGTAAAACCAATTGATAAATATAAAGTATGAAAGCATTAAGAGAATCTTGAGTGGGGTGTAATGAGGAGAATTGAGTCTGGAGGATCGTAAAGCTCCTATTGAACCCTTCCATCTAGCCCTGTTTTCAAAGAACCATTGATTTCTTCCTATGGATAAACATCATAATACGAAGGTAAGAAATCTAACTGCAGACTACTTGAAATCAATTTCTATGTTAGTTATTAAAAAGGATATTATAATGTCAGTCTTATTTTAACTATCTAATTAGTACCCTTGCACTAATTGTGCCATTCTATGTTTGAGGAAACTGAAATGCTACAAATTACCTTATTTGAGAACTTTTTTTTTAAAACCTGAAATTGGTACTTGTAGAATGATTGCCGTTCAATGCAGGATTAATCAAATGTGTTCACATCTGGTAGTTCTTGCAAATTCTGCCTCATAAAAATGTTCCAATATTTCAGAAGTACAAGATTCTGCCCGTTCTTACAAATGCAAGTTAAGAGGAATTGAACAGAGAGGAAGAATGGCAGGAGTTCAGGATCAGCCAGCACAACAAATTTCTTTCTGGTTTTGAACACAACAAAGTCTAGAAACTGAGAACAAGTGACAGCACATTGACAATGAAGAATGACAGACTTTTTAAGATTAGTGTCAGTGGAAGAGTTGCATTATTAGCAGTGCCTCTGAGCACAACAAAGAAAAAGGCTTCTCATTCTGACCTGACCATTTCATCATTTCATACCAAGACTGCTGGCACTATATACAAATTCCAAATGGATGTCGCAAACCATAATTTTATCTGTTTGTTTGTCTCCACAATAGACATGTAATCTTGACCATCTTAATGTAATACACAGTTATCACAGTTATCAATATTAATAAAGTTTAAACAAAAAAACCCCAAAAAACTGCGGATGCTGGAAATCAGAACAAAATCTGAAATTGCTGGAAAAGCTGGATGAACTTCAGTTCTGAAGAAGGGTGACTGGACCTGAAATGTTAACTCTGCTTTCTCTCCACAGATACTGCCAGTCCTGCTGGGTTTTTCCAGCAATTTCCATTTTTGTTAATAAAATTTAAGCTTAAATTACAAAAGGTCTCAAACAGCTGAAGATTCTTAGTCTTTTCTGATTTTATGAATAATTTAGATAAAAGTATTTGGATAGGAAACTGATATCCCTTTTTCTTTGATGACATAATGCTCACGGGGCTAATGTACTTCATTTACTATGTGGTTTTTAATCATTACTGTATTGAAGCCTTTGCCTGAACAAAAGTAATTAAGTATTGAAATGAAGCATGCACTGGGTTGGGGGTCACTTTAATTTTTGAGTTTCTCCCAAAGGATAATTTCGTAGGTATAAAGAAATGAAACAAAAACACAGTGAAGTCCAAAGCTATATCTATAGTAGTAACTATTATGTGTATTACATTGGTTTTGTGTGGAGAATGTTTTAAAAAAAGGATCAAGCAGCCTTCAATTGATTTAAACGATAAACATCTTCAAGCCAAAGAACTACAAATGTTGGAAATTAGAAGTGAAATCAAGTTGAAGAAGGATCACAGGACCTGAAATGTTAATGCCTGCTTTCTTTCGAAAGATTCTCCCACCTCTGGATCAATATTCATCTCAGACAGAAGTACAGAATATGATATACTATCTCTTATACTGGAATGGGATTTTAGACAAACCAAATCTTAAGGGAATCCAACATCCCCTAGCCCCACCCCCAGTCTAGGACAGGTTGAGGCATGTTGTCTTCTCATTCATGGCCCTATTTCATACTTGACGATCTAATCACTTGACACCCTCATTCAATTTGCTGTCATATTGATAGTAACAGTAAATGTAATAAATGCACAATTCTCTTTGGCTAAACGTAAAAGTTTGTATACAATGTTGTATCGTTCGACAGAAAAAGGTATAGCTACCACAACATATGACACCCAAAGTCTATCTTACCTGAGACTGTGCACGTATGGTGAGACGAATATCTTCCTGGATTGGCAGAGGCAATGTTGAATGACCACAAGGCAGTTTAAAAAGATTGGATTGACAGTCACTGGATTTGTTATAGCAAAGTGTTTGTAAGAGGTATTCACTGTGGTAGCCACACATACCACATTCATAGAAAGTACCATTCAGCAATGCAACAGAAATCCATGTTATGGGAGCTACTAAAGCACCCACTGTGATTTGCAGAAAAATTTTTATACCACGGCAGATGATTGTTTTAGAGCAATGCTTTACTTGGTTGATGCAACAGCCAGTACATAGCTTCCAGGTTCTGCTACTTACGAAGTATCCCAGTAAAAATAATACAAGGGCTGGGACGAGAAGAAAAACCATACTGTAGGCAAAGTTCCAAGAATTACAGGGACAACTGAACACAACAACAGAGAATAGCTGTTCTCCCCCAGCTGTTGCTAAAGCTAGAAAGCTATATCCTAGAGTAGCATGCTGTTTCAGAACTAAATTCAGCACTGTCCTATATTTCTCCATCTTTACGGTACGCGTACCAGCACTAAATGACAGTTGATGCAACTTCCTTTCAGACGTTTTCAGAGCACCTCATAAATAATTTATATCAAGTGTTCACTGGTGGTGACCATTTATGGGAAAGGGGCTGAGAAATGAAACCAAATCTAATTAAAAAGGAAAGTACTGCAGCGTATGATATGCCTGCCAAACAGCCCTTTGATAATTGGCTCCAGACTTCATCCTGTGCAAGTGCCAGAAGACACTGTGGGTCTGGGTTTAGGAACTGTTCATGTTCCCGACACACTCTGGGAATCTCCAAAAATATCTAATCGCATTCTCGAGCTGTTTGGAATTTAACCAGTTTATTCATAGAACCCCTTACATGAATAGCTTACATAAGTTTTCCCTTACATAGCTTTGAGGCTATCTTTTAAATATATTTACTGAAAAATGCAATAGCTTCCATTTGTTATCCTTAGCATCATAATGAAGATTGACCATCACACTGCATGGGTGGCCAAACTATTTATAGGTCAAAAATTGATTAGCCACTTTAACACTGCTGTGTGATTTCTTTTTTACAATTATTTCATTTTTGATCTGGGAAATATTCAATATTGAAGATATATATCACAGAGATAGATGCAATTTAGTAAATGGACGAGAGGTAGGAACTCAAAACAAATTACAATTGCCGGAGTGGAGGTTCATTACATTGATTCCAGAAATGACGATTTATCCAATGAAGAGAGATTGGACAATTTAGGCCTATACTCTCTAGAGTTTAGTAGAATGTGAGGATATCTAACTGCGGTATATAAGATGATGAAGGGGTTTGGCAAAGTAGACATAAAGTGCATGTTTCCTCTTGTCTAGACCAAAAGGTCACAGTTTTAGGATGAGAGCTAGCAAGTTTAAGACAGAAATGAGGAGAAATTACTTCTCTCAAAATGTCATGACTCTGTGAATTCACTACTGCAGGGTGTGATGGATGCTGAGACACTGAATAAATGGAGGAGCAATCGATGGAGCATGTTAGAGGGGCTGAATTGCCTACTCCTGCTCCTAGTTCTTATGTTTTAATGCTTGAGAAGTGATACTGTGCAAATTATTGGAATGGTAAGTGACAAGTGTCCAGTTCCTGATGGATTTTATCCTTTAGTCTTAAGATAAATGGCTAATAAGAAAGTTGATCTGTTGGTTTTTATTTTCCAAGATTCCCCAGATTCGGTGGAAGTTCCACTAAATTAGAAATTTTCAAATGTAACTCCTTCAGTCAAGAGGAGAGACAGAAAGCACGAAATTACAATCTAGTTAGCTGAACATCCATTGCAGGGAGGATATTAGAAGCTATTATGAAAAACATTATGGCAGCTCACTTTGAAAAGATCAAAGCAGTCAGACAGAGTCAGCAAGGCATTGTGAAAGGAAAATCATGTTCAGTGGATCCGCTGAAGTTCTTCAATGAGGTAACATATGAAGTGGATAAAGGAAACCAGTGGATGTTCCATACCTAGATTTTCAGAAGGCATTTGATGAGATGCCACATCAAATGTTGTTACACAAAAAATGCATCATGGTGTACATAGTACATAGTAACATATTGGCATGAATAGACGATTAGTGTTATGTTTCCTTAGGGTAGTGCGCTGGAAATCAAGCACTGGTATTCCTGAAGTTGTCACAAAAGTTAAAAATTTTTAAAAAGCATACAGAATTCCTCAATTTACCTCACCTTAGACCCAGGGTTTTCAGAAAGCATAGATCAGGTTACTGCACTTAACAAGAACGAGTATTCATTACAAATAAATGAACTTGAATTAAAGGTAAATAATTATGAACATTTGGCATATAGAGTCATAGAGTCATAGAGATGTATAGCATGGAAACAGATCCTTCAGTCCAACCCAACCCTGCCAACCAGATATCCCAACTCAATCCAGTCCCACCTGCCAGCATCCGGCCCATATCCCTCTGAACCGTTCTTATTCATATACCCATTCAAATGCCTCTTAAATGTTGTAATTGAACCAGCCTCCACCACATCCCCTGGCAGCTCATTCCATACACGTACCACCCTCTGCATGAAAAAGTTGCCCCTTAGGTCTCTTTTATATCTTTCCCCTCTCACCCTAAACCTATGCCCTCTAGTTCTGGACTCCCTGACCCCAGGGAAAAGACACTGTCTATTTATCCTATCCATGCCCCTCATAATCTTGTAAACCTCTATAAGGTCACCCCTCAGCCTCCGATGCTCCAGGGAACAGCCCCAGCATGTTCAGCCTCTCCCTGTAGCTCAGATCCTCCAACCATGGCAACATCCTTGTAAATCTTTTCTGAACCCTTTCAAGTTTCACAACATCTTTCCGATAGGAAGGAGACCAGAATTGCACGCAATATTCCAACAGTGGCCTAACCAATGTCCTGTACAGCCGCAACATGACCTCCAAACTCCTGTACTCAATACTCTGACCAATAAAGGAAAGCATACCAAACGCCTTCTTCACTATCTTATTTACCTGCGACTCCACTTTCAAGGAGCTATGAACCTGCACTCCAAGGTCTCTTTGTTCAGCAACACTCCCTAGGACCTTGCCATTAAGTTATAAATCCTGCTAAGATTTGTTTTTCCAAAATGCAGCACCTCGCATTTATCTGAATTAAACTCCATCTGCCACTTCTCAGCCCATTAGCCCATCTGGTCCTGATCCTGTTGTAATCTGAGGTAACCCTCTTCGCTGTCCACTACACCTCCAATTTTGGTGTCATCTGCAAACTTACTAACTGTACCTCTTATGCTCGCATCCAAATCATTTATGTAAATGACAAAAAGTAGAAGACCCAGCACCGATCCTTGTGGCACTCCACTGGTCACAGGCCTCCAGTCTGAAAAACAACCCTCCACCACCACCCTCTGTCGTCTACCTTTGAGCCAGTTCTGTATCCAAACAGCTATTTCTCCCTTTATTCCATGAGATCTAACCTTGCTAATCAGTCTCCCATGGGGAACCTTGTCGAATGCTTACTGAAGTCCATATAGATCATATCTACTGCTCTGCCCTCCATCTTCTTTGTTACTTCTTCAAATAACTCAATCAAGTTTGTGAGACATGATTTCCCACGCACAAAGCCATGTTGACTATCCTGAATCAGTCCTTGCTTTTCCAAATACATGTACATCCTGTCCCTCAGGATTCCCTCCAACAACTTGCCCACCACCGAGGTCAGGCTCACTGGTCTATAGTTCCCTGGCTTGTCCTTACTACGCTTCTTAAACAGTGGCACCACGTTTGCCAACCTCCAGTCTTCCGGCACCTCACCTGTGACTATCGATGATACAAATATCTCAGCAATAGGCCCAGCAATCACTTCTCTAGCTTCCCACAGAGTTCTCTGGTACACCTGATCAGGTCCTGGGGATTTATCCACTTTTAGCCATTTCAAAACATATAACTACTAGTTAAAATGCAAACCCCCTTATATACTCTCCCTTACACTCACAGATAGGCAGGAAGAAAACTATTGGTTTTATGGACAGAGGCAGTGACTGTGAAGATAGTTCACTTGTTAATGTTCACAGGGCTGCTGAGATGATTTTGTTTGTTGTTCAGAATACTGGTTCTCAATATTCCTTCTCCGGATGCTTTCACTGGTTTTCAGGATGCACACTAGTTGTAGGTATAGAAGGTCCCTGACTTAATAAAAGTTACAGCTTACAACAACTACTGAACATAAAATGAACTGTTTTTTTTCAGCTTAAACTATTTTTTTAAACTGCAAAGAACAAAAACAGCTCCCAGGCAAATAGTGGCTCTGTTAATTACTCTGTACATTGTTTACAGCCCTAAGCTGCTCAGCTACCCGAAAACCAATCATATAGTTGTTGGCAGACAGAAGGCCTTCATCATCAATAACTGTTCACCAGTCCACAGACCAATCAGCTGCTTGTTGCCAGCTGAAGCTCCATTTGTGCATATCGTTGGCTCCAGCTTATCTGCATCTTGTCCCACTACTGCCTGAACCTGCAATTGTAAAAACAGTGCTGACAATGAGTTTCAGGTAATGTGTTTTTAATAGACTTGCAGTGATCTTTCAGTGTTCTTTGGTTTTAACACTTATTTTCCTCAAATAAACATACAGAAAAGATATGTTCTTTATATTAGCTAACTAATAGGAAACAGAGTAGACTAGGCATAGATAGGTAATTTTCTGATTGGTAAGATGTAATGAGTTGTGTGCCTCAAGGATCAATGCTGAAACCTATAAATGATTTGGATGATAGGACCAAAGTTATGGTTTCTAAACCTGGTGATAACATAAAGCTAGGCAGGCAAGTAGCACTGCTTGGACAGAGGCCCCAAACTGACAGGATTTTATTTAAATATCAGATCAGATTCCAATGATATCATTAGATTCTGATCTGCTACATTAACTGGAAACTTGAGATGAGGTTCAGTAATAGCTTTCTTGACAGATGAAGGCTGCAGATACTGGATTAACAGCTATAAGAGACATAGAGAAGTAAGTTTGCAATTTTTATTAGTATCTTTATTGAAAAGCTTGTTATTCAGCCAACTATGACAACAGCACTCTGGAAGTAGCCACATCTCTAGCTGTTCCACAACAGCTACAATACTGGCATTTATTTGTGGAAAATTGACCAGAAATGTCCTGTGCACAAAAAGCAGGATAAATCCAATCTGGCCAAAGATTGTCCTCTCCATCAGTCTACTCTCTATCAACAGCAAAGCGATGGAAGGGATCAACAATAGGGTTAACAAGCAATGCTTGCACAGAATAATCTGCTTACAGATGCAAAATGCTTTAAGGATGACATCAAAGATATGGTTCGTTAATAAACATTCAAAAGGTGGGGGCATTGTTTCACTACTCCATTTACTCACAAACATTCTGGAAATTCAGAAAGAAAGTATTAGAGTGGGGATAGCTTATAAACTTCAAGCTTTGGTAGATCCAGGGATATTTTTAAAAAATCAGGGTGAGTTACAACTTCTCAGAAGTTAGTATGCAATAGTAGTTTCCTCAGTGAGCTGTGTTCAGTAGTTCATCCTTCCCATAGGCAAACTGAAGGCTTCTTTCAAGCCAACAACTTGCAAATAGTGGGAGGCAGGCTGCTAATTCAGTTTGAAATTCTGCTTCCCATCTGGAAGTCAATCAGTAACTGATTTAGAATCCAAGAAATGTATATTTAATCAATTCAACAAGATTTCAGTCATGTGATAAAGACAGCTATTCCCTCCGACTCTATATTGATTTAATCCCTGCCCTCCCCTTCACTGTTTGATCACACAGCATTGCCCTTTGATGAGAAGGGCACTGCTTGTCACTGGCCACTCAGGTGTTTCCTTTCTTCAGAGGTGGTGGGAAATGAATACAGGGGAACCTCGATTATCCGAATGAGATGGGCGGGCAGTATTTTGTTCGGATACTCGATTATTTGGTTAATCGATTAAATGCCTCTCTTGTGGGGCCCAGAGTTTTTAAAGTATGCTCCCCGTTCAGGAGACTGCAGCAGCACACAGCGCGCGAGACCCTGTCCCCCAAACATTGCCCCCCACCAGCCACCGCCCCCTGCCCACCAACACCGTCCAACCCCATCTCCTCCTCCCAACCCCATCTCCCAACACCGTCCAACCCCACCCCTGCCTCTGAACCCACCCCCCAACTCCCACCTCCAAAACCCGACACCGCCTCCCAACCCCACTCTCTGCGTCCAACACCGTCCAACCCCACCCCAGCCTCCCAACCCCACCCCATGACCCCATCCAACCCCGCCAAACACCACCCCCCTGCACCCTACCCCATCCAACAACCCCGTCCCCTGACCCCCGCAACACCACCCCCCCCACCCCCGCCCACCCTCTATGTTGGCCCCTATCCACCCCCGCCTCCTCTCTAGGACAGCCAGACTGTACACCAACAAGACTGCTGCTGCAGCTGCCTTTGTGTGATAAGTCTGCAAACAGCGTGCACACTCATAACTTTTTACTGCAACCTTTTGACAGGTTCCACGTTTGCCCTGTACAGGACAATGTTCGAGAGATTATCTGGGGAAGTGGGGGTTTAGGGTACACTCCTCTGTAGAAATCCAGGGAAAGTGTGGGGAGAGAGAGTGCGAGGGCAGGAGGTCAGTCATTTTGAGACGGTACCTATTTAATCACTGTAAACAAAAGACGCAATCACTCTTGGAGCCACCTCTTTGATGTAATGTTTCCATCGGGATCGCGAGATCTCCTTTGGATAATCCAATTTTCGGATAATTGGTATTCGGATAATTGAGGTTCTTCTGTAAAGATTTATACACCTGTTGTCTTTCACTGTATCTCATACCTGCACACACGCACACATCGTAGGTGCTGGGGAAAATGTAAGCATTATCCAGACAGTAGTGTGGGGAAAAATAAAAAAGGAAAAAATATATAACAAGAAAACTTTCTCCTCTGCTAAAAACAAAAATTAACCAGGAATTAGCATCTCCTCAGTTGGGGGCACTGACTCTGTGCTGGCTGGGCCACGGGCAGGGTGTTCCTGATGATACTGTTGCTCGTTTCTGTGTTTTGAGGAGGAGAGTTTCTTTTTCTTTCCCCCCTTTTCCAGGGAAAGCACTTGTTCTTTTTGGTTTTCTTTATTTTTTTTTGTGAAGAAGAGAAAAAATAAACACAGCTATTTCAGGTGTTGAGGGTCCATCTCAGTGGGCAATTGGAGGGTCGTTAAGCTAACATCATAGCTTTACCTCCCCTATAAGAGTTTCCATTGTGAGGTGATGAGGTGCAGCAAAAGCATTAACATCTATTTTAATGTAATACATCTTGATGCTTTCCTTTGTCTAGAATTGGATGGAAGTAGACTATTTGTCTCCACATCCTGTTGGTCAGCTTTAGCTGGAATGTCTGTTTCTGGAATTACAATCATGTGAGCACCCATTTTAAGAGACCAGCAAGGTTGTCCATTTTTAAGATTTAAAAACAGAAATTAAAGAGTTACAGTTTTCCTTTGAATTTCTCTTCAGGCACTCCAGTCACAGCATAATCTCCTTCTCTCATCCCACTCGCTCTTCTGATTTACATGTTACAGATGGCGTAAGTGTGCCATCTAACTTCCCACAAACCCACCACTGTCCCCTCACCATTTGAACTACAAACATCCCATTTTGTCTTTTTTTTCCCTTTCAGATATCTGAGAGTTGTTGTTTCATCATTGAAGGAACACCAAGAAGGTGGTCAGACTGAAGATCCAGCACCATCACCTGATTTCAATCACTAGCATAGATGCTGCACATATCATTGAAGATAGATTAGAGGTAAGATCTGCTTGTGTTGGTTAGCTAAGTTAGCTGGAAAGCTGTTTGTGATAAAGAGTAATACCACCAGTGCAGGTTCAATTTGTACACTAGCAAAGGTTACCATGAAGGTCTCTCCTCCTCAAACCCTCCCCTTCCCTGGGACTTGATAACACTCAGGTGACATCACCACCTTCCATTTCTCTCCACTGTGGTGGCTTCACCTTTCATTTATTGTATAAAACAATTATTTATGGTACATGACAGAGAGAGTAACCTGTGAGACTGGTAATAGGAATATGGAGTTGAAAAATGTGGTGCTGGAAAAACAGAAGGCCAAGCAGCATCCGAGGAGCAGGAGAATCGACGTTTCGGGCATAAGCCCTTCTTCAGGAATGAGGCTGGTGTAGCCTCATTCCTGAAGAAGGGCTTATGTCCGAAACGTCGATTCTCCTGCTCCTCGGATGCTGCCTGGCCTGCTGTGTTTTTCCAGCACCACATTTTTCAACTCTGGTCTCCAGCATCTGCAGTCCTCACTTTCTCCTTAATAGGAATATGGAATTGAGTTTGATCAATAATATCTTCCACAAGTGAGTTCATCACAGACAGATCAACTCTAGGTTGCTTCCTCCTTCCTTTATCCTCCCTGACTGCCCACTCCTTAGTTGCAAGACAAATAGCTCATGACAAGAACTCTTCCCAAATGTTTGTAGACTTATAGCAACGTGCAGAAGAATTCAACCTGCAACTGACTTGTGAATAGTCAATGACCCCTTTAAATAGTGTTGTTGGTGGCTCCTTCCTGTTGCTGATAATAGGTTTAGAAATGTGAGGTTAAGACATGGCTTCAGTAGGACCTTTAAACTCTAAAATGTTGTCACGAGCACTGCAGTGACATTCATATGGATTGGTCTCATGGTCTGCCTGTTCTATATTTTACTGGTTATCATTCACTATACATGCTTAACTCTCTCACCAGTATGGAGTCTGGTATAATTCACCTCACAAGAGGGCATATGCACTGCACAATGCCATAGTGTAGCTCAGTTCTACGCTTAATCTGTCTGGTTTGAGTTAAAACGTATATAAAAATCTGTTACTGTGGACGAAGAGAAAATTACAGGCTACAGACGAGTGGGAATGAAATAGAGGATAAGATTTGTAAGCAATAGAGAGGTTTTAAAAAAAAAAACAGGATTTTTAATAATGAGGCACTCAACATCCTAGTCTGCCTTAGGGTAGTTAAAGGAAATCTGTGGTCAAAATGTACAGTAGTTCTGAGAATGTCAATTCTGTAATTAGAGTACTACATTTTTAACAATGAATAACCCTGTACTGGGTTTGGCTCTAGATAAAATATGACATGGAAAATCTGGTCAGGAAGCAGGTTAATACACAAGCTTATTGGTTCTATGCCAAGTTGTTGTTTCCAGGTCAAGCTCTAAAACTACATGTATTTCATAACCTTTGTGATGGATACTTCTTTGTGTCACCAGGTTTATTTGCCCTGCAGAAACAAAACGTCTTGGAAAATGCAACATCCAGGGTACACTCAGCTCAGAGGGATATTGCATTTGTCTGTTCTAAAATATATTATTTCCATGCGACTCTGCCCAGAAATTCGCAATTACAGAGCAGTCGTAAAGTTTTCAGTAGGTCCCTCAGACCTTGTCCAGGGTGACAGGAGAAGTTTACAGGACAATCATGGGTATGTGAGAATTCAGGCAGTAATAGCAAGTAGAAAAGCTGTGAAGGAGATAGAAGACAGAGAAATGAAGTTGAACACCCAGTCCACCTTGTTATCTGCACAATGTAGGACAGAGTCCTGATTGACATGATGAAATGTGGATACAGATCTTAAATAATTCTCCTAAGTACCTCAACGGACCACGGTATCACACCAGAAGAGTCAATGAGGACAAGAGATGGAATCTGGGGCTGACCTTGCAAGTACACAGACCCGTGGTAGATATCCATGGAGTACACAAATACACGGTTCAAAAATATGTCCAATAAGAAAGTTACGCTTTGAATGTAAATTAGTTGCAGGTAAAACTCTAAGAATTGTTTATAAATACATGCTGATGGTGGGGAGTCTCACCTATTGGATGTGCATATCAGAAATTCAGACACACGTTATGTTTTTCCACAAATGGATGCAAAAGCATGGAAATGATAACAGCATTTGCTTCCATTTTCGTCGGTGTACCAGACAGGTGAGTTTACTCACTGATGCGATAGACTGGAAATTAGATTAGTAATTTTGAAATTATGGTGAATAACTTGGAAAGCTGAAAGCAAAGGGCAGATTGTGTGCAACCATTTTAAGTGAATTGCTTCAGTCTCAAAATGGATATGGCACGTATGGAATTTTGAAGTATTTAATCGGGTTTCATAAGAGACTTCCCATGGTAATGAACACACTGTATTGAAGAAGGTTTAACAATCAGCACAAATATGGATATTATAAATCCATGGATATTTTGTGGATTGCTGTAGGGGAGTTTTTGTTTGGAGTGTGGGGGTGGTGAAGCAGTTTATATTTGTGTTCTTCATGAATCTTTGCTGTTCACCTCTTGCACATCCATTTATTTAGATGGCTTTCACACGGACAATAAGTAAGGGTTTTGATGTTTCCTGATTAAAGCATTTTAAGGGGCATCACAAACTGACAGGAGGATTGTGGAAGATTGTAAGAGTCACTGAATAAGGGATAGTTGGCAATGCAGAGACATGCAAAGAAGCATGATTATAGGAAGGAAATACAAGATAATTTTCTCACTGCAATCCCACTGAGCACATTTTAATACACCATGCATAATTGACCATATTCTACTCATTAAAAACAATGGATCATAGCTCAAAGAAACATTTTTTGGATTTTTAAAATAATTGCTTAAGAAACGCTTAATAACATTTGTGCTTTAATGATTGATCATGGAAAGAATAACAAACTGAACAATCCAGCTGCAGTTAATAGACACATCATATGCATAACTATTGCTGTTCATTGAAATGTCACCAGCAATCACAGGAATCCACACACTACAACACCAAACATTCAAAAGTAAAAAGAAGCTACAGGTCCACCATTTACAGATAAGAGCATCAAACCAAAATATTTAAAAGCAATGGGCTTGTTCAAATAATTGCATATTTTTGTTCAGTTGATCCAACCTAATGAAGGGAAGCCTCCTTGTGGATAATGAAGATTTACAGGATATCAAGACTTCAGATTCATTGCAATACCCTTGGAATGGGAATGAAGGCAAGTGCAATATGAATAACAAAAGAAACAAAATGCTGTTTTATTCAACAAGGAGATGAAATACTAATAACAAAAGAAGCTGTGCAATGAGGCATTGTCACACAGCTATCCTGCGAAACACATGATGAATGATTAGGATGGCAGATTATAAGAGTTAAAAGGTCATTCCATTAATCTGCAATTTTGAGAATGATTCATCAAATCTTTGGCTTTCTTATTAGGTATCTCTCATAAAAATCAGTTAAAATGTATTTGCAAACCTGGTATTTGCATTAAGCACTCAGGTGTGTAATCTTACTGCATATTTATTCAGTCTTTCACAAATTGGCTTCCTTGGTCTAGCACTGTGCTTGAGAACAAGAGGAGTACAAGCAAAGCAGAACAAAGCTATCTAGTAGAAGCACAGCATAGAGAAATCTTTGAGTGTGCAAGCTTGGAGCTTTCTGAAACCGAATTAACTGTAATGCTAAGAGGAAAAAGAAGGTTGCAATGTTTAAAATTAAGAAGACTCTTGTGTAGGAAGCTGATAAGGATTGTGCAGTGCTTCGAACAGTGGCTCCTGGTTTCACAGAACCACTTTTTACATGTTTGTTTGAACCTCGTTCTGGTTTCATATCAGAAAAGTCTGTAAAGTCAACAGTTTCCCCCATGTCCTCATTTCTTTCATTGGAAGTTTCTTCTTGCATTCGCTGCAGCAATTTCTTCCGCTCTCTTTTCTCATTTATTTCAATTTGTGCAAAAATATCGGGAAGGTTATTGGGAAACTTATCACCACCACCTTTTCCTTTTTTCATTTTTTTGGCCTTGGCTTGTCTAAGCGAGACAGAAAATAACTTTTCAACAGCTTCCTCTGTCTTCTTTTGGTCTGATAGTTTTAGAAGACGTTCGGCTGTCTTCCGGAAGTTATCAGTGTTCAGGACTCGAGCCAAGGTCTGCTTTTCAAGTTGCTGAAACACTGGTTTTGTATGCTGAAGATTTTCCTCAACAATATTCACATAATCTTTCACCTCCTGCACTGAAGTATCCCTGATTGCAGAAGTTCTATCAAACACAATCTTTTGATGGTCAGCTAGTACCATAGCAAACAGTGGTTTCACAGCAGTTTCCCCTGTTAAGAGATAAACTGTATAGGTTTTCTCATTTGTTGCTAGATAGATATCTACCCGATTTGAATCTCCTCGAATGCTAAAGCTTTGAATCTCCACAGAAGGTCCAAAGAAAACATAGGCTGCTCTAGTGACTGGGTACCTCAGGGTAGTTGTGACATTCACATAGTATGTACCATTATATGGATATTCACGAGGATAAGTCTTGAATGCCAGTCCAGCCTTTTCACTATTGCCTTTATCGTCCATCCAGAACATTGTGTACTGACCATCTTCTTGTCTAATAAATGCTCCATTCACTCCGTCTTCAGATATTTCCTCAAAAGCCACAGCTGTGTTATGGAAATATGCACTCATTTTTTCAAGCGGGCTATCTTCTGCCAAGTGGATTTGATCTACCAGGAGTAAAAGCTGGGGTTGCAGAAGGAAAAGGTTCCTTTGGGAACTCTTCAGTTTCAGACTCGGACTGTAAGCTCCCACTGCCTCTCCGCTGATAAAGACCACCCCATTCTGCTCCAAAGCTGCTGTCACCTGGCCACGACACTCCCCAGAGATCCCTTGCTTATATTTCAACCACTTGGAATTGCATGCTTCTGTCACCTGCCCTTCCCAAGGAGTGAAACAAGCGCCTGCTGTGGCTGGAGAGAACATTAAAGCATTGTTGAGAAAGGTGTATTTTGGGCCGTACAAAGCCTCGGTGATGAAAGGTACCCCGTTAGGTGCAAACGTGAAAGAATTCTGGTCAGGATGTTCATGGCCAGCATTAAAATTCTTCCATCCATTGATCCATTGTGAATATTTCTTCTGATGAACCATGTCATAGATTGCACGTCCTCCAAGTTTACCCGACTTGAAGGACAGGAAAGGTTGGTTAACTCCTGCTGGTAAAGCCCCCCCATAAGTTACAACACCCCAGTCTTCAAAATAATGTAATGTTGGTATCCCATAATCCAGAGGTGGCACTGGAGTCAAGGAGCCATCGTACCTGGTAACAAATAGAAAAAAGACTGAAACTATTTTAACAGTCGTGTGACAGCAATCATACTTCAAGATTATGGGATCAAAAGTAACACTCAATTTTAAAAGATGCTTCTAAATCTGAGTTGAATACAACAAAACTTAACTGTCATTTGGTATTTTTGGTAATTTAATTAGAATAAGTCAATAAATATCATGTTAGAAAATGGTTATTATTATCTACTTCTTCAAATGTATATTTTGATAATATTTTGCCAACAGAATGTTTCTGTTTCCTTTACACCAATTTTGAGTTCTATCACACTTCTGAAAGTCAATAGAATTCGCGAGAGCAACTAGTGACAGGCAATAAATGGTAGCCAGCCAGCGATGCCTGTCAAGTGAATACAAAAAGTGTATAACCCCAGCTAGATGCTGAGTAAAACTCTCTACTGTATCCAAATATGTGCCTCAACCTGCACTAAAGAACAACACTTAAGAGTCATAGAGATGTGCAGCATGGAAATGGACCCTTCGGTCCAGCTCGTCCATGCCAACCAGGTATCTGAAATTAATCTAATTCCATGTGGCAGCATTTGGTCCATATCCCTCTAAACCTTTCCTATTCATCCAGATGCCTTTTAAATGCTGTAATTGTACCAGCCTCTACCACTTGACTACACTGAAAGTGTGCAATAAATGTAAGTTATCGTTGAAAATTAAACTGCTGGAAATTTGAATTCATCATCTCACAAAATCAGTTTAAAGTACAGAGGTCCTGGATTTTGATATTACTAACAACAAGCATTGCTGAGAACAAAGATTACTTTAAACTAAGTAACAAGAACTATATATGAAATCTCATTTTTTCTTTATATTTGTTCAAGGAGTGTGACATCTGTTGGTTTCCATCCCTAACTGTCCTTAAACTACCTTCACCTGCTGCAGTCCATGGGATATAGATAGACCAACCATCCTGTCAAGGTGGCATGATATTGTCAGTCAATCAGTGATATGATAGGGATTATAATACACCAAGAATCCATGCAGAGAAACTGGCTTGGGCACACTTTTATAAGAAAATGTGCTTGTAGGGGATATTATGAGGGGACAATTAGGGAAAACAAAAGAGTAAAAGGAAGGAAGTAAATACAAGTATTGGATGACTTGAAGATGTTATTGGCAAATGAAGAAGAATGGAACAGAGTAGCAAGATATGGACAGGCTATGATTGAAGGACCTGCCATTGGGTAGAACACATATGATGACAATGATGATCATTGTTATGATGCAAAAAGATATTTTAAGATGGTATAAATGTGACTAAAATAAGAGTGCCATGTATTGCAGCATAAGAAAGAAGGGACAAAATGTTCTCCTTTTGTTGGTCACAAGATTTGAGTAAGGAGGCCATGTAATTATGTGGGATGCTGCTGTACCTGAACAGACCCAGGTTCCCGCCTCAAGAAAAATGAAGTTCTGGCAAAAAGGTGCACAGTTGAACTCCCTGACTCATTGCTAATTGAGTCGTCAGTGGCCAGATCAAATACTTGATCGAGGGAATGAGTATGGGGGGGGGGCGGAACAACACTGAGATCCATCTCACTGCTCCCTGCATCCTTCACTCCAGTAAGCCCTCTCCCATGTCCTGGATCGAGACCTCTGGCTGGTGAGGGGTGGGAAGGGTAAGACCATAAGATGTAGGTGTGGAAGTAGGCCATTCAGCCCATCAAGTCTGCTCCATCATTGATTGGGATCACGGCTGATATGATAATTCTCAACTCCACTGTCCTGCCTTTTTCTATAACCATTGATTTCCTTACTAATAAAAATCTGTCTATCTCAGCCTTGAGTAAACTTAACCTTACTCACCTGCATAGCCTTCTGTGTAAAGAATTCCACAGATACATTACCCACTGGGAAGAGATTTCTCCTCATTTGTCTTAATTGGGTGACTCCTTCTAAGATTACGTCCTCTGGTCCTAGACTCTCCCACAAGAGGAAACAACATTTCTGCATCTATCCTGTCAAATCCCAAAGAATCTGATATATTTCAAAAACATAGCCTCTCATTCTTGTCAACTCCAACGAGTACAGGCTCAGCCTTCTCAACTTCTGCTGAGAAGGCAGTCCCTTCGTACCTGGTAGCAGACTAGTGAAACTTCTCTGGACTGCCTTCAATGCTAGGATATTTCTACTTAGATAAGGGGCCCAAAACTCTTCACAGTATTCCAGTTGTAGTCTGACTAGTGCTTGTATAGTTTTAGCACAGTGTTCCCACTTTTAATTTTTCATTCCCCTTGGAATGAAGGATAGCATTCCATTTACTTTCCCTAGTAACTGAACTCAAGTACTAACCTTTTCTGATTTATGCACTAGAG
This sequence comes from Chiloscyllium plagiosum, assembly GCF_037043375.1. Classification (NCBI taxonomy): domain Eukaryota; kingdom Metazoa; phylum Chordata; class Chondrichthyes; order Orectolobiformes; family Hemiscylliidae; genus Chiloscyllium; species Chiloscyllium plagiosum. Next base: position 85,750,553 of record NW_028270141.1, on the reverse strand, counting down.
CTTCCAAATCCCTGGTATAGTTTTCTGCAATCGTTCTCCATTTAACTAATACGCAACTCCTTTATTCTTCCTGCCAAAGTGCATAAACTCTAATTTTCCCACATTATATTCCATCTGCCAAGTTGTTTTGCCCACTCTCACAATCTATCTATATCCTTCTGCAAACTGTGTCATCCTCACCACTTACCTTCCCATTTATTTTTGTGTCATCTTCAAACATGACTGTAATAAGTTCACTTTCCTCATCCAAGTCATTAAAATTTATTGTAAACAATTGTAGACCTCAGTACTGATTGCTGTGACACTCACTGGTTGCAGGTTGCCATCCTGAAAATGCCCCTCTTATACCAACTGTTTTCTATTAACCAATTCTCTATCCATGATAATATTCTACTTCCAACAAACATGAGCTCATCTTATGCCTAACTAATGCTACCTTATCAAATGTCTCCTGAAAATTCAATTACATTACACCCACGGCTTCCCATTTATCTATCCTGCTAGTTGAGCTCCTCAAAGACTTCCAATACATTTGTCAAGCACAACTTCCCCTTCATAAATTCACGCTCACTCTGCTTGATAATATATTTCTAAATGTTCTGTTTTATAATATACGTTATAACATAAAATAAACATATGCAAATCTAACTGGCCTTCTTTTTTAAAAAGAGGTGCTACATTGGCAGTTTGCCAATCCTCTGAGATTTTCCAGAAGCTAAGAATTCTTGGAAAATTACTACCAGTGCATCCACTATCTATAATTACTTCCTTTAATGTTCTAGAATACATCAAGTCAGTTTCAAAGGTGCTATTTGTCTTTTGCTCTATTACTTTCCCTAGCACCACTTCTCTAGTAATTTGATTTATTTCATCGCCTCCTTTTGTCCCTTGACTTTTTTTCATATTTTTGGGAATCTATTAGTATTTAGTATTTTTGTCACACTATTGTGAAAACAAATGCAAACTATTTATTCAACTCCTCTGTCATTTCCCGATTCCCCATTATTGTCACCACAGCCTACATTTACTTTGGCCTCCCTCTTCCTTTTTATTTAATTGGAGAAGCTCTTGATATTATTCACAAGTTTATCTTCAAAGTTTATCTTCTCCCTCTTTATTATTTTTCAGTTTTTTTTTGATGGTTAAAACTTTCCCAATCCTTTGGCTTACCATTAATCTTTGCAACATTGTATGTTTTTTCTTTCAATTTAATGAAATACTTAACTCTTTCGTTAACCATGGTTGACTTATCTGCTTCCTTTAGTGCTTCTTTCTCTTTGGAATATACTTTTTTCTGAGAGGCATGACTATTTCCTTAAATGTCTAACACAGTTCCCAAACAGTCTTTCCTGCTAAACTCCTTCCCCAATCCACTCTCTGTCCTCATTCCTTTGTAATTACCCTTGTTTAAGCTTTGCACAGTTGTTTCCAACTGAAGTTCCTCCTCTCAAACTGAATGCCAAATTCTAACATGTTATGGTCACTGTTTCCTAGGAGATCTTTCACTTTGACATCATTCATTCAACCTGCCACATTACACATCACCAGATACAAAATAGGTTGATCCCTAGTTGGATCAGCAACTTATTGTGCTAAGAAGCATGCATTTCCCTGTGCACAGCTCTACCAACTTGACTATCCCAATCAGCATGAAGATTAAAGTCATCCCTGACCAACATATTTCCTATTATACATGCCCTCATTATCTGCTGAATGTCCTTGTGTTAGAAGCCATGATGCTGCTGGCTAATCTCTCTAGGTCGGACTTCTCTCCTGGCAGTTTTGATTCCAGCGCAGGGTCCACTGGTAGACTCGGCCCTGGGATTCCACAGAATGTCCAAGAGAGGGAATGGGCTTCACACATCTTTACCAAAGCCCATCATGCAAAGATGTAGATAAAATGATGGGCAAACGTGAAAGTACAACACTGGACTTGGTGTCTCAAATATCAAGTTAGCTGTCATGCCACAAGTTATTTTTGCTGTGCCATTCATCATGCTGAAGGCAGGTGCAAACCACATCTCTGATGAAAAAACATGTAACCTTTGGAGGTCAGGGAATAAGTGCTCAGAAATACAGGGCTTGATTTCCAAAAGAAGTGGGCTCTGGAGGTTGAAGCTCCGCACCTTCAACTGTTGGAGGCACCACTCCATAAAGCACAACCTGTACCAGTCATGTGGTAAAGGGTATGGTAAGAGCACTATCATTTTATAGTGAGTGTTGCTTGCCATGCTGCCATGGGGCTGCCCGAGTACTTGCTAGAAAGAGCTCAAATTTATACATGCAATTTAATAATCACTCACTAGCCTTTCTTTTGCATTATACTCCAGATAATTCCATCCACTCAATTGACTACCAGCTTACCATAGAAATTCAGTATGGAGTGTGCACCATCTCTGTCCTTTGGCTGGTGTGCCTGGTCCCTCCTGTATTCGATACTTTCTGATCTGCTCTGCTAACCAGTTACCGCTGCCATTGCGCATTACATAGGTATCCAGAAACACTAGTTGACTCTCAGGACCATAGAACCAGTTGTAATTTGAATCAGCAATGGCGACAGTCCTTTGAAAACCTAGAAAATATTATCCAAGTCAAAATTCAAAGAGAAACCACACGCCCAAGAAAAAGTAAATTGAACATTGCTCTCCAAACTGTCATTCAAAAAGCTGGAGCAGCAAAATGAAAGTTATAACTAGACTGAACACACGGATGTCACTCAAGCCTCAAGTGAAAACCTCATTCATTTGATGACAGTTTGGATATTTCAGGATCATTCAGCCTTTTGTCCAGTTTACTAAAATGTAAGTACTTGTCCAAATGTCTTGATAGTTGATTAAAGTTGCATATATCCTATGTTGTGCTATTTACGCTAGGATGATATTACTGTGTTAATATTTAAACCTTTATGCTGTTTTATATGAAGTCCTGAATGTCAAATAACTAAGTTGCTTAGATTTTTATCAAATTGCTATTGTGAATGTATCTTCTTAAGGTGAAAAATAAACCAAATGTCATGAACATCGATTGATAACGGTCATGTGATCAAATCAATTACATGAAATCAGATTCTTTCCAGGCAGACATACCAACTCATAACATATTGAATAACCATGAAAGGAACAGTCCACAATGTAATACCCTTTATAGATGAATAAAACTAGTGTGATATGCCAATTATCAATATGTGCTCCTGGTTGTTGTGATTCTTATCAGGAGAGTGATCTTGTATTTAACTCCAATATCTACTGTTAATAACTTTCAGAAAATGGCTTAGAATGAGGCATCAGCAGGCCATGAAGCTAAGACCTGCCTCCAGGGGTGCACACATGATGGTGGTGATCTACCGTACATATAAACTAAACTTTGAAGTACTGAGGGAGTGGTGCATTGTCAGGTTGGTACAGGCAGGCAGGGCTTGATCAAAAGCAATGTTTCAGAAAAATATTAAAGAAAGCACTTTATATCCCAATTTACCTGTCTGATGGACTCGGTTAACAGAAAAGAAACTGAGCAGGTTTCTGTAAAAGATCTATTATTTATTAAAAGTAACTATTAACTACAGGCAAACCACTTTGCGCACACAACATGTAACTCTACTAGTAGACATCATAATCCTCTTTTCAACCCCTACAACAGATACAGACAGACACAAACAAACAAAAACAATCTTCTGCAGTATTTATCTCCCCTTAAATTCGACAACTTCACTTCCTTAGGATAGAAAACTCTTTGAAAGAAGCAAATGGTTTAATTAAAACAAACTAAAATTTATTTGAATAGTATTGGGGTGGCACGGTGGCTCAGTGGTTAGCATTACTGCCTCACAGCGCCAGAGACCCGGATCCAATTCCAGTCTCGGGCAACTGTCTGTGTGGAGTTTGCACAGTCTCCCTGTGTCTGTGTGGTTTTCCTCTGGGTGCTCCTGTTTCCTCCCACAGCCCAAAGATGTGCAGGTCCAATGAATTGGCCATTCTAAATTAGTCAGAGGTAAATGTAGGGGAATGGGTCTGTGTGGGTTGTTCTTCAGAGGGTTGGTGTGGACGGGTTGTTCTTCAGAGGGTTGGTGTGGACTTGTTGGGCTGAAGGGCCTGTTTCGACACTGTAAGGAATCTAATCTAATCTAATCCTGGACAATCAGTTCTGTCTCTAATACTGATAGCAGCAGTTTCTACCCCAGTATAACTGTACACCCAGCCTCCAGGATCTGTTTCATCCCATGTCCTGTGGAATACCCTCTCAGTAGCGGAGATTGTGCGTTTACAATTACAGGAATTATTAAGACCTAAATACCCCACAGCACAATGCATTTGGATAGAATCTTCCCTTTTTATGCCTTGCCACTTGTATCCAAGATAAAGCTACTTGTATGTGAACTACAGTTGAGATCATTTTATTCAATGTCGATATTTTACCTGGAAGCACAGTCCTATAGTAGAAAGCAAAATGCTGCTTGATCCAGGGGTGGTCAAAGTGGCTGATATTGAAGTGCTTTTGTACCAGAAACATGTACTGGAATAAGGATCTGGTGGTGTAACTGCCATAAGCCACACCTTCGTTCAAGGATCCATCTTTTACATCCTTCAGTAAAACCATTAACTTCTCCAGAACAGTAAGGGCTTGTTTTGTCCATAAGTAAGCTTCTTGGAGATAACCTAGGATTCACAATATGAAATAAATAAAGCATTAAAGCACATACTCAAACTACAAATTCAGAAATAGCAACCCTTCAAAAAAAATGGTACCTTCAAAAACAAATGTCAGATTCTTGTTTGATAAAAATTCATTTTAAAAATTGTACCAGAGGAAAGTGCTTGATTTTACCTTTAAAACAGTGGTTAATGTCAATGTTGGGAAAAATAATGAAAGCTTTATTGGTGGAAGAAATAATATCAGAATCTGAATATGATCCAGTCATAAGGGATTTCAAAGGGAAAGTGTTGCATTTGAATCTGAAAGTGTTAATTCTTGATTGAGTGCAGTAAGCAGTAGCCAATGTGATGATGCCACAAGACTTCTATAGAGCCAAAGAGATACACAGCACTGAAACAGACCCTTCAGGTCAATTTGTCCATGTTGACCAGATATCCTAAACTAATCTAGTCCCATTTGCCAGCACTCAGCCCATATCCCTCTAAATCCTTCCTATTCATATACTCATCCAGATGCCTTTTAAATGCTGCAATTGTATCAGCCTCCATTGTACCAGCTTCCTCTGGCAGTCATTCCATACACATACCACCGTCTACATGAAAACGTTGCCCCTTAGGTCTTTAAATTTTTCCACTCTCACCCTAAACCTAAGACCTTTAGTTCTGGACTCCCCCACCCCAGGGAAAAAAACCTTATCTATTTACCGTTTCCATGTCCCTCATGATTTTAAAAAGCTCTATAACGTCACCAGTCAGCCTCCACCGCTTTTGTGGGAGAGCAAAATAGGGTTTCTTGGGAGACAAGTCTAAGATTACCTCCTCCCAACAATTTTCATTGTAACGTACAGCCTGTTCTTATGCAAGCCGACCCTTGTTCCTTTCCCAAGTCCATTTGCAAGTCACATTGTATGCAAGTCAGAATACATGCAGGACAATATAAAGAAGCTGTCTGCAAGCATTGGAAATCTTCATATGTCAGATATTTAAAATTACACTCCTGTAAGGGTTCACATTCATAAATACAAGTGCTCTCAAGCTGGACATTCGTAAATCAGGATAACTTATAGCCTGTAAATAGTGACAGAGCTGCAATAAGTGACATCTTATTTACTTGACAAGATCTCTCTCCTTAGAGCAGAAGGCCGCTACCCTCACACACATTAGACCATACACAAGGCCCTGAATAATATATGCACTTAGAAGATACAGATCAGGAAGGTCTTGCTTGATCAACACCATTGAATTATTTAAGGAAGAAACAAAGATTAGACAAGAATCATTTGATAGTAGATGTAATAAAATTAAATTTTATATACGGAAAAGATCTTTGATATGGTACCATTGAATGGATTAAAATTGGGAGCCAGGAAACAGACAGCAGAATTTCATGCAAGCTGGCTACAAAACAGTGATGGAAATGTGTTGCTGGAAAAGCGCAGCAGGTCAGGCAGCATCCAGGGAACAGGAGAATCGACGTTTCGGGCATAAGCCCTTCAAAACACCTGCCTACAAAACAGTGAACAGAACATAGTGGTTAAAGACAGATACAGGTATCCCCCACTATCTGAAAACAGAGTGTTCCCAGGAAAGCTTTCATTAGCCGATAATGGCGTAAAGTGAAGATGCATGATTTATATGGGAAATTTTTCGCCATTTTTCGTGAGAGTGAAAATCCTCTTCAGATTCATGAAAATGGATACTAATGTAGGTCTTTCGTAAAAGCGAAATGGCATAAAGCAAATGTTCAAAAAGCAAGGGATGCCTGTACCTATAAGTGGAAAGCTGTGTTCCATAGGAATCGATATTGGGATCACTGAGCATAGGCCAGCTAGTGTAAATGGCTCGTTTCCATCCTGGACACTCAACGTACTGCATTTTGCAGCACACCATCGAATGTGTTTGCAGCGGGAGGCACACAAAATATAGGCCAGGTGACCAGCCACCTCCTTTCCACCAAGCCCTGACTTATTCCCATAATGCCATGGTGAGCCTGATGAAAGCGATGGGGAAGTCATCCACTAGGCTTCCAACCTGCAGTCCTACTAAAAGCCTAAACTGCCAAGAGTATTGGCAATCAAAAGGATCTCAATCCCTAAAACTCTGGGCAAAGGCATATGTGCCAGTGTGTAAAAGCCTTAAAGTGTAGGAGGTATAGGGTTGGAAATGAAAACCAAATCTGGACCACAATTTTTTGGCATTATTTAACACACACATAGATGATGGGTGAGCAGGTTGTTGTGCAAATTATAAAGCAGAAGTGCTTTGGATGATCTCTAGTTATGTGGGGTAAATTGTGGAAGTGAACTATGATTGTCTTGAAACCATCAAGTCTATAGGTAACAAGGTTAGGAAGGTTTCAGTAGCAGATGATGTAAGCAGAGTGGGATGACATTGTGGAGTTGAAAAAAGGCAAAGTAAGGCTCAAAGCTCTATAAAGATTTGCTTTCCTTTTAACAGCACTCTCCATGTTGGAACAACTTAACCTTCTTCAGAGAACGAATTCACTCTTTGAAATGAAGTCACATAGGCACAAATTAGTTACAGTACAAACTAACTACTGGTAACGCCAAGTGCTACTAGTCTAATCTTGACCAAAGGGCATTTGTCATTTTTAGACTAAGATAATTTTAGAATAAGTTTTTAAAAGAACATTTGATCAATGATTGCTTCCCAAATTGTTGGGCAAACTCTGTGGTAAGATATACGAAATGAAAATATGACTGTCAAAATTGAACTGGAACTGTTGACCTTATTATCTATCTCATTTGTGCACACCCACCTCTAACAATAAACCCTTTGGCACAGATTTTGTTTCAGGTATCAGTCTCGCCCACTCCCCCAAGTACATAAGTAAATTTAAACTTCAGATACTGACTTAACAGGAATGTTATCCAAGTTTAACAAAAGCACCCCTTTGGTGATCTGAACCAGTATTTACGTATTTTTATGGGTTTCTCCACTTTCAGTCTTTTGAAAAATAGTGTTCAAATGCCTGATTGGAGGCCAGATTAAGAATTGTCGGGCTACTATTTTGAGTAGATTCATTTAATTGGTTCCATTTAATTTTTTGTTATTACAGATACCAAATGCTCTTGTGGTACAGGAGTAGAACCCCAACCTCTAGTCTAGGAGACCTGGGTTCAAGTCCCATCTGCTCCAGGAGTGTGTTATGACCACCTTCTTTAACTCAGCTTTTTGCTGAACCTTACTGATTATCTATGGTCCAATACTACATTTTACTCCATGGCTCTGAATATCAGCCCTTCCAACTGGTAGGAATGAGCAAGCAGTTACATAAAAATATGAACCATCTTATAGAAGTAAAAGGCTTAATGCAATGCTGCTGCTCCTTATCCTGCATTTTTATTCATTTTTCATGGACTACTGAGACATCACGCTGATTCAGGTAGGGCCCCACTAGTCAGAAGCTAAATGACAGCAATGCAATTTCAAGGTGCCAGTTGATGGAGCAGGCATTGTGCATTCTTTACCAATTGATTCCAGACACTGAATGATCCCACAGAAACAGGTTTATACCGTTCAAGCTTTCAAACCTGTTCTGCCATTGAGTGAGATCATGCCTGATAGGAGCAGGAGTAGTTCTAATCTGCCTCTTGAGCCAGCTCAAACATTCTAAATCATGGCTGATCATCTACATCAATGACATACTCCACATTATTCTTATATCTCTTGATATCATCAGTAACTAGAAATCTATGAATCTCTGTCTTGAACCTATTTAACATCTGACCTTCCCCAATCCTACGGGTCAGAGAAGTCCAAACATTTACCATCCTCTGACTGAACAGCTTCCTTCGCATCTCAGTGATGTAACTCTGTATATCCTGGTGCCCCAACATCCTTTAATGCTTTTGGATAAGAAAAATAGGTTTTTTTCCCCCAATAGATCAAGCACTAATTGGCACCCATAGAAACTCTTTAGAAGAGTTTCCTAATTTCTCTCCAGAAAATTTGATTATTAGTCTATGTCACACTAGTCCTAGACTTCATGCATTCTTTTTAGCAAAAGAGTCAAGCAAAGGAATAAACATTTCCCTGAATCAGAAGGTACTTTTCTGTACGAAGAGTAATAGAAAACTTGAAATGTTATCCTGAAGATCCACACCAATTTAAATCATTCTATTTTCTATACTTTATATTTTTAACAAGAGAGACTTGACAGTACAAAACAATGACCAACACATGGATATAATAGTACTTCATGATTCCCTGTGGAAACAGCATTAAAAAACTGGGGAGATGGCATTATGGTAATGCCATTGAACTTGAATTTAAAATAAATTCCAAAGAAAAAGTAAGTAAAAGCTGGTTTAAATAATGTTACCATAAAGGAATTGTCATCACCACCTCCCTCTGCATTCCACCAGCCAGCCCTAAAAAATACATCTGGTTCACTAATGTCCTTTAAGGGAGGAGATCTGCTTCATTGCCTTCCTTCATGACTCCAGATCCACAGCAATGTGTTTGACTCTTAATTGCTGTCAAATTGACTCAGCAAGCCACTTTTTCAGGTTCATTTAGAGACAGAAAACAGTGATTTTTTTAAAAAAAATGTATTTGTGGGTCTTGGGTATCACTGTCTGGCCAGCATTGATAGCCCATCCTATTTGCCCTTGAGAAGGTGGTGGCCAGCTGCCTTCTTGAACCGCTGTAGTCCATTTGCTGTGGATTGACCCACAATGCCAGTAGGGAGGGAATTACAGGGTTTTGACCCAATGACTGTGAAGGAACGGCAGTATATTTCCAAGCCAGGGTGGTGAGTGGCTTATAGGGGAACTTGCAGATGGTGATACCTGCTGCTCTTGTCCTTCTAGATGGAAATGGTCATGGGTTTGGAAGGTGCTGTCTAAGGATCTTTGGTGAATTTCTGAGAGCATCTTGTAGATAGTACACACTGCTGCTACTGAACTCCGTTGGAGGAGGGATTGAATGTTCGCAGATGTGATGCCAATCAAAAAGGTTGCTTTGTCCTGGATGGTGTCAAGCTTCTTGAGTGTTGCTGGAGCTTCACCGATCCAGGCAAGTGGGGAGTATTCCCTCACACTCCTGACTTGTGCCTTGTAGATGGCGGATAGACTTTGAGGTATCAGGAGGTGAGTTACTCGCCACAGTATCCCTAGTCTCTGACCTGCTCTTGTAGCCACTGTGTTTATGTGATGAGTACAGTTGAGTTTCTGGTCAATGGTAACCCCCAGGATGTTGACAGTGGGGGATGGTAATACCATTGAAAGTCAAGGGACGGTGGTTAGAGTGTCTGTCATTGGTAATGGTCATTGTCTGGCATTTGTGTGGCATTAATGTTATTTACCACTTGTTGGCCCAAGCCTGGATATTGTCCAGATCTTGTTGCATTTCAGCATGGACGACTTCAGTATCTGTGTCGCGAATGGTGCTGAACACTGTGCAATCATCAGTGAACATTCCCACTTCTGACCTTATGACAGAGCGAAGGTCATTGATGAAGCAGCTGAAGATTGTTGGGCCTAGGACACCACCCTGAGGGACTCCGGCAGAGATGTCCTGGAGCACAGATGACTGACCCTCCACAGCCACAATCATCTTCCTTTGTGCTTAGTATAATTCTAACCAGCGGAGTGTTTGCCCCCGATACCCAATGATTCCAGTTTTGCCAGGGCTCCATGATGCCATACTCGGTCAAATGCAGCCTTGATGTCAAGGGCTGCCACACCCACCTCACATCTGGAATTGAGCTCTTTTGTCTATGTTTGAACCAAGGCTGTAATGAGGTCAGGAGTTGACCCTGGCGAAACCCAAACTGGGCATCACTGAGCAGGTTGTTGCTGAGCAGGTGCTGTTTGATAGCACAGTTGATGACCCCTTCCATCACTTTACCGATTATGTAGAGTTGACTGATTGGATGATAATTGGCTGGATTGGATTTGTCCTTCTTTTTGTGTACAGGACATACCTGGGCAATTTTCCACAATGTCAAGTAGATGCCAGTGTTGTAACCGTACTGGAAGAGCTTGGCTAGGGGAGCGGCAAGTTCCGGTGCACACATCTTCAGTATTATTGTCAAAATGTTATCAGAGCTCATTACCTTTGCAGTATCCAGTGCCTCCAGCCGTTTCTTGATATCACGTGGAGTGATCTGAATTGTTTGGAGACTGGTGTTTGTGGTGCTGGGGACCACTGGAGGAGCCCAAGATGGATCATCCTCTCAGCACTTCTGACTGAAGATTGTTGCGAATGCATCAGCCTTTTCTTTTGCACTGATGTGCTGGGCTCCTCCATCTTTGAGGATAGGGATATTTGTGGAGCCTCCTCCTCCACTGAGGTGTTTAATTGTCCACCATCATTCACAACTGGATGTGGAAGGACTGCAGATCTTAGATCAGATCCATTAGTTGTGGGATCACTTACTCTCTGTCTGTCTATCACTTGCTGTTTATGCTGTTTGGCATGCAAATAGTCCTGTTTGGTAGCTTCACCAGGTTGACACCTCATTTTTATGTATGCCTGATGCTGCTCATGGCATGTCCTCCTGTACTCTCTGAACCATGGTTGATCCCCAGGCTTGATGGTAATGGTTGGATGTGGGATATACCAGGCCATGAGGTTGCAGATTGTGCTGGAGTACAGTTCTGCTGCTGTTGATGGTCCATTGTGCATCATGGATACCCAATCTTGAGTTGCTAGGTCGTTTCAAAGTCTGTCCCATTTAGCATGGTGATAGTGCCACGCAACATGATGGAGGTTATTCTCAATGTGAAGGCGATATTTCATCTCCACACGGATAGTGCATTTACCTATACTGTCATGGACAGATGCTTCTGCAGCTGGCAGATTAGTAAGGATGAGGGTGAGTATGTTTTTTCTCTTGTTGGTTCCTTCACCACTTGCCGCAGACCCAGTCTAACAGTTATTTACTTTCTGACCTGACCAACATGAACACCCAGAGTACATTTTGTGCTTTTGCCACCTTCAGTGCTTCTCCAAGTGTTGTTCAACATGGAGGAGTACTGATTCAGCAGCCAAAGGAGGACGGTATGTGGTAACCAGTGAGAAGTCTACTTGTCCATGTTTAACCTGAAGCCATGAGATTTCATGGGGTCTGGAGTGGATGTCAAGAACTCCAAGGGCAACTCCTTCCTGACTGTATGCCACTGTGACGCCACCTCTGCTGGGTCCGTCCTGCCAGTGGGACAGGACATATCCAGGGATGGTGATGGTGGTGTCTGGAACATTGTCTGTAAGTAATGATTCCATGAGTATGACAATGTCAGGCTGTTGTTTGACTGGTCTGTGAGACAGCTCTCCCAATTTTGGCACTAGCCCCCAGATGTTGGCAAGGAGGACTTTGCAGGTTCGACAGGGCTGTTTGTGTTTTGATGCCCATGAAAGGATCAAAAACAAAACTATTCAGAATAAGAACAGTTTCACGATTGTTGTACATCTTCTATCTGCTCATGGTTTCTTTTCACTTGACTTCTTGTTGTATCTCCTCCCTTTGTCTTTGTGCTGTAATCCCAAAGTTGTGGTGCAGTTCTCAAAACTGAGCAACACTGAGCACGAGCTGAGACAATAAGTATTGGCATCATATTAAATGGCAACAATTCACCATAGACAGTGCCAAAGCCGTCGTCAGCAAACAGCCAACACCCAACAGTGACATAAATTCTGCTCCCATTTTTAAATTAACAAAGACCTCTGTTAAGAGTAATATAATGCAAATCCACTAAAACTAATTCTATGGCTGAGATGACATCAAACTGACACTAGGTGGCACTCTTTCATGGATATGGAGTGGCTCTGTAAGTCATTAAAGAACTTCTCCATGATTTTACTTCCTTTAAAATACTACCGCCTAAGGATAGTAATAAGGTTCCACTGAACTGATAGGGCATCCAGGTTTTGGAAGAAACAATATGGTCCTTTTGTTATTCAGTGGCCAGCACTAACGAAGGCTCAGTGTCAGTGGTATGGAGAGATTTGCAGACAGGGTACTGTTGACACACACAATAGCAGCAGCACACATGAAGCCCCTTAGTTGTCTCAAGAAGACAGCAGAGACAAGCACCGCATCTAAAGCTTTGCTTGAACCCTAAGATCCGATAGATCAATGCAGAAGTAAAATAAAACCTCAAATCAGATCACAGATTTAATGGATGTGAACTCTCAGGAGGTGGGTTAATTGGACAGTAAAAACATTTAAGCCTCCAATTTGACAGGTTTTAAAGTTTGTTTCAACTCATTTCAGCTGTGTTTCTTGAGGTCCCTGAACCCCAGCAAGCACAAAGAGATGTTAAGGGGATGGATCTATAACACAGGTGGAATAACTCATTGTTTTGGACTCCCAGGAGCAGGGCTGTCTCATGTGGCTAAATAAGTTTCTCAGTCTCCCTCCCAGGCTCAACCACATTCCTCAAACACCATTCTCTGACTTAGCCTCAGATCTCACCCTCCCTGACTTCATCCACCCCTGACAAAGGGGTGATTCCACCATAATCTTCTCTTTGCTCATTCCTCTGCACCCCCATCTCCCATGATCTTTCCTTCCTTCCTCTCCGTTCCCTGATTGTGGAAGCCCGGTGAAAAACTGTGAAATAGTCCCTGGTGTTGATTTCACTCAGAAAGCTGAATTTCTGGATCCCTCACCTGGAGCTCCATTCTCCCCAGAAGTAGAGACCCCTGTCCCACAAGGTTGATGGCTCAGTTTATCTTTGGTTGTAACCTGTGCCCTTGTTATCAAATAAGCCCAGAGAGTGGCATCAGATTACACAGGAATTGTCTTATTTCTTAGGCAGTTCCCCAGAAGCAGGGAGGACTGATTTCCACTCAGGAGTTGTGGGTCTGGAGCTAAAGAATCCAATGCCAAGTCAATACACCCATTCTGCCGTGTGCATTTGGCTTCCAGCTGGACCTGTCAGAGACACTCAGACGGTGAGGGCACCTTCACAAATGTTTCTTCATCGCTTTGGGTAATCTTGGGCATATGATTCCCATGAATTGGTGGAGATGTTTATTTCTTTTTCAGGATTCCTCAAGGTGTTTCCTCTGCTCTTGTGGAAACCACTTGCCTCAGTAAAAAGCTTCTTTGGGTGTTCTTGTGTCAGGAACTTGGACGACCTGATCCGCCCGACATAGACTGACCTTAACCACTCCGCCTGCCGTCGGGGATATTGGCCTCAGAGAGGACATCAAAACTGGAGCAACTATCTGCAATTGGATTTGTAGGATTTCGTGGCGACATCTCTGGTGATATTTCTCCTGAGATTTGTGGTGACTGCACTATATTGTCCACGTCTCCAAAGCCTTTGTGAGCATGGATAATACTTACTACCCTTTAGACCGTGAGCTTGGTGCTGGGTTTGAGGTCTTTGTCATCAAATACCTTTATCCTCAGACAAAATGGAGAGCGTGCTGGCACACTGAAAGCGATTTTGTATTGTATTGTCAATGTCCTTGCTGAAATGAGGCTCCCAAGGTAAAGGAATTGATCAACTTGTTCAGTAGCTGGCCATAGATCTTGATTTGGCAGACAGTGCTTTTGGAGTTTTGAGGACATTTGCCTTCTGGATGTTTAAACTACACAAGATTAAACACTGAGATGTCAGTCCTTTCTGAAATTAAAAGTCAATTGATTATCAGCAATCTACTTAGCTGCTGGATTACCAATATTGTCCTGCAGTGTGACTAACTCAAATAGGTTTACAATGGAGGGCTGAGTGAAACTGTAAGACGAGGAAAGGTTTAGGAAGATACAGGCAAGAGCAAATGGTTGAGGTTTGTTCAGCGCAGCAGCTTTTCCCCGGGTTGCCAACTGCAATAATGATTCAAGGACCGATCTTCAGACTCATCCAACTGCTAATGCGGGTTCTCTTGAATTAAACAAGGGCAGCCTTGATAGACAATCAGGATGTCACCTGTGACTGTATACAATAAATCACCTCAAGTCAGTCCAATCTCTTGAATTAACTTGAAATCAATGCGTCATTATATTCACAGAGATTATAAGTATCGTCGAAAAGGCAGAGGTGACTTGGGTTTGGGGAAGGAAATCCAGGTCTGGCTGCAGCAGGGGGCAATGACCTTCCAGTGTTTCCTCTCAGCCAGGTCGTACAACTTAGATCATGGAAGGAATGTCAGGCTTTGTAAAGTCTTCGTTTAATCCAGTCACTTTCCTACATACGCCAGAAGGTGGAGCCAGCACTTCTTGCACACATTCCTACTTGCAATAGGTTGATTTTGTGGATGTGAAATAGAGTGGCAATGAATCCCACTCTAAATTCCTGTTCCATTTGCCCAATTAACACCGCCAATAAGCCTCAAGGAGAGAGGAATTGCAAGGGGGAGACATAGAGGAGAAGTCGACTTCCAATCAGTCATTTTTTCAAGATAGAAAAAAGCCATCCGTTATAGATAGTGAGAACTCAAACAATAGCTACTTTTCTCCATTCTACCATGTGCAATCTTGAAAATGCCTTTTTTAAAAATAAAACAAAAGTACAAGCAATAAATATTTACTGCATTCAGAAATTCCACAATGCTTTGATCTGAAAAGGGATCAGAATTTGAACCAACAGTTGTAAAAAGTTGCTTTATGATATATGATACCAATGACTCCATAAGTTTTCTTAAATCTGAGAGTGCAGTGGGGAATTCTCCCCAATGGATGTGCAGAGGTGTATACTCACCTGCCCTGGTACTTATTGAAATTGATGAATTGAGATTTCGACTGAGCATGCAACAAGGACACCCACGAAAAAACGGCCATCTCCTCTAACACATTTGCGTATAGGATCCTGAGAAAGTTATGTGAATTTGAAAGGAGTTTGAACTTGGGCCTGATCTGGAAGCAACATTCAGTATCCAGGCAAGCTAACCTAACAGGGGCATGGATCAGGATTGAAAAAAGGCCAGAGGAGTTAGGTTTTTAAAAAATAAAGTGCTGTAACTTTCCTTATGGGTCCTACTCCTTCAGGTCTCAGCAACAACTTGCATTTATTTATTGCCTCTACCTCACGTTAGGGTAATACAAAGATCCCAGAGAATTCTGCAGGGAGATTGTTAGACAAATCATGCCACCTATCCACTTAAAGAAAATTCTGAACTTGTCACCAAAGGCTTTGTCCAAGAAGTAAGTTTCCAGGAAAGATTTAATGGAGTACATACTATAGTAATGCATAAATGTTTTGGAAGAGATTTACAAAACTTTGGGTCAAGGCAATTAAAGGTGGGGGCTGGGGTGGCAGGCATAAGAAACCAGAGAAGCAGGAAGAGGATTTTAGAGCTTCAATAGGTTACAGAGATAAGGGGCAAGGTTTTAAATTCAATCAAATCTTAATCGCAATATTAAAATTGGGTTCAGCGCATAGTGAGGCCAGAGAGGGGTTTGTAGACCTCGGAGCCGGTGTAGATCATGAGCACAAAGGTGAGTTTAGATAGGAGTTTGGACGTGAGTTTAGATATGAGTTACAGAATAGTGAATGATTTTGAGTTTACTACAATTCAAAACGAAAGGGCTGGTTAGGAATGCACTAAGAAAACCAACAATGGAATAAAGGTATGGATGAGGATTTCAGTAATGGACAGTCAGGAGGGGGGGAATATCATGGCCCTATTGTGAAAATCTCTGCCTCCTTTGGTATGAGCTTTTGAATCCCTTGGGACCACCCCAACCTCTTTCAGATGGCCTTAATGAACGGCCTCTGGGACATGTGAAGTTACAATATTTCCAGGTTGGGGCAGTGAATGTTTAGTCGGTGGTATTTAAGCAAAGTGATCCTCCTAAAATGACTCCCACCAGTGGCCCAAGCAATTAACACCAAGTCTGAGTATATAATATTCAATCCATTTATTTTAACCTCTAAAAACATTTTCTGGGAAGTTCTGCAGTTTTCAACAAACATATCGATTTATCATTGGCTCGAGCGTCGAGGGCAAGGGGTCACAGTCTCAGGATAAAGAACTCCCCATTTAGGACTGGGGTTGGAGAAATGTTTTCATTCAAGGGATTACAATCTTTGGAATTCTCAATCCCAGGAGACTCTGGATGTCAGTCAATGAGTATATTCAAGACTGAGTTTGCTATGTTTTTGGAAACGAATGGAATCAAGAAATGCTGAGAAAGAGGACAGGAAGGTGTAGTTGAGTCACAGAGTCATAGAGGTAAACAGCACAGAAACAGACGCTTTGGTCCAACTCGTCCATGCTGACCAGATATCCTAACCTAATCTAGTCCCATTTTCCAGCCGTTGGCCCACATCCCTCTAAACCCTTCCTATTCATATACCCATCCAGGTGCCTTTTAAATGTTGCAATTGTATCAGCCTCCACCACTTCCTCTGGCAGTTCATTCCATACACGTACCACCCTCTGAGTGAAGAAGCTGCCCCTTAGGTCCCTTTTATGTCTTTCCCCTCTCACCCTAAACCTATGTCCTCTAGATCTGGACTCTCCCACCTCAGGGAAAGGACGTCATCTATTTATCCTGTCCATGCCCCTCATGATTTTATAAATCTCTGTGAGGTCACCCCTCAGCCTTCAACACTCTAGGAAAAACAGCCCCAGCCTATTCATCCTCTCCCTATAGCTCAAATCCTCCAACCCTGGCAACATCCTTGCAAATCTTTTCTGAACCCTTTCAAGTTTCATAACATCTTTCCAATAGGAAGGAGACCAGAATTGAACGCAATATTCCAAAAGTGGCATAACCAACAACCTGTACAGCCACAACATGACCTCCCAACTCGCATACTCAGTGATCTGACCAATAAAGGAAAGCATATCAAATACCTTCTTCACTATCCTATCTACCTGCGACTCCACTCTCAAGGAGCTATGAACCTGCACTCCAAGGTTTGTTCAACAATACTCTCTAGGACCTGACCATTAAGTGCATAAGGCCTGCTAAGATTTGTTTTCCCAAAATGCAACACCTTGCAATTCTCAAATTAAAATCCTCAGCCCATTGACCCATCCTCAACCCATTTGGGCAGCATGGGGGCTCAGTGGTTAGCACTGCTGCCTCACAGCACCAGGGTCCCAGGTTCGATTCCAGCCTCGGGCAATTGTCTGTGTGGAGTTTGCACATCCTCCCAGTGTCTGCATGGGTTTTCTCCCAGTGCTCCGGTTTCCTCCCACAATCCAAAGATGTTGCAGGTCTGGTGAATTGGCCATGCTAAATTGCCCATAGTGCTAGGTGCATTAGTCAAAGGGAAATGAGTCGGGGTGGACTGGTTGGGCCGAATGGCCTGTTTCTGCACTGTAGGGAATCTAATCTAATCTGATCAAGATCCCAATGTAATCTGTGCTAAACTTCTTCACTGTCCAGTCCACCTCCAATTTTGGTGTCATCTGCAAACTTACTAACTATACCTCCTATGTCCACATCCAAATCGTTTATATAAATGATGAAAAGTAGTGGGCCCAGCAACAATCCTTGTGGCACTCCACTGGTCTCAGGCCTCCAGTCTGAAAAACAACCCTCCACCACCACCCTCTGTCTTCTACCTTTGAGCCAGTTCTGTATCCAAATGGCTAGCTCTCCCTGTATTCCATGAGATCGAACCTTGCTAACCAGTCTCCCATGGGCTACCTTGTCGAATGCCTTCCTGAAGTCCATATAGATCACGTCCACTGCTCTGCCTTCAAATCTTCTTCTTTGTTACTTTTTCATAAAACTCAATTAAATTTGTGAAACACGATTTCCCCTGCACAAAGCCATGTTGGCTATCCCTAATCAGTCCTTGCTTTTCCAAATAGGTGTACATCCTGTCCCTCAGGATTCCCTCCAATATCTTGCCCACCACTGACATCAGGTTCACTAGTCTTTAGTCCCCTGGTTTGTCTAAACCACCTTTCTTAAATAATGGTACCACATTAGCAAACTTCCAGACTCTGGCACCTCACCTCTGACTATCAATGATACAAATATCCCAGCAATCACTTCCATAGCTTCCCACAGAGTTCTCGGGTACACCTGATCAGGTCCGAGGGATTTATCCACCTTCATGTGTTTCAAGACATCCAGCACTTCCTCCTTTGTGATATAGACATTTTTCAAGATGTCACTATCTATTTTCCATAGATTTTATATCTTCCATGTCCTTCTCCACAGTAAACACTGATGCAAAATACTCGCTAAGTATCTCCCCCATCTCTTGCAGTTCCACACAAAGGCCGCTTTGCTGACATTTGAGGTGCCCTATTCCCTTCCTATATACCCTTTTGTCCTTATAAAAACCCTTTGGATTCTCCTTAATCCTAGTTGCCAAAGCTATCATGTTTTTGCCCTCCTGATTTCCCTCTTAAGTGTACTCCTACTGCCGTTATACTCTAAGGATTCACTTGATCTCTCCTGTCTATACCTGACATATGCTTCCTTCTTTTTCTGAACTAAACCTTCAAATTTCTTTAGTCATCCAGTATTCCCTATACCTACCAGCCTTTTCTTTCACCCTAACAGGAATATACGGTCTCTGGACTCTCATTATTTCATTTCTGAAGGCTTCCCATTTTCCAGTCGTCCCTTTACCTTTGAACATCTGCACCCAATCAATCAACTTTTGAAAGTTCTTGCCTAATACCGTCAAAATGAGCCTTTCTTCACTTTAGAACTTGACCTGTTAGATCTGGTCTGTCCTTTTTCACCACTATTTTAAAGCTAATAGAATTATTATCGCTGGCCCCAAAGTGCTCCCCCACTAACACCTCAGTCACCTGTCCTGCCTTATTTCCCAAGAGTAGGTCATGTTTAGTACCTTCTCTAGTAGGTACATCCACACACTGAATCAGAAAATTTTCATATCCTTTTTAACAAATTCCTCTCCATCTAAACCCTTAACACTATGGCAGTCCCAGTCTATGTTTGGAAATTTAAAATCCCCTGAGCTGAAAAATGTGTTGCTGGAAAAGCGCAGCAGGTCAGGCAGCATCCAAGGAGCAGGAGAATTGATGTTTCGGGCATAAGCCCTTCTTCAGGAATGAGGAGGGTGTGCCAAGCAGGCTAAGACCTTTTATCTTAGCCTGCTTGGCACACCCTCCTCGTTTCTGTAAATGCTATGATATCCCAGTCCCATGTTCCTAACCATGCCCTGAGTTCATCTGCCTTCCCCGTTAGGCCCTTTGCATTGAAATGAATGCAGTTTATTTTATTTTACCAGTCCTACCATGTTCTCTGGTTTGTTCCTGCCTGCTCTGACTGTTTGACTTGCTCCATTTCCTAACTGTACCAGTCTCAGATTGATCTCTTTCCACCGTATCTCCCTGGGTCCTTAAATGTAATTAAATGGATGAGCAGACTCCCCGCTAACTCCTGCTTCCATTCCTTTAGCTCTTAATTTCTTAAGCAGTAAGTTAACGCTGGGAAAAACTTCCTGGAAACTCATTTGAAACATTTTCATTTTACACACACGTGTAAACAATTATTGTTATATGAAGCCTTGCCACAGACTTGAAGAAGATTTGCAAGCTTTACATTTTGCCGACTCAGGGAATTGAAATACATTAATAGGGATGGAAAACAAAAATCAGTGTCTTCCCAGTTATAATTTTCTTTGAGATACTGTCAGTGCACATTAAATTGTTAAATCACCCGACTTATCCACTTGAGAAGTTGCGATCTCACTTATAACTCTTACCAATATCACCCCCACAGACAGACATTAAACAGCAGTCAGGTTTTCACAGTGATTGGAGATATGAAGAAGGACAGAGAAGGAGGGGGAGGGCAGACAGAGAAGGGGGAGGGCAGACAGAGGAGGGGGAGGGCAGACAGAGGAGGGGGAGGGCAGACAGAGGAGGGGGAGGGCAGACAAAGGAGGGGGAGGGAAGACAAAGGAGGGGGAGGGAAGACAAAGGAGGGTGAGGGCAGACAGAGGAGGGGGGGTCAGACAGAGGAGGGGGGGGGGGTCAGACAGAGAGTATCAGCATCCACCCAAACAAACAAACAAACAACTCAGTCCCTCAGCCCTTCCTTTTACAAAACTGTCAGAAGTATACCCCTGGGCTAATGGCACTTTGCCATTCCTCATCCAATCACAAACAAGCTCCCAACCTCTCACATCCCAGTCATCAGCTCTGTGATGGAGAAAATAGCTGCTGTCCAACTGATGTCCAAAGGGTTGGTGTTATTGAAGGTGAGGCAGCATTGGGGAAGAGGTAAATGAGGATGGTGAGTATATTCATGGGATGATGGGGGGAGGGGGCAGTTGGTGACGGATGGGTGATCACTGTTAGCATGAGGGTTGGAGTGAGGGTAGAGATGAATAATTTTGGGGGAGCGGGCAAGAGGTTAGGTGGATATTCACACTCAGCAAAGAAATGCCAGGTTTGGGATAATGATAATTGTGGTCATGCAACCTTGGATCATTTAAGCTTGACATAAAATGGCATTTACTGACGTACAAAAAGGGGATTTGGTTTAACTTCCCCTGATTATCCTGCTCCACACGGTCATTTCTGAAGGAGTCAGGATCAGAAGCACCAAGAAACTTGGAGCTCCTCCTACTGCAAAAGTGTAGGAGGAGCATGGAGGTTGACAGTGATTACTCCTCATCTGACAATCAGGGCCTAAAAGTCTGCAAAAGGCCATGTAGTTAGGTAGGTTGACTGAATAGGCAAGAATTTGCCAGATGGCAGAGATAGATTTTGGTTTCTCAGGGAATCAAAGAGAGTGGCAGACAAATGGATTGAATCCAAAGCTGAGCCATGGTCATACTGAATGATGGAATAGGCTCAATGGGCCTAATGGTCTATTCCAGCTCCTATTTCTTATGTTCTTGTGGATATGCACTTGAAACAACATAATCTACAGGGCTATGGACAAAATGGCTGAAAAACAGAATTAAGCCTAGTAGCTCTTTTGCAACTTTTTCACATTATTCATGGTTTTAGTTTCTACTTATTTCATAAGAACATTAATGACTTATTTGGAACCAAACCTAATTATGATTGTTACATACCTTGGTTCATGAGAATGAGACTTCCTGTCAACAAGGCCACACAGTTGGTAGGTTGATGGTTGTGCAGATATTGAAATCCCCATCCGCGAATGAAAGATGTTTCATACATGTGGTAAGATGCATCAGTGATTACCTCCAAGTACCTCTCCTGTTGAGTTCTGTTCAGGTCGTCATACAAGAAGTCATATGCAGTGGCAAAACCCACCAGGGAGTGAGCTAGTGGAACTTCATCCCATGGCGCATCTTTCACCAGCCTTTGGAGAGAAAAAACATCATTAATACTTTGCAGCATGCAAATGGCGAGCACTTTAAAAGGTGCTTGTCTACGTTAATGTAGAAAATTGGCATTGTTGGTTATTCGAGGAGAAAGTGAGGACTGCAGATGCTGGAGATCAGAGCTGAAAAGGTGTTGCTGGAAAAGCGCAGCAGATCAGGCAGCATCCAAGGAGCAGGAGAATCGACGTTGGTTGGTTGTTGGTTTTCATCTTAGCAGCTCAATCAGAAATAAGCTTTGGAATGTTTTGTCTGCAACATGTCAATTCAGCATAATTGCAAGTAACCAAAATAAATGCAAAAATAATTCACAATAACAGGCTCTCCCAAAACTTCCAGGTAGGTCTCATCCACTGCTTAAAATAATCCTCTGTAACCAGTGTCATTGTTTCATGAGATAAACCAGGATTGAAAATTGAAAAGGAGAAAAGAAATCAAAAACTGTAATCGTAGAATTCCTACAGTGTGGAAGCAGACCATTCAGCCCACTGAGTCCACACCAACCCTCTGAAGAGCATCCCACCCAAACCCACTCCCTCCCACCCTTTCCCTGCAACCCTGCATTTGCCATGGCTAGATTATAGTGGTGCTGGAAAAGCACAGCAGGTCAGGCAGCATCCAAGGAGCAGGAAATTCGACGTTTCGGGCAAAAGCCCTTCATCAGGCGAATCCATCTGGCCTGTACATTCCTGGATACTATATGGAATTTTAGCATGGCTATTCCACCTAACCTGCACATCTTTGGCTGTGGGGAGATAATAGAGCACCCAGAAGAAACCCACACAGACACGAGGACAATGTGCAAACTCAACACAGGCAGTCACCTGATGCTGGAATGGAATCTGGGGTTCCTGGTGCTGTGAGGCAGCAGTGCTAAACCGCTCAGCCATAATGACTCTTAAACTAATCTTATGGAGAACTACATATATGAAATAATGCAAAATGATGTTGCTTTATCTGTGTTTTAAATATCGCTGAATTACAGTAAAGAATATTCTGTCACTCAAGCTCTACAGTATCAATCACATGCCAGAATATCTTACCTTTCTAGCACGTTTAAAAAAAAGTACAAACATGTCCTTTGCCATAATTCAGGGATAATTGAGCACATATATTCCAATCATATGTTGATTGACAAGTTTGGGGAGGTAAAGTGTGGTGCTGGATAAAGCACAGCAGGTCTGGCAGCATCTGAGGAGCAAGAGTGTTGACGTTTCAGGCATAACCTTTTCTCGGGAATGGGGAGGGGGAAGGGGGTTAAGAATTCACTCGTTTCCAAATCCCCCCTTCCCCCCACCCTATCACACATCCAACCCTCTGACTCAACAACCCACTTGACCTGACTTACCTGTCTTCCTTCCCACCTACCTATCACAATCACCTCCTACCTTCACCCACCTATCGCCATCCCACCTACCTTTCCACCACCTTCCCCCATTTATTTCTCAGCCCTCTTCCGCCTTCCCGGTCCAGGTGAAGGGTTATGCCCAAAACATCGACTCTCTTGCTTCTCAGATGCTGCCTGACCTGCTGTCCTGAAGAAGGGTTACACGCAAAACATTGACTGCTCCACCTCCTGATGCTGCCTGACTCGCTGTGTTCTTCCAGCCTCCTGTTTGTCTACTATGCTTTTTCCAGTGCCACACTTTATCATCTCTGACTTCTCCAGCATCTGCAGTCCTCACTATTTCACAGGGTTTTGGTAAGCAAACATTGTCCACAGGACAGTACACAAGCTTCCCTCATTAGATTAGATTAGATTTGATACAGTGTGGAAACAGGCCCTTTGGCCCAACAAGTCCACACTGACCCTCCGAAGGGTAACGCACCCAGACCCATTTCCCTCTGACTAATGCACCTCACACTATGGGCACTTTAGCATGACCAATTCACCTGATTTTCACATCTTTGGACTGTGGGAGGAAACCGGCACACCCAGAGGAAACCCACACCAACATGTGGAGAATATGCAAACTCTACACAGACAGACAGTCACCCTGTGCAGGGCAGCATCTCCACACCGGTGTCTTGGGTGACATCTAGAAGCTGAAAAGGGACATTTTCTTTGGTTTCTTGAATAATGAAGAAATTCTACTGTGCATGCTACTACGAACTTTGCTATTGTCGCTGTGTTGCTGTCAGACAATTCAAACCATAAATCAGTTTTGACACAAAATTTACACTGAAACTATGTAGCATGTGTGTCAGATTATTCAATGTCAGTAGCACAAAATGAGCTGTAAATACAATGAGACTGTTTTGCAATTGTGGTGAAGATCAATTTTGTGATATAATGAGATTCGTTTAATCATGATTCTGAGGTCAGTAAGGAAGAAGACACTCGTGTGGAATAAGCATTTGAAGAGAAAAGGTGACACGTACCACATGTGAGTGCGATATAACATATCCAATGGGCGCAGATGTAAATAATTCCATACATAAGGAAAAGCCTAACTTGTCATAAGGAGCAAGCAATCTCAGCAACCATGTAGGTACTGACATCTACTGCCTGGGATACCTCAGACTGGTACCTCAATGTACTCATTGTGTTATTGACATAAAGCACAAAATAAAGTAAATTTCACATGCTTTAATGTGAATTGTATTAGTATACTGAATTCTACAACAATTAGAAATATAGCTAGTTACCAGGTCACTGCCACACAATATCACACACAGAAAGTGCTCAAATCAAACCTTCCAGAGGACAAGGGTTGATAGGGCTGCAGTTCAACATTCTGAAATACGTCTGCAACAAAACTACAGAAAATATAGCAGGGAAAATTCACAAAACTGCCAAAAAAAAAAAACTGTGGCCTGGATTTTACATTTGGGATGATATCTAGTTGGATGGGTGTCAAAACTGGAAGCCCATCTGCTCCTTTAAAATAAGCTTTAACGAGCTCATTTGACAATTAACAAGCAGACTGATCTGAATATTAAGTTGCCTGTGCCATAATACAGTTGGCATGGCAGCTGTGTGTGTTTGTGAAGTCTGCTTCATTATCTGAAGTGAGAAAAGGGGAAGGGGGGGAAATGCACTCCCCAAAATAATACCCTCTTTGTACATCCCCACTCGCCTTCCCTACCTCACCCCTTTTGCTCATGCTTCCCTAAAATCCAGGACTTAAGCAGAGTCTGGGATTCATGAACCCCTGTCATATGACTGTGTGCAGTTCCAGCAGTATCCACCGCTGAACTCTGTTGCAGCTGGGTCTCCAACAACCACTGGCCATTCAGGTTGGGTAGTAGATCTTGAGTTGAAAAGTGTGGTGCTGGGAAAACACAGCAGGCCAGGCAGCATTTGAGGAGCAGGAGAATCGACGTTTCGGGCATAAGCCCTTCTTCTGCCCGAAACGTCGATTCTCCTGCTCCGCAGATGCTACCTGGCCTGCTGTGTTTTTCCAGCACCACACTTTTCAACTCTGGTCTCCAGCATCTGCAGTCCTCACTTTCTCCTAGTAGATCTTGAGGGCAGGAATTCCTCAATCTGACAGGTGAAAGACTCACTCTTTCTGCTCCTTAAGGCTACTACAGCACGTCGTTATAAAGGACAGCCTATTTTTAAATACAGTGTGGAAACAGGCCATTCGGCCCAATAAGTCCACACTGACCCTCTGAAGAGTAACCCATTCCTCTACATTTACCCCGGCTAATACACCTAATCTACCACAGTCCAGAACACTTTGCCCATTTTAGCACAGCCAATTCACCTAACTGGCACATCTTTGGGTTGTGGGAGGAAACCAACACAGATGTGAGGAGAATGTGCAAAATGGGTGGCATGGTGGCTCAGTGGTTAACACTGCTGCCTCACAGCACCAGGGTGCCAGGTTAAATTCCAGCCTTGGGTGGCTGTCTGTGTGGAGTTTGCACATTCTCCCCGTGTTTACATGGGTTTCCTCCGGGTGCTCTGGTTTCCTCCCACAGTGCAAAGACGTGCAGGTCAGGTGAATTGGCCATGCTAAATTGCCCATAGTATTAGGTCAATTAGTCAGAGGGAAATGGGTCTGGATAGGTTACTCGTCGGACGGTCATAGAGATGTGCAGCATGGAAACAGACCCTTCGGTCCAACCTGTCCATGCTGACCAGATATCCCAACCCAATCTAGTCCCACCTGCCAGCACCCGGCCCATATCCCTCCAAACCCTTCCTATTCATATACCCATCCAAATGCCTCTTAAATGTTGCAATTGTACCAGCCTCCACCACTTCCTCTGGCAGCTCATTCCATACATGTACCACCCTCTGCGTGAAAAAGCTGCCCCTTAGGTCCCTTTTATATCTTTCCCCTCTCACCCTAAACCTATGCCCTCTAGTTCTGGATTCCCCGACCCCAGTGAAAAGATTTTGTCTATTTATCCTATCCATGCCCCTCATAATTTTGTAAACCTCTATGAGGTCACCCCTCAGCCTCAGATGCTCCAGGGAAAACAGTCCCAGCCTGTTCAGCCTCTCCCTGTAGCTCAAATCCTACAACCCTGGCAACATCCTTATAAATCTTTTCTGAACCCTTTCAAGTTTCACAACATCTTTCCAACAGGAAGGAGACCAGAATTGCACGCAATATTCCAACGGTGGCAACATGACCTCCCAACTCCTGTACTCAATACTCTGGTTGGGCCGAAGGGCCTGTTTCCACACTGTTGGGAAACAAACCCAATAAAAAAAAACCTCTGCACAGACAGTTGCCTGAGGTTGGAGTTGAACCCAGCTCCCTGGTTCTGTGAGGTAACAGTGCTAACCACTGACCCACCGTGCTGTTTTATATAATTGGCATTGACTGTTCTAACCTTAACATCCAGCTCTGTCTTTTCAAAAGTATTAAATTCTAAACCTACCTTCTGAACTCTGTCTCATAAATCTTATATTTACCAGAATCTGAGCAAATAATCATAATCTCCTGCTTTTCCATCCACTGTATAATCATACACTAATGAAGTGTCTATTTCTTATGTGTCTCTGTGCAAAGCAAAAATTCAATGCATACACTTATCTACCCATATTACATTATTTAATGCTTCCTAGTTATCTCAAGTGGAAGGCATTTTTCTTTCTCTGCAGCAAGTTCCTGCTTTGAAAAGGGAGCTGCCACACCATCCGTGGTATGTGTGAGAGAAATACTTAGCAATAATGCAGGAGGTATTATTCACGAACAGCTTTCACTGGCCCATTGCACATAATTTAAGTATAACATTTCTTTATGAATGATCATTGACCTAAAACAATAACTCCATTGCTCTCCACAGATGTTGCCTGAACTGCTGAGTATTTCCAGTGTTTTTTCTTTGTTTGTATTTTACATTCCTCTTTGCCTCCTATAATTTTATGAAAGCAGGTAAGAAGTGCTGTATGCTTTTTCAAATGACATACACAGCAAACCTTGAATGGTGCTACCCACTCACTGCCTGTGTACTTTTTTCCCTATAGTTAATTCGAAAATATTAGCCAAAGAAAGTCAGTTGCCAAACTAATTGCAAAAGTAGAGCTGATTCGTACATTTTTTAAAAAAAAACACCTTTCATAACCTCAAGACACTACAAATGTTCTTCACATCAAATCAATTACATTGAAATCCGGCCCTTGTTGTAATGTAGGAAACACAGCAGCTAAGTGTGCATACAGCAAGGTCCCACAATCATCATCATCATCAGATGAACAGATCACAGGAATGCCATGAGACAGTAGACAGAACTTTATAGATTGATGCCTCACCCAAAGGACCACAGTTTCAAAGTCCAGCATTTACACAGTTGTGTCTTGAAGTGCCAAGCTAGTTTATGTGCTAGAAGAAAGTGAGGACTGCAGATGCTGGAGATCAGAGCTGAAAAATGTGTTGCTGGAAAAGTGCAGCAGGTCAGGCAGCATCCAAGGAGCAGGAGAATCGACATTTCGGGCAGAAGCCCTTCTTTAGGTTATGTGCTCAAATGTTTGAAGTGAAGCATGAAGCTATAATCTGTGAATTCAGAGACAATATTAGTCTCTCTTGTAGATTGAGTTATGTCTATCACATAATTACAAGATTGTTTCATTATCACTGCGGTACTAATTCTACTTGATTTCATCAGGAACAGCGTCAAACAAAAAAATTCACTGTCTAGTCGCTTGCCCAAAATTCATGTACATTTCTCTGTTCTTTCCGATTACATTTTTAAGAAATTCTTAATATGATCCACAGGCTTCCAGGTTCATAAGAACATAAGAAATGGGAGCAGGAGTAGGCCATCTGGCTGTTCCCCCATTTAAGATGATCAAGGCTGACCTTTTCATGGGCTCAGCTCCACTTACCCGCCCACTCACATAACCCTTGAACTCCCTTACATTTCAAAATTCTACGTGTGCCTTAAAAACATTCAATGAAGTAGTCTCAACTGCTTCATTGGGCAGGGAATTCCACAGATTCACAACCCTTTGGGTGAAGAAGTTGCTCCTCAACTCAGTCCTAAATTGACATTTCCAATTATTTTGATGCTATGCCCATTGGTTCTAGTTTCACTTTTCAGTGGAAACAACCTCCCTGCTTCTATCCTATCTATTCCCTTCATAATATGTTTCTATAAAATGCCCCCTTATTCTTCTAAATTCCAATGAATAGTGTCCCAGTCTACTCAATCTCTCCTCATAATCCAACTCTCTCAATTTCTGAATCAACCAGTGAACCTTGTCTGCACACCCTCCAGTGCCAGTACTTCCTTTGCATTTCCTTCCAGTAATTCCTTATCATTTCACGTATGATTGACTACACGCTCCTTTATACAGAGATTACACACAAACCATCAACCACTCAAGTTTCTCACTGCTCCTGAAAACAACTTTAATCAGCTTATCAATTATTCTAACTATTGGCTGATGAAGGGCAGTTTGGCTTCCAAGAATCAGAGTTTATTTTCTGTTTACTCATCTTCATCATCTTTTCAACCTGTACAGCATCTGGTATCCCTCATTTCTGCAGAATTACACATTCCACTATAAAATGGACAGACATTCAAATTTAAATATGTACTGTGATTTTTTTTTAATCTACAGGGGATTTCCGTTGAAAATCAGCTGTATCTGTTTTAGTCAAAGTCTTGAAATTTGTTAGAATTGTAAGATGCTATGAGTTTTATTAAGGCTCAATAACTGTTGTCAAAGTTATTGGGAGTAGGACTGTTTACTGATTATAAATTAAGAAACATAAACCATAGCAAATTGATTATTAATTGGCAAGTACTATTGTTAATTAGCACATTAAGTGAATCTTATTGCTTAGGAATAGGGAGTATATTTTTGCATAAGGTGGTATTTAGAACCTATAAACAAGGAACTGCTCCATCATTCAATAAAGTTGTTGCCGATCTGATTGTAACTTCAAATCCACATTTCATCACTAGCCTTGATAAACTTTCTGCTGCTTGCTTACCAAGAATCTCTTCCTCTCTGGCTGAAAAATATTCAAAGGTTCTGCTTCCATCACCCTTTCAAGAAGAGTTTGAAAGATTCATAATCTTCCAAGAGAAAAAAACTGTTTTTGAATACATGACTTGTTATTTTTAAAGTAATCTTGTCTGAAGCTGAATGTGTAAATCTGCAGGTTCTGATGATAGGAACTTCAGTGTAAGGAGTTTAATTTTCAAGTTACTTAATATTAACTTGTTGCATATGATCATGTTTAGTATACCCTCCTCCCTGGTTGGCTCCAAAACATGCTGTTCTAAGAAACAATCCTGAAAATATCCTATGAACTCCTCACCTAAGCTAGCTTTGCCTACCTGATTTTTCCAGTCTACATGCAGTTTAAAATCTCCCACCATTATTGTGTGTCTTTCTGATAAGCTTCTATTATTTCTGCCTGGCTGTTTCACCCGACATTCTTGTTACTGTTAGGGGCCCTGCACACTATTCCCACAAGTGACTTCAGGTCTCCATCATTTCCCATCTCTATCCAAACCATTTCCACATCCTGGTTACCTGTACTTAGATCTCCTTTCTCTTTAATGCTAATAGCATAATTAACTAACAAAGCTACTCCACCTCTTCTTAGCTTCTTAACCTTTCCAAAATGTCCTGTGCCCTTTTTAATAGTCAAGTCCCAAATATGTCATCATGTAGTCAACTGTGTAAAATTTATAACCTTTGCTGGTAGTAGTAAGGACTATTGGTATTAGAAGTGCTTTCCTGGTATTGGTAACCCTTACAAGGAGGAGTAACTTCTTTTTGAGTAAGTATGATTAGCAGTACAGATTTCAAGACTGAAATTGTTTGGCAATCAATAATGTCAATACACCTTATGCTGGGGGAGTGCTTGATCTTGGTGCTTGACTGGGATTCCCTCACATAGATTCTCCCCTCCAACTTTTAACAAAAGGGCAAATCAGACATGGTTGGAAACAGACAATGACAGTCAGAGTAGTTTAAAGTTATTTCGGTTAAGTCAAATAATACAATTCACTAATATAGGGCTGTATACCATTATCAATGTTGCATTATTACAGGGAACCAAGTTCCAAGCGTTACACTATTATATGAAAACAAGTTACAAAAGTCCAAGTTCACAGATCCCTGATAGTAGCAGAAGAGGTAGGTGAGATGGTCAGAAAAGTAAATTGCCTACTTTCATTTATTAGCTGAGTAGAGTGTAGAAGAGTAGAGAGGAGTTTGTAGAACATGAAGTAGAAAATGGCCTTCAGTTTTGGTTGTTGTGTTTTTCAACTGATGTGACTACACTAAGAGTGCAAAGGAGATTTGCAATAATATTATCAGGAATGGAGAATTGTAGCAATGTAAGCCTAGATAGGTCGCATTGATTGCTTTGGAGCATAGATGGCCAAATGGAAATGTATTTGAGATATATGAAATTATGAGGAGCATAGCTGGAATGGATAGGAACATCCATTTCAGTTAGCAGACAATTCATAATCAGGTTGTCATTTTTTTCACCCAGAGATGATGGGTCTGAAATTCTCTGTCTGAAAGAGTGACAGAGGCATGTTTTACACTGATTAACTAAGTGTGCCTGATTATAACTGCTGCTCTTTATGTTCACCCAGACGGATAAATCAAACATCTCACTGACATTTAAATAGTCCAATTACTGAAAGATTTAGTCATCATGCATAAGAGTATGTGTGAAAGATAATATTCAGTTCATACGCCAAGAGGTATGTATTGTTACATCTGATGATTTTTGCCTTTATATAAATAAATAGTATATGTCAACTCTACAAAGGAGAAAATTTATGCCAATTAACCCAAGAAAGCATAAGCTGCAGACTCAAAGTTGATAAAAATAGCTGAGATGACTATTTCAGAAGAATTTAAAAGTCTAAGTAAACAGAGATAATCTGTAAATACCAGAAAATGATTCTGCTTATGAGGAACCGCTCAGCCCAATATGACTGTGCAAGCCCTCTGTCAAACCTATATAATTAATTCCACTTCCCTATTACAGATTTTTTTACAGATTACATTACAGTGTAGAAACAGGCCCTTCGGCCCAACAAGTCCACACCGACCCGCCGAAGCGAAACCCACCCATACCCCTACATTTACCCCTTACCTAACACTACGGGCAATTTAGCATGGCCAATTCACCTGACCCTGCACATCTTTTGGACTGTGGGAGGAAACCGGAGCACCCGGAGGAAACCCACGCAGACACGGGGAGAACGTGCAAACTCCACACAGTCAGTCGCCTGAGGCGGGAATTGAACCCGGGTCTCAGGCGCTGTGAGGCAGCAGTGCTAACCACTGTGCCACCGTGCCGCCCTATTCTCTCTCCACAACAAGAATGTCAATATGTTTTTCATTATGCTTGTTTTAGTTGAGAAAAAACTATAATATGGAACATATCTCTAAAAATTACATTGCAAAAGCTCATCTCAAAATTGCTGTTAGGAAAAGCTTCTTGAGAGAAACACAGGCTTTTATCACAGGTAGGAGTGCCATGAGTCCATACAAAGAATAGTTTACATCAGAGGATGGTTTCAGGTGGAGAGGAACATAAATGTTAAGCAAAATTCTGGTGTTAAAAGGTATATGACTGAGGGTTCTCATTTCCATTTGGCAAACTATTTGAAACATGGGCAGATGTAAAATATGAGGGAGGGGTTGCATTTGGAACAGAATAACAAAACAAAATGCCATGTTTTGCTTAAAGAGAGAATGAAGCAAAAGGTAGAAGGAACCCTGGAAGCTTTGACAAAGCCATCATCACAATTCCTCCTCAAGTCTACACATTGTTCAGTTCCAATTGCAAGGTTGATTCAGGTCTTTCAGTTGATATTAGTTGATTCAGGTGTTGATTCATTTATTTTTGACAAATATGAAATCTGAATGAATTGTCAAACGTATTACAGTCTTTTGCATGAAAAAGTTAAAGAATGGGTTATCCACTAGTTGGTGATTCAGCCCAGGAACAGCAATTGTTACTACCTTTTATTCCTGTTACTATCCTAATTTATATCAGGATAATTGACAAAATCCATCGTCATTACTCTACAGTTCTCACATCTTTATAGAATGTGCCTGGTAATTTGCTATTTGCCTCATGATTTGTGTATCAATAGTATGCACCTGGGAGCTCAATACTCCTCTATTGTTACTTAATTCTCACCAAATAGTTAATATCTTGACCTTTCAACTACATAATTTGTCTCCAATGCTTTAAACATTTTCTTGGCCAATGCCACCAACTATTTTTTTTAAAACCATTCTCCTCACTCCTGAATCTTATAGGCACAATGTTAAGTTCTGAATCCTTCCCGTACTTCTATTATTGTCAGTATAGCAGAGCCCCATGTGGCACTTGTGCCGACTTAGCTTACCACACACATACAGACTGCAAACACAAAAGCCACTTTGCATTTCCTCCCTATCTGTTTCCTCATATTCTCAGACCATCTGCCTTACTTCATTGCCGGTGCACTTTGTAGTTCCTCTCTAATTTTTCCACCCAGCTCCCCTCCCCCTCTCTCAAATTAATTTTAACTCTCACCCGCTATATTAGGTAAGCTTTAACATGCACACTGATCCCAGTATTGATGAGATTCAACCCATGAACTCTCAACAGCTTCCACCTGCCAAATTTGGTCCCAATGTCACAGATCTGAAACCCTCCATCCTGTATGATTTTATCGAACTTTTTTCAATGTATTTGTGTTTGGCACTGGGAGTAAGTCTAGCTTTTTAACTTCCTCAGCAGATCCTGCCAGTCTGACTGCTGGCCTTGAATACTTTCAATGGTAATCATTTGGACATGGACCCTAATTCATGATTGGTCCCCTTTTATTGCCTCCAAACATTCACCAGCCTAGTGATGTCCTTCATCTTGGCATTGACAAGGCAACATGTTATGTGAGCCTTGTACAGAGGTTGTGGAATTGTAGGCACTAGTACCTTCACAATGAACAATCTCTGCTGATTTGCACGGGTGTAATGTTACAGAGTGGACGTAGACACAGAGAGGTTCATTGATTTTACTAAAGATAAACACCAAGAATTATTTCAGACAATCTAAAAAGGAATTTAATCTGCTTTTCCAGTGCAATATACCAGATTGTGAATCAAATGAAGAAAGCCTTAATGTCTGCTTTGTCTTACAGCAGGATCAAATTGATCATTGAGTAATAGTTTCCACAGAGTATCAGGAAAACAACATTTGTTGTAACCCACAATTTATTTTTTTTCCTGACATAATTAGCTCTTTGCGTGCACTATTAAAAAAAAAGTTCAAATCCATATTAAAAGGCTTCCCAGAAGAAATTGTACTTATTTTGGAAGAGAGCGAGAGATGCATGTAAGAGCTGTGCATTACTTACATCAGAAGACATCATAAGTAAAGTATGTTATCTAAAGATGCCCTTCTGTGTAATTTATGTTATTGTTGTGCTGTGAAGTTAGAAATAAGGAAGTACAGTGCTGCAAACTTTGTTTTTCTTTTGAAAACACTGCCCATTTTAAAAAGCATTGTGGTTGCTGGAAGCCAGTTATCCCAGCTCTTTTAAAATCTCTGAGAATTCCTCAGAGTAGTTTGTACTTTCTACCAGTGTCTGCGTGGGTTTTCTCCTGGTTCTCCGGTTTCCTCCCACAGTCCAAAGATGTGCAGGTTAGGTGAATTGGCCATGCTAAGTTGCCATAGTGTTAGATAAAGGGGGGAAATGTAGGGGAATGGGTCGGTGTAGACTTGTTGGGCCGAAGGGCCTGTTTCCACACTAAGTAACCTAAAAAAAAAATCTAAATCTAAATCTAGTATCTCAAGACTAATCTACTTCAGCTCCATCATAAGCTTAGAAGTCAGATATACATGGATAATGTTCAGCACCTTTCACAGATCCTAGAATACTGAAGCAGCTCATGTCCATATGCAAAAAAAAACTGGACAATATCCAGGCTTGGGCTGCCAAGTGGCAAGTAACATTCATACCACACAAGTGTGTCAGGCAATGACCATCTCCAACAAGAGAGAATCTAACCCATTAACATTTGACAACCATTGCTTTACTATCACTGAAACCCCACTATTAACATCCTGGGGTTAATCATTGAGGAGGAATTGAACTGGACTAGCCCTACAAATACTGTGGCTAAAAGAACAGATCAGAGGCTAGGAATTTTGCAGGGATTACCTCACCTCCTGACTCCCCAAAATCTGCCCACCATCTTCAAGGCACTGGCATTGAGCCAAAATCCAGAAATTCCCTCCCTAATAGCACTGAGTATATCACATTAAGTAGACTATAGTAGATCACCACCACCACCACCACCTACTCGAGGGCAATTGAGGTTGGGCAACAAATACTGGCCCTGCCAATGAAGTCCAAATCCCCTAAATTAAATATTAAAAAATGTAAATAGATCATTTACCAAACATTGCTTTAATTCCAATTCCTCTTCCCCCCTACCACATGCTCATTAAAATCCTGCTTTTAACACAGCACTGGGTCACTGTTGCACAGTCTTGCTCCCCACCCCCTCCTTCATATGTAAACCTGAACAATAATAGCTGTCAACAATGCAATATAGTCACATTGTGATATTGGGAAACTATTGCTTCTTGCCCTTTACCGGACTACAGAATTTGATATGGCGATCACACCTTTGGCGAATGCTTCTTCACTGTTGTCCAGCTGAATGGGACTGCACTTGGCTGGTTCTATTATCTAGCTAATCACAGCCAAAGTATCAATTTCATTGGCTTTGTCCCTGTTCACGCACAAACAACCTCTGGTGTCACATTAAGAAGCAATCCTTAGCTCTCTCCTATTTGTCATATACATGCTGCCTCTCAGCAACATCAAAAACATGGAACTAATTTACACCAATGCAATAATGATACCCAGCTCCATCTCACTAACAATGCCTTGACTCCTCCATTAATACTAAATTATCAGAAAGCTTACCTGACATCCAATACTGGATGAGCAGAAATTTCTTTAAGCTAAATATCAGGAAGAGTATAGTCACTGATTTCAGTCTCACCTCCAAACACTGGTTCATTGACTCTATCCCCTTTCCTGGCAACTGTCTAAGAATAAACTAGAATGCAACCACAATGTCATAGCTGAACCAGAGATGTGATTCCAATCACTAAGACCACCACTTCCTACTCATTTAACATCACCACACTGACTCCACATTAGCTCATCTGCTGCTGGAATCCTCATTCCTGTCTTAGTTAGTTCCAGAATAAACTATTCCTGCATACTTCATTTCATAACATTGAGGAATTCTAAAACTCTGTTGCCTTGTCCTTATGTGCAATAAGTTACATTCACTAATCGGGATTGTGCTTTCTGATCTCCACCGACTCCTGCTGAAGCAATGCATTTATTTTACAATTTTATTGCTTTATGTTTTTAAATCCAATCTGGCCTCAAAGCCACCTATCTTTCTAATCTTTTCAGCCTTAACAACAGTTATCTTCACTTTGATAATTCTGGCTGCCTGAACAGGTTTGACTTTATTTGTTCAACCAGTGGTTTCTGTGCCTGCAAATGCTAAGCTCCAAATTTCCCTCCGTAAAGTTCTAAGACTCTCTAACTCTCTTCTTTTCCTTTACATCACCTCTTAAAACCGACTTGTTTTACAAAACTTTCAGCTGTTTGCCCTGTTTACCTTATATGGCTCAGAGTTTAATTTTCTCTTTAACACTCCCATGATGCATCTCATTGAAATTTATTCCATGGAAGATATTATGAAAGTTATTGTTGCTATGAACATTATAATAATGCTCAAATTTCAGTCATGTATATTTCCAACAGGCTTTCTGGGTCACTATCAGGATCAGGCACCTTGGCATTCCCCAGCTATCCCCCTCTCAAAGGAAATATTGAGGTAAGCCATAACAATCATCTTGTCAAACCTGAAACAAAATAAAATAACTACTAATGCTGGAGATCGGAAATAAAAGCAAAGAGAGAAACTCAGCAGGCCTGGCAGCATCTGTGGAGATAGAAACAGAGTTAATGTTCCAAGTCCAGTGATCCTTTGTCAGAACTGAAAACATTTGGGAAATGGTGCTTTTATGTCGATAAATATGGGGAAGGGTAGGGCAAAGGAGTAGTGAGTTGATTGGATGGGGACCTTGCTCAAACACAAACACAGAGAGAGAGACAGAGAGAGAGAGAAAAGAGAAGCAGGCAAAATAATCGCTGATGATAAGTTGGAGAGAGATAAGTGCTGAATGGATGTTAATGAGGAGTGTGAATAGTTGAAAATGGGTTGGCTGTGCTGGAAACAGCCCATACAGAATAGGACCTGGGGGAAATCGCAGATCACCAATTCCCAGTTGTCTCCCATTTAACACACCACCATGTTCCCATGCTAATATGTGGCACAGTGGCTCAGTGGTTAGCACTGCTGCCTCACAGTGCCAGGTACCCAGGTTCAATTCCAGTCTCGGGCAACTGTCTTTGTGGACCTTGCACATTGTCTGTGTGGCTTTCCTCCAGGTGCTCCGGTTTCCTCCCACAGTCAAAAAGATGTGCAGGTTAAGTGAACTGGCCGAGCTAAATTGCCCATAGTGTTCAGGGATGTGTATGTTAGGTGCATTAGTAAGGGGAAATATAGAGTACTATGGTACCTTGATCAGAGTGTGTTATTCTTCAGAGGCTTGGTGTGGACTTGTTGGGCCAAAATGGCCTGGTTCCACACTGTAGGGATTCTATAATATCTCTGCCTCAGGGCTATTGCAGTACTCCAGAAAAGCTCAATGCAAGCTGGATGAACAACATCTCATCTTCTGTTGAAGTCCCTTACAGTCTTCAGGACTCAACAGTGAGTTTAATAATTTTAGAACATGAACACCCTCCTCCAGTTTGTTGCCCACCCTCATATTCTGTATGGATTTCTCCCAGCATATACAACCCATTTTCAGTTAGTCACACTCCCCATTAGCATCATTCAGCAGTGATCTCTCTCTGACTTATCAGCAACCCCCCTTGTCTGCTTCTCCTTTCTCTCTTTGGCATTGTCTCCATCTATGAGACTGACTCCTTCCCCCCCCCCCCTCAATATCAATCACTGTCAGTAGAGATGTAAATAAAAAGCAGAAAGAATAAAGAAAAGCAGCCCATAACTTTGAAGTGGTGAGTGAGTCAGAATGGCTGTATTTATTTCCATTATCTGCTGCTCTGAAAATTAAAAGGAGACATCAGATAGAATTGGAATCTTTTATTTCTTTTGAAATACCACCATTTTCCAGCTCCCTGCAACTCTGATGAAGGGTCACTGGACTTGAAGTGCTAACTGTTTTTCTCTCCACAGATGCTGCTAGACCTGTTGAGTTTCTCCAGTACTGATCCAGTCTGGCTGCTTTCTAACCTGTATGCTTCAGTCACTCAGTAACAACTTTCATTAGTTTGGAGTTAAGAGTATCTGAAACTATACTTGCAGCTCAGAGTAGGAACTAGAACAAGAAATAAAACATATGGATGCACCAGTGAGGTAAGCTTAGTTCATAAATATTTTGCTTGAATGAATTTATTACATTTGGCTCCTATCTATGAACATTTCGGACACGATTGCATTGTGCTCTTAAGATTAAACATAGTCTAGATTAAGACACAATTAATTACAGACTAAAAACGTATCACTTGTTGGAATGGGAAGAAAAATGTCTCTCAAAAGGATGGAAGGACTTGTAAAACTCTCTCAGAATCTATGAAATTCTCTGGGTATGGTTCTTCTCTTCTTACAAAGGAAGGAAATGACTCACTGGTTAGCTCTTTCACTTTTTTGCTTTCTAGACAAAAACGGAAGGAAAAAAACGATGCAATGACACACCTGGTTACCCAATGCCTCTGACTCTGTCATTCAAGTGCCACCACCAAGCATGCAAAAACACAATGCTGAATCGTCTGTACAGATTGTACAGGGAACACTGTGGTTCAAATACAAGATTCTTGGCTGCTTAACATGAGTGCTCATGTTATACTTGCTTCTGTGTAGAAGAATGTGATTTTTTTTGTCATGTATAATCCCTTATATCTAGAGAGAATAAGGTTTTATGTTCAGCACCTGTCACATTTTCTACACCTGTCATTTACAATTCAGATACACTAAAAGTAAGTAATTAAAGTAGTAACAAAAGTGCCCATTGCAAAGACTCAGTGTTCCTTCAAATATACAAACTGGTCTCATCTTAAATTCAGAAGTGATTCAACAAAAGTTGATATTCTAACAACTGTACAGATCCGGAATTGAAATGGGTGGAGGCTTGTAATTCCTATTTTAAAATTAATTTAATACCGATTAAAATACAATGGTGTGGGTCAACTATTCTAAAGTGACACTACCATACTGAGGCAATAGATACACTCAAAATAAATTAAAAATGGGGAGAATTGTGTAGTCCATTGCATCTCATTCGAAAACAGGTTGAAAACTCCACCATTATAGCATCTAACTACTTCTTAAATAACAATGATTTTGTCTCCTTTAACATAGCTGATGTATATTCCAACTGAACTTTCTAAAATTTACTATTTAACAACCTTACTCTATCCCCTTTTGTGCTAATGCTATGAATTAAACTTGAGGTAGTATTTCAGAGTTACTTTCAACATCTTACATTCCAAGCCATTAATCACACATTTAGATTGAATATATGATTCTGTTCCCATAAAATATCACAAATTTTTACAACTTATTTTGAAGAAATCCTTTCTGACCAACATGCTTCTGTATTTTAGAGATATAAACTGTCTATTGATTTTGTCTTTTTTCAAACATAATATAACTTTGAGAAAAGACAAACATCAATAATCTTAAAAATCATTACAAAAAACACCAACAACTGAACTGTCTTAAATTTTCCTTTCTCTCTTCAAGTGAATCTTGGGAAATGCAGAAAACAGTTATTGTCCGTGGAAATACTGAAGTCATGACTACCATCAATAACCGACCCCTCAGTCCAACTTGTCCATGCTGACCAGATATTCCAAATCAATCCCACCTGCCAGCACCCCTCTCACCCTAAACCTATGCCCTCTGGTTCTAGACTTTCCCCATCTCAGGGACAATACCTTGTCTATTTACCCTATCCACGTCCCTCATGATTTTATATACATCATAAGGTCATCCCTCAGCCTCCGACACTAGGGAAAACAGCCCCAGCCTGTTCAACCTCTCCCTATAGCTCAAATCCTACAACCCTGGCAACATCCTCGTAAATCTTTTCTGAACCCTTTCAAGTTTCACAACATCCTTCCAATAGGAAGGAGACCAGAATTGAATGCAATATTCCAAAAGTAGCCTAACCAATGTCCTGTACAGCTGCAATATGACCTCCCAACTCCTGTACTCAATGCTCTGATCAATAAAGGAAAGCATACCACATGCCTTCTTCACTATCCTATCTACCTGTGACTCCACTTTCAAGGAGCTATGAATCTGCACTCCAAGGTCTCTCTGTTCAGCAACACTCCCTAGGACCTACCATTAAGTGTATAAGTCCTGCTAAGATTTGCTTTCCCAAAATGCAGCACCTTGCATTTCTCTAAATTAAACTCCACCTGCCACTTCTCAGCCCATTGGCCCATCTGATCACAGTCCAGTTGTAATCAGAGGTAACTTTCTTTGCTGTCCACTACACCTCCAGATTTTTTGTGTCATCTGTAAACGTACCAACTATACCTCCTGTACTCACATTCAAATCATTTATATAAATTTGTCTTTTACCTTCGAGTCAATTCTACATCCAAATGGCTAGTTCTCCCTGTATTCCATGAGATCTAACCTCGCTAACCAGTCTCCCATGGGGAACCTTGTCGAACACCTTACTGAAGTCCACATATCCATGCAAGCTTGTTGCTAAGAATATATTGGTACTACAGAACACAAAGCATCTTTTGCCTGAAAAAAAATCTAGCACTAACAACTCAACCAGGTCTGGAAGCCACTAAACCAACAAGAGACAATGAACCTGAAAGATGAGCACCTTGCTCTGATCAAGCACTCTCTATAGGAATGACCCTTCTCATGGAAGGTGGTGTCAAAATATTGGACAAACTGATAATAACAACTTTCCTGCTTGTCATTAAAAGTCCTGAGTACTTTGGAGATGTTGGACAAAAATGTTTGTACAGTGACTGATGAAAGTGGTACAAACTAGAATTAACACAGTCTTATGAATGAATAACAGTTTTCTTAGCTGACAATGTATAGTGGGCAACTTGTAAATGCAAATGATTCTATTTGCAATATCATTATGAATTTATAGAGAAATGTATTTAATTAGTGCTGCCATAGTCATAGAGCTCATCCTCTGCTTATCTGCTTTCATTTTAGTTTGTGGCAACCATTAAACACATTAGTTGAAACACCAGCATCCCATATTAATTGTAAGAGAACCAAACATTTCATTACCCAACTGGTTGATTCTTCACAACAGTCAGCCAATTTTCTCTTCACATATTTTTGACTAATTTACATAAGAGATAAAAGCAAATAAAAAAACTCTAATGCCCCTATGATTTTTCTCCCAGGTGCTCAGTGGCAATTTGTAAATTCATCTTTAATACCTGGTGGTTTCAGAACAATCCAGGAAATCTGAAACCCTACAACCATCTTCCTTTCTACCCAATTAATGAATGATCTGTGGTAATTCAGAATTAAAGGAAACATTAAATATGTGAATAAAGAATAAGCAAATGTTAACTCAAAACTACTGCCACATTTTGACAATACTGATTTTTTTGTCCTTATATATATGCTATGCAGGGAATACAATTAAGAGTGCACTGTACCAGCAGATTAAATGGTACTAAAGCTGCGTTGTTTGTGTACATGCACAAAATAAAAACAGAACAATAAAAAATCTCCCAAAGGCAGAAAGGCATGCTTTAGAAAAACAAGACAAAAATCTACCAACTAGGCTGAGATGCCATCCTCTCCATGTAGTCCATTGCAAACTCCATGGCATCTGTTCTTTCAGGAAACAGTACACAGAACATAGCCAGTACTCCCAGATTGTTGCCGTAGATTTCATTCCAGTGAGCACTAAAATGTTTTGGATCCCAGGGAGGCAGGTACTCCCCTGGACTAGATAGCATGATTTGCCCTGCATCCCAAATCCTGTTCGCAATATTCCGGTGAGTACTTCTCGCCTTGAGTCGCAGATCCTCCACATCACTTTTACTAAAGTACAGCATGGGATGACCGTCATAATTTCCATTCATAAAGTGGATGCTACCACCAGATTTTTCATTTACAGTGTATGCTAATAGGGAGCAGAACAGATTTATGAAAAATATGACTGGTATTCCATGTGTGTATGTCTTCATTGTGGCACCAGATCACCAAAACCGATGTCCAACCAAATCATCTTCAATAACTCTGCAAAAGAAAAATACTTGTCACAAAATATAATTGCCACAAGAAGCCCCTCTGTGTAGAGGTCAGCAGAGGGCAGGATTAAGCACAGTCCCAATGTCACCCAAAATATCAAAAGGGAAGTCAGGTGCACGATTATATTCTACAAAAAGAGTAACATAT
Source organism: Chiloscyllium plagiosum (assembly GCF_037043375.1). Taxonomy (NCBI): domain Eukaryota; kingdom Metazoa; phylum Chordata; class Chondrichthyes; order Orectolobiformes; family Hemiscylliidae; genus Chiloscyllium; species Chiloscyllium plagiosum. The sequence goes on along the minus strand of NW_028270141.1, from coordinate 85,708,707 downwards.
GCTGTGCATAAAAGGGAAACCTATAGACACTCGACATCGGTAGTTCTTGTATAATGCAATTGTTGCATTTTTATGCGATCCTGCGCTATATAAAAATCGTGCAATAAAAATAGCACTTAAAGTGTTGGCGATGCACTCGCGTTGTAGCCAACATGTTTTAAAAGTTCACACTTTAGAAACAGTGTCCCTTATTCATCAATCACATTACAGCCCATTCACATTGATAAAACATGCGTCCTAGCAGAACGACCTGCACTTGGATTTCCAGAAGGAATTTGATAAGGTGACACGTGAAAAGGTCATCACAAAAAACAAATGGTCACAGTGTAGGAGGTAACATATTTGCATGGATGGAAAATTAAGTGGCTGGCAGAAAACACAGAACATGCATAATTGGGTTTTTATCTGATTGTCAGGATGTGGTTAGTATAGTCCCACAGGGTCTGTGCAACTGCCTCGGCGTGTTACAATTGCTTAGATGTGGTGTGCAGGGGCATGGTAGGTAGGAAAGTATGTTGTGACATGATAGATAGACAGACAGATAGACAGACAGATAGACAGACGGACAGAGACAGATGGACAGAGACAGATGGACAGAGACAGACGGACAGAGACAGACGGACAGAGACAGACGGACAGAGACAGACGGATATTTGGCAGATTGTGTGTAATGCAGGAAAATGTGAAGTTTGTTTCTTTGGCAGTAAGGTATGAAGATACAGTGCATAATTAAGATAGCCAATATTTGTTATCCTTTACATGAAAGGAATTGAAAGTAAAAAGACATCATGCTGCAGTTATGCAAAGCATTGGTGAGACTACATCTCAAATACTATGTGCAGTTTTTGTTTCCTTTTGTAATAAAGTATGTAAATGCATTTGAGGTCATTTACAGGAGGTATACTAGACTATCACCTGGAATGAGTAGGTTGTCCTGTGAGGATAGATTGGACACACTGGGCCTGTTTCCACTGGAGTTTAAAATGAGGGGTAGCTTGATTGAAGTATGTAAGATCCTGAATAGTCTTGACAAAATTTACGTGAAAAGGATCAGTCCAGAACTAGAGGGCACTGTTTTAGAATTAGAGGTCACCCTTTCAAGACAGAGATGGGGAAAGAATGTCTCTTGCAGATGGTTGTACGATTTAGAACTCTCTGCTTCAGAAGGTGGTGGAGGTGGGTCATTGAATAATTGTAAGAAAGAGCTGAATATGTTCTTGTTAGCAAGGGGAATCAAGGGTTATTGGATATAGATAGGAATGTGGAATTTGAATCATTATCATACTGAATTAGAGACAAAAAAAAACTGCAGATGCTGGAATCCAGAATAGACAGGCAGGAGGCTGGAAGAACACAGCAAGCCAGGCAGCATCAGGAGGTGGAGAAGTCAACATTTTGGGTCAACATTTCTTCAGGACTGGGGATAGGTGTAGGGCGAGCTGCAGATAAAGGGGGTGAGAGGGGGCAGTGTGGTGAGGTGGGGATAAGTGAAGACAGTAGAGGGTATGACCTGGTAGGTCATTGGGAGGAGCGGAAGGGAGTCAAGGAATGGGAAGGGTGGTTATTTGAAGTTATAGATCTCAATGTTGAGTCCTCTGTGCTGTAAGCTGCCCAGGCAGAAGGGGAGGTGTTGTTCATTGTTGCAATGGAGGACGCCAAGGATGGTCATGTCGGAAAGGGAGTGGGAAGGAGAACTAAAATGACGGTGACAGGGAGGTCTGGTTGGCCCTTGCAAGCCTGTCGGAGATGCTCGGCGTAACGTTCCCTTAGTTTACATTTGGTCTCCCAGATGTAGAGAAGTCCACATTGGGAGAACCGGGTACAGTAAATTAGGTTGGAGGAGAGGCAGATGAACCTCTGTCTCACCTGGGAGGACTGTTTGGGGCCCTGGACGGAGGCAAACGGGGTGGTGTGCTGACAGATTTTGCATCCTTTCTGGTTGCAGTTCCCCGTACGCCCACCCCCAGCCCTGAAGAAGGGTTAGACCCAAAATGTTGACATCTCTACCTCATGATTGTACCAAATGGCTGAGTAGGCTTGAGATGTCCTGTATAACTACAGAATAACATCTTTACCTTTATGTTCAATTCCTTTCAATATAAAAGGATAACATCTATTAGCTTTGTGGTTATGTACTGTACCTGCATTGTGACTTTTTGAATTGTTTGTTCTGTTCCTAATTCATATGTTCAGATGTCTCATCCAGTATTGCTCACCATTAGTTTTGATAAGAACTTTAATGGTTAATAGAAAATTCAAAACTCAGCAGGGGTAGATCAGTCAGCCTTTGAGTGTACTCAGCCATTCATTATGATCTTGACTGACCTTCTATCTCAATGCCATATTCTAGTTTTCCCTCCATACCTCGTGATGTCTTTAGTATCTAAAAATGTATTAATCTTTTTCTTGAATATAATCAGTTATCCAATCTCCACAAGCTTCTGTGGATTTGAATTCCACAGGTTGACCACTGAGTGAAGTAGTATTTCCTTATCTCAGTCTAAACGGCCCACTTCACATTCTGAAATGGTGACCTCCGATTCTAAACCAGGAGAAACATCCTCCCTGTATCTAGTCTGTTTGCCTCTGTTAGAATTCTTCTAAACTCTAGTAAATGTAGGATCAGTCAAACTAATCTCTCCTCATAAGAGTTCCTCAGAGTAGCATCCTAGCCCAACTATGTTCAGCTGACACTTTCTCCATCATAAGGTCAGAAGTAGGGATGTTCATTAACAATGTTCAGCATCGTTTGAGACTCCTCAGATACTTAAGCAGTCCATGTTCAAATGCAACAAAACCTGGATAATAGCCAGTTTAGGCCAACAAGTGGCAAGTAACTTTCACTAATACTAGGCAATAACTATCTCCAATAAGAGGCAAACTAACCACCGTCCCTTGACAATGGTGTTACTATCACTGAATTCCCCACTATCAACATTCTTGGTAATTACAGTTGACCAGAAAATCCACAGAGTGGCTACATTATCAGGTCAGAGGCTACGGATCCTCTGTAGTAACTCACTTTATGACTCCCCAAAGCCTGTCTATCATCTATGAGCCACAAGACAGGAGTGTGATTGGAATATTCCCCACTTGCCTGGATGGGTGCAGCTCCAGCAAGAATCTTGACACCATCCATGACAAAGCAGCCTACTTGACTGGTACCACATCCATAAACATCTACTCCCTCCACCACTGATACTCAGTAGTGACAGTGTGTACCATCTACAAGATGCACTGCAGAAATTCACAAATGATCCTGAGGCAGCACCTTCCAAAACCATTATGACTTCCATCGAAAAGAACAAAGACAGCAGATACCTGGGAATACCATCAGCTTCAAGGTCCCCTCCAAATCACTCAGCATTCTGACTTGGAAATATATCGCTATTCCTTCACAGTCCCTGAACAAAATGCTGAAATTCCCTCGCTAATGGTATTGTGGGTCAACTCACAGCATGTGGACGGCAGTGGTTCATGAAGGCAGCCCACCAGCACTTTTCAAGGGCAACTTGGGATGGGCAATAAATGCTATGATGCCCACATTCCACAAATGAATAATCAAAAATAACTGTCATTTGCTGCTTCAGCACAGTGAACTTCTGCTGCACATTCTCTGTGGCATATATATCTTCTCCTAGATTGGGAGACCAAACTTGCACACAATAATTCAGAGGTAATCTCACCAAGGTCCTGCATAACTGCAGTAATTCCTAACTCTGAACTCAAATCCTTTTGCAATGAAGGCCAACATAGCATTTTACTTCGTAATTGCTTTTGCATCTGCCTGTTTACTTCCATTAAGAGACAGCATAAGAACTTCCCGATCCTTTTGTCTACCAAATTTTGCAGTATATCACCAGCTAAATAATATTCTGCCTTTCTGCTTTTCACATTGAAGACCATAAACAAATTAAGATTTTTGCATTTTTAATTACAAAATAATGAAATTTGAATAAGTTAATCCCTTATTTTATAGAGTGCTATCAGCATGGAATACATCCATTTGTATAAATTATTACTGTCCTTCTGCCTTCCATGAACTTGCATTCCCAGCTGCATGGAGCAATTTTATATTGAAGATCAACACTCACGTCCCCAGTGGATCTGGTCAGAGTATATCCATATAAAGCAATAGAACTGAGCACAATATCATTTTTACATGATGCTTCACAGCCATGACTCTCTCAATGCCTATGAAAAGTGGAGCAAAATACAGCTCATTTTGTTCATGAGTCAAATTAAAATTGTCAAATAACACATATGATAAAAGTGCATTGTTTCCCATGGATACATTGACGAGTTCTGATGACATTAGTAACCTAAACGGGAGATTCAGTATGAGCTTATTCAGCATGCCAGGTCCCTGAAAATATTAGAAATCTAGGGTAAAACGAAGGAGTGAATTGAAGAATGATAGATATGCAATCTTCCATCTTCATTTTTTAAAACGTACTCATTTGTGGGATGTGGAGGTCACTGAGTGGGCCAGCATTTATTATCTGCCATTAGTTGTCCTTGAGAAGGTGAGCTCCCTTTTTGAACCACTGCATTCCATTTGGTGTAGGTACACCCACAATGCTGTTAGAGAAGGAATTCCAGGATTTTGACCCAGTGAGAGTGAAGGAATGGCAATAGATTGACAAGTCAGGATGGTGAGTGATTTGGAGGAGAACTTGCAGGTGATTCCCAAGTCCCTGCTGTGTTTGTCCTTCAAAAAGGAAGTGGGTGTGTTTTTGGGAGGTGTGGCCTTATGGTCCTTGGCAAATTTTCTGCAGTGCATCTTGAAATCATTCAACATTGAGTTTCAGTGAAGTGGATGAATGTTTGAGCTTGCAAAGGAGTCAAGTGGGCTCCTTTGACCTGATTATGTCCAGATTCTTCAGTGTTAACAGAACTGGGTAAGTAGTAGCCAGATAAGTGGCCAGTATTCTCCACATTTTTTACTTGTGACTTATGTCTTTTGGACAGGCTTAGCGTAGTAAGAAGTTGCGTTACTTGGTGCAGTATTCCTAGCCTCTGACCTGCTCTTGGAGCTGCTATATTTATAAGTCTAGCCTAGTACAGTTTCTGGTTGATGGTAACCCACAGCATATTGATTTTGATGGATTCAGAAATGGGAATGCCATTGAAGGTCAAAGAAAAGATATTTACATTGTTTCAGATTGGAGATGGTCATTGCTGGCATTTGTGATGTATGACTGTTACTTGCAACAGGGCATCTAAATGTTTTGTGGAATCATTGGTCAGGACTATGTGTCTCCTGTTATTTTTCAGAATTCCATCCTGTCAGATATTTATACAGTTTAAAACAAAACAAAACAAAACAAAACCAAGTCACACAAATACGGAGCCACAAAATGTAACAAATTGACCAGATGGTGACTAGGACTCAATGGAATAGTTTGATTACTTCCTGTAAAACTCACCAATTTGCCCAAACCCATTTGATTAAACTATAATTTCTGTAAGGCAACAATTCTGCAGTTCTCTATGATAAAAATTCTGGTAACACTCAGCAAAATAGGCAGCATCTGTCAAGATGGTACAGTTAATGTTTTAGGTCAGTAATTTGTCATTACAATATATATATACAACCAAAGGTCATCAAACCAATATGTTAACCATATGTTCCTCTTCCAAAGATACTGCATTACCTCACAGTCATGGAGATGTATCCTGTTGAATATAAAATTGCTGACATTTTCTGGTGGTACTTCAGAATTTTGGCACCTATTGTTTTGGTCTCATTCTGCTTATCAGAAAAACATACGTATTTCAATTGATTGTCATTAGCAAGTTCGCCTTTTGTTCTCTGAACAACATTTAGGTACACATTCGTGTTTATAATATGCAGTGAAGGAATGTACATTCTGTCCTTATAATAATGATTTTGAATGACATATCTGCTTTGATCTGAAATAAATAAGGTTGTTCTGTAAGTAACACAGAAACAAGGAGTAGATTTTCGGTTGAATGTGAAATTAGGAAATTGCTGTCCCGATGCATTGCTCACCCATTAGCTTATAAGAAATGCCTTGCAGTCTAAGCCACTATTGAATTGTGTTAAGTAGTATGAGGTTCATGGTTTTGCCCAGCAGATACAAATTAGACTCATCACAGAAAGAGAAGGCTTGCCCACTTCAGTCCAAGTATCTCTTTTGACAATAATATAACTTCTAATTACTGAAAAATAACCATTGTGCAGAAAAAATAATTTGTTTAAATGAACTTTAAGTGATTATTCTTTCATTTTTTTCTTTTCTTAATCTACACATGATTTGATATTAAATTCATTGTTCTCACCAATACTTCCTGGTTATGGCAATGCATAGTTGCTTGTCTAGTTCAGGCTGGTGCTCGATACCCAATAAAGGATGCTGACTCATGTCCATCTCTAATTTAGGGCAACTTGAGACCATAAAAGCTTGGGAAATTAAATGCACAAGGGCAAGTCTATTGAATGGCAGGTGACATTCACTCACCTGGCATAGTATTTTTTGCCCTATGTCTCATCTGAAGGACAGCAACTGAAGCATTTGTTCAGTACCATACTGGAATGTCAGCCCGAGAGGTACACTGAATGAATGAATTTGTTAAATAGGTTACAAAGGTATTTCACACACACATACTAATGTTCTTCTTATTAAAATCACACAGCAACATGTCAATCCATGTGAATAAGATAGCTAATGTCATTGCTGCAAAATAATCTGCTACCTCACTTCTACTGGCACATGATTAACATATTGAACCTGGGTGACTGAACCAGTATCTTATGTCCCACTAAATATGATATCCAATTCCCCAACACAGTTGATGTTTGAACCATCTGGTACTATGTAGTTTGTCCTTAACTAGGTTTCCATTATTCCAATGCCAAAATCGGTCATAATAGACAACCATTTTGCAATAGAATGGCAATATTCCAAAGACCTCTCCAACAGTGGTTTGCTGTCACAAGTAATGAATACATTTGCCATCTGTCTACTTAAGGGCTGCTCTGTGCTAACTTTTGTATAGGATTTATGTCAAAAGTAACCAGACATTTTTTCAATTCACTCATATCTTGATATTTTGCTCTATAAATGTATAATATTAGGTAATTCTATGAATTTGCAATCACAGTACATGTCTGTTTTAAATACTTGTCAGGGATTCAGGCGGAGAGTTGAGTGAACCCTGCAGAATTTCTATCCATTAAATTTAAAAGATGGACAATTCTGTATCAAGCTCACCAACCTCTAAACTTAAATTCCCAATGTGCTGTTTTGACACCAAACTTTTGGGTTGGAAATGCAACTTTTCAAAATATACCCTTATATGGAAAAAGGTCTATAACAAATGGAACTTAGGCAATCATTTGATGCTATGTTTTCACATTTATGGCAATTTATGTATTTGGCAAAAAAAAAACAAAATGCATACCTTACAAGTTTTCACTCCCAGTGTGAAGCTTGGAAACACCAGGAAAATAATACAAATTCACAACTATATAGTGCCTTTATCATAGAAAACAAGCCCAAGATCTTCATAGAAATATGGATGCTAAGCAAAATAAGGTAATATTAATGATGAACAAAAATTTGTTTAAAGAAGTGGGTTTTAAGAAGTGATCTAGAGGACAAAGTGCAAGTTTTTTGGAAGGAATTTTAAAACGTAAGGCTTCAGTAACTAAAAGTATGAATGGCAATGATAGGACAGAAGAAAATGGAGATCCTAAAGAGGCATGATAGAAGTGTTTTAGGGTTAAAGAACCTTTCAGGAATAGGGAAGTGGTGAAGCCATAGAGAGATAATGAAGGGCAGGATTGAAAAGATGCAGGAGCTTTAGCGGATTTATCACAAAAAAATGACTAATAATTGCAGAGAAGCAATGAACAAAGCCGTTAGAATACTGAAATGCCCGATGACCAAAACAACTTCGGGGGAAGTCACAATTAGATCCAGTACTGGCTACTACATTCACTTCTAAATACTAGAGATAAGGAAGAGCTACGCAGATAATGCCGCAGGTTTAGTTATGAGGAGTAACTGAAGAAATGTGGCCTGGACTGCCTTTTCCCATACTGAGCCATTTTTCATTGTTTCTCAAGTCATATTTATGCCCTGCAGAACTGCAAGTGCCTGATACAGCTACAGTGTACCTCTGCTTTAAGTAGTGCAAGCTGCTACACAGTGCTGAGCAGTAGCTATGTTGAATGCATGCAGCCGACGAACAGCACACAGAACAAAGCTGGCTCACGAGCAACGCAAACTCAAAAGCAGAAAATCATGGACACGATCCCTGGGCTGGTTTATATGAGGTATGCAACTTAGCCCACTAACAATGTTAAGAACCTCATATCTATTTATTTGGGATTCTCTTTAAATTATGGTAAAATGGAAGTGGTCATATGATCTGTTTTGAAGACTGTGACAACAGTTTTGGCTGAAGGGGGTTGTTGGAGGTTACAGGAGACACAGACTGTTTAACTGTGATGATGATGCAAGGTGTTTACACTTGTAGACAATGGCAGAAAACTGTAGACTAACAGTGGATACATTATGAATCTCCAAAATCCCATAAAAATGCTCAGAATGTTAGGTTGTAAACATGAGGAGGAGGAGCTGGTGCTGGACTGGAATGGACAAAGTTAAAATTCACAACGCCGGGTTATAGTCCAATAGGTTATTTGGGAGCACTAGGTTTTGGAGCACTGCTCCTTCATCAGGTAGCTGTGGGACAGGATCATAAGACACATGGTCCTGCTTCACAACCACCCGATGAAGGAGCAGCAATCCGAAAGCTAGTGCTTCCAAATAAACCTGTTGGACTATAACCTGGTAGTGAGATTTTTAAGGTTGTAAACAGTTACACTTGAAACTGTTCATTTATTTCCAAAATAAAAGACAGTTAGGATCTCAAGGATTGTTAATCAGGAATTCTTCCTCAATAGAAGACTCATGTGGATGATCAACCAGGAATGGCAGATCCAGTTCAAAAGGGTTGAATTTGCTCCTATTTTCTATGTTTCTGTGTGGTTCACATCATTGAAATAGGCCTTGAGAGGAAGGATTTCTAAGACATTCCTAAAAACTTACTAGCATCTGAATTCTGTTGCAGCAATTTAACTAATTCTAAAGATCCAGGCTAAGGATTTGGCCCATTTCAGAGAGGACAGCTTATGCAATCAATCTGTTATAGAACCAACAGATAGAAGAGATAATACTTCAAAGGTTGAAGTGAGGGTTTGTTAGGGAGGAAAATTAGCTATTGATAAGAACGCAAGTGAATGATATTAATCAAAACCTCTCAGAACTGCACAGCAAAATGCAAAGAAATCCAATAAGAAACAACCTTAAAGCACTGGAACTGGAGAATAGAATAGCCAAGACTTAGAAATACAGCACAACCTCAATTATCCGAGCATCAATCATCTTAAGGTCAAGATCCAAACAAGATCTTAAGGTAACTCAGCATTTAGTTAGTGGCTAGACAGCATTATGGCATGCATTGCCAGATAACTGGGAAATACGTTTGATAACTGGCACTCAAATTACCACTTGTTTACGATAAATCAGTTATCAGTTAAACAGCTTTATGGCGTGCATTGTCGGTTAACCAAGAAATATTCAGTTAACGGGCACTCAAATTACTGCTCGTCTATGATCAGATCGATTATCCGAATGATCAATTACCTGAACAAAATACTCTCTGCCCATCTCACTCGGACATTTGAGGTTCTACTGTATATTTAAAGTTTATTTTGCAATAAACTGCAGAAGACAAAGGCTGTCAAGATTGTACAACAAAGCAAGAAAAAGGGGTGATGATGATATCAACTTCAGGAAGGATCATTAAATTAGGAAGATGCTTTCTACAATTACATCCTAATGATATAGTGAACAGGCAGAGACACAGGAGCTAAAAGAATGTGAGTGTGAGGACCTTTTGGTGTCTGATACCAAATTGATTATGATATTTAACATAACAAATCATTGGAGAAAATCAACCTGAGTTCCATCAAATTGCAAGACTCTTGTCAGATCTAACATAAACACAATTTTAACTGTGAGACCATATGTGGGGCATCACTGGCAAGGCCAGAATTTCTTGTAAATCCCTATTGGTTTTGAATTGAGTGGCCTGCTAGATATTTATAGAGAACAGGGGAGAGTCATCCACATTAGCAAGCAACCTTTCAGCCAGACAAGGTAAAAACAGTAGATTTAATTTCCTAAAGGCCGCTGGTGAACTAGATGAGGTTTTACAACAATCAGTGATGGTCACACTGCAGCCCACATCCCCAGAGGTATAGTCTGGGCCTCTGGAATTACTAGACGAAAATGAGGACTGCAGATGCTGGAGACTAGAGTTGAGAGTGTGGCGCTGGAAAAGTACAGCAGGTCAGCCAGCGTCTGAGGAGCAGGAGAGTCAACATTTTGGGCAAAAACCTTTCATCAGGATTCCTGATGAAGAGCTTTTACCTGAAAAGTCAAATCTCCAGCTCCTTGGATGCCATGTGACCTGCTGTGCTTTTCCAGCACCACACTCTACACTGGAATTACTAGTCCAACAATGTTATCACTATGCCAACATTTTTATAGTAAATATCTCTTTAAAATAACTGATTATTTTGATACATCGAGTCAAAGAAATACATTGATACAAAGAAATCAGATTGCGCTGTGCTGATTTCCAGAAAATAAAATAGGAATTTGAAAAGGTTCAATGCAGAGTTTGTAAGCTTACTCTGCATTTGTTGTATACAGTCACCATTTTGATTAGAGTAGTTTGTAGTTATTCTAGACAGGTTTCTAAAACAGCTAAGCCCATTGCAAATTGAGGTGGTTAACACAAAATTCAGACCCCTTTGCATAACATGGTAACGCTTTCGTTATCTTAAAATGTGGTAATGAAATATTTCTATATGCCTTCACAGTTACAGGATACTTCATCTGGAACAATACTATTGACATGGTTATGAAAGTTGAATTTCTTCCTGTGGTTTTCAACATACAGCAGAGATAGTGCCCTGTAAAATATGGAAGCAATTAAATTGTTAAGATGTTTTCTAAAAGAAATGAAATTAATGGTCATACCTCTTGCTCTCCTTATTTTCGTGCTCATATATCTATGCAGGCCACTTTTTCCGTGGTGATGTGGCTGCATCTGTTACATATTAAAGTGTTTATCTGTGGCATGAATATCATTGAGAAAGTGTGACTATCCCTTCACCAGACATAATAAAATTGCTCTGGAAAAAAGCATTTTAAATGCTTCCCCATTTGTTAATTCTCAGTTCAAAAACATGAGAATGAGAATGGAATGTATTCAATGCGTATAAACATTGCAAATGGCAGGAAAGTGAAATCAGGCAGGCAAACCATTTCTTCCAAAAAAAAAAGCAAGCACTCCCCCAGTGATTGAGAATTCATTCTGGAATTAAGTGACCCACAACAACTAGGCTTTACATCCAGTTTATGTTGTAACATGATCTCAGCTGGAGCTGCAATAGAGTTTTTACAATTGCACTAAGCACTTCTTAGGAGGAGGAGAAAGTTGGTCAGTATTGTTCATGACCCTGATCATTACTTGCTGCAACTGCATGTTTATCAGTCGTGCGATTTTCTGTAAATGAAAGCATTTGTATGAATAGCAGATTGTGCCTGACTAAAAAAATTTTTTAGAGGACAACCCCAATTAGACATAACACCAACGCCCGACATGGAACCTCAAAACTGCTGTCTGGGGTTCTTAGATGACTCAAATATATATTCCTTCTCCATCAACTTTGTCCAATCATTTATCCTGTTGTTGTACACAGTCTAGTACTAGTACAGCAAACACATGGTTGGTTTTCCATTCAAATAAAGGCAATAAAAAGGAGAAAATGATACTCAGCTACTAAACTGCATTGGACAAGTGAATTAGTGAAAACATTTTAAATAATTGCCCCCACCGCATTTATGTTTTTTCTTTAATATTTTTTACATCCCACACTGATTAGTATAACCATGAGCAAACAATTATTCCCTAATAACCTAAGTCCACATATATTGTGGATTTATTTGATGTAGTGCTTTTAAGGAAAAATGAAAATCCTTGCAACCATAATGAATTAATTTGGATCAGTGTCACCTCCCTGTTATTCATGTAGTCATCAGATAGAAGAATAAATTGTAATTAAATGAAAAGTAAAAATAAAAATGTGGTCAATAAAAAATAGCAAATTTCACCACGAATCATTGAAGGGTTGCAGCAGAAGGTAGCTATTCAGCCTATCATGTCCAAACCAACTCTCTGCAAGATATACTTAGCTTGTCTTACTCTCCTGCTTTTTCCGAAGTGGTCCTGCAAATCTTTTTTTAAATAATTACCTAATTGCCCTTTGAAAGTCAGGACATTTTCAAATCTCCTCAATCCTTACTTCTGAAAAGAAGCATACAGCTATAGGTTTGTCACTCAACCTTCATATCAAAGTATTGTACAATGGTGCAAGGGTCTGAAAGGTTTAGTATTAAGATGTGTGTGAATCATTAATATGAGGATGTTGTATGCATTTGGCAGAGGGGAATGGCTTTGGATTTTGAAGGAGTAAAACCGAACATCAAAATGTTCCTCAGTCTCTGTAATATTGGCAATCATAAGATCAGAAGAAATAGGACCAGTCCCTCAGACATTCTCTGCTATTCAATAGGATCATGGCAGATCCAATATTCCTTATGTTCACTTTCCTGTCCTTGATTCCCTGACTAATCAAGCAGCTTTCTATCTCAGCCTTAAATACACACAAGGGCTCTGCCACCCCCTCCCCAGTTTTCTGCAGCAAGGAGTTCCAAAGACTCTCAATCCTTAGAAGAAATTCCTCCACATTTCAGTCTTAAATTGGCATCTCTTTATTCCGAGACTGTGGTCTCTGGTACTGGACTCTCCTGTGAGGGTAACATCCTTTCAGCACTTACCTGTAGGGTTCAATGAGATCACTCATTTTTAAAAACTCCAGAGTGTACAGTCCTGGCCTGTTTAACCTTAGCTTACAATACAATCCCTTCATACCAGAGATCATCTTGCGAACCTTCTCTGAATTCTCGACAGCAAAACATCTTTCCTTAAATAAGGGGACCATAACTGCTTACAGTACTCCAGATGTGGTCTTGCCAGCACCTTGAACATTTGCAGCAAGACTTCCCTACTCTCCTCCTCCTCCTCTTGAAATAAGGACCAACATTCCATTAACCTTCCTGATTACCTGGTGCATCTGTGTGCTAGCTTTCTGTGTTTCACGCACAAGTGCCCCCAAGTCCCTTCTCTTGCAGCTTTCTGCAATTTCTCTCCATTTAAATAGTACACAATTCTTGAGTTCTCCCTTCCAAAATAAACAACTTAACATTTTCCTATATGAAAATACACATACCAATTTTATGCCCTCTAACTTAACCTATCAATATCTCTTTGTAATGTTTGTGTCTCTCTTGCAAATATTTTTGTATTGTCTGTAGGTTTCCTAAAAAAGCTCTGATGAATTAGTCAGATATGACTTTCATTTCATGGAGGCCAATCTGACTCTGCTTGACTAGTTTATGATTTTCTAAATGCATTATTCCTTCCTTAATAACTGATTTCTGACAATAGATATTAGGCTAATTGGCAGACAGTTACTCCTGTTTGCCTCCCTCTGTTTTTGAATAGAGTGTCACATCGCCAGTTTTCCAATCATCCAGTACTTCTCAAATATCCAAACACTTTTGGAAAATTACAACCAATTCCACTAGTAGGAGAGACTAGTTTTTTTACGATCCTAAGAGGCAAGCCATCAGGGCCAGTGGACTTGTCTACCTTTAGCCCCATTAGTTTGTCTAATATGGCTAAAGTGATGGTGATGATATTTAAGTCCTCCCACATATTCTTTAGTATTAATAGAATGTTTAAAGTATCTTCTAATATCAAGCTGGATATAAAATACATGTTTAACTCCTCTGCCATTTCCTTGATCTCCAAAACCTTCTCCTGAGATTCATTTTCTAAGGGGACTACGTCCACTTTGACTTTTCTCTTCCTTTCCAGATATTTAAAGAAGCTCTTATAGTCAGTTTTTATATTCCTCACTAGTTTGCCTTTGTACTTTATAATTGTTTTTGACCTCCTTTGCTGGCTTGTGAATTTATCCCCCTCTTTGGGACAAATCACTTACCTTGGCTCCCTTCTATGCTTTTTTCTATCAACTTAAGTCCATCAGACCATAAGACACAGGAGTAGAATTAGGCCATTCAGCCCATCAAGTCTGCTTCGCCATTTGATCATGGCTGATGGGTTTCTCAACACCATTTTCTTGCCTTTTCCCTGCAAACTTTGATCCCCTTACCAACCAAGAACGTATCTGTCTTAAATACACTCAATGCCTTGGCTTTCACAGACTTCTGCAGCAATGAGTTCCACAGATTCACCACCCTCTGCCTGAAGAAATTCCTCTACATTTCAGTTCTAAAGGGTCATCCCTTCATTCTGTGAGGATATGCCCTTGGCTCCTACTCTCTCCTACTAATGGAAACATCGTCTGTATGTCCACTCTTGCAAACCCCGTTCAATGCCAGCACATCCTTCCTTAGATACGGGCCTAAATCTTCTCACAAATGTGGTCTGATCAGAGCCTTATACTGCCTTAGCAGTACGTTTCTGCTCTTGTATTCTAGCCCTCTTGAAATGAATTCTAATATTATATTTGATTTCCTGTATGTTAACTGTAAGAGAATCCTGAATGAGAACTCTAAAGTAACTCTGTTTGAGATTCTGAAGCCTTACCCAGTTTATAGAAGTCTATGGCTCTATTCATCCTACAAAAGTGCATAACCTCACACTTTCCCACATGGTTTTCCTCTACCACAACTTTACCCCCTCTTCTGGTCTGTCCAAGTCCTTCTGCAGCCTCTCCACTTCATCAACACTACCTGCCTCTTCACCTATCTTTGTGTCATCTGCAAACTTAGCATCAAGGCCCTCAGTTCCTTTGTCCAGATTGTTAATGTATAATGTGAATACTAATTGTCACAACACAGATCCCTGAGGAACAGAAGTCACCGGTTGCCATCCTGAAAAAGACCCCATTCTCGGTCTACTGCCAATCAGCCAAACCTCTATCTTATTTCATGGCTCCCTGTGTAACACCTTGTCAAAGGCCTTATGGAAATCCTACTAGATCACGTCTGCTGGCTCTCCTTTATCTAACTTGTTCATTACCTTCTCACAGAACTCTAACATTTGTCAGACATAACCTCCCCTCAATGAAGCTGTGCTGGCTCAGCCTTATTGTACCATCCACGCCTATGTACTCTGCAATCACAACCTTAAAAAATGGACTCCAAAATCTTCCCAAGACCAAGATCAGACAAACTAGTCTGTCTTCTTGTCTTTGCTCCTTCCCTTTTTAAACCAGGGTGTTCCATTAGCCATTTTCTTGTCCTCTGGAACTCTCCCCGACTCCAGTGATTTCTGAAAGATCACCACCAAATGCCTCCAAAATCTCCTGAGCTACCTGCTTCAGAACTCTGGGGTGTAATCCATCTGGTCTAGGCGATTTATCCACCTTCAGACCTTTCAGCTTCCCCAGCATTTTCACCTGAGTAATGGCCACTACTCTATCCCTCACCTCTGAATTTCTTGACATTTTGGTACTATACTGGGGTCTTCCACTGTGAAAACTGATGAAAAGTACTAGTCAATTCCTCTGCCATTTCTTTGTTCCCCATTATTACTTTTCCAGCCTCATTTTCCAGTGGTTCAATGTCCACTTGTGCCTCTCTCTTACTTTTGATATCCAAAATATACATAGATATCTTGAAATCTTTTTTATATTACCAGCTAGCTTACCTTCATATTTCATCTATCCCCCCCCTCATATTGCTTTTATTAGTTATCCTTTGCTGATTTTTAAAAGGCTTCCCAATTCTCTGGTTTCCCACTAACCTTCACCACATCGTATGCTTTTTTTTCTTTTGCTTTTTTGCTGTCCCTGACTTCCCTTGTCATTGTGGTTGCCTCATTCTCCATGGGTTGTATTTCTGCTGTGCCTCCCGAATTACCCCTAGAAACCCCTGCCATTGCTGCTCCACTGCTTCCCTGCTAGGCTTCCTGTTCAAATCAACTCTGGCCAGCTCTTCCCTCATGTCTTTGTCATCACTTTTACTCAGTTGTACTACTATTACATCTGATTCCAGCTTCTCCCTCAGACTGCAGGGTGAATTTTACAATATTATAGTCACTGCCCCATAGGGCTTCCTTCACCTTCAAATCCCTAAACAAGTTTGTCTCATGACACATCATTAAATCCAGAATTGCCTATTCCCTCATGGACTCTACCACAAGCTGCTCCAAAGGACCATCCCATAGATAGTCCACAAATTCTTTTTCTTGAGATCTGCTATCAACTGGATTTTCACAGTCCACATGCATATTGACGTCCTCCATGATTATTGTAATAGTACTTTATTTAAATGCTTTTTCTATCTCCCGATTTATTTTCTTCATCAATCTTGACAACTAGGAGGCCTGTGCAGAACTTTCATCAGGTCTTTCTATCTTTATGGTTTCTCGATTCTACCCACACAGATTCTACACCTTCACCTCCATATCATTTCTTGGTATCAATTTAATTTCAGTTCTTACTAACAAGGCAACTCCACCCAGTCGGTCTACCTGCCTGTCCCTTCGATAGGATATGTATGGTTGAATGTTTAGTTGCCAGCCCTGATCCTCTTGCATTCATGTCTCTGCCAATTTCAATCTGCACTACAAACTCATTCACCTTGTGCATTTAAGTATTACACTTTCAGTCTTGTGTTGACTGCCCTCTTTCTCATAATTGTGCACTCATCTGCTTTGCCTGAAGCTAGATTCCTGACCATTTCCATATGCTGTGTCATATTATTGGTTTTGGAAACTTTAATAACCTCTGCTGAACTCTCCTCCCTTTTTCCTAATTTTCCATGCAATTGAAAACCTCATAACACACACTATTTATTTAAAGTCCTATCCACAGCCCCATTATGCAATTTGCCAGGACTCAAGTGGAGCCCGTCCCATTGGAATTGCTCTTTCCTTCCCTAGTCCTGGTGCCAATGAACCAAATTTGTTTTTCCCATATCAATCTTTTTAAACTTGTTGAACCTGTGCCAATTAGGTCACATTTCAGGTAGCAATCCAGACATCATCTTTTTTGTTCCTGTTTTTTTGATTTAGCCCCTGGCTGCTCATATTCACTCAGTAGAACCTCCTTCTTCCTATATTGTCAGTACCTACATAGACCGTGAAAACTGGATCTTGCCCTTCTCAATTCAAGTTCCTCTACAGTCCAGATGGTACTTCCTGAACCCAGGTACCAGACAGACACCTCAGCCTTTGCGACTCTCTATCTTGGCCACAGAGAACAGTGTCTATTCCCCTAACTATATATCCCTGATTACAACTACATTGCTCTTTTCTCCCCCTTCCTAAATGGCTCCCTGTACAATGGTATTATGGTCAGTTTGCTCATCCTCCCTACAGGAGAAAGTGAGGTCTGCAGATGCTGGAGATCAAAGTTGAAACTTTATTGCTGGAACAGCACAGCAGGTCAGGCAGCATCCAGGGAACAGGAGATTCGACGTTTCGGGCACAGGCCCTTCTTCATCCTCCCTACAGCCCCCCACTCTCGTCCACACAGGAGGCAAGAATCTCAAACCTAGTAAACAAGCTCAAGGGCTGACTCTCCTTCAGCACCACCTCCTGAATCCCTCTACATGCCTCACGCAGTCACACCCTCCTGTCCCTGACTACTGACTAAACTAAAGGTGGTTAATCTAAGGAGTGTGACTGCCTTCTGAAACACAGCGTCCAAGTAACTCTCCATCTCCCTGATGGGTCACAGTGTTTGAAGCTTAGACTCCAGTTCATCAACTCTGAGCAGGAGTTCCTCAAGCAACCAACACTTATACAGATGTGGTCACTATGAATCACAATGGGGTCCACCAGCTCCCACATCATGTAGGTACAACACATTGCCTGACCCTGCAGCTCTATTTTGTTTACTTAGTTCACAATCTGATATTTAAAAATTTCCATCTGGTCTTTGAATTTGTAACCTTTAAATTTTTTCCCCTTTTTACCTTCAATTTGAAAGTCACTTAGATAGTCAAAGATAGTCAAATTAGTAGCTATTACCAACCAATGAACTTATAGTTTGCCATAAGCATTTCATGATTTTGTATTGAGCCCTCAATTCTGGCCTTCAATCTATTCTGATGGAAAAAGCCTTAAAAACTGAACCAACAAAAGCAAGAAAAAGCACCCCTTTCCCCTCTGCACTGCTTTCCAAATTCCCTGAACTATATGTCCACTTGGGCTGTGTCTCACTCCAGATACAATCTTTCCTTCCTGACTGTTTGAAGCTTATTGAAGCTTACTTAATACTCTCCTTAACTTCCGTGGTTAGCCATGGTTGGTTTATCCCTCTCGAAGAATCTTTCCTCCTTACTGGGACATATTTTTTGCTGAAAGTTCATTAATTACCACCTTAAATGTCTGCCATTGCTTGCTTATTGTCATTCCTGCTAATCCATTCATCCAGACCACTTTAGCTAACTGTAGCCTCATTTCACTGTAATTCCCTTTAAGTTAAACACAACCATTTCCAACCAAAGTTTCTCACTCTCAAACTGAACATAGAATTCTGTCAAATCATAATCATTACTTCCTAGGGGATTTTTTAATCTGAGGTAATTTATTAAACTGCCTTGTTTCCTATTTACCAGACCAAAGATAAACTGGTTGGCTCCAAGAGATGGTGGAAATGCACAGCCGGTCAGGCAGCATCTGAGGAGCAGGAGAGTCGACGTTTCGAGCATAAGCTCTTCATCAGGAAATGCTCCACTCATTCCTGACGAAGAGCTTATGTTCAAAATGTTGACTCTCCTGCTCCTCGGATGTTGCCTGACCGGCTGCACTTTTCCAACACCACATTTTCCGGCTCCGATCTCCAATATTGGCAGTCCTCACTTTCTCGTGGCTCCATGACATATTGTTTTAGGAAACTATCCTTAATGCACTCTATGAATCCATTGACATTGTTACCTTCTCCAATTTGTTGAACTCAATCAGCATGAAGAATAAAGTCAAACAAAAATTATTGGTCTATCCTTTATCAAAACATTTACCAATGTAATATGTATTTAGTTTCTCAGATAGTAAACCAGATCTTATTTATGCAGTTATTGAACTGTTCTCACCAAACCATACACGACAAAATGGACTTTGCTGATCAAAGAGGATAGTGACAGAAAATGTACCATGATGAGTACTGGTGAGGAGTCATCTGTCAACCTCATGTAAATAGTGCAGCCTCCAATTGGCTGCAGCATTCATAATACTGGCACCTGTGGAGATCTAATGTTTCTTCAGGCTCAGCTAGAAAGAGGTTGCTTGAGCAAACAAACAGTCAGTAACCAAAACAGCTGAACATTTGACCACCTACAAAAGAAATTCTCATGGCAAGATTCTACAAGGCAGCACCTACAGTTAATGATAAAAACACTTGTGACCAGATATAAGACATAAGTGGGGAGGGAGAGCTAGAAAGCCCATGAAAATGGAGAACCAATTATAGCTGTTAGAGATTGCATCAAGTGACAAACATCTGTGGGAACAATCCCAAGATTGAGCCAAACAGCAACTGACATTAAAATGTCCATTAGCAAATTTGAAATTCACAGTGGGAAAGAGAATTTCTTGAAAAGTATAGGTTACAGGTTGGGAATGCTAAAAACAAACAATGTACTTGCTGCTTAGATCCAGCATCATAGCATTGTTAGCACTATCAAGAGGCATAGCTAAAGGAAGAGAAATTAAGAATGCCACATGCAGTTAAGATGGTAGACCTAGGAAAGTGGCAATGCCAGACTAAAAGTGACAACAAAACAAATTACAAGCCTTATCAGACAAAGACAGTAATTGGGAGAATATTATGATTGCAGGAATGGCAGGAGATCAACTAGTTGAATTGTAGTAGATCCAGGAAACATTTAAATTGCAGATGATCGGCGTCATCCAGGAAAAATATTGAGGCAATGAGGATTATTAGTAGAGCCATAGGCAATGGCAATCTGTTGAAGGAACAGGATTTGTATTCCATAACAGTGAAGACCAGGATTCATTCTGTAAAGCCCTTAAGGAAAGGGGAAATGTTTATTAAGCCACAGTCAGAGGGATTCACTTATTAGTGAGATTCCTTTGGGGAAAACTATGAAAGAGGAGGAAATCGTCCACTTTAGATAAAAAAAACAGGAACCTTTCATTTGATTGCACAAGCAGAAGAAGCTTTCAGTTCAGCTGTATACAGTAGCAGCATTGCTACTCAATTAAAAGACTTTAAAGGATAAACAGATATTCACATTAGGAAGACATAACAGTCGAAATAATATTGTCAATAAGATTTAACTTTAGGGATGAATCACATGGAAACTAGAATCAAACATCTTGGAGGAGAAAATAATTCTCACAATACAGAATTACTTCCAAACCAAATACTAAATTAGAGGCCACCCAAGTAAATACACTTTTGTAATTCACCAGGTCTCTTAGCATCTATGGAGAGAAAAATATATTTAGCATTTTGAATCCAAAATGACTCTTCTTCAGAACAGGTTCAATCTAAAGTTTCTTCCTCTCACGCTGTCCCAACCAGTACCCTTCCACCGACAGCCTCATCCACCTGGCTGAACTGGTCCTCACCCTCAACAACTTCTCCTTCCAATCATGCCACTTCCTCCAAACCAAAGGGGTAGCCATGGGCACCTGCATGGGACCCAGCTATGCCAGTCTGTTTGTCGGGTATGTGGAACAGTCCATCTTCCGCAGTCACATCGGCACCACACCCCACCTGTTCCTCCACAACAGCGATGACTATATCGGTGCCACCTCGTGCTCCCATGAGGTGGTTGAACAGTTCAACTTTTCCAACACCTTCCACCCGACCTCAAATTCACCTGGACCATCTCGGGCACTTCCTTCCCCTTCCTGGACGTCTCCATCATCGTGTCTGGTGACTGACTAACCACAGAGATCTACTACAAGCCCACCAACTCCCACAGCTACCTAGACTATACCTTCTCCCCCCCCACCTCCTGTAAAAATGCCATCTCTTATTCCCAATTCCTCTGTCTCTGCTGCATCTGTTGTCAGGATGACCCATTCCACCTCAAAGTCCCAGATGACCTCCTTCTTCCATGATCGCAACTTCCCTTCCCACATGGTTGACGAAGCCCTCCAGCGCATCTCCTCCACTTCACACACCACCGCCCTTGAACCCCATCCTTCCCAATGTAACAAGGACAGAACCCCTCTGGTCCTCACCTTCCACCCCACCAACCTCCACTATGCATTATATCATCCTCTGCCACCTCCAAATGGACCCTACCACAAACGATACATTTCCCTCCCTACCCCTATCAGTGTCCCAGAGAGACCATTCCCTCCACGACTTCCTAGTCAGGTCACGCCCCCCCATCAGCCCACACCCCACTCCTGGCACCTTTCCCTGCCACAGCATGAAGTGCAAAACCTGCTCCCACACCTTTCCTCTCACCTCCGTCCAAGGCCCCAAGGGATCCTTCCACATGCAACAGAAATTTACCTGTACTTCTGCCAATGTCATATACTGCATCCGTTGCACCTGGTGTGGTCTCCTCTATAACGGGGAGACAGGACGCCTTCCTACGGATCGTTTCATGGAACACCTCTGGGACACCCGCACCCACCAAATCCAAGCCCCGTGGCTGAACACTTCAGCTCCCCCCCCACTCAGTCAAAGGCATGCAGGTCCTGGGCCTCCTCCATCGCCAAACTGTTACCACCTGACGCCTGGAGGAGGAATGCCTCATATTCCACCTTGGGACCCTGCAAACACATGGGATAAATGTGGGTTTCAACAGTTTCCTCATTTCCCCTCCTCCCACATTATCCCAGTCCCAAGCCTCCAACTCGGCACTACCCTTTGGACCTGTCCATCACTCCCCCCTCTAACCTATCACCTTCGCCTTCACCTTCATGTACCTATTGCTTTCTCAGCTATCTTTCGCTGCCTGTGCATTACTGGTGAAGGTTAGATGTGGATTGCCAATAAAGCAGGCTGATTTGTCCTGTATGGTGTTAAACTCCATAAATATTGTTAGAGCTGTAGTCATACAGGCAAGTGGAGAGTATTCCATTTGCACCTGACTTGTACCTTGTGAACAAGCACAGGGAAGACAGAAGGCAGGTTACTCGCCATAGAATTCCTTGCCTCCAACCTGCTCTTGCAGCACTGTAACTATTTGGCTGGCCCAATTCAGGTTCCGATAATATAATGACAATCTCCAGAATGTTGATATTGGAGGAATTCAGTGATAGCACAGCCACTGAACATCAAGGGGCAACGGTTAGATTCCCTCCTTTTGGAGATGTTGATTGCCTGGTACTTGTGAGGTGAATGTTACTTGCCAATTAACAGTCCATGTCTGGATGTTGTTCAAGTCTTTCTTTGGTAGAAACAGAGTGCTTCAGTGTCTCCGCTGTTATGAATGGAATTGAGCACCCACACTTCTGACTGTATGTTAGAGGAGCGATCATTGATAGTAGCAGCTGAAGATGGTTGGGTTTACTGAGGAACTAAGGACCCGAGTGGTTCAGTGGTACTGTCCTGCCTCTGAAATAGGAGGCTGTGTTCAGATCCCAACTGCTCCAAAAGTGCATAATTTGGTTGGGTTAATCAAATTGGTAAGGGGAGCTATGACAACAAATTCATAGGGTCATTAAGGACTGCTTTTGAGAGCAATAGGTCATAAAACCAATCAGGGAGCAGGCTAACATTTATCAGATCCAAGATAATGAGGCAGGTTTAACAAATGTTGGCAGACCAAAGGATTCCCAAGGAAGTAGACATGATAAGATTTAATATTTAGTTCATAACTGAGGAGTGTGGGTCAGAAACAACTGTTTAAATTAAATAGAGGGAATTACAATGAAATGAAGATAGAGTTAGTTCAAGTAAACTGGGCAGAAAGATTACAGGGAATGACAATAAGCAAACAGTGGCAGACATTTAAGGAGGTAATTCGTGATTCTCAGCAAAAATACATCAGATTAAGGAGGAAAGATACTTAGAGGGATAAACCAACCATGGCTAACCAAGGAAATTAGGAAGACTACTAAGTTGAATAAAGTCAGTGATCACCAAAGACTGGGATAAGTTCAAAATCCAGCAAAATAGGACTAAAACAATAAAGACATAGAAAATAAACTACAAAAGCAAACTAACAAGGAATATAACAACTGACAATAAGAGTTTATTTAAGTATTTAAAAAGGAAGTGAGAGATCAAAATGGATAAAGTACCCTTCAAAAATGAATCTGGGGACACAGTTTTGGGGACCAAGGAAATAGCTGATGTTTTGCATCAATTTTTATAATGGAAGATACTTCGAACAGTCTAGTAATGCTAAAAGAAATGGGGAAAGAATGAAATATCGTTACCATCACGAAAGAAGTAGTATTAGACAAACTAATGTCGCTAAAAGGTAGACAACTGCATGTGGCCCTAATGGCTTGCATCTTAGGATCGTAAAAGAAAAAAACACAGAGAAAATGGATGAATTAGTTGTAATTTTTCAAAAGTCCTTGGATTCTTGAGAAGTGCCAGAGGATTGGAAAACTGACAATATTACACCCTATTCGAAAAGTGCTGGAAACAACTGTTATAATGTATATTAATGACTTGGAAGAAAGAAGTGAATGGACTGTTGCCAAATGTGCAGATGACACTAAAATTAGGTGGAAAGGCAGATCGAGAAAGGGATACAAACAATTTAGAGAGAGAGATATTGATAGGTTAAATGAGTGGGAAAAACATTGGCAAATGTAGTATCATGTGGGAAAATGAAAAATTGTTCATTTTAGAAGGGAGAACAAAAGAACATAATATTATTCAAATAGAGAGAAACCGCAAAAAGCTACAACACAATGGAGGTACTTATGCATGAAACACCGAGCTAGCACACACGTGCAGCAGGTAATCTGAAAGGCTAATGGAATGATGTCCTGATTTCAATGGAATAAAGATTTTATTTCAGGGGAGGCTGTTCAGAGGAGTTTCACAAGGATTATCCCTGGTTTGGAGAGATTATCTTTGGAGCAAAGGCTAAACTGATTGGAACTTACTCACTGGAGTTTACAAGAATGAGTGGTGATCTCATTGAAACATACAGGATTCTTAAAGGGCTTGACAGGGTAAATGTTAAGAAGATGTTTCTCCTCATGGGACAGTCTAGAACCAGAGGGTATAGTCTCAGAATAAAGGGACACCAATCAGAGTCATTATGTATTCTGTAAAGCTGAGATAGATAGATTCTTCATCAGTTGGGAAATTAAGGATTACTGGGGAGGGGCAAGCAAGTGGACATGAGGATCCGCCATGACCCCATTGAATGGTACAATGGTTTCAAGGGACCATACAATCGACTGTTCGTATATCTTATGGTCTTATGCCAATCATTTGGGGGTGGGGAGCATTTGTATTTATTCCAAACTTGCAAATGATACACATTATCACTTAGCTTTGTATCTCATGTACCCTCTTTGCCCTCCTAATTTCCCTCTGAAGTATATTCCTACTGTCCTCATGCTCCTCTAGAGATTCACTGTCTATACCTGACAGCTGCCTCCTCCTTTTTCTTGACCAGAACCTCAATTTCTCTAGTCATCCAGCGTTCCCTACACCCGAGGGGTAGCCTTACAAAGGTTTATAAAATCACAAAGGGCAGGAAAAGGGTGAATAGCCAAGGTCTTTTTTTTTTAGGGCAAGGGAGTATAAAACTAGATGGCATAAGTTTACGGTGCGAGAGGAAAGATTTAAAAAGGACCCAAGGGGTAATATTTTCAAAAGGTGGTGGGAGTGTATGGAACAAGCTGCCCGAAGACGTGTGGAGACCAGTACAATTACAACATTTAAAAGGCATCTAGATGGGTTCAAAGTTTGGGAGAAGATTTGTAGCTCGGGTGCTCGTTGTTGTGGTTCTGTTCGCCGAGCTGGGAATTTGTGTTGCAGACGTTTCGTCCCCTGTCTAGGTGACATCCTCAGTGCTTGGGAGCCTCCTTTGAAGTGCTTCTCTTGCTTCACAGGAGGCTCCCAAGCACTGAGGATGTCACCCAGACAGTGGATGAAACGTCTGCAACACAAATTCCCAGCTCGGCGAACAGAACCACAACATCTAGATGGGTACATGAATAGGAAGGGTTCAGAGAGAAATAGGCCAAATGCTGTCAAATGGGACTGGGTCCGATTGGGATATCTGGTCGTTGCACATGAATTAGAACAAAGGGTTTGTTTCTGGGCTGTATGACTAACTCAATGTGTGCTATGAGGAAGTAGTAAAGCAGCTTGACGATGACTTGGACAGGTTTAGTAAAAGGGCATGAACATGGCAGACAATGGACTATAATGTTGAAAAATGTGAGGTTATCCACTTTGGTAGGAGAATGAGGTATGTAGAGTATTTCTTCAATGGTAAGAGGTTTGAAAATATAGAAGTGCAAAGGGACATACATTCCTTGTCAATACGGCTCTGAAGGCTAGCATACAGATGCAGCAAGTTTTAGGAAAGCTAATGGAATGCTAACCATAATTTTCAGAGGATTTGGATGGTGAGGCAGACTCTATAGGCTGAATGACTTACTCCTGCTCCTAATCTAACTTGTTGCTTTCCTGAAATAAAGTACAATCTTATTTCAATCAAGAGCCTCTTCTGGCTGGAATAGTAAGTGGTCTTCCTTTAATCACAATTGACAAAGCAGATCCTATAGTTTCTTAACAGGTTAGAAGATAATGGCATCAAATCATTCAGATGGTCCCACACCATGAGGAGCTGTGAGGATTCATCTTATAACATTAAAGTTTCATTCCCAGCACTATTCTCAACAACTTTACTGCAACTTCTCCAATGCTTCCTGAAGTGTGGTGCCCAGAATCAGGTGTAGTAGTCCAGATAGGGCCAACCAAGTGGTTCAGCGGTTAGCACTGCTGCCTCACGGCACCAGGGTCCCAGGTTCAATTCCAGCCTCGGGTGACTGTCTGTGTGGAGTTTGCACATTCTCCCTGTGTCCGCGTGGGTTTCCTCCAGGTGCTCTGGTTTCCTCCCACAGTCCAAAGACGTGCAGGTTAGGCGAGTTGGCCATGCTAAATTGCCCACAACATTAGGTGTATTAGTCAGAGGGAAATGGGTCTTAGTGGGTTACTCTTCAGAGGGTCAGTGTGGACTGGTTGGGCCTGTTTTCACACTGTAGGGAATCTAATCTAATAAAAAAAAAGTGTTCTGTTAAGGATTACCATTATTTCTTTACTTTTGGACTCCATAAGCCCATAAGATATAGGTATAGAATGAGGCTATTTGACCTATTGTGTCTTCTATGCTATTCAGTCATGGCTGAAATGTTTCTGAACCCCAATCTCCTGCCTTCTGCCCATAATTCTCTGGCTATTTGTAAAATCCAAGATCCTTTTTATCAGCTTTCTCAAACCTCTGCCACCTTGTGTACATATACATCCAGATCCCTGCTTCTGCACCTTCTATTGAATCATATCCTTTATGTTATATTGTCTCTCCTTGTTCTATCAAATGTGTTACTTCAAACTCATTTCCAGTAAATTCCATCTGTTAGGTGTCTGCTCAGTGTAACCACTGAAGTTCTCATGTAGTCAATCACGATCATCCTCACAATTCGTAGTGCTTCCAGGTTTGTATCATCTGCAAATTATGAAATGGTACCTGCTAATACATGAAGTCTAGATCACGAATACAGATTTTTAAAAACTCATGATATCAACCTTGTGAACATCACTTTAGATCATCCTCCAGTCCATACAGGAACTATTCCCCACTATTCTGTTTCCTATTACTCTGTGAACTTTCACCCCATGCTGCCACCTTCCCTTTTATTTCATGAACTTCAACTGTAAAAAAACTCATCTGACCACTCTTTTGGAAAAAGGTAAGTCACCATAACAGTGCGAACCAAAAATCTGTTTCATGCCAAATCATGACAATAGCTTATAAGGTTTTAACACAATGGTTTGACCTTATTCACATTATTAAAGGCATTCTGGAAATCTAGTCTTTTACATCTTATACACTACATTGGTAAACTTTGTCCATTATATCTTCAAAGAATTCAACATGGTTGGTCAAGCATTTGTTTAGCTGTTGGCATTCGTTATCATGTATTTGATTTCTAGATACTGTTTCAGCTTGTACCCATTTAATAAAGATTGCATTATTTTCCTCCCAGCAATGTTAAGCTGGCTATGGTTTTAACACACAGTATTTTCCTTTATAAATATATTGAAAATGTTAGTTTTCTTGGAGTGCAGGTTCATAGCTCCTTGGAAGTAGAGTCACAGGTAGATAGGATAGTGAAGAAGGTGTTTGGTATGCTTTCCTTTATTGGTCAGAGCATTGAGTACAAGCGTTCGGAGGTCATGTTGTGGTTATATAGGACATTGGTGAGGCTACTGTTGGAATATTGCATACAATTCTGGTCTCCTTCATATCAGAAGGATGTTGTGAAACCTGAAAGGGTTCAGAAGGATGTTGCCAGGGTTGGAGGATTTGAGCTATAGGGAGAAGCTGAACAGGCTGGGGCTGTTTTCCCTGGAGCGTCGGAGGCTGAGGAGTGACCTTATAGAGATTTACAAAATCACGAGGGGCATGGATAGGATGAATAGACAAAGTCTGTTCCCTGGGATGGGGGAATCCAGAACTAGAGGGCATAGGTTTGGGGTGAGAGGGGAAATATATAAAAGAGACTTAAGGGGCAACTTTTTCATGGAGAGGATATGTGTATAGAATGAGCTGCCAGAGGAAGTGGTGGAGGCTAGTAAATTGCAACATTTAAAGGGCATCTGAATGGGTATACGAATAGGAAGGGATATGGGCTGGGTGCTGGCAAGTGGGTTATAGATTGGGATATCTGCTTGGCATGGATGAGTTGAACCAAAGGGTCTGTTTTCGTGCTGTGCATCTCAATGACTCTATGACTCATCAGTCCAATAGCACTACAGATTAATCTGAATAAATATTATTAAATATATGTAAGGGCTTCTGCTATTTTTGCTCTCACTCGTTTATCCAGATGTGCTCTGCCCAAAGACAGGTGCTTAGCTCATCTGTTCTTGCTGTATTTAGACCGGTTTTCCTTGGCAGTTTGTTTTAAACCAGTGTTGATTTGCCCATACTTTTTTCAGGGGCAGGGCAAGAATGAAGGTACCAAGTCTGCCTCAGCCAGAGCAGGAATCACACCCACATTGGTTCGAGTTATTCTGAACCACATGCTAGCCATTTAGCCAAATGAACTAACTGATCACACCATCTCTATTGCAGAAGTGAAAATGGCTTGTAGTGTTGTCGAGGTGTTGTGGACCTTGTGGGTGGGGAGCCGTGGAGTAATTTTATATGTTCCTTCTCCACTACAAACGATTCATAATTTTACTGTGGGAAAGGCTGGTGGCATTTGTACTTTTTCTTTAACCATACATCCTGTTCATGTCACTACGTATTGAGTATAAAGAAATGCAGAAAGCAAGTGAACAATAACTTGCAGCATAAGCATGAATACTTTTATCATATGCCTGGTGGACAGGAGTCAGCGAATGCCTTGTGTTACAGAACAATAATGTAAAGATTGTATAAACTCACACTCTCATATTATTCCAAAGCATTTCAGTTTTAAATAACTTTAAAAGTTAGCCCACAAAAAGATTGGTATTGCAGTTATATAACACACAATAACTTTGGTATTGGATCTTTTCAGATTACTTTCTAGGCTACATAACCTAAAAGCTACAATTACTATAATGACAGAGACACGGTGCATGTTCTATCCTTAAAGATTATTGCAGACAGGTTATCACTGTTATTTGTAGCAAATGCTAAGGATATGAATAAAGCACCTTGTTTATAAAGAGAAAGTCTAAGCATAAGAGTCTGAGCAACCCAAAACAAGATAGTGGTCTTGAAAGACTTATGCTACCAACTCAAAACCTACAATAATATTTTTCCAGCATAGTTGATATTATTATACAGCTTTGCATTGTATCATATCTCATGTTAATTTCTATTCAAAGTAAAGGCTTGTGATCATTTGAACTCTGTCATCCTGCACAAGCTTTGACCCACTACTACAGCAATAAGCAATCTTCTCAATGGGCAGGAAATTAGATGAGATGCTGGATAAGGCCTCCAATAATACAGCAGGGAACTGGAGAGGAGATAGATGATATCAGCAGCATTCACACAGAAAACAGTCCATGTTTTGAGATTATGTCAATTGGCAGCATGTGGACAAGGAAGAGGATGCAGCCAAGTAAGGCTCTTTGGTGGATTCTTTATCTGGTGACGTGGAATCGAGAGGGGATACTATTATGTGAGAAAGCTATTTAATCATAGCCAGAGTAAAAAATGGAACCAAGTGCAGACAGTTTCACTGAACTGGGCAACAAACAAGAGGTGCTGAAGGATATTGTCTTGTTGCCTATTTAGGACAAAGGGTGATGGAGAATCAGAAATGATAATGTACTGTGATTTCAATTACCAAAAACACTTTTAGTAATTTTGGTTAAGGAAGGAAACCTAATTAAGGAGATTCAAGTCAGAGTTTTGGGCACAGATTTGCAAGGCAGTGAATTTTCAAGAACCTTAAAGAATGAATGTAAGTTGTGGATGAGCTCAATAGATAGTATAGCAGGGGTCAAGGAAAAGCATTTCTTGAGGGGGTATTGTCATGATACAGGAAGGGAGAGAAAGCAATAAATCCTTTTGTAGCATGGGCTCTTGCCTCTGCTGAAAGCAGAGCACATAGTTGAAAATCGTATGCCTATAGATAATGAGATTCGGGTGGTGACAGGAACTGATGATAAACAAAAGTATTATTGTTACTTAATTAATCTCTCTATAAGTGTCAATGAGATTGTAATAGTTAGGTGGTTGCCTTTGACCGGCAAAGGCATAATGGACCAGAGGGGCTTTTTCTATGCTGGAGACCTCTGACTATTATTCTCAATTAGTTGTACATGACCTTGCACTTTGAAAAGTTAGTTTTCTTCCTTCTTCTATGATTTTTCTCTCTCGCTCGAAAGTGTTCTGCCCCTTTTTGGGGTGTGTTCATGAGAGGAACCTTACCTAAATTTAAAATGTATCCTTGAAAGATTTCACTAGCTAATATTTTATATATATATTGGCACTTCTTTTTTCTAAGTTCACCATTATCTTGTTTTGTTTTCTGAAAATTAGGTACAGCTCCAATAATGTCAAGCTCAAATTAACTCCAGTATAAATTGTTTCAGAAACCACTAAGTTGAAGGAAGAATTTATTATTCTCAGATGTTACATTCAGCAGCATCTAATTTACATTTCTGAAAGTCTCAGTAATCTCTGGCACACAAACATGGGTGCACATATTGAAGCAGCAGCTGATCATGACACTACAGCAACTCTACCTTTGGTTTTCTTGTAACTCATCTCTATAAAATGTTTGATTATTTTGTCTGTTAAATTGAGTAAAAACTTGCTTGAATCTGAAATTTAGAGGATAAATAATTAATTTCCAAATTGCCCACAGATCTTTGAAATGATAGTGTATCGAAGGGTTCATTGCTTATTAAAATATTTTTAGCTCACAAACAGAACACTAAATCAAAACCTGATCTTATGGTAGTAGAAACTAAATCTCAAAAATCTGGTTCATTTTCTGTCCAATATTTGCTACACTCCAATTTTCTATTCTATATGTTTTCCGTTTAACTTAAAACAGAGTTTCCAGTGATATTTTAGAAGTGAGAAAACTTCCAACAATTGGACAAAAATCAGTTTTGATAGACATATTCTATAATGCATCAAATAATGCATGATTTTTAACTTTATATTTTCAAAGCCTTCTCATGTCAAATGTCAAGTAAAGACATCATTCAAAAGATAACTCATAGGATTCAAAAAGTAATTTGCCATTATGTACTTTTCTTAGGTTTGACATATTGTTAATACTACACATTCATTCTCTAGTGAACTGAAGCATCATATTACTTTAAACCAGACCGGTTTAAACTGGTTTGATTGGTAACTGGAAGGGTACATTCCTGAGGTCACCCTATTCTCATTCATCATAATTTCTGGAATGTTGTCTACTGTTGACAGATTCATGTCCATTTTTTCACACAACTCAATGTGTAATTTTTCAATCAGGTTCTGTCCCTGTTGAAATAATGAAACCACCTTTATCCAAAACACAAAATGACAGCCAAAGACTTTCAAAATGTTTTTCTTCTGACATTTAATTAAAAGGGTTGCTGTTCCTTGGTCCCCATTCCTACCTTTCCAGTCATGGTCAGAACATCAACAGTTATGGGTGATCTTCACAGTGCTGCAGCATTATCTCTGGTATCTCACAAGGATCTACCCTTTAGGCCATCTTGCACTTATTCCACATCTACATGTTCTATATGCACATCGATGACTCTCTGCTTTATCAATTCCTTCACTGCCTCTTAATACACTATTTACCTAACATGAGCAGAATAACACTACAAAGATTTTTTAAAAACTCTTTAATTCAAGTAGCATTGTTACCATTACTGAAGAAAGGGGAAGAGGGTCCTTTGGGATGGCCTCCCCTTAAACTAGACTGGGACTTGAGTATTGACAAATGGAATAACTAGGGAAGTAGAAAGGGCTACAAAGTTGTTCAGCATGATGGGACTGATAAGTGAATTCAGGAAAAATGTCTACTTAAATATATTAAGATGCCAAGACTATAAAGCAGAGTAGTAATCTGGATAGACCAAGCCAAATAGGGCAGAAAGAAACACAGTTTAACAAAGGTAATAAGGCATTAGAGAATAGTGACTTTGGGAAAAAAAACTAAACATGCAAAGCATTCAAAGCGTAATAGATTAGGTGAGGTGAGAGTGACTTCCGTTTAACAGCAGGGAGCCCAAGTCAAATTTGAGCTTATGAACACTTTCCACGGGATGGCGTCATTCTGAACACAAAGGAAGATGTCTGCATTTGTTCGAAACCAACTATACTAGCTCCAGGATATCTCTGCAGAAGTTCCTCCAGGTAAAGTCCTGGATCTAAATCTTGAGCTGCTTCATCAAAAGTCTTTCCTCCAACAATAACATCAGAAGTGTGGATGTTCACTGGCAATTCTGAGAAAGTTGATTGCCTTACACCTGCTAAGGAGATTGGGGGGGGGGGAACTATTTGTTCGAAAGAATTGGGGACATCTGTTCTTAGTGTCAATGGATCGGTGTAAATAAGGTGATACATTTGTTCACTTGTGGAATGTGACAGTATTTCCTTCTCACGTTGGAGGCGTGCATATATCAGTGGGATGTCAGATAACTAAATTGCTGGCTTATATCGAAAACTCTTAACAAAACTCATTCTCGTTAGGAAAAGATCTTTAATTTAATAACGATGAGTGGAATATGCATGTAATAGAACAATCCTGATACGTTTTCATGTATACCACACAGAGCAGATTTGAATGTATGAAACTCAGCTCTCTCATCTGTTCTAGAACGTGGATGTTTCTTTACCCTTACAGGCTAGGAGAACACAAAGTGACATAGTAAGGACATTGGAAGATATTCATGTGTGAGTGAGAGACAGAGAACTTTCTGTAAGTTACATTCACTGACTGAAGGGTTCAACAGAGAGACAGAGGACGGAAGCTGGGGGAAAGTTTAACTCTCTGTGGTCTGATTTGAGTGTCTGATTGAACGTTTGTGTGTTGTTCCCTGGAGCTTGAGATCTGGGAATGTTATGAACTTAATTTGCATTCTGGGAATCTAAGATGATTTTAAAAGAAAAAGCCATTTTGTAGGACAATGATACTGGGCATGTTAGCAGAGCATGATTACATCATGACCTGTCCCACATGGTTTAAACTAGTCCCTTGTTGTGATGTACTATTAAAAGGGAAGGTTATCTAGCCAAAGCAACCGGTCATTTGGGCCTGACTGGATCAAGGTTTCCCACTTTGATGTGCATGAGACTTAATTAGTCAAGTGTACTCAGACCTGTCAATGAGTTTCTCTTCCTCTGCAAACTTTTACGATTTTATTGCTGTTTATCTGATTAAGGACATATGGCATTTTTGTAATTTTAATACTAATTTCAGTATGAAGACAGCTTGTTTACAGCAATAAGGGGAGTAGCCTGAGAGAGCTCTTAGGGGTAAGAGATGGCACCGCTATTCTGCTAATGGCTCAAGCCTGACCTGAAGGTATTTATGTTATAGTGTAACACTGATGCCACTGGTAAATAGAGGTAATAATTTAAACTAAACTGTCTGAAAGAGCGTATTATTCCAGACTACCACAGGGCATGATCCCTGGGTCGAATCAAGAGAGGCTTACAGGTTGAGTCCATCAGGGATTCCCTGAGCCATCTATAATAGGTACTTTAGCAATTACAGTGCTGCTTTGCTACTCTGCAGATACTGCAGCAAAATGTGCTCGTTTGCAGCAAGACCATTTCGGTTTGCCACCCTTCAGCTAATTTGATACATTCCATGTGATATCATGAAATTGGAGATTGCAAAGGCTGCATGGGCCCTGACAACATTCCAGCAACAATACTGCAGACTTGTGCTCCAAAGTTTGCCATAAACTGAGCCAAGCTGTTCCAGTACAGTTACAACATTGGCATCTACCCAACAATACAGAAAATTGCCCAGTTATGTCCTGTACCCAAAAGATCAGGACAAATCCAATCTAGCCAATTACCACCCCAAGAGTCTACTCTCCATCATTGGTAAAGTAACAGAAGTTGTCATCAACAGTCCTGCCAAACTAGTTTCTGCTCAGCAATGACCTGCTGACTGACCCCCAGTTTGGATTTTGTAATGGCCACTCAGCTCTTGAATTCATCACAGCGTTGGTTCAAACATTGACAAAACAATTGAATTCTTCAGGTGAGGTGAGAGAGTGACACCCTTAACACAGAGTCAGAGATGTCAAACAGACCCTTTGGTCCAACTCATCCATGCCAACCAGATAATCTAGTCCCATTTGCCAGCACTTGGTCCATATTGCTCTAAAACCTTCCTATTCATAAACCCATCCAAATGCCTTTTAAATGCTTAATTGTATCAGCATCCACCACTTCCTCTGAGAGCTCATTCCATACACGCACTACCCTGTGTGAAAACGTTGCCCCTTACGTCCCTTTTATCTTTCCCCTCTCACCCTAAACTATGCCCTCTAGTTCTGGACTCCCCGACCCCAGGGAAAAGACTTTGTCTATTTATCCTATCCATGCCTCTCCTGATTTTATAAACCTTTATAAGGTCACCCCTCAGCCTCCCACACTCCAGGGAAAACAACACCAGCCTAATCAGCCTCTCCCTGTATCTCAAATCTTCCAACCCCAGCAACATCCTTGCAAATCTTTCCTGAACCCTTTCAAGTTTCACAACATCCTTCCGATATGAAGGAGACCAGAATTGCATGCAATATTCCAAAAGTGGCCGAACCAATGTCCTGTACAGCCGCAACAGGACCACCCAACTCATATACTCAATGCTCTAATAAGGGAAAGCATGCCAAACGACTTCTACACTATCATATCTACCTGTGACTCCACTTTCAAGAAACTATGAACCTGCACTCCAAGGTCTCCATTCAGCAACACTCCCCAGGACCTTACCATTTAGTGTTCTGATTTGCCTTTCCAAAATGCAGCATCTTATATTTATCTAAATTAAATTCCATCTGCCACTCCTCAGCCCATTGGCCCATTTGATCAATATCCTGTTGTACTCTGAGATAACCTTGCTCGCTGTCCACTACACCTCCAATTTTGGTGTCATCTGCAGACTTACTAACTATACCTCCTAGGTTCACATTCAAATCATTTATATAAAATGACTGAAAGCAGTCAACCCAGCACCAATCCTTATGGTACACCAGTAGCCACAGGCCTCCAGTTTGAAAAGCAACCCTCCACCACCAACCCCTGTCTTCTACCTTCGAGCTAGTTCTATATCCAAATGGCTAGTTCTCCTTGTTTTTCATGAGATCTAACCTTGCTAACCAGTCTCCCATGAGGAACCTCGTTGAATGCCTTACTGAAGTCCATATAGATCATGTCAATCGCTCTGCCCTCATCAATCCTATTTATTATTTTTTTCAAAAAGCTTCTTCAAAAAACTCAGTCAAGGTCATGAGACATGATTTCCCATGCACAAAGCCATGGTGACTATCCCTAATCAGTCCTTGCCTTTCCAAATACATGTAAATTCTGTCCCTCAGGATTGCCTCCAACAACCCACCCACTACAGATGTCAGGCTCACTGTTCTATAGTTCCCTGGCTTGTCCTTATCACCTTTCTTCAATAGTGGCACCACGTTAGCCAACCTCCAGTCTTCTGCTACCTGACCTGTGACTATCGATGGTACAAATATCTCAGTAAGAGGCCCAGCGATCATTTCCCTAGCTTCCCACAGAGTTCTAGAGTAGACCTGATCAGGTCCTGGGGATTTATCCACTTTCATGCATTTCAAGACATTCAGCACTTCCTCCTCTGTAATATGGACATTTTTCCAGATGTCACCATCTATTTTCCACACAGTCTATATCTTCCACCTCCTTTTCCATACTAAACACTGATGCAAAATACTCTTACTATCTCCTCAAACTTCTGTGGCTCCACACAAAGGCTGCCTTGCTGATCTTTGAGGGGCCCTATTCTCTCCCTAGTTACCCCTTTATCCTTAATATATTTATAAAATCCCTTTGGATTCTCCTTAATCCTATTTGTCAAAGCTATCTCATGTCCCCTTTTTGCCCTCAAGCATACTCCTACTGCCTTTATACTCTAAGGATTCACTTGATCTCTGCTGTCTATACCTGACATATGGTTTCTTCTTCTTCTTAACCAAAAGCTCAATTTCTTTCATCATCCAGCTTTCCTTACAGCTGCCAGCCTTTCCATGAAGGAGACATTTGACCAAGTGCGGTATCAAGGAGCCAGAGCAAACTGAAATCAATGAGAATCAGGAAGCAAACTGGTTTGGAATCATTTACTGGGTGTAACCACTACTGCAGCAGTTTAAGACAGCAGCTTAAAACAATCCTCTCAACATCAGCCAGGGACATGAAATAAAGACTGCCCCAACCAGAGGCACCCACGTCCTGTGAAAGAGTTTTTAAAAATTAGGCTTTGGTCACTAAATAACAAGTGCCATTCATGCCATGCATGTGACAAATAAAAAACATCTCCAACAAGGGAAAATCTAATAATCTCCCCATAATAATTTTGTCATTCCCATCACTGAATCCTTCACCCACAAGGTGCAGAGACTTACTCCCTATCAAAACGTATTAACTGGAAGGGCCATGTGGCTGTAAAATAGATCAGATGCTTGTAGTGACCTGTCACCTCTCAAACCTGTCCAACATCGAGAAGAAACAAGTCAAGATTGTGATAGAATATTTGTCTGAACAAGTGCAACTCCAGCAACACTGAAAAGCTCATCACCGTCCAGCAAAAAGCAGCCAGCTAGATCAAACGCCATCACTTTAGCATTCACTTTCCTGTACTACCAGCACACAACGGCAGTTGCGTGTATCATCTATGAGATGTATTGCAGCAACTCATCAAGGCTCATGCTGGAACCATGACTGCTACCACTTTGAAAGACAACAGCGGCAGACCTATGGGAACACCACCCACCAAGCAATTCTTCTCCAAGCTACACACCACCCTGACTTGGAATTAAATCACTATATCTCTTCCTAACTGTACTG
Organism: Chiloscyllium plagiosum; assembly: GCF_037043375.1. NCBI lineage: Eukaryota > Metazoa > Chordata > Chondrichthyes > Orectolobiformes > Hemiscylliidae > Chiloscyllium > Chiloscyllium plagiosum. The sequence continues at coordinate 85,671,859 of NW_028270141.1, read as the reverse complement.
TGAATGCACTTCCACCGCATTGATTGAAGCAGTTAAAAATGTAGATCTCCATGGCCCTTCTTCAGGACAATTATAGATTGCGAACAAATGTGAGCCTTGCTGAAGACCTGCATACTGCACAATCATTTTTAAAATGAATAACGCAGGCAGAAATAAATGGGATTTAGAAAGTATTTGCTGGAAAGTCTCAACAGTTCTAATAACGCCTGTGGAGAGAGAAATAGAGTTATGTTTCTTGTTGAAAATTACTTTTCTTCAGAACTAAATAAATGGGTTTGATTGAAAGGTTATTATGGAGGTGACCTGGCAGAGTGATTATGCTGAACTTTAAATATTCCAGGATATTCAACTTTTATAAGGGATAAACAATATGGAAAAAGGAAATAGAAGCATTTCTGGCCTGTTGATTTGCGGGCTTCCAGCAGCTGGCTCTGCAAATCTCAGATACTGCCTGCTCTGTTGTGCTTTTCCAGCATCACACTCTTGACTTTGCAAATTGAGCCCAGATTTCTGAAGTGATTGGGGAAGAATGTGAAGCTGGGAGTGTATTAGCAACTGCAAAGGATCTCTCCGATGTTGAATCACGTGAAGATCGCTGGTTTGAATATCAGTGGACAGCGGCATGTCCTGGCTCGCTATTGTTTGCCAGATTATTGTGACGTGTCTTTCTTTATACTACAAATGCTAGTAGAGGGCCGGCATAAAGCCAATGGGCCAAATGGCCACTTTCTGCAACGTAAATGTTTATTATTAAATAAAAACAAAGCGAATAAAAGGTATTACTGGCACATATTTCACCAATATTTTTGCAGTAATTGTCAAACTTCTCGGCAGGAATTAATATAAAAGTGATTAAATAGTTAAGGAATATAATTCTTCAAAGCCTAACACAGCACTTTTGACAGTTTATACTAATTCCATCCACACGAGTGACAGATGAGGTTTCGTTTGTTTGCAGCTTGAAGTTACCACGGAAGGACAGCAGATTCCCATTCCATGTGCCCTGTCCCTGGCAGCACGCGTGGTCGAGAAACCTTGCCCCTTTCCCCCCTCTGCACACTCTCAATGGCCATTCCGGCCGTGGCTGGCAGCCTTCCACTCCCGCGAATGGGGGAGGGGGGGGGGGGGAAGAGAGCAGAAATCCGCCCGCAGACCTGGGAAACCTCAGCGCCAGGTTTTCAAAAGTCAGAGCCCGGGAAGGAGCAGTCAATCCCGGACAGCGGCTCAGCGCCGCCTGGGGCTCCTCTGAAATGGAAATCAAAGTACAGCCGGGGCGAAGCGTCCCCAAACTCACCATGAGGAGGGATGGGAGAGTAACACACACAAAAACCCGGGGGGAGAGAGAGAGAGAGAACTCCTCGCCTCCACCGGTAACTCGACTTGTTTCAGAAACAAAAAGCAAAGCCTTAATGAGTAGATTCCCTTTAACCCCCCCCCCATTTAACCCTTTGCGCGCCGCCACTTCACCCAGTAACAACACACACAGAGTGACCCGGGGAAGCAGGGTCTGACAGCCGGAGGTTCCCGGGACACCACATTCCCCAAATATACCCCTCGGCTCATTTCATTCAGTCTCCAATTGGAAATGCAACTATCACAAGGAACATGCAAGAAATTCTCAACTGCTTGTTCCTCCCACTCCCCCCCTCTCTCTCTCTGAAATCCCTGTTACCTTTTTTTTATTTTCCGCCCTGGATCCCGATGGATACAAGCTGATATCCGGTGTTGGTGGGTCTCCCAAGAGCTTGGGGACTGGGGGCACGGAGCACTGGTCGCTGCTACCCCCAGAGACGGTGCAGGACCAGCGGACGGTGAAAGCAGAAACCCGGCGGAGCCCTCACTCAAATACTGAGAGGGGGAGGAGGAACAACAGCGACGTCAGCGAGTGACAGATTACAGCCTGCCAGAGGGAACCGGGGGTAATGGGGGGGGGGGGGGGGGGAAGAGAGAGGGGGGGAGAGACAGGGGAAATGGGGGGGAGAGAGAGGGGGGAGAGACAGGGGGATTGGGGGGGAGAGAGAGGGGGATTGGGGGGGAGAGAGAGGGGGATTGGGGGGGAGAGAGAGGGGGATTGGGGGGAGAGAGAGGGGGATTGGGGGGAGAGAGGGGGGGATTGGGGGAGAGAGGGGGGGATTGGGGAGAGAGGGAGATTGGGGGAGAGAGAGGGGATCGGGAGGGAGAGGGAATGGGGGAGAGTGTGGGAATGGGTGAGAAAGGGTGGGAATGGGGGAGAGAGGGGGGATTGGGGGAGAGAGAGGGGATCGGGAGGGAAAGGGAATGGGGAGAGTGTGGGAATGGGGGAGAAAGGGTGGGAATGGGGGGAGAGAGAGGGGATGGGGGAGAGAGAGGGGATTGGGGGAGAGAGGGGGGATTGGGGGAGAGAGGGGGGATCGGGAGGGAGGGAATGGGGAGAGTGTGGGAATGGGGGAGAAAGGGTGAGAATGGGGGAGGGGGGATTGGGGGAGAGAGGGGGGATTGGGGGGGAGAGAGAGGGGATCGGGAGGGAGAGGGAATGGGGGAGAAAGGGTGAGAGTGGGGGAGAGAGGGGGGATTGGGGGAGAAAGGGGGTTTGGGGGAAAAGAGAAGGGAGAGGGAATGGGGGAGAGTGTGGGAATGGGGAGAGAGGGGGGATTGGGGGAGAGAGGGGGATCGGGAGGGAGAGGGAATGGGGGAGAGTGTGGGAATGGGGGAGAAAGGGTGGGAATGGGGGGAGAGAGAGGGGATTGGGGGAGAGAGGGGGAATTGGGGGAAGAGAGGGGGATTGGGGAGAGAGAGGGGATCGGGAGGGAGAGGGAATGGGGGAGAGTGTGGGAATGGGGGAGAAAGGGTGAGAATGGGGGGAGAGAGGGGGGATTGGGGGAGAGAGAGGGGATCGGGAGGGAGAGGGAATAGGGGAGAGTGTGGGAATGGGGGGAGAAAGGGTGGGAATGGGGGGAGAAAGGGTGGGAATGGGGGAGAGAGGGGGGATTGGGGGAGAGAGGAGGAATTGGGGAAGAGAGGGGATCGGGAGGCATTGGGAATGGGGGAGAGTGTGGGAATGGGGGAGAAAGGATGGGAATGGGGGGAGAGAGGGGGGATTGGGGGAGAGAGAAGGGATCGGGAGGGAGAGGGAATGGGGGAGAGTGTGGGAATGGGGGAGAAAGGGTGGGAATGGGGGGAGAGAGGGGGGATTGGGGGAGAGAGGGGGGATTCGGGGAGAGAGGGGGGATCGGGAGTGAGAGGGAATGGGGAGAGTGTGGGAATGGGGGAGAAAGGGTGAGAATGGGGGAGAGAGGGTGGATTGGGGGAGAGAGGGGGGATTAGGGGAGAAAGAGGGGTTCGGGAGGGAGAGGGAATGGGGAGAGTGTGGGAATGGGGGAGAGAGGGTGGATTGGGGGAGAGAGGGGGGATTGAGGGAGAGCGAGGGGATTGGGGGAGTGGGGGGGATTGGGGAGAGAGAGGGGATCGGGAGGGAGAGGGAATGGGGGAAAGTGTGGGAATGGGGGGAGAAAGGGGGGATTGGGGGAGAGAGAGGGGATCGGGAGAGAGAGGGAATGGGGGAGAGTGTGGGAATGGGGGGGAGAAAGGGTGGAAATGGGGGGAGAGAGGGGGGATTGGGGAGAGAGGGGGGATTGGAGAAGAGAGGGGATCGGGAGGGAGAGGGAATGGGGAGAGTGTGGGAATGGGGGAAAAAGGGTGGGAATGAGGGAGGGGGGGATTGGGGGAGAGAGAGGGGATCGGGAAGGAGAAGGAATGGGGGAGAATGTCGGAATGGGGGAGAAAGGGTGGGAATGGGGGAAAGGGGAGAGGGGGAAAGAGGGGGGAGTGAAAGGGGAAGGGGAGAGAGGGGGGAATGGGGGAGAGCGGGGAGAGAACAGGGGGAGAGGGAAGAGAGGGAGAGGGGGAGAGGAGGGGGGAGGGAGAGGAGGGGGGAGGGGGGAGGGGGGAAGGGGGGAGGAGGGGGGATGGGGAGGGGGGAGGGAGAAGGGGGGGAGGGGGAGGGGGAAGGGGGAGGGGGGAGGGGGGAGGGGGATGGGGAGGGGGGAGGGGGGATGGGAAGGGCGGAGGGGGAAGGGGGGAGGGGGAGGGGGAGGGGGAGGGGGAGGGGGATGGGGGAGGGGGGAGGGGGGAGGGGGAAGGGGAGGGGGAAGGGGTGGGGGGAGGGGGAAGGGGAGGGGGAAGGGGTGGGGGGATGGGGGGAGGGAGGAGGGGAAGGGGGGATGGGGAGGGGGAAGGGGTAGGGGAGAGGGGAAGGGGGAGGGGGGGAGGGGAGGGGGGAGAGGGGATTGGGAGGGAGATGGAATGGGGAGAGAGGGTGGGAATGGGGGGAGAGAGGGTGGAATGGGGAGGGGGGCAACGTGGAAAGGGGGAATGGGGAGAGAGGGGGGATTGGGGGAGAAAGGGGGGATTGGGAGAGAGGGGGGAATGGGGAGAATGAGGGGGATTGGAGAGAGAGGGGGAGATTGTGGGAGAGAGATGGGGTGTGGGAGAGAGAGCGGGTGTGGAGAGAGAGGGGGTGTGGGAGAGAGGTGGAATGGGAGAGAGGTGGAATGGGGGAGAGGGGGGAATGGGGGAGAGGGGGGAATGGGGGAGAGAGAGGGGGAATGGGAGAGAGGGGGAATGGGGAGAGAGAAGAGGAATGGGAGAGAGGGGGAATGGGGGAGAGAGAGGGGGAATGGGGAGAGAGGGGGAATGGGGAGAGAGAGGGGGAATGGGGAGAGAGAGGGGGAATGGGGAGAGAGAGGGGGAATGGGGGAGAGAGAGGGGGAATGGGGGAGAGAGAGGGGGAATGGGAGAGGGGGAATGGGGGGGAGAGAGGGGGAATGGGGCAGAGAGAGGGGGAATGGGAGAGAGGGGGAATGGGTGAGAGGGGGAATGGGAGAGAGGGGGAATGGGAGAGAGGGGGAATGGGAGAGAGGGGGAATGGGGGAGAGAGATGGGGAATAGGGTAGAGAGGGGGAATAGGGGAGAGAGGGGGAATAGGGGAGAGAGGGGGAATGGGGGAGAGAGGGGGAATGGGGGAGAGAGGGGGAATGGGGAGAGAGCGGGAATGGGGGAGGTGGGGGTTTGGGTGAGAGGGAGAATGGGGAGAGGGAGGGAGAATGGGGAGAGGGAGGGACAATGGGGAGAGAGTGAGGGAATGGGGAGAGAAAGGATCGGGGAGAGAAAGAGGATTGGGGAGAGAGGGGGGTTGGGGGGGTGGGGGGTGAGAGGGGTGGGGGTGGGGGGAGAGAGGGGGGTGGGGGGACGTGGGTGGTGAGAGGGGTGGGGGGTGAGGGGGAGGGGTGAGAGGAAGTGGGAGGAGGGAGTGGGAGTGGGGTGTGGGAGAATGGGGGGAGGGGGAGTGGGAGAGGGGGATTGCAGGTGGAGAAGGGGATCCGGGAAGAGAGGTGGGATGGGAGAGAGAGGGGATGGGAGAGAGGGGGGATGGGGGAGAGGGGGATGGGGGAGAGGGGGAATGGGGAGGAGGTGACAGGGGAGGGGGGAGTGCAGGGAGAAGGGGATCTGGGGAGAGGGAAGGGGGAGACAGGGGGAGAGGGAGGAGGGGGAAATGGGGTGGGGAGAGCGGGAATGGGGAGGTGGGTATCGGGGAGGGAGGGATTGAGGAGGGTGATGGGAGGGAGGGGGAGGGGGAGAAGGGACAGGGTAGCGTAGAGGGAGGGTGTCAGGGAGGGAGCAAATGGGGGAGAGGAGAGAGGGGGAGATGGGGAGGGGGGATCGGGGAGGGTGATGGGGAGAGAGGGAGACAGAGGGGAGGGGGAGAGGGGACGGGGGGACATGGAGGAGTGGGTGAAATAGAGTTGGGGAGAGGGGGAATTGGAGAGGACGGAATGGAGGGATAGAGGATGGGAGAGAGGGGATGGGGTGAGAGGGAGATAAGAGGGTCGGGGGATGGAGGGAGGGGGGATGAGGGGGTTGGGAGGGGACTGGGGATGGGGGAGAGAGGTCAGGGGGAGATGGGTCGGGGGATAGAGTGAGAGAGGGACAAGGGTGCCGAGGATACAGAGGGAGGGGGGACTGGATGAGAGGGGGACGAGGGGGTTGGGAGGGGGTGGGGACAAGGGAGAGGGGGACAGAGGGAGGGGGGTCAAAGGGAGGGGCGACAGGGGAGGGGGCGAAGGGAGAGGAGATGGGGAGAGTGGGACAGGGAGAGAGAGATAGGGGAATGGGGTCAGTGGGGGAGAGCAGGTGGGGGAGAGCAGATGGGGGAGAGGGGGATGGGAGAGAGGGGGATAGGGAGAGGGGGATGTGGAGGGGGACGGGGAGAGCGGGACCGAGAAAGGGGGACGGAGAGAGGGGGGAGAGGGGGCGACGGGGGGAGAGGGGGACGGGGGACGGGGGGGGACGGGGGACGGGGGGGGAGGGGGACGGGGGGGAGGGGGATGGGGGTGAGGGGGCCAGAGGGAGAGGGGGCCAGAGGGAGAGGGGGACAGAGGGAGAGGGGGACAGAGGGAGAGGGGACCAGAGGGAGAGGGGGACAGAGGGAGAGGGGGACAGAAGGAGAGGGGACCAGAGGGAGTGGGGGGCGGATGGAGAGGAGATGGGGAGAGGCGGTCAGGGAGAGGTGGATTGGGGAATGGAGGAGAGGGGGAGGGGGGGATGGGGAGAGGGGGACAGAGGGAGAGGGGGTCAGGGAGAGGTGGATTGGTGAATGGGGAAGAGGGGAGTGGAAGGGGAGAAGGGATGGGGAGAGAAAGGAGGGGAAGGGTGTAAGGGAAGAGGAGGAAGGAAGGAAAGGGGTGAAGGGGTCTGGGGATGGTGTGGGAGAGGAGGGGGATTAAGGGAGAGGGGATGGGAGGGAAAGATAGGGGACTGGGAGAGAGGGAGAAGGGGATGAGGGGAGGAGTGTACTGGCTCGGAGAGAAAGAGGGGGTTGAGGAGGAGAGAGGGGGTGGTGGTAGGAGGGAGTTGGGGTGGGAGGGGGTTGAGGTGGGTGTAGTGGAAAGGAGGAGGTGAGAAAGGGAAGTAAGTGGGAGAGAGGGTGCGAGGGTTCGGAAAGAAGGACAGGGGAGGGTGTGAAGGGGGAGAGGGTGCGAAGAGAAAAACGAGATGGGTGGCGAGGGAGGGGAGGGGGATGGGCGCAGAAAGTAGGGGAATGGAGTGGATGGAGGTGAGGGTGGAGAGCGAGGCAGAGAGGGGTAGAAGGGAAAGGGGTGGAGGAGGGGGAGAGGGCGTGAAGGAAGGAGAAAACGTGAGGAGGGTTCAGGCTGGGGAGAGGTGGCGGGAAAGGGAGGGATAAGTGGGGAGGGTGAGAGAAGGGTGTCGTGAGGGTGGCGGGAATGTGAAAGATGGGTGAGGGAGAGCGAATGAGCGAGTGAGGAGCTGGTGGGACACTGCCCCAATCCTCACAAACCGCTGAGAGGTTGCGAATGATCGCAATGAATGACAGTGCACAGCCAGTCTGGAGAAATGGTCAAAGACACGGTGCCCAGTTACACAGAACAAGAGCGAGTTCCTGTGTCATCGCTGTCCAGAGTGTAAAACTGACTCACACGCCTTTTTGCTTAATTGCACATTCCCCCCTCCATTTGGGAACAGATCAAAATAAACATCGGAGAAAGTCGGGCGTTGGTCGAGCGCAACAGGGACCGGAGGAGAAGGTGTGCCCACATTGGGTGAGGTTTGAGGGACAGCGAGGGGATGGAGGGGAACGGGGAGCTGCTAAAGGGCAAAGGGCGGGAGGACGGGCGGCTTTAACGAGGCTGAGGTCGAGTTTTTAAAAAAATCGAGCAGGGCGTGGCAGGAAAAAAAAAGTGGGTGGGGTGGCAAGATACATACGGACGGAAAGAAGATCTTATCAAATCACCGAACTTTCAAATGGCAAGCTCAGGACTTTAAAATCGGGAGAGAAAAACGCACAAAGCGGGGACTTGATTTCAAAAGTCTGACAGAGGAACATCGCAGTCACTCTCGTGCTATCCCAAATAAGAGGCGAGTGCGGTCTCTTTACGAAATTAAAGTACCGTAGGGGTTGGAAATCTGCCAGTAAACATCTCAAGCCGGTCAGGCAGCCCCCGTGGAAGGGGCAGGGGGATGAATTAACATTGCAGGTCAAACAACCTTCTTCAGGAGCTATGTCTGTTTTCATGTTTTGGTTTGTTAAGGCTGGTGGCTCAGCGGCCCAGATCTACTGCAAAGGGCTGTTCATTGTACCAGTGGCATGGACTCTGAAAAAGCCTCCGAGTTCGAGCAGGACACTTCAGATGGTTCTGACTCAGTTACTTGACTTAGCAGCCAGGAAAACCTAAAGGAACTGCTCTAACTCTTGGCTAGCTATAAAAATGACCCCCATCCTTATCAATGATCTTCCATAGACCAAACCCTACACGGACCCAATGCAACATCCCCACCTCCCCAGAGCTGAAAATCCAACCCCCAGCCCCAGCCCCAGACCTGACAAAGTGACAGTCCACAGACCTGACTCCCGCCGCCCAATTCCCGGTTCGATCCATCACATATCTAGCAGTTTAGACAGCTACCCATCTATCCAATACCTGTACCCCTACCCACCTGGCACCCTTACCTCTCACCCATCTGCTGCCTGTAACCCATTTGACATCCTAATCCCCCAATTTCTCCTACTACTTTACCCTTGCAATCATCTGCTACTTGGTCCTCGAGTCAGCTGCTATCATACTACTTTCTGGATCAGTGGTGCTGGAAGAGCACAGCAGTTCAGGCAGCATCCAACGAGCAGCGAAATCGACGTTTCGGGCAAAAGCCCTTCATCAGGAATAAAGGCAGTGAGCCTGAAGGGTGGAGCTACACCAGCCACCTTGCATTGTAACCGCTCACTTCCCACCTGCCACCTGTATCTTTCACCAACCTATTATCCTGCTGAGAATTCCAAAGTTCAAGGTATGGTTTGAAAAATGGTAGCTTGTGTGTAAAAAACTGGGTTTTACAATCGCTGCAAGGAAAGTGGATATGCAGTCATGGAGAAGAATATAAGTAAGAATGGTAATTTTAAAAATCTATGTACTGGAGGCTGAGCATGTGGCTGACCTTTGTTTAAGTAGCAATAATGTGCCATGATGGATGTAGTCTGGGTCCCAGCAGACAAGCCAGTATGTATTGGTAGCCAGTCAACAGCCCAGATAAATGGAGATGTTCTGAAGCAGAATGGACATCCAGCTGTAAAACAACTTGCCAATATATTATGGAAGAAGCCACAAGGAAAGGAAAGGTGCACAATAATTGAATACGATTGAGTCTATTGGTGTTGAACTTTAAGAAGTTGGACCACAGAGAATGGCATGTGCAAATAAAGTCAAAATATGAAGATTGTGCATATGGGAAAATAGAGCTGATTGAGATCCATACATAGAGAAATGAAAAAAAACCCCACATCTTTGAGGATGGAGGCAAATAATTTCAAAATCTGGTTGGGGAAAGGGAATCACAGAATGTTGGCATAGAGAGATGATATAGGAATGGAACTTGCATTTAAATTTGATGCGGGTAGAAGGCATTCAGATAAGTTGAGCTGAAATTCTTTGTCCTATCTGGTTTACACCTATCACAGTTACAGCATGAGCATAATAGAAGGCCAGGATTACTGCCGAGGAATAAAATGTGCTTAAGCAAGGTGAGAAAGGAAAGAAAAAAAACATATGTTGGTCTAACCACTTTTGTAGGATGAAAACTATAGTGATGGAACACTGAAGCAAAACTTGAGCTGATTAGATTTATAAAGTATTTCTGACATTTCCTGAATTTAACAGATTTCTTTTTGACAGAGTAACTAAGGTGGTATACAGAAAGATGCCTGTGCATGATTTCGATGTGAAGTTTCAGATATTTGATAAGGGTCTTCACAACAAACCATTAGCCAAAATTAAAGCTCATGAAATTGAAGACAAATTATTGACCTGGTTAAATGGTAGAAGTCAAAGGGTAGCAATTATTAGCATGTTTTCAAGTTACAAAGAAGTGGGTGGTGTCCCACCAGATTATGTTTTTACATCTTGACATGTTTGGAACAATTGAGATTTAAGACTCCGTGAACACAGATTACCGGAATGGAATAGTCACGTACAAATACATTTTTTTAAAAAAAGTTAATTTATGTTCACCATTATAACTGGAGGGGTAAAATATAAAGGAAAAAAAGTTTTCTTCTGGTTGTGGAATATCCTGGTTGGACCACATCTGGATTAATGTATTTAATATTACACATCACACCTTAGAAAAGATATATTAGTCTCTGACTGCACAGCTCCAAATATTAGATTATGAAAATAGCTGACACAGATTAGTCTTTATTCCCTGTAATATAGAAGTTTAAAGGGTGGTTTGGTTGAAGAGTTTAGGAATTTGAAAAGAATTGAAGGGGGAGATATTGCTGCGGGTGGTAGTCTCTGGGCTGAAGCAACATGATTATAAAACCAGACTTTGGTTATTCAGGAAATAATTTAGAGAGCACTTCTTACTCTCTAAATAGAAGTGTAAGGATTTTCCCACATAAAGTTGCTAATTTTGTTACTAATGTTAAATCAGATACATTAGATTTGCTCGCCAGTTGTAGAGACGCACAGTGGATGGAGTTAAAATACAGATCTGGTATGAACACATTGAATGGTTGATAAGCTAATGCTACTCCTGTAATAATTCCTATATGACAGAAATTGGCAATTTGCCTTTTACATGGGAATTTGTAAAGTGCAGAATTTCTGGCCTCTTATCGTATTCAAATTTAATCGCTTCACCATTGGTGGTTGTGCTTTCACCTGACTCCACCCAAAGTCTGGACTTCCTTCTTTAAACTTCTCTGCTTTAAAACGTTCTTTAAAAACTACCTCTTTCCCAGTGTCAAAGTTTGCTTAACACCCCTGTGAAGTATATTCTGTCAAAGGCACAGTATAAGTAACAAGTTGTAGTTATTGCATAGCTGTAATAAGGACAACTGCAACAAGGAATGGGGACACATTTGTAGAGAATTCCTGTTCCCTTGCCCTCACAAGGAGGCATGGTAACTTTAAAGCTGAGACCCTGAATGACAAGAGGCATACTGGGCACAATGGGAATCACATTGAAATTCAGATCCCCAAATACCTTTAGTAAGTCATCTGGTAGAGATTTATAAAAATATTCATAGTAAAATTGATATGCTCAAAACAATTGAATCATCTCATCTCCACCTTCCAGGACATTCCATTCCTTCGAAGGACCCATCTCCATCCTATGCCATTCCACCTTGTCCATGAAATTCCTCTCATTCATTCCATCTTTTCTATATCAGTACTTCTATGCCTTAACTGACTGCTGTTATTCTCATTATACAACCCTAAATTTCCATGATCCCTTCTCCTACTCAACCTATTCTATTTCCATGCCATTGCAATCATTCCATTTCTCTCATGCCATTTCAACTTCCCGTTCCATCCTTCCCATATCCTCTTTCCATACCATCCCATCTCTTCCATTCCATTCTTGTCATGCCACCCTTCCCATGCCATCCCTTCCATCCAATCACCTCTCTTGCATGACATGCCTGTCCTAAAACCCCCTTTCCATGCCATTCACCCAATTCTCTTCCTATTACCATCATCATCCCTTTAACTTTAACATCCCCTTACCTTTCCCTTTTATACTACACTACTGTTCAGAGCACTGCCACAAAGTATTTGCAGCCATATGAGCATCACATGCCAGTCATTTGCATGCACCAAGTGCTCTTGTGTGCTCCGGTTCTGCCACTAAATTAACCTCCAATAAATCAGAAAAATGCTTTCTGACAAATAAACCACAAATGTATTTTTATTATAATATTTATAGAATATTATAGGTTGCAGAGGGATAGTAAATATTTTCTGGACATATCCTCTCAAGTCCTGAAAGCATTGGCTTAATTTCCCAGCAGTATCGAGGGTCAGTACCCAAGATTTGATTGCAGTGGTTTTGGCATATGACGGCCCCAGGCTAGTTAGGTGTTCTCCCTTGACTCACATACCTCAGTGGGGTCAGTGCTGCAGGGTCTGGCAGACATAAATGGACCATGGAATTTAAATGCCATTGTAATTTGCGATTATGTTCGTGACAGACACACACCAACCCACCTGCGTGTTACCCACAGGCATTTTTGTAAACAAGTAGGAGCATGCTTTTGAACTAGCCAAATATTCACTATAGTATGAATATTACATTTGTCATTCAGAAAATGAAATGTCAGACACACCTACGTTTAAGAACAAAGTGAAATTCATATACTTTCCTTCGGCTTGTTTTTGCAAAGTATGTGAACACCTACAAGAAAGAGAAGATCTGGACATTGAACACAAAACAAAAACTTGCAAAAAGTAGAAAATGGTGGCACATCATTGCACTGACATTTTAACAAGGCGTTTCATCTCCTTCAAGATAAGATGCAGACACAACATCAAGTACATGATGAAATGTATATGATATTTTTGTGCCATGTGGCACTAACGTTGTGTTTATTTTTGTATCACTTGCGAGTCTGAAATTCTACAAAATTTATTATCACAGGTAAGATTGCTGGAAATAAATGACTAAATAATCATTAATAGTAAAGTTCAGTTTTCTTATGCCATCTAATATACGTGCAAGTTTCACATAGATTAACAACCCTCTTTATCGGTGAATGGATTTTTCTTTAATAAATCCAGAGGTATAGGAACAGTTGACAAAAGCTAAGGTTTTGGATTTCACAGCCAATGATGCCTACATCCCTTGAATGAATCATAGAAAAACTTCTGCCTATAGTACACTGGAGTTTAGGCAGCTAAAACTGCATGGTTACAAACACTTATCATCGGTAAGCTTCTATTACTTGTCCACTACACCAAGATCACCTAATTCATAGCATACTGAATCACAGAGTTGTTTGATCTTGGATTCTATCAATGAGCTAGGCTATCATCTCAGTCACCCACATGTGGGACTGCGAAGGGCTAATACCCCAAACATCGATTCTCCTGCTCCTCAGATACTGCCTGACCGGCTGTGTTTTTCCAGCACTACACTCGTGACAGTAGCATAGTCACATACAACCATGTATATCAAGGGTAAACAAGACATTTGGTGCTACAATAACAATTTACATTTTATACAATGTCTTTAATGTAGTAACACATTTCAAGGGCCTCACAAGAATGTCATGAAACAGTATGACACGGAGCTGCTTAAGATAATATTCAGATAAATGATCAAAATTTAGGTAAAGAGTTATGTTTTAAGAAACAGCTTAAAGAGAGAGAGAGAGATTTAGAGAGGTAGAGAGCTTTAGGAAGGGATTTCTAGATCTATGATCGAGGCAACTGAAAACCGCAATTGCTGTAATGGTGGAATAATTAAAATAGTGAATATACCAGATGCCAAAATTGGAAGAGCACAGGCAATTCAGCATTATACAAGAGAGGATATTACGCAAAGGGCAAAAGTAAGGCTATGGACTGATTTGAAAACAATTGATATGATCAGTGGAAAGATAAAGACTAACAAAATCTCTCCTATCCAACTGTGATTTCTTCAGTTGGCGTTGTCAACTTCAGGTTTTGGATCACAGAATCCCATAACAGAGGATAACTCAGTTTCAGTTTTGCATTACAAGGGTGGTTTTTTTACTATCTTAGCCCCAAATGTCCCACAATTTACACTATCTCTTAAGTGGATAATCTTTCTTTGAGGGAGAAAAGTTCAATTTCATATCTGCATTGTAAACATAGTTAGATATTTAGGAACTAAAGTCTAAATAAAAAGGCAAAAAAAAAATGTACATTCCAGGCTGCAGATGTATTTTGTGACAGTATTCTGGAAGCACTTTCTCAGATGGACATTTGAGTTCTCTTGTTTTCAAGGCTGAAATGCACGATGCACTGAGATTGCGAGAGGTGTGTCTGAAAGTGTAGTGATTAGAACCAGGCTGACCTCGTTGACTATGAGGTTATTGATTGGGGTTGTTAATCTGGTTCAATCAGGAAAACCCTGGTTGACCAATATAATCAGGAGATTGGCACCTCATGGTTGTCTCTCTGTTTCTGTTGTGTATTGTTATTGCTGTACTATATTTTGTATAACTATGCATAAAAATATATAATCAGGAGATTTAGAGTCTCCTCAGTTTAGAGCACTAACTCGGTGCTGGCTGGTGCTACTGTCAGTGTGCTCCTGAGGAGAAGAGTTTCTTTGCCTTTTTCCCTTCTTGTTTAGGGAAGAAATTTGTCACTTTTTTGTTTGGGAAGAAAGAAGAAAAAAAAGAAAAAATATAATCAGGAGATCAGCACCTTATGGTCGTGTCTCTGTTTCTCTTGTGTACTGTTACTGTTGTACTGTATTTTGTATAACCATGAATAAAAATTGTATGATCATGAGATTAGAAACTCCTCAGTTCAGGTGACTGACTCCGAGCTGGCTGGCCACAGCCAGTGTATTGTGCACAAGCAACTAAAGGGTGACTTGGTGATGCGATGCTGGCCTCTGTGCAGAAAGCGAACCACACCAGATATTACTTGTGAATCAACTTGCTAGATCCATGGGAATGAGTTTAGCAGCATCCCTTAATTAACTTTGAGAAGAAGGGAGAAGCTATCAGGCAGGAAATGATCAGAAGAGAAGAACAAAGGGAAAGGTAACATCATGATTCAGGTGATCAGGAGAGGGCTCAGTCAGAGTCAACAATTTACTTTGGATCTGCAGTGGAACTCCTGCTCTATCCAGACCCAAATTCAGGTAGTTTTTTTTAAAAATGCATACTTTTTTTGTTAGCAATCTGCCATGCTTTTCCAGAACCACTCTAATCTTGACTAACACCATAAGGCCTCCAAGTTTATTCATTTTTGAGGTGAAAGTGAGGACTACAGATGCTGGAGATCAGAGTCAAGATTAGAGTGGTTCTGGAAAAGCATGGCAGGTCAGGTGCATCCGAGGAGCAGGAAAATCGACATATTGGGCCTGAATTCCTGATGAAGGGCCCCAGCCCGAAGCGTCGATTTTCATTCTCCTCAGATGCTGCCTGACCTGCTGTGCTTTTCCAGCACCATTCTAATCTTGACTCTAATCTGCCGTACCCACTTTCGCCTTATGGTGTTAGTCTCCAGTTCATAAGGTATAGGTGTTTCTATGCTTTCTGGTGCTGCTGTTTCTGTCTCTATCTTCAGCCAGAATTTAAAGATTAAAAAAGGAGGCCAACATGGCTTCCCTATCATGTGGTTTCTCTAAATGTAGTGTTGGAGATTTTATTGGTTATCACAACCCGGAAGAACAACAATGCTCTGGGGTATTGAGAGAATCCTGCCAGTTTTGAATTCACAATCCAAGTCAGAAGACCCTTTTTTAGTATCATTATCATGTATTTAAAAAATAAAAGATTTCACACTGAATACATGCTTTAAAAGTTATGAATATGACATGCCTTTACTAATTATGACAAGGCTACATAAATGCATGTCAGTGTCTTATACTACTTGAAGGAAGGAAACTGCAGACAAGCATTCAATGTCAATGGAATATTCAAAGAGTCTAAAGCCTTTTGCAGGTGCTGGCCCTAGTTATAGATACTGAAACCTTTACCAATATATGCTGTGTCATACATTTCTGTGATAGAACCTGCATCCAACCTTTGTTGGATTCCAATGTCCCCATTGTACATCTGGAAAGCATTGGGTCATCAATACATATCCTGGCCTTTTTCTCTATCTTTAAGCTTTTCTTTCATTAGTTCTCATGTTAGTGGACTACAGAACAGTGCGAGAATGATTTAAGGGGAGACCAGCCATGGTATCCTTCATTTAGTGTCAGGAATCAGCCTTTTAGCCCTAAAGTTTGTTTGATGAGATCATTGCACCCACCTTCCTGCCTTTGCTCTGGTTACCAAAATTCTATGAATTTTCACTTTAAACTAAATGGCATTAATTGCCATTTTCAGAAGAGTGTTTCAACTACCACGCCTTGCATGTGGAAATGTTGCCTAACATCACTTCTGAAAAGCTTGCCATTAATTACACACGGTGCTCCCCCTCCCAACCTTGCCCACTTCTCTCCCACCAATTGTAGCCTCCCAATAAATGGATAGAATTTAGAAATTGCTCGAGTAACTCAGCATGTCTGGCAACATCTGTGGAGAGAAAGTAGAGTCAACATTTTGGGTCCAGTGACCTTTCTTCATAACTGGATGAACATAGTGTCTGTCTGACATTCTGCTTCCCTTAATATCTTGAAAATTTCCATCAAATCATCACTCATTCTTTTAAATTCAAGGAAGTGTTAACTCAGTTTGTGTAATTTCACTTCATAATTTAACACTTGATGTACAAGTATTACTGTGGTGATTCAGTGTTACATTCCCTTCATAGCTAAAATATCTTCCCTAAGATGTGGTTCCCAGTGTAATTATACTGTGGATGTGTTTGAAAAGGGGCTGCACACAGCTAGGGTTTTCCTTCTATTTGTTGGTATTTTCTTGTTCAGGAATATTGTTATACATGTCTGGAGCAGGTAGAGCTTGAACCTGGGTCTACTGGCTAAGAAGTAGGGACACTACCACTGTGCCACAGGGGCCCACTGACATACTTGTTCTGTAGATACAAAGAACAGTATTCCATTTTTCATAGACCAATACAGCATGGAAATAGACCCTTCAGTCCAACTAGTCCTCACTGACCTTGTTCCTAAATTAAACTAGTCCTAATTGCCTATAATCTTTTGATGCTTTTCTACATTTGTTCATTACATTTTTAGTAATCTTCGTACCCAGACACTCAAGTCTCTTTGGATCTTCATGGTTTCCAGTTTTTCATTATGTAGAACTAAAGTGGATGGCCTCATGGTTGTTTATATTGAAATCCATTTGTCTCAGTTTTGCACATTCCCTTAATCTATTAATATTTACATCTTTATGTTTCCATCTACACTACGTACAATATTATCTCTGCATCACCAGCAAATTTGGATATATGGCATTTTCTTCCATCATATAAGGTGCTAATAAAAACACTGGCCTGAATTTTCCAATGACCAGACAAACGTCATTCTGGCATAGGTGAAAGGTATACATTTGGATCCTGGGGAGTCCCCATCATAACAGATGCTGAGGGAATTTCCTGGGAAATTCAAAGTTCCACTGGATAATTCCTCTACCCCGGAACCCTCTGAAAGTCTTCATTTAAATCAGAGTTTTTGGAAGTTTCTGTAAAATAAAATAGTTACTCAGAATAGTTGGCAATTAGCTGCACAGTCTAGGTTCTAAGTAATTACAGTATTAAACCATCCCATACATAGCACACACACTATAAACTACACCACCCCCAGACCACTCACACCCCTCACATCCAGCCTGGACACCACCCACTAAGGGTTCATCATCCTGAATATGGAACCCTCTCCTCCCACCATGGAACCTGACCCACCACACAGACTCTAATACACCTCACCCTGGGAACTGACAAAACAACTGCTGCCCTTTGCAACTGAATTTGACCAGAGCCTGACCCAACCCCTAGGAAATCCCACTTAGATTGCCCGAACCTAGTTCTACCGCAAATCCAGCCCTCAACCCACTCCCCCACCACCCAACCCCTGCCTGACCCAACACCCATATTCTGCTTCCCCCCCCCCCCCCCCCCCCTCCCCACACACACATTGCTGCTGCAGAACAAGCCCCCAAATTTCAAATCCCAACCCGTGCTATTGCAATGGGCCTGACACACATACCACATCCGACACCCACCCTCTCCTCCCCACCTCTGCACCCCATCCTGACCTAATCTAAACACTGCATCACTCACCTGGCACCCTTGTCACTCTGCACCCTGGCACCCTACTCACTTGCCAGTCTCCCCTTTCCCAGTTGGTGTCCTACCAACCAGGCAACTCATCTCCTATCCATCTGGCGACCTCCATACCTGGCACTTTACTCAGCTGGCACCCTACCCACATAGCACATTACCCATCTGCCCACTCTGCTTACCTGGCACCTAACACATTTATTTCACTACCTTCTCAGCAAACAAACATCCAACTTCCCTACTTACAGTTTGACAGCAGTTGGCTAAGTGGCTGTTAACCTTGAAGTGTCAGAATACGGCACTGACTGCTGTGAAAAGGGGAGTGTGGTGTGCCTTCATCTGACAGTTTTGCCCAATGAAGGAACTCTCATATGGGAAATACTGCTTCGCCTCTCTGAGGGGGTCCTGAGCAGGATTTCCTCTCATAAACATGGATGTCCCATCTTTTATTTAAGAAAATGAGGTGGAGTGGTAGTCTCATTCAGATCAGCATGAATTTGCTCTCCTCTGAAATCAGGCACAGTGAGTAGTTGAACGTTCTGGGACACTACTAGTCAAATTCCTCCATTAGAGGACCTGCCTGTCCTGTGTTGATGAATACTGTGCTCCATTATTGTTTCACAGAGTCAGATTTAACCCATTTTATTATCCTTACCATTATCTCTACTTTCTGTCTCTTGCGGCTCTGCTAATTTGCTCATAATTTACCTTCAGTTCCATGGGTTACATATTCTGCTGACAGCCTCTTATTGAAGCCTTCTGGAGGTCCAGATAAATACCATCCAGATACATCCCCCTACTGCTGTTTATTACTTTAGTCACCTGCACACAAAAAGAGTAATCAATGGCATGACTTCCTGTTTTAAAATTTATGCTGTCTTTCTCCTGATGTTGACATTGAATGTCCCAAAATATAGCAAACTGTAGTCGATGTGAATCAGGGAAACTTTCCACAGGTTGGAATCACATTTTAGTTAAAGGAAGGAAGCTTCAGCATAGCTCTGTATGAGCTCCACAATATAGTTTCCAGCAGTCTTCAGCTGCTTCATTCATGACCATTCCGACCTTTGACTTTCTGACTTCAGTCATAATTTCCAGTACCATTTGTGACTCCTCAGATTCTGAAGCCATCCATGTCCATATGCAGCAAGACATAGACAGCATTCAGGGTCTGATATGTGATAAGCAACATTCATGGCAGGGAAGTGCCAGAGATGGGCCATTTCCAATAAGAGAGAACCATATCATTACTGCTTGATGTTCAATGGCATTATCATCTGTGGATGCACCACTATCAACAACTTGGGCGTTGCCCAAATTGAGCTGGACCAATCAGATAAATACTGTAGTTATAGGAGCAGGTCAGATGCTGGGAATCTGCAGTGTGTAAATCCCCTTCTGATTTCCCAAAGCCTGTCCACCATCTAACAGTTACACGTCAGGAGGGTGATTGTATTCTCTACTTGTCTGAATGAATGCAGCTCCAAAACACTCGAGCTTCACCACCATTCAAGATGAAGAAATCCATTTGATTGGTACTTGATCCACATTTTCAATATTCAGTCCCTCTGCACCATTAATGCACAGTGGCAGCAGCGTGTGCTAGGTACACTGCTGCAATTGACCCAGGCCCCTCTGATAGCTGTGTCTAAATCTGTGACCTCATACACCCTGAAGGACAAAGGCAGGTGCATAGAACATCATGACTTGCAAGTTTTCCTCCATGCCACATACCTAGAACTATATTTCGGTTCCTCCATTCTCTCTGTGTCAAAGTCAAGAACTTCCTTTCTAACAGCATTGTGAGTTTATATGCCCAACATGGACTGTAGCAGTTCAAGAAAGGCAATTAAAGATTAACAGTAAGTACCCACTGCCTATTAAAGATACTTTTTAAAAAAGGGACACCACAACCTACAAGTTCCTCTCTACCCACATACAATCATGACTTGAACCATTGAAGAGCCTTCAAGCTCCATTGCCAAAGTGCACATTCTTAACCAAGACAGAAATCAAAAGGACCATGCAGAGATGTTGCCTGAATTCTGAAGAAAGATTCGCAACCAAAATGTTAACTTACCTTCTCCCTCATTGGTTGCTGGCTGACTTGCTGAGTATTTCTTAATTGTTTGTTTTTGTTTCATATTTCTGGTGTGTGTAATATTTTGCTTTTTATCCACTCTGTTTGCTTTTGATCTATTAGAAGCAGCAGTTATATCCCAGAAAACATCTGCGCACTCTCAATTTAAGCCAAAAAACTAGATTTCATATGAGCAATTTTATATAACAATATTTTCCAGAAGTTCAAGAAGGAAGTACAGAATTTAAAGTCTGACTTCGTTTCCTCAGTTTTTGGCCAGATAACATTTTCCCTGGTGGTTGTTTCCAGTGAATATCTTGTGCTGTATCTGGCAGACAAAATAAATCTTCTTGCTATCTTATATCCTGAACAGAAAGAACTAGACTGTCATCCTCACCTCCTGGGTACAGCTACAGAAGAAAACATAAGAACTTTGATGTCATTCAGGGCAGAGCATTTTGGAATTTTATTACCATGATTAATATCAACTTCATTTGTTCAGCGTGGCTGCAATAAATTGAATTAATAGGATGTACTGCAGCAACCAATCAGGGTTACTTCAAAGGCACCTTCATTTCCAGGTTCTTTACCCCTAGCAAAACCTGTTTTGCGAGTTAAGGGAGTTCAGAGTAGGACAATCAGATTTAGCTTATGGTAAAACATGCCTGCTCCTTGTAAATCCAATAAGATCTATTTTAAAGGGACTCTGCATCATTGTCTTCTGTGTTGTTTTCCGAGACCCTCTTGCTGTTAGTCAGCTTTCTTTCAGCAATTAACTTTCATGTTTTCGACACTCTCCTTAATTTCTCTTGTAACAGTGCCTGACTGTTCCTCAATGGTGTCTGACTTCATTACTACTTTAAATTATTGGTCGAAGAGGACCAGTTGGGGACTGCCTATTGTGTCCTTGTACTTCTCTTTTGCAAATGGTCATTGTGACTTGGTGGTTGTTGCCTTTTTCAGTTTCAGGTGGATCTTGCTGAATTCTGTTCAACTGGTGCATTCATTAGAGCATTGGAAAATTATTTAAATATAAACAATGTTCAGTGGCATGGGGAAAAGGCACCGGAACAGGGCAGTAAGTCACAATTCTCACTTGGAAAGCCATTTCAGACATGTTGGGCCAAACGGCATTCTTCTGCATTGTAGCACGTCTGTGATTCTGTGAAGTTAAGATGATGGTCCAATCTTATATTGACATGTGGACAAATCTGGACATCTTGTAGGGATATCCTTCATCTACCACTGATGTATGTATAGCCAATCTTATTCAGGCTGTTACTATCTCAAGACCTTCATATAATTTTGTGCATGTCCTTGTGTTTGAAATAAGGTATTCACAATGTTGAGCCCACTGGTGTTGTACAAGGCAAGCAGAGATTTGTTTTTTTCTGTTATCCATAGTCATTGACCCATGGGACCAAGTGTATTGTTCAATCCTTGCCATTTGCCATCAAGGTTGCAGATCATTAATTTAATATCATAATTGGGTGCCTCACTTAGCATGTCCTATATTGATGGTAAAATTATTTTTTTCTCCTCCTCTGCATATACCTATGGTGGAGATATTTATACAACAGTGACTTTGGCGTGCTGGTGTGGAATCTGGTAGTAATGATGTAATAGTTTACTGGCTTCCATCCAACTGACACTTAAGCTGAGCTTTTGATGTGTGTGGAGTGGTGAGAAGTGCAGAAGACTGAAGAAAAATGTGAATAAGAGTTTCAGGCAAGATAAGTAAGGCTGGATAGAATTAAAAAGGAGGGAATCATGCGAAGTAGGAAACCAGAGCAACTGGAAGATGCTGCAGAATATCATATGGGAAGTGATTGGCATTAGAAGCAACAACATTTCACCTAATTATAGGCAAGAACAGTAGGGTGTTAATGATAGATGAGGGGGAAGAGGCAAGCTGGGTCCAGCACTTTCAAGAGATCCTTTACTATCTCAGACCTAGTTCCAACTTTGAGTTCATTGAAAAAAATCATGTGAATCTCTACGTTAAGGCTATGTAATTATGTATCAGTTATTTTGAAGAAACAAATGCTTGCTGTTAACTTAGTTAAAAATCACACAACACCAGGTTATACTCCATGATTTGGAAGTGCTAGGTACTGTGCTGTTGAGGCAACTTAATGCTTATTTCGTTGTGGCTTTACGTTTTAATGAAAGGTTAATCATTATATTTTTTTCTAATTCTGCTTTGTGTGAGTCCAAATACTGTATAAACCAACATGAAATAGAAAATATTGTTAATATGTGACGGCTTCACCTAAGTTGGTTAGAATGAAAGGAGTTTCTGTAAACTACAAGTAGTTTCTGAAAGTCAAAACAGGCCTTTGAGAAAATCTCTCAAAAAATGTTATTGTGCCTGGAATACAAAAATCTTTGAACAAAAATCTAACAACTGATCAAGCACCATTTGCCTCACATGGCACAGAATCTGCAGACTGCAAATTAGACTTATGAACCATCTCAGTACCCACCAAACTGGAGTGGAAGCAAGGTATGCTTGATCCTGAGGACCACTTAAGAGAAGAGTAAATATGAAAGGAACAACTAATCTTAATGATCTCCCAAACTAAAGCTGTTATCAGTAGAATTAGAATAACAGCACCCACAAAATCAATTGTCTTTAGGTTGCTTTCTATTAAATTACACCAGATTCAAATATCAGTCAGAATAGACACAGATTTGCAAAACCTATCAGGAGTAATGCTATATCATAAATGTCTTCAATCCTCTTACATCAGAAAAATGTTTTGGCATTCTTAATATCATGTTGCAACATTTTCCTGTCAAATAGATTCTTAACTATTCCAGATGAATTCAGATTAAACTAATTGCAGTTATCATTATTTAAGGACAGAGGATAATTTCTGTCATGTTGCCTTTATCACCTTTGGTAACATTCAGTTAAAATAATTACATTTCACATTAGTTTTTTGATTGACTTTAATTGCTGTTAAATACAGATGAACCTTACAAAAAGAAATGTAATCATTCAACTAATGACCTTAGCAATTCAAATGGTAAGCAAAAAGAAAACTAATGTTTAATCCCATCAAAAGCATGTACTATATTCTTTCACCACTACCATTTGGAAAGAAAGGGCAACAGATGTTTGGGAACACCGCCACCTGCAAGTTTCCCTCCAAGCCCCTCACCATCCTGACTTGGAAATGTAGCAGTATTCCTTCAGTGTTGTTGGGTCTAAGCCCTGTAACTTCCTACCTAACAGCACTGTGGTCTGCCTACAGCAAATAGACCACAGTGATTCAAGAAGGGAGCTCACTAGCAACTTACCAAGGGCAATGAGGGATGGGTAATATATGCTGGTCCAGCTAATGAAGCCCTCAGCTGATGAATTAATGACTTTTAAAAATGGTCAGATTGTGTAAATATTTGTTCAATTCCTTGTTTCTTTGTTTACTTCAATCTAGAAACAAGTAAGTTTTGACAATGTATGCACTGTCCAGATGCACTCTGAAAATGGAGGAGTTAAATTCTGTGCGCAATATACTGCTTTGAGCTTTTATGGAAAATTTTTATCTGGGCTCACAAAAGTTTGACTTGTGAACTTTCACAGCTCACAAATTGTACAAACAATCTAAATGTGACTTCATGACCCATTTTTGTACTTTCACACCAGATTCAGGTTTACAATGAGCTATGTCGGAGTGTGTGCTTGCTGAGGCAAACCAGCCAGAAGGCCCCCACTACGTTTTCCAGACAAGCATCTCTAATTCCTGCAGCATTTAAAGACACCTTTTATCCCACATATCGCAGAAGAACATAAAAAGTAGGAGTACGATTAGACCATGTGGCCCTCCAAGCCTATCCTGACATTCAATAATATCTTCCCTGGCCTCAACACTTCTTTCATGCCAGCTCCTCATAGCCATCAAGTCCCCAATATTTAAAAATCTGTCTAGTATCTCTTTAGTTCCTTTCAGTAATTTAGTCTCCACAACTCTCTGGGGTAGAGATTTCCAGACGTTCATCACTCTCTTGGAGAATCCATTTCTGCACATTTTAGTTTTAAAAGAAGTGCCCCCTTATTCTGTAACTTTGTCCCCAAGTTTGAGATATTCTACTAGTGGAAACATCTTTTTGATATCTACTCTGTCAAACCACGCCTCAACCCCCCCACCCCAGGATCTTATAATATTAAACCTCATTCTTCTCAACTTTAATGAAAAAAGACTTAACTTGTTTAGTCACTTTTATATTGCAACCCCTTCATCGCAGAATGTCTTTTGAACAGTTTCCAATGCCAGTTTGTCCTTTTTTCATTTATAGTGATCAAAATTGTACACAGTACTCCAGGTGTGGCCTCAGCAGCACTCTGAACTGTTGTTACAAAACTTCTCTATTTTTAAATCTCAGCTCTGAGCAATGAAGACCAAAATTGCATTTGCCTTCACTGTTACCTACTGCACCTGTATTCTATCATTTTATGTTTCATGCACAAGAACACCTAGATCCCTCTATGCCGGATGTTTTTTGTAAGTAATAGTCAGTCTTCTAATTCTTCATACCAAAGTACATGACCTCGCACTTTTCAACATTAAGCTCCATCTGCAAATTTTTGATAACTCACTCACATCCCATTGCAAATTCCTTATGTCCTAATCACAGCGTGCTTTCCAATCTATATTGTATCATCAGCAAATATGGATATGTTACACATTACCCCATCTTCCAAGTCATTACTATTGACAATAAATGATTGATCTTTAATTGACTGGTCCTATGGCACTCCACTAGCTATGTCTTTCTAACCTGAAAAACACCTATTAATCCTAACTCTCTGTCTTATATGTGTGAACCATTCTGCATTCCATGCTAATACAATTTTTTAAAAATGTGGCATCATAGTTAATGCCCTTTGGAAATCCAAAGACGACACATCTGCCAATTTCCCTTTATCATCTTTGTTTGATACATCTTGAAAGAACTCTACCAAATTAGTCCGAAATGACTTCCCTTTCACAAGTCAATGTTGTCTGTTTTTGTTTGCATTAAGCTTTTCTAAACGTCCTGCTATTTCTCCCTTAATAATGGGTATGGGCATTTTCCAAAAAAATAGATGTTGAGGTAACTGGTGTTCCTCCTTTCTCTTGCCCTCTTTACTTGAACAGGAGGGTCGCACTGGTGGTTTTCCAATCTGCTAGAACCCTTATGGAATCCTGTGAGGTCTGAAATATTTAACCAATGTCTCCACTATCTACGCAGGCACATCCTTTAAAACTCTTGGGTGCAGGTCACCAGATCTCACTGAGTTGGCAGAAGTGTGTACTGCAGATTCTAGAGATTAGAGTCAAAATTAGAGTGGTGCTGGAAAAGCACAGCAGGTCAGGCAGCATCCGAGGAGCAGGAAAAATCGACATTTCGCCCGAAACGTCGATTTTTCCTGCTGCTCGGATGCTGCCTGGCCTGCTGTGCTTTTCTAGCACCACTCAGATCTCGATGACTTCTCTGGCTTTTGTCCTATTAGTTTGTCAAATATGTTGTCATTCATGGTCGAAACTGTTCTAAGATCTTTCCTCCTATTAGCACTTTGCTATCTGCTATCTTTGGGATGCTTATAGTGCCCTCCACCATGAAACTAAATGCAAAATACTGCTTTGAATTACCAATCATTTTCCCGTTCCCTGTTATTAATTCCCCAATTGAATCCTCCAGGGCTCCCACACTTTAGCTATTTTCTTTATTTTTATATATCTGTAGAATATGCTGTTTGTTTTTATATTTAGTTCATAATATATATAAAATATTATATTTTTCTCTCGTAATTTTTCTACCTTTATTGACTTTTTAATTATCTTCCGCAGGTTCTTAAAAAAATTCCAACATTCTGTTTATCTCTTGTTCTTACCACTTTGCGTGTCTTAATTTTTGATTGCATTGCTTCATCACCACTGCCTGCTTGACTGCAGTTGTTAACCACTGATGATTCATCCATCTCATCAACTCTTTGTTTGTGGTTGGAATAACTTTTTGCCAAGCATTATGAAATAACAATTTTTAACCCAAGTTGCCCTCCCTCTGAATTTGTAATTTGATAAATTATCCCCTGCTGGATCATTAACAATGGGATCTCTTCAGACACCCTGATGCACTCTTCAAATTTGTCTTGTATGTTATTCTTCATCTGTATTCTGCAGTCAACATGCAGAATAAAATTACCCATGACAATTGTAATGCTCTTCCACACCTCCATTCTTTTCTGATTTATAGTTTGTCCTACAGTGAAGCAACTTTACGGAGGATACAGAGAACTCCCACCAGTGATTTCTTTCCTATTCCTACTCCTTACTTCTATGTAAGCTGATTGCACATCATGATTTGTTTTATCTCTAACACAAATCAGCACTGCACTGACACAGTCCTTTATTAGCCAAGCTCTCCTATCTCTATACTCATCTTTCCAGACAATACCTTTGATTGTCGATCACATTTCATTAATTATCTTGGTATGAAATATTTATAAAGTGAATTTTTTAACTGAAATCTTAAGCTGTAATGACTGAAATGACTTGACTAATGAAGAGATACAAAGAAGACATGTGCTTTATTTCTGTGACACCATACTTTGGCTCTTGGAGTTAGAAACAGGTTGAAGGAGCTCTCTGCTGTTGGTTTTTATCTCCCACTGTTACTACCCTTCTCACACAGATCCGTTCTTCTCTTTACAAAGCTGCTGTCCCTGCACTTTCTAATGCTATTTGAGAAGCTGCTGACCCTCCACTCTTCCCCACTCTTTATGAAGCTGCAATTGCCTTTCTCTTCCATACCCTAAATGCACTGCTGCAATTCTTCAAGGCTCCTTAAACAACACCTTCTCAGCTCATCACCTGGCGCTGCATTGAAACCGTCTCATTAGTATTTCACTGTTACTGGGTAAAAATCCTGGAATTCCCTTGCTTGCAGCACTGCTGATGTAGCTACACAATGGACTGCAATTGTTCAAACAGTTGGCTCATCATCACTGTCTCAAATGCAAGTAGGGATGGAAAATGAATGCTGGCCCACTCAGCGATGCCCACATCCTGTGAAAGAAAATTGCTGAAAATCTGCATTAGAGCTGTATTTTTCCCAATGTCCAGCTGTGGTAAGACAGTGAAGAGTTTTCTACTGAATTCCAAGAAAGCCTGTGTGTATAGATTTTGAAAGGAAGTTGCAGCAGATCCATTCAATCATAAGATATAACTGAGCTGATAACTCACAACTCCACTTTCCTGCCTTTTTCCTGGTCAGTGGCAATTTCACATTAGTAGGTTTTAGAACCATTCCATCTCAAACCTACCAAAAGGAAAAGAATACAGTTCATGAATTGATTCACATTATTTGCATAGCACATTCACTTTTGCCTTCTTTAATATTAATAATCATCTTTGTGAATTATCATTTTATTACATGAAAACCTCATTGGTAGTTCTAAGATTGGATGTGAAAAACTCAAAATAAAATTTAGAAATTTGTTTTTATTTATTCACAGTTGTTATAAATACATATTTATGTTTTTGAACTGCGTGAAAAATTTGAAGGTGTAGAACTATTTGGACACTTTCTAGATTGAAAAGGATTTTTACCATGTGATTTCTTGACGAGTGAGGTCAACCTTTTAATGTGTGCTGTAAGCTACATGCTGTTTACTGGAAGTTAAAGAACTTTGGAGAAAAGACAAGCAAAACTTTTATATTGATAATGGATTAGATTTATGGCTCTTCATTGCTGGAAAAACTGGCTTTGGAAAAATTACTACAATAGGCCTCTGTGCTGGAGGTTGTCTAACTACCTCTTCTGGCATTAAGTTCTGTTTTTGACAATAGACAATAGGTGCAGGCGCAGGCCATTCAGCCCTTCGAGCCAGCACCACCATTCATTATGATCATGGCTGATCATCCACAATCAGTAGTTCCTGCCTTATCCCCTAATCCTTGATTCCACTAACTTTAAGAGCTGAATCCATCTCTTTCTTGAAAGTATCCAGAGACTTGGCCTCGACTGCCTTCTGGGGCAGAGCATTCCATATATCCACCACTCTCTGGGTGAAGAAGTTTCTCCTCAACTCTGGTCTAAATGGCCGACCCCTTATTTTTAAACTGTGTCCTCTGGTTCTCGACTCACCCATCAGCGGAAACACGCCTCCTGCCTCCAGAGTGTCCAGTACATCTCAATCAGATTCCTTCTCATCCTTCTAAACTCAAGTGTTACAAGCCCAGTCACTCCCATCTTTCAACATATGATAGTCCCGCCATTCCGGGAATTGACCTCATGAACCAACGCTGCACTCCCTCAATAGCCAGAATGTATTTCCTCAAATTTTCACAAAGTTAGATGCCATAGGAAGAAAATCCTGGCGGCTGCAAATGTTTTTTTCTCTCTCTCTCAGTAGCCGTTCTTGGGGACATGATATAGTTTCAAAAAAATCAATATTTCTGATGACCTTATAAGACCTGAAAAACTAATAATCACATTCCAAAAATTATACCCAGCTTGATTTCAATTTGAACTGAAGATTTTCTATCAGTCTACAGCAGTTAGCATTTGATTTCATCAGCAAGAAACCCTGTGGATGATGATTTGATGAAGCATTTAATTCTTTCCACTGTTCTCAGTCTCTTGGCCAAAAAGGATTTAAAAAAAATCTCTGCAGAGTTTATTGTCTTCAGTGTTATGTGAATGTGTCTTTTTGGAAAAGTGGATACCGTTTTTCTTCCAGATTATAGCTTACAAATTAACCAGTTACGTTACTTCTTTTAAAAGTGAGTTTTACCTTAAAAAGCATTGGATTATTTGGATTTTGTTAAACCCGGTGTAAGTCTCTTTTATTCTGATTAACAGTATAAACGGGACACAATTAACCATTTTGGTGTTAAGAGTAAGTGGGTCTTCTTCTGAATAGCAGGCAGTGATGAGTGGGGTACTGCAGAGATTTGTACTAGGATCCCCACTATTCATAATATTTAGATGAGGGTACTAAATCTCAAAATTTGGATGGAAGAATGAGCTACGAGGAGGATGCAGAAATGTTGCAGTGATGTGGACAGTTAGTGTGCAAGTACATGGCAGATGCAGTATAATGTGGATAAACATGAGGTTATCCATTTTGATAACAAAAACAGCAAGGTAGATTATTATTTGAATGGTCATAATTTGAGAGAGGGGAATGTTCAATGACACCTGGAGGCCCTCATGGACCAGTTGCTGACAGTAATTGCATAGGGACAGCAGGCAATAAAGAAGGCAAATGGTATGTTGGCTTTCATAGCAAGAGGATTTGAGTACTTGAACAAGGATGTCTTGCTGCAATTATACTGGTCTTTGGTGAGGCCACACCTGGAATATTGAATGCAGTTTTGACCTTCTTAACGAGGAAGAATGTTCTTGTTATAGAGGGAGAGCAGCGGAGGTTTACCAAAGTGATTCCTGGGTTGACAGGACTGATGTATAAGGAGAAATTGAGTCAGTTCAGATTGTATTCACTGGAGTATAAAAGAATGAGAGCGGCTCCCATAGAGAACTGTAAAATTCTAACAGGACGAGATGGGTTAGATGCAGGAACAATGAAATATCCCAGAATCAGGGGTCATATTTTAAAGATAAGAGGTAAATCTTTTAGGACTAAGATAAGGAGAAATTTCTTCATCCAGAGAAGGGTGAGCCTGTAGAATTCACTACCACAGAAAGTGGTTGAGGCTAAAGCATGATGTGTTTTCGAGAAGAAGGCAATGTCGCAATGTAGCTAATGCAATATAGAGGGAGAGTGGGATTAGGGTATTGACCGTACTGAATCATAGAGCAGGTTTGAGGGGTTGAATTGCCTACTCCTGCTCCTGTCTTCTATGTTTCTATGTAATCAAAACATTTATAATGTTACTGCAACTGGTGGTGTGGTGGGTCTTGATTACTAGCATTTTCCTTCTTGCACAGTCTCACTATACCTGTGAATTGGTGCATAATATCCAATTCTCTGTGATTATGACAGTAATTTAGTTGGAGCTTCCTAACCATGCAGAGGGTTTGTGAATATTCTTTGAAACCCACATAACTAAGATTGTTTTGATTTGCATTTTGGAAAATAGATTTTTCCCATCTTTTCACAAGCAAGTAAAATAGCAGTTCCTCAAAAGCTGATGATTCCCCACTTCACAACTAATGAAGAATACCAGCATCAAACGCCAGGAACTTTATTACTGTTTGGGCAGACAATTACCTGCTTATACAAAAATAGACATTATTAAACAATAACAGATTTCTGATGAAAACCAGACAGTGGCCCGCTTGTTATCTGGCACAAGACAGCTTATCTAGCCACAGGCTAAATTTAAAAGACTTTCAACTTTGATGAGGTAAAAGCGATCAACCCCATCATTCAATTATGGTCACTTTTCAACTTATGACTGCAGGGCATTCTCAAATGGCTGGTTGGCAGTAAAATAATTTAGTGATTGACTTAAATGAGGATGAGGTTCTCTGTGAATTTTCTTTTGTTTTAAAATGACTTGTTTCTCTTTTACACCTTTAGAGTGGACTGATAGCTGGATTCTCTTTCTGATTGGAACTGTTGAGTAACAAAATACTGTGAACAAAAAAATTATAGGAAGTAGAAGAAAGCTTTTACAAATGTTGGTGAGTGTATTTATGTGATATCTATTGGTGATCAGCAGAGGAAAGTCCTGCATTCCTGCTAAAACTTTCCACAAATCTATTCTAATTTTAATTTCATGTTTTCTTTGCAGTGTATATGTTGTTATTATTGGCAGTTCAAAGTAATGTTTTTGAGAAAGGCATAGATGTTATGCTTTAGTACACTTAGAAACCAAACAAGTTAACACTTCCTGGGCAGAACCATGGCACCAAGGATGACTTTCTTTCAGTCGGGTGTTGTGGTCCTGAGGTGACTAAACAGTCCAGTGCTGGATCCGCACACGCTGCCACAGGTAGGGAATGAGATGGGATGCTTGGGTTACCGTATGCGTCTGCTACTATTTTGGCTTGGTCTTCACCTGGACCTGTCAAAGATATTGGAGATGGATGGCACCTTCCTAGATGCTTCTTCTTCAGTTTGAGTGCTCTTAAATACAAGATTTCCATGATATTTCATTTTCTCAGACAGGCTTTGAATGTGTTTTTGATGTGTTTCCTGTGCCCTCCCAGTAACCATTTGCTCGGAGAGCTTGTTTCAGAAGTCTTCTATCAGGTGAAATGACTCCACGGAGACTGTATCCCATCACCATCACCCTTTATTTACATGTGGAGAGTCCTTGACACTGTTCCAGCTCCCTTAGAGCTGGCTGTCAAAGTGAACAGATCCTTGGACATCCCTGTTTTATTTTTCTCCGTTTTTTTTCTTCTTTTTTCTTTTTCCTAACACTTCCGCCTCACTGCGGTAGTATTTATTTTTCCCCAGCACCCGTGTTGTGTGTGTGTGCAGTGTAAGACACAGTGTAAGACATAAGGTGTACAAATCTTTATTCAATTTCCACCACCAGGAAGAAAGAAAATACCCAAGTGACCAATGATAAGCAGTGCCCTTCACATCAAAGGGCAATGCTGTGTGATCAAACAGTGAAGGGGTGGGGGCAGGGATTAAATCAAAATAGAGTTAGAGGGAGAAATGATGCACTCCACTCCCTGCAGTGGCCACCTCTCCCTGAACAACTCCAGGGTGTTGGTGGACACCGCGTGCTCCTTCTCCAAGGACACCCGGGCTCTAACGTAACCGCGGAAGAGGGGCAGGCAGTCAGCCCTAACGATCCCCTCCACAGCCCGCTGCCTGGACCTGTTTATGGCCAGTTTGGCCAGGCCCAGGAGCAGACCCACGAGGAGGTCTTCAGACCTGCCGTCCCTCCTCCATACCGGGTGCCCGAAGATCAGGAGTGTGGGACTGAAGTGCAACCAAAAGCAGAGGAGGAGGTTTTTAAGAAAATCAAAAAGGGAGTGCAAACGCCCACACCCAATATGTACATGGTCCACGGACTCCACAGCGCCACAGAACAAGCAGTTGGGCTGGGAGTCCGTGAACCACCGCAATCTGCGGTTGCAGGGGACCGCTGCATGCAGCACCCTCCACCCCAGATCCCCGAGAGAAAGGGGGAGGACCGCCGCATAGAGAGCCCTCCACTGGGGATCCCCACCGCCCGGTGGCAAATGGGCACGCCAAGTCGTGTCCGGACGGTGGATGAGGGAGAAGAGGTGGACGGTGTGCAGCAGCAGTCAATACAGGGCCCGCCTTTTTACCCCTTGAAAGGGAACAAAATTAAAATTCCGGAGGAGGCTCAGGTTGTGGGGCACAGGCTCCCGCGGGAAGTATGGGACCTTGGGGCCAATGTGAAATTCCGTCCGGGCTGGGGTGAGCGCGGACGGGATCCCACCGCATACCTGAGCGTCCTCCAACTGGTGCACTACGTCGGGTCCGAGCCGCCGTTTTGAGTCGTCGGATGGCGGTGGCCACGTACCGGACGTCTACCGCTGCCCTGCCTGCTATGTCCTGCGGCAGTGTCCAGCCCAGGCCCCCGGCACCCAGCACGTCGCCGACCCTGGTCACCCTCGCCGCCACGGCCCTCCCCTCCGACAGCAACTCGAACCCGCGAGTACGGAGGTGCGGATTCCTGAGCAACGGCTCCCTGACGACAGCCGCTACTCCAGCCGGAGGGTAGGCGCGACGCGATTCGACCATATTCCAGACAGTGATCAGGTCCTGGTAAAAGACAGGCAGCGTCTTGAGGGCGACCTCCAAACCGTCACGGTCGACAAACATGAGCTGCGTGTCGTAGTTGAGGTTACACACCTGGCGGAAAAAATACGTCACCAGGGCGCACCACCTAGGAGGAGACTCGACGTAAAGGTATTGCTGCAAGGTCTGAAGGTGGAACGTTGCGACCTGGGTGCGGACGCACACTAGCGACTGACTGCCCTCCTCAATAGGGAGACTCAGAACCTGCGCAGTGACCCAGTGCATCTTTTTGTCCCAGAAGAAGTTCTCTGGATGTCAGCGACAAAGCCAGGAGGAGGGACCAAAGTGACCAGCCGGTACCACAGCATGGCGGCCACCAGCTCATTTATGACCAGCACTCGACTCCTGTAAGATAGCACTCGGAGCACTCCAGTCCAGCGGCCAAGGCGAGCCGAGGCTTTGGCCTCCAGCTCCTGCCGGTTGGCCGGCCAGGATTCTTCAGCCGGGCCGAGGTAGACGCCCAGGTAGAGGAGATGGGTGGTACTCCAGCTGAACCCCCGTAGCTCCTCCGGCAGAGAGTCCACCCGCCATGGACCAACCAGTAGTCCGGAACATTTGGCCCAGTTGATCCTGGCGGAAGACGCGACACCCCTGACCTTTTTTTTTGTCCCCCACACTACCGCCTAATTGCGGTAGTGCTTATTTTTCCCCAGCACCCATGGTGTGTGTGTGCAGGTGTGAGACACAGTGAGAGACACAAGGTGCACGAATCTTTATTCAATTTCCACCACCAGGAAGATAGGAAAACACCCGGGTAGCCAGTGACAAACACTGCCCTTCACATCAAAGGGCAGTGCTATGTGATCAAAACAGTGAAGGGGAGGGTAGGGACTAAATCAAAATGGAGTTGGAGGGAGAAATGATGCACTCCACTCCCTGCGGCGCCCACCTCTCCCTGAACAACTCCAGGGTGTTGGTCGACACCGCGTGCTCCTTCTCCAAGGACACCCGGGCTCTAACATAACCGCGGAAGAGGGGCAGGCAGTCGGCCCTAACGACCCCCTCCACGGCCCGCTGCCTGGACCCGTTAATGGCCAGTTTGGCCAGGCCCAGGAGCAGACCCACGAGGAGGTCTTCAGACCTGCCCTCCCTCCTCCGTACCGGGTGCCCAAAGATCAGGAGCGTGGGACTGAAGTGCAGCCAAAAACAGAGGAGAAGGTTTTTCAGGAAATAAAAAAGGGAGTGCAAACGCCCACACCCAATATACACGTGGTCCACGGACTCCACAGCGCCACAGAACAAGCAGTTGGGCTGGGAGTCCGTGAACCACCGCAATCTGCGGTTGCAGGGGACTGCTGCGTGCAGCACCCTCCACCCCAGATCCCCGAGAGAAAGGGGGAGGACTCCCACGTAGAGAGCCCTCCACTGGGGATCCCCACCGCCCGGTGGCAAATGGGCACGCCAAGGCGTGTCCGGACGGTGGATGAGGGAGAAGAGGTGGATGGTGTGCAGCAGCAGTCGATACAGGGCCTTTCTCTCCACCTCCCTAAACAAAAAAAAATTAAAATTTCGGAGGCGGCTCAGGTTGTGGGGCACAGGCTCCCGCGGGAAGTACGGGACCTTGGGGCCAATGTGAAATTCCGTCCGGGCTGGGGTGAGCGCGGACGGGATCCCACCGCACACCTGAGCGTCCTCCAACTGGTGCACTACGTCGGGTCCGAGCACCGCCGTTTTGAGTCGTCGGATGGCGGTGGCCACGTACTGGACGTCTACCGCTGCCCTGCCTGCTATGTCCTGCGGCAGCGTCCAGCCCAGGCCCCCGGCACCCAGCATGTCGCCGACCCTGGTCACCCTCGCCGCCACGGCCCTCCCCTCCGACAGCCACTCGAACCCGCGAGTACGGAGGTGCGGATTCCTGAGCAACGGCTCCCTGACGACAGCCGCTACTCCAGCCGGAGGGTAGGCGCGACGCGATTCGACCATGTTCCAGACAGTGATCAGGTCCTGGTAAAAGACAGGCAGCGTCTTGAGGGCGACCTCCAAACCGTCACGGTCGACGAACAGGAGCTGCGTGTCGTAGTTGAGGTTACGCACCTGGCGGAAAAAATACGTCGCCAGGGCGCACCATCTAGGAGGAGGCTCGACGTAAAGGTATCGCCGCAAGGTCTGAAGGCGGAATGTCGCAACCTGGGTGCGGACGCACACCAGCGACTGACTGCCCTCCTCAATAGGGAGACTCAGAACTGCGCAGCGACCCAGTGCATCTTTTTGTCCCAGAAGAAATCGACCAACGTTCTCTGGATGTCAGCGACAAAGCCAGGAGGGACCAAAGTGACCAGCCGGTACCACAGCATGGCGGCCACCAGCTGGTTTATGACCAGCACTCGACTCCTGTAAGATAGCACTCGGAGCAGTCCTGTCCAGCGGCCTAGGCGAGCCGAGACTTTGGCCTCCAGCTCCTGCCAGTTGGCCGGCCAGGATTCCTCAGCCGGGCCGAGGTAGACCCCCAGGTAGAGGAGATGGGTCGTACTCCAGCTGAACCCCCGTAACTCCTCCGGCAGAGAGTCCACCCGCCATGGACCAACCAGTAGTCCGGAACATTTGGCCCAGTTGATCCTGGCGGAAGACGCGACACCCCTGACCTTTTTTTTTCTTCTTTCTTTTTTTTTCTTTATTCAAATTCCCACTCCTGTTTATATATATATATTTTTTTATTAACCCCCACACTACCGCCTAACTGCGGTAGTGCTTACCCCTGACCTTTTTTTTCTTTTTTTTTTCTTTTTTTCTTTTTTTTCTGTTTTTTTTCTTTTTTTTTAATTTTAACCCCCACACTACCACCTAAGTGCGGTAGTGCTTATTTTATCCCCAGAACCCACGGTGTGTGTGTGCAGGTGTGAGACACAGTGAAAGACAAAGTGCACGAATCTTTATTCAATTTCCACCACCAGGAAGATAGGAAAACACCCGGGTGGCCAGTGACAAACACTGCCCTTCACATCAAGGGACAGTGCTGTGTGATCAAAACAGTGAAGGGGTGGGTAGGGACTAAATCAAAATAGAGCTGGAGGGAGAAATGATGCACTCCACTCCCTGCGGCGCCCACCTCTCCCTGAACAACTCCAGGGTGTTGGTCGACACCGCGTGCTCCTTCTCCAAGGACACTCGGGCTCTAACATAACCGCGGAAGAGGGGCAGGCAGTCGGCCCTAGCGACCCCCTCCACGGCCCGCTGCCTGGACCTGTTGATGGCCAGTTTGGCCAGGCCCAGGAGCAGACCCACGAGGAGGTCTTCAGACCTGCCCTCCTTCCTCCGTACCGGGTGCCCAAAGATCAGGAGCGTGGGACTGAAGTGCAGCCAAAAACAGAGGAGAAGGTTTTTAAGGAAATCAAAAAGGGAGTGCAAACGCCCACACCCAATATATACATGGTCCACGGACTCCACAGCGCCACAGAACAAGCAGTTGGGCTGGGAGTCCGTGAACCACCGCAATCTGCGGTTGCAGGGGACTGCTGCGTGCAGCACCCTCCACCCCAGATCCCCGAGAGAAAGGGGGAGGACTCCTGCGTAGAGAGCCCTCCACTGGGGATCCCCACCGCCCGGTGGCAAATGGGCACGCCAAGGCGTGTCCGGACGGTGGATGAGGGAGAAGAGGTGGAGGGTGTGCAGCAGCAGTCTATACAGGGCCCTCCTTTTCACATCCCTAAATGAAACAAAATTAAAACTCCGGAGGCGGCTCAGGTTGTGGGGCACAGGCTCCCGCGGGAAGTACGGGACCTTGGGGCCAATGTGAAATTCCGTCCGGGCTGGGGTGAGCGCGGACGGGATCCCACCGCACACCTGAGCGTCCTCCAACTGGTGCACTACGTCGGGTCCGAGCACCGCCGTTTTAAGGCGTCGGATGGCGGTGGCCACGTACTGGACGTCTACCGCTGCCCTGCCTGCTATGTCCTGCGGCAGCGTCCAGCCCAGGCCCCCGGCACCCAGCACGTCCCCGACCCTGGTCACCCTCGCCGCCGCGGCCCTCCCCTCCGACAGCCACTCGAACCCGCGAGTACGGAGGTGCGGATTCCTGAGCAACAGCTCCCTGACAACAGCCGCTACTCGTGCCAGAGGGTAGGCGCGACGCGATTCGACCATGTTCCAGACGGTGATCAGGTCCTGGTAAAAGACAGGCAGCGTCTTGAGGGCGACCTCCAAACCGTCACGGTCGACGAACAGGAGCTGCGTGTCGTAGTTGAGGTTACGCACCTGGCGGAAGAAATACGTCGCCAGGGCGCACCACCTAGGAGGAGGCTCGACGTAAAGGTATCGCCGCAAGGTCTGAAGGCGGAACGTCGCGACCTGGGTGCGGACGCACACCAGCGACTGACCGCCCTCCTCAATAGGGAGACTCAGAACCTGCGCGGCGACCCAGTGCATCTTTTTGTCCCAGAAGAAATCGACCAACGTTCTCTGGATGTCAGCGACAAAGCCAGGAGGAGGGACCAAAGTGACCAGCCGGTACCACAGCATGGCGGCCACCAGCTGGTTTATGACCAGCACTCGACTCCTGTAAGATAGCACTCGGAGCAGTCCTGTCCAGCGGCCTAGGCGAGCCGAGACTTTGGCCTCCAGCTCCTGCCAGTTGGCCGGCCAGGATTCCTCAGCCGGGCCGAGGTAGACCCCCAGGTAGAGGAGATGGGTCGTACTCCAGCTTTTTTTTTTTTTAGATTAGATTACAGTGTGGAA
This sequence comes from Chiloscyllium plagiosum, assembly GCF_037043375.1. Lineage (NCBI taxonomy): Eukaryota > Metazoa > Chordata > Chondrichthyes > Orectolobiformes > Hemiscylliidae > Chiloscyllium > Chiloscyllium plagiosum. The sequence continues at coordinate 85,634,637 of NW_028270141.1, read as the reverse complement.
ACAGGCCCTTCGGCCCAACAAGTCCACACCGACCCGCCGAAGCGAAACCCACCCATACCCCTACATTTACCCCTTACCTAACACTACGGGCAATTTAGTATGGCCAATTCACCTGACCCTGCACATCTTTGGACTGTGGGAGGAAACCAGAGCACCCGGAGGAAACCCACGCAGACACGGGGAGAACGTGCAAACTCCACACAGTCAGTCGCCTGAGGCGGAAATTGAACCCGGGTCTCTGGCGCTGTGAGGCAGCAGTGCTAACCACTGTGCCACCGTGCCGCCCTGAACCCCCGTAACTCCTCCGGCAGAGAGTCCACCCGCCATGGACCAACCAGTAGTCCGGAACATTTGGCCCAGTTGATCCTGGCGGAAGACACGACACCCCTGACCTTCTTTTTTTTTCTTCTTTCTTTTTTTTTCTTTATTCAAATTCCCACTCCTGTTTATATATATATATTTTTTTATTAACCCCCACACTACCGCCTAACTGCGGTAATGCTTACCCCTGACCTTTTTTTTTGTTCTTTTTTCTTCTTTCTTTTTATTTATTTATTTATTTAACCCCCACACTACCACCTAAGTGCGGCAGTGCTTATTTTATCCCCAGCACCCATGGTGTGTGTGTGCAGGTGTGAGACACAGTGAAAGACACAAAGTGCACCAATCTTTATTCAATTTCCACCACCAGGAAGATAGGAAAACACCCGGGTGGCCAGTGACAAACACTGCCCTTCACATCAAAGGGCAGTGCTGTGTGATCAAAACAGTGAAGGGGAGGGTAGGGACTAAATCAAAATAGAATTGGAGGGAGAAATGATGCACTCCACTCCCTGCGGCGCCCACCTCTCCCTGAACAACTCCAGGGTGTTGGTCGACACCGCGTGCTCCTTCTCCAAGGACACCCGGGCTCTAACATAACCGCAGAAGAGGGGCAGGCAGTCAGCCCTAACGAACCCCTCCACGGCCCGCTGCCTGGACCTGTTGATGGCCACTTTGGCCAGGCCCAGGAGCAGACCCACGAGGAGATCTTCAGACCTGCCCTCCTTCCTGCGTACCGGGTGCCCAAAGATCAGGAGCGTGGGACTGAAGTGCAGCCAAAAACAGAGGAGAAAGTTTTTAAGAAAATCAAAAAGGGAGTGCAAACGCCCACACCCAATATAGACGTGGTCCACAGACTCCACAGCACCACAGAACAAGCAGTTGGGCTGGGAGTCCGTGAACCACCGTAATCTGCGGTTGCAGGGGACTGCTGCGTGCAGCACCCTCCACCCCAGATCCCCGAGAGAAAGGGGGAGGACTCCCGCGTAGAGAGCCCTCCACTGGGGATCCCCACCGCCCGGTGGCAAATGGGCACGCCAAGGCGTGTCCGGACGGTGGATGAGGGAGAAGAGGTGGATGGTGTGCAGCAGCAGTCGGTACAGGGCTCTCCTTTTCACCTCCCTAAACAAAACAAAATTAAAGTCTCGGAGGCGGCTCAGGTTGTGGGGCACAGGCTCCCACGGGAAGTACGGGACCTTGGGGCCAATGTGAAATTCCGTCCGGGCTGGGGTGAGCGCGGACGGGATCCCACCGCACACCTGAGCGTCCTCCAACTGGTGCACTACGTCGGGTCCGAGCACCGCCGTTTTGAGGCGTCGGATGGCGGTGGCCACGTACTGGACGTCTACCGCTGCCCTGCCTGCTATGTCCTGCGGCAGCGTCCAGCCCAGGCCCCCGGCACCCAGCACGTCCCCGACCCTGGTCACCCTCGCCGCCGCGGCCCTCCCCTCCGACAGCCACTCGAACCCGCAAGTACGGAGGTGCGGATTCCTGAGCAACGGCTCCCTGACGACAGCCGCTACTCCAGCCGGAGGGTAGGCGCGACGTGATTCGACCATGTTCCAGACGGTGATCAGGTCCTGGTAAAAGACAGGCAGCGTCTTGAGGGCGACCTCCAAACCGTCACGGTCGACGAACAGGAGCTGCGTGTCGTAGTTGAGGTTACGCACCTGGCGGAAGAAATACGTCGCCAGGGCGCACCACCTAGGAGGAGGCTCGACGTAAAGGTATCGCCGCAAGGTCTGAAGGCGGAATGTCGCAACCTGGGTGCGGACGCACACCAGCGACTGACCGCCCTCCTCAATAGGGAGACTCAGAACCTGCGCGGCGACCCAGTGCATCTTTTTGTCCCAGAAGAAATCGACCAACGTTCTCTGGATGTCAGCGACAAAGCCAGGAGGAGGGACCAAAGTGACCAGCCGGTACCACAGCATGGCGGCCACCAGCTGGTTTATGACCAGCACTCGACTCCTGTAAGATAGCACTCGGAGCAGTCCTGTCCAGCGGCCTAGGCGAGCCGAGACTTTGGCCTCCAGCTCCTGCCAGTTGGCCGGCCAGGATTCCTCAGCCGGGCCGAGGTAGACCCCCAGGTAGAGGAGATGGGTCGTACTCCAGCTGAACCCCCGTAACTCCTCCGGCAGAGAGTCCACCCGCCATGGACCAACCAGTAGTCCGGAACATTTGGCCCAGTTGATCCTGGCGGAAGACGCGACACCCCTGACCTTCTTTTTTTTTCTTCTTTCTTTTTTTTTCTTTATTCAAATTCCCACTCCTGTTTATATATATATTTTTTTTATTAACCCCCACACTACCGCCTAACTGCGGTAGTGCTTACCCCTGACCTTTTTTTTTTTTTTTTTCTTCTTTTCTAATGCGGTAGTGCTTATTTTTTTCCCCAGCACACATGGTGTGTGTGTGCAGGTGTGAGACACAGTGAAAGACACAAAGTGCACCAATCTTTATTCAATTTCCACCACCAGGAAGATAGGAAAACACCCGGGTGGCCAGTGACAAGCACTGCCCTTCACATCAAAGGGCAGTGCTGTGTGATCAAAGCAGTGAAGGGGTGGGTAGGGACTAAATCAAAATAGAGTTGGAGGGAGAAATGATGCACTCCACTCCCTGCGGCGCCCACCTCTCCCTGAACAACTCCAGGGTGTTGGTGGACACCGCATGCTCCTTCTCCAAGGACACCCGGGCTCTAACGTAACCGCGGAAGAGGGGCAGGCAGTCGGCCCTAACGACCCCCTCCACGGCCCGCTGCCTGGACCTGTTGATGGCCAGTTTGGCCAGGCCCAGGAGCAGACCCACGAGGAGGTCTTCAGACCTGCCCTCCTTCCTCCGTACCGGGTGCCCAAAGATCAGGAGCGTGGGACTGAAGTGCAGCCAAAAACAGAGGAGAAGGTTTTTCAGGAAATCAAAAAGGGAGTGCAAACGCCCACACCCAATATACACGTGGTCCACGGACTCCACAGCGCCACAGAACAAGCAGTTGGGCTGGGAGTCCGTGAACCACCGCAATCTGCGGTTGCAGGGGACTGCTGCGTGCAGCACCCTCCACCCCAGATCCCCGAGAGAAAGGGGGAGGACTCCCGCGTAGAGAGCCCTCCACTGGGGATCCCCACCGCCCGGTGGCAAATGGGCACGCCAAGGCGTGTCCGGACGGTGGATGAGGGAGAAGAGGTGGATGGTGTGCAGCAGCAGTCGGTACAGGGCTCTCCTTTTCACCTCCCTAAACAAAACACAATTAAAATTCCGGAGGCGGCTCAGGTTGTGGGGCACAGGCTCCCGCGGGAAGTACGGGACCTTGGGGCCAATGTGAAATTCCGTCCGGGCTGGGGTGAGCGCGGACGGGATCCCACCGCACACCTGAGCGTCCTCCAACTGGTGCACTACGTCGGGTCCGAGCACCGCCGTTTTAAGGCGTCGGATGGCGGTGGCCACGTACTGGACGTCTACCGCTGCCCTGCCTGCTATGTCCTGCGGCAGCGTCCAGCCCAGGCCCCCGGCACCCAGCACGTCCCCGACCCTGGTCACCCTCGCCGCCGCGGCCCTCCCCTCCGACAGCCACTCGAACCCGCGAGTACGGAGGTGCGGATTCCTGAGCAACGGCTCCCTGACGACAGCCGCTACTCCAGCCGGAGGGTAGGCGCGACGCGATTCGACCATGTTCCAGACAGTGATCAGGTCCTGGTAAAAGACAGGCAGCGTCTTGAGGGCGACCTCCAAACCGTCACGGTCGACGAACAGGAGCTGCGTGTCGTAGTTGAGGTTACGCACCTGGCGGAAAAAATACGTCGCCAGGGCGCACCACCTAGGAGGAGGCTCGACGTAAAGGTATCGCCGCAAGGTCTGAAGGCGGAAGGTCGCGACCTGGGTGCGGACGCACACCAGCGACTGACCGCCCTCCTCAATAGGGAGACTCAGAACCTGCGCGGCGACCCAGTGCATCTTTTTGTCCCAGAAGAAATCGACCAACGTTCTCTGGATGTCAGCGACAAAGCCAGGAGGAGGGACCAAAGTGACCAGCCGGTACCACAGCATGGCGGCCACCAGCTGGTTTATGACCAGCACTCAACTCCTGTAAGATAGCACTCGGAGCAGTCCTGTCCAGCGGCCTAGGCGAGCCGAGACTTTGGCCTCCAGCTCCTGCCAGTTGGCCGGCCAGGATTCCTCAGCCGGGCCGAGGTAGACCCCCAGGTAGAGGAGATGGGTCGTACTCCAGCTGAACCCCCGTAACTCCTCCGGCAGAGAGTCCACCCGCCATGGACCAACCAGTAGTCCGGAACATTTGGCCCAGTTGATCCTGGCGGAAGACGCGACACCCCTGACCTTCTTTTTTTTTCTTCTTTCTTTTTTTTTCTTTATTCAAATTCCCACTCCTGTTTATATATATATTTTTTTTATTAACCCCCACACTACCGCCTAACTGCGGTAGTGCTTACCCCTGACCTTTTTTTTTTTTTTTTTTCTTTTTTTTTTCTTTTTTTTTTTCTTTTTTTTTTCTTTTTGTTTATATATATATATTTTTTTTAAATTCTTTATTTTTCCCCTTTAACCCCCACACTACCACCTAAGTGCGGTAGTGCTTATTTTATCCCCAGCACCCATGGTGTGTGTGTGCAGGTGTGAGACACAGTGGAAGACACAAAGTGCACCAATCTTTATTCAATTTCCACCACCAGGAAGACAGGAAAACACCCGGGTGGCCAGTGACAAACACTGCCCTTCACATCAAGGGACAGTGCTGTGTGATCAAAACAGTGAAGGGGAGGGTAGGGACTAAATCAAAATAGAGTTGGAGGGAGAAATGATGCACTCCACTCCCTGCGGCGCCCACCTCTCCCTGAACAACTCCAGGGTGTTGGTCGACACCGCGTGCTCCTTCTCCAAGGACACCCGGGCTCTAACGTAACCGCGGAAGAGGGGCAGGCAGTCGGCCCTAACAACCCCCTCCACGGCCCGCTGCCTGGACCTGTTGATGGCCAGCTTGGCCAGGCCCAGGAGCAGACCCACGAGGAGGTCTTCAGACCTGCCCTCCTTCCTGCGTACCGGGTGCCCAAAGATCAGGAGCGTGGGACTGAAGTGCAGCCAAAAACAGAGGAGAAAGTTTTTAAGAAAATCAAAAAGGGAGTGCAAACGCCCACACCCAATATAGACGTGGTCCACAGACTCCACAGCACCACAGAACAAGCAGTTGGGCTGGGAGTCCGTGAACCACCGTAATCTGCGGTTGCAGGGGACTGCTGCGTGCAGCACCCTCCACCCCAGATCCCCGAGAGAAAGGGGGAGGACTCCCGCGTAGAGAGCCCTCCACTGGGGATCCCCACCGCCCGGTGGCAAATGGGCACGCCAAGGCGTGTCCGGACGGTGGATGAGGGAGAAGAGGTGGATGGTGTGCAGCAGCAGTCGGTACAGGGCTCTCCTTTTCACCTCCCTAAACAAAACAAAATTAAAGTCTCGGAGGCGGCTCAGGTTGTGGGGCACAGGCTCCCACGGGAAGTACGGGACCTTGGGGCCAATGTGAAATTCCGTCCGGGCTGGGGTGAGCGCGGACGGGATCCCACCGCACACCTGAGCGTCCTCCAACTGGTGCACTACGTCGGGTCCGAGCACCGCCGTTTTGAGGCGTCGGATGGCGGTGGCCACGTACTGGACGTCTACCGCTGCCCTGCCTGCTATGTCCTGCGGCAGCGTCCAGCCCAGGCCCCCGGCACCCAGCACGTCCCCGACCCTGGTCACCCTCGCCGCCGCGGCCCTCCCCTCCGACAGCCACTCGAACCCGCAAGTACGGAGGTGCGGATTCCTGAGCAACGGCTCCCTGACGACAGCCGCTACTCCAGCCGGAGGGTAGGCGCGACGTGATTCGACCATGTTCCAGACGGTGATCAGGTCCTGGTAAAAGACAGGCAGCGTCTTGAGGGCGACCTCCAAACCGTCACGGTCGACGAACAGGAGCTGCGTGTCGTAGTTGAGGTTACGCACCTGGCGGAAGAAATACGTCGCCAGGGCGCACCACCTAGGAGGAGGCTCGACGTAAAGGTATCGCCGCAAGGTCTGAAGGCGGAATGTCGCAACCTGGGTGCGGACGCACACCAGCGACTGACCGCCCTCCTCAATAGGGAGACTCAGAACCTGCGCGGCGACCCAGTGCATCTTTTTGTCCCAGAAGAAATCGACCAACGTTCTCTGGATGTCAGCGACAAAGCCAGGAGGAGGGACCAAAGTGACCAGCCGGTACCACAGCATGGCGGCCACCAGCTGGTTTATGACCAGCACTCGACTCCTGTAAGATAGCACTCGGAGCAGTCCTGTCCAGCGGCCTAGGCGAGCCGAGACTTTGGCCTCCAGCTCCTGCCAGTTGGCCGGCCAGGATTCCTCAGCCGGGCCGAGGTAGACCCCCAGGTAGAGGAGATGGGTCGTACTCCAGCTGAACCCCCGTAACTCCTCCGGCAGAGAGTCCACCCGCCATGGACCAACCAGTAGTCCGGAACATTTGGCCCAGTTGATCCTGGCGGAAGACGCGACACCCCTGACCTTCTTTTTTTTTCTTCTTTCTTTTTTTTTCTTTATTCAAATTCCCACTCCTGTTTATATATATATTTTTTTTATTAACCCCCACACTACCGCCTAACTGCGGTAGTGCTTACCCCTGACCTTTTTTTTTTTTTTTTTCTTCTTTTCTAATGCGGTAGTGCTTATTTTTTTCCCCAGCACACATGGTGTGTGTGTGTGCAGGTGTGAGACACAGTGAAAGACACAAAGTGCACCAATCTTTATTCAATTTCCACCACCAGGAAGATAGGAAAACACCCGGGTGGCCAGTGACAAGCACTGCCCTTCACATCAAAGGGCAGTGCTGTGTGATCAAAGCAGTGAAGGGGTGGGTAGGGACTAAATCAAAATAGAGTTGGAGGGAGAAATGATGCACTCCACTCCCTGCGGCGCCCACCTCTCCCTGAACAACTCCAGGGTGTTGGTGGACACCGCGTGCTCCTTCTCCAAGGACACCCGGGCTCTAACGTAACCGCGGAAGAGGGGCAGGCAGTCGGCCCTAACGACCCCCTCCACGGCCCGCTGCCTGGACCTGTTGATGGCCAGTTTGGCCAGGCCCAGGAGCAGACCCACGAGGAGGTCTTCAGACCTGCCCTCCTTCCTCCGTACCGGGTGCCCAAAGATCAGGAGCGTGGGACTGAAGTGCAGCCAAAAACAGAGGAGAAGGTTTTTCAGGAAATCAAAAAGGGAGTGCAAACGCCCACACCCAATATACACGTGGTCCACGGACTCCACAGCGCCACAGAACAAGCAGTTGGGCTGGGAGTCCGTGAACCACCGCAATCTGCGGTTGCAGGGGACTGCTGCGTGCAGCACCCTCCACCCCAGATCCCCGAGAGAAAGGGGGAGGACTCCCGCGTAGAGAGCCCTCCACTGGGGATCCCCACCGCCCGGTGGCAAATGGGCACGCCAAGGCGTGTCCGGACGGTGGATGAGGGAGAAGAGGTGGATGGTGTGCAGCAGCAGTCGGTACAGGGCTCTCCTTTTCACCTCCCTAAACAAAACACAATTAAAATTCCGGAGGCGGCTCAGGTTGTGGGGCACAGGCTCCCGCGGGAAGTACGGGACCTTGGGGCCAATGTGAAATTCCGTCCGGGCTGGGGTGAGCGCGGACGGGATCCCACCGCACACCTGAGCGTCCTCCAACTGGTGCACTACGTCGGGTCCGAGCACCGCCGTTTTAAGGCGTCGGATGGCGGTGGCCACGTACTGGACGTCTACCGCTGCCCTGCCTGCTATGTCCTGCGGCAGCGTCCAGCCCAGGCCCCCGGCACCCAGCACGTCCCCGACCCTGGTCACCCTCGCCGCCGCGGCCCTCCCCTCCGACAGCCACTCGAACCCGCGAGTACGGAGGTGCGGATTCCTGAGCAACGGCTCCCTGACGACAGCCGCTACTCCAGCCGGAGGGTAGGCGCGACGCGATTCGACCATGTTCCAGACAGTGATCAGGTCCTGGTAAAAGACAGGCAGCGTCTTGAGGGCGACCTCCAAACCGTCACGGTCGACGAACAGGAGCTGCGTGTCGTAGTTGAGGTTACGCACCTGGCGGAAAAAATACGTCGCCAGGGCGCACCACCTAGGAGGAGACTCGACGTAAAGGTATCGCCGCAAGGTCTGAAGGCGGAAGGTCGCGACCTGGGTGCGGACGCACACCAGCGACTGACCGCCCTCCTCAATAGGGAGACTCAGAACCTGCGCGGCGACCCAGTGCATCTTTTTGTCCCAGAAGAAATCGACCAACGTTCTCTGGATGTCAGCGACAAAGCCAGGAGGAGGGACCAAAGTGACCAGCCGGTACCACAGCATGGCGGCCACCAGCTGGTTTATGACCAGCACTCAACTCCTGTAAGATAGCACTCGGAGCAGTCCTGTCCAGCGGCCTAGGCGAGCCGAGACTTTGGCCTCCAGCTCCTGCCAGTTGGCCGGCCAGGATTCCTCAGCCGGGCCGAGGTAGACCCCCAGGTAGAGGAGATGGGTCGTACTCCAGCTGAACCCCCGTAACTCCTCCGGCAGAGAGTCCACCCGCCATGGACCAACCAGTAGTCCGGAACATTTGGCCCAGTTGATCCTGGCGGAAGACGCGACACCCCTGACCTTCTTTTTTTTTCTTCTTTCTTTTTTTTTCTTTATTCAAATTCCCACTCCTGTTTATATATATATTTTTTTTATTAACCCCCACACTACCGCCTAACTGCGGTAGTGCTTACCCCTGACCTTTTTTTTTTTTTCTTTTTTTTTTCTTTTTTTTTTTCTTTTTTTTTTCTTTTTGTTTATATATATATATTTTTTTTTAAATTCTTTATTTTTCCCCTTTAACCCCCACACTACCACCTAAGTGCGGTAGTGCTTATTTTATCCCCAGCACCCATGGTGTGTGTGTGCAGGTGTGAGACACAGTGGAAGACACAAAGTGCACCAATCTTTATTCAATTTCCACCACCAGGAAGACAGGAAAACACCCGGGTGGCCAGTGACAAACACTGCCCTTCACATCAAGGGACAGTGCTGTGTGATCAAAACAGTGAAGGGGAGGGTAGGGACTAAATCAAAATAGAGTTGGAGGGAGAAATGATGCACTCCACTCCCTGCGGCGCCCACCTCTCCCTGAACAACTCCAGGGTGTTGGTCGACACCGCGTGCTCCTTCTCCAAGGACACCCGGGCTCTAACGTAACCGCGGAAGAGGGGCAGGCAGTCGGCCCTAACAACCCCCTCCACGGCCCGCTGCCTGGACCTGTTGATGGCCAGCTTGGCCAGGCCCAGGAGCAGACCCACGAGGAGGTCTTCAGACCTGCCCTCCTTCCTCCGTACCGGGTGCCCAAAGATCAGGAGCGTGGGACTGAAGTGCAGCCAAAAACAGAGGAGAAGGTTTTTAAGGAAATCAAAAAGGGAGTGCAAACGCCCACACCCAATATATACATGGTCCACGGACTCCACAGCGCCACAGAACAAGCAGTTGGGCTGGGAGTCCGTGAACCACCGCAATCTGCGGTTGCAGGGGACCGCTGCATGCAGCACCCTCCACCCCAGATCCCCGAGAGAAAGGGGGAGGACCGCCGCATAGAGAGCCCTCCACTGGGGATCCCCACCGCCCGGTGGCAAATGGGCACGCCAAGTCGTGTCCGGACGGTGGATGAGGGAGAAGAGGTGGACGGTGTGCAGCAGCAGTCAATACAGGGCCCGCCTTTTTACCCCTTGAAAGGGAACAAAATTAAAATTCCGGAGGAGGCTCAGGTTGTGGGGCACAGGCTCCCGCGGGAAGTATGGGACCTTGGGGCCAATGTGAAATTCCGTCCGGGCTGGGGTGAGCGCGGACGGGATCCCACCGCATACCTGAGCGTCCTCCAACTGGTGCACTACGTCGGGTCCGAGCCGCCGTTTTGAGTCGTCGGATGGCGGTGGCCACGTACCGGACGTCTACCGCTGCCCTGCCTGCTATGTCCTGCGGCAGTGTCCAGCCCAGGCCCCCGGCACCCAGCACGTCGCCGACCCTGGTCACCCTCGCCGCCACGGCCCTCCCCTCCGACAGCAACTCGAACCCGCGAGTACGGAGGTGCGGATTCCTGAGCAACGGCTCCCTGACGACAGCCGCTACTCCAGCCGGAGGGTAGGCGCGACGCGATTCGACCATATTCCAGACAGTGATCAGGTCCTGGTAAAAGACAGGCAGCGTCTTGAGGGCGACCTCCAAACCGTCACGGTCGACAAACATGAGCTGCGTGTCGTAGTTGAGGTTACACACCTGGCGGAAAAAATACGTCACCAGGGCGCACCACCTAGGAGGAGACTCGACGTAAAGGTATTGCTGCAAGGTCTGAAGGTGGAACGTTGCGACCTGGGTGCGGACGCACACTAGCGACTGACTGCCCTCCTCAATAGGGAGACTCAGAACCTGCGCAGTGACCCAGTGCATCTTTTTGTCCCAGAAGAAGTTCTCTGGATGTCAGCGACAAAGCCAGGAGGAGGGACCAAAGTGACCAGCCGGTACCACAGCATGGCGGCCACCAGCTCATTTATGACCAGCACTCGACTCCTGTAAGATAGCACTCGGAGCACTCCAGTCCAGCGGCCAAGGCGAGCCGAGGCTTTGGCCTCCAGCTCCTGCCGGTTGGCCGGCCAGGATTCTTCAGCCGGGCCGAGGTAGACGCCCAGGTAGAGGAGATGGGTGGTACTCCAGCTGAACCCCCGTAGCTCCTCCGGCAGAGAGTCCACCCGCCATGGACCAACCAGTAGTCCGGAACATTTGGCCCAGTTGATCCTGGCGGAAGACGCGACACCCCTGACCTTTTTTTTTGTCCCCCACACTACCGCCTAATTGCGGTAGTGCTTATTTTTCCCCAGCACCCATGGTGTGTGTGTGCAGGTGTGAGACACAGTGAGAGACACAAGGTGCACGAATCTTTATTCAATTTCCACCACCAGGAAGATAGGAAAACACCCGGGTAGCCAGTGACAAACACTGCCCTTCACATCAAAGGGCAGTGCTATGTGATCAAAACAGTGAAGGGGAGGGTAGGGACTAAATCAAAATGGAGTTGGAGGGAGAAATGATGCACTCCACTCCCTGCGGCGCCCACCTCTCCCTGAACAACTCCAGGGTGTTGGTCGACACCGCGTGCTCCTTCTCCAAGGACACCCGGGCTCTAACATAACCGCGGAAGAGGGGCAGGCAGTCGGCCCTAACGACCCCCTCCACGGCCCGCTGCCTGGACCCGTTAATGGCCAGTTTGGCCAGGCCCAGGAGCAGACCCACGAGGAGGTCTTCAGACCTGCCCTCCCTCCTCCGTACCGGGTGCCCAAAGATCAGGAGCGTGGGACTGAAGTGCAGCCAAAAACAGAGGAGAAGGTTTTTCAGGAAATAAAAAAGGGAGTGCAAACGCCCACACCCAATATACACGTGGTCCACGGACTCCACAGCGCCACAGAACAAGCAGTTGGGCTGGGAGTCCGTGAACCACCGCAATCTGCGGTTGCAGGGGACTGCTGCGTGCAGCACCCTCCACCCCAGATCCCCGAGAGAAAGGGGGAGGACTCCCACGTAGAGAGCCCTCCACTGGGGATCCCCACCGCCCGGTGGCAAATGGGCACGCCAAGGCGTGTCCGGACGGTGGATGAGGGAGAAGAGGTGGATGGTGTGCAGCAGCAGTCGATACAGGGCCTTTCTCTCCACCTCCCTAAACAAAAAAAAATTAAAATTTCGGAGGCGGCTCAGGTTGTGGGGCACAGGCTCCCGCGGGAAGTACGGGACCTTGGGGCCAATGTGAAATTCCGTCCGGGCTGGGGTGAGCGCGGACGGGATCCCACCGCACACCTGAGCGTCCTCCAACTGGTGCACTACGTCGGGTCCGAGCACCGCCGTTTTGAGTCGTCGGATGGCGGTGGCCACGTACTGGACGTCTACCGCTGCCCTGCCTGCTATGTCCTGCGGCAGCGTCCAGCCCAGGCCCCCGGCACCCAGCATGTCGCCGACCCTGGTCACCCTCGCCGCCACGGCCCTCCCCTCCGACAGCCACTCGAACCCGCGAGTACGGAGGTGCGGATTCCTGAGCAACGGCTCCCTGACGACAGCCGCTACTCCAGCCGGAGGGTAGGCGCGACGCGATTCGACCATGTTCCAGACAGTGATCAGGTCCTGGTAAAAGACAGGCAGCGTCTTGAGGGCGACCTCCAAACCGTCACGGTCGACGAACAGGAGCTGCGTGTCGTAGTTGAGGTTACGCACCTGGCGGAAAAAATACGTCGCCAGGGCGCACCATCTAGGAGGAGGCTCGACGTAAAGGTATCGCCGCAAGGTCTGAAGGCGGAATGTCGCAACCTGGGTGCGGACGCACACCAGCGACTGACTGCCCTCCTCAATAGGGAGACTCAGAACTGCGCAGCGACCCAGTGCATCTTTTTGTCCCAGAAGAAATCGACCAACGTTCTCTGGATGTCAGCGACAAAGCCAGGAGGGACCAAAGTGACCAGCCGGTACCACAGCATGGCGGCCACCAGCTGGTTTATGACCAGCACTCGACTCCTGTAAGATAGCACTCGGAGCAGTCCTGTCCAGCGGCCTAGGCGAGCCGAGACTTTGGCCTCCAGCTCCTGCCAGTTGGCCGGCCAGGATTCCTCAGCCGGGCCGAGGTAGACCCCCAGGTAGAGGAGATGGGTCGTACTCCAGCTGAACCCCCGTAACTCCTCCGGCAGAGAGTCCACCCGCCATGGACCAACCAGTAGTCCGGAACATTTGGCCCAGTTGATCCTGGCGGAAGACGCGACACCCCTGACCTTTTTTTTTCTTCTTTCTTTTTTTTTCTTTATTCAAATTCCCACTCCTGTTTATATATATATATTTTTTTATTAACCCCCACACTACCGCCTAACTGCGGTAGTGCTTACCCCTGACCTTTTTTTTCTTTTTTTTTTCTTTTTTTCTTTTTTTTCTGTTTTTTTTCTTTTTTTTTAATTTTAACCCCCACACTACCACCTAAGTGCGGTAGTGCTTATTTTATCCCCAGAACCCACGGTGTGTGTGTGCAGGTGTGAGACACAGTGAAAGACAAAGTGCACGAATCTTTATTCAATTTCCACCACCAGGAAGATAGGAAAACACCCGGGTGGCCAGTGACAAACACTGCCCTTCACATCAAGGGACAGTGCTGTGTGATCAAAACAGTGAAGGGGTGGGTAGGGACTAAATCAAAATAGAGCTGGAGGGAGAAATGATGCACTCCACTCCCTGCGGCGCCCACCTCTCCCTGAACAACTCCAGGGTGTTGGTCGACACCGCGTGCTCCTTCTCCAAGGACACTCGGGCTCTAACATAACCGCGGAAGAGGGGCAGGCAGTCGGCCCTAGCGACCCCCTCCACGGCCCGCTGCCTGGACCTGTTGATGGCCAGTTTGGCCAGGCCCAGGAGCAGACCCACGAGGAGGTCTTCAGACCTGCCCTCCTTCCTCCGTACCGGGTGCCCAAAGATCAGGAGCGTGGGACTGAAGTGCAGCCAAAAACAGAGGAGAAGGTTTTTAAGGAAATCAAAAAGGGAGTGCAAACGCCCACACCCAATATATACATGGTCCACGGACTCCACAGCGCCACAGAACAAGCAGTTGGGCTGGGAGTCCGTGAACCACCGCAATCTGCGGTTGCAGGGGACTGCTGCGTGCAGCACCCTCCACCCCAGATCCCCGAGAGAAAGGGGGAGGACTCCTGCGTAGAGAGCCCTCCACTGGGGATCCCCACCGCCCGGTGGCAAATGGGCACGCCAAGGCGTGTCCGGACGGTGGATGAGGGAGAAGAGGTGGAGGGTGTGCAGCAGCAGTCTATACAGGGCCCTCCTTTTCACATCCCTAAATGAAACAAAATTAAAACTCCGGAGGCGGCTCAGGTTGTGGGGCACAGGCTCCCGCGGGAAGTACGGGACCTTGGGGCCAATGTGAAATTCCGTCCGGGCTGGGGTGAGCGCGGACGGGATCCCACCGCACACCTGAGCGTCCTCCAACTGGTGCACTACGTCGGGTCCGAGCACCGCCGTTTTAAGGCGTCGGATGGCGGTGGCCACGTACTGGACGTCTACCGCTGCCCTGCCTGCTATGTCCTGCGGCAGCGTCCAGCCCAGGCCCCCGGCACCCAGCACGTCCCCGACCCTGGTCACCCTCGCCGCCGCGGCCCTCCCCTCCGACAGCCACTCGAACCCGCGAGTACGGAGGTGCGGATTCCTGAGCAACAGCTCCCTGACAACAGCCGCTACTCGTGCCAGAGGGTAGGCGCGACGCGATTCGACCATGTTCCAGACGGTGATCAGGTCCTGGTAAAAGACAGGCAGCGTCTTGAGGGCGACCTCCAAACCGTCACGGTCGACGAACAGGAGCTGCGTGTCGTAGTTGAGGTTACGCACCTGGCGGAAGAAATACGTCGCCAGGGCGCACCACCTAGGAGGAGGCTCGACGTAAAGGTATCGCCGCAAGGTCTGAAGGCGGAACGTCGCGACCTGGGTGCGGACGCACACCAGCGACTGACCGCCCTCCTCAATAGGGAGACTCAGAACCTGCGCGGCGACCCAGTGCATCTTTTTGTCCCAGAAGAAATCGACCAACGTTCTCTGGATGTCAGCGACAAAGCCAGGAGGAGGGACCAAAGTGACCAGCCGGTACCACAGCATGGCGGCCACCAGCTGGTTTATGACCAGCACTCGACTCCTGTAAGATAGCACTCGGAGCAGTCCTGTCCAGCGGCCTAGGCGAGCCGAGACTTTGGCCTCCAGCTCCTGCCAGTTGGCCGGCCAGGATTCCTCAGCCGGGCCGAGGTAGACCCCCAGGTAGAGGAGATGGGTCGTACTCCAGCTTTTTTTTTTTTTAGATTAGATTACAGTGTGGAAACAGGCCCTTCGGCCCAACAAGTCCACACCGACCCGCCGAAGCGAAACCCACCCATACCCCTACATTTACCCCTTACCTAACACTACGGGCAATTTAGTATGGCCAATTCACCTGACCCTGCACATCTTTGGACTGTGGGAGGAAACCAGAGCACCCGGAGGAAACCCACGCAGACACGGGGAGAACGTGCAAACTCCACACAGTCAGTCGCCTGAGGCGGAAATTGAACCCGGGTCTCTGGCGCTGTGAGGCAGCAGTGCTAACCACTGTGCCACCGTGCCGCCCTGAACCCCCGTAACTCCTCCGGCAGAGAGTCCACCCGCCATGGACCAACCAGTAGTCCGGAACATTTGGCCCAGTTGATCCTGGCGGAAGACACGACACCCCTGACCTTCTTTTTTTTTCTTCTTTCTTTTTTTTTCTTTATTCAAATTCCCACTCCTGTTTATATATATATATTTTTTTATTAACCCCCACACTACCGCCTAACTGCGGTAATGCTTACCCCTGACCTTTTTTTTTGTTCTTTTTTCTTCTTTCTTTTTATTTATTTATTTATTTAACCCCCACACTACCACCTAAGTGCGGCAGTGCTTATTTTATCCCCAGCACCCATGGTGTGTGTGTGCAGGTGTGAGACACAGTGAAAGACACAAAGTGCACCAATCTTTATTCAATTTCCACCACCAGGAAGATAGGAAAACACCCGGGTGGCCAGTGACAAACACTGCCCTTCACATCAAAGGGCAGTGCTGTGTGATCAAAACAGTGAAGGGGAGGGTAGGGACTAAATCAAAATAGAATTGGAGGGAGAAATGATGCACTCCACTCCCTGCGGCGCCCACCTCTCCCTGAACAACTCCAGGGTGTTGGTCGACACCGCGTGCTCCTTCTCCAAGGACACCCGGGCTCTAACATAACCGCAGAAGAGGGGCAGGCAGTCAGCCCTAACGAACCCCTCCACGGCCCGCTGCCTGGACCTGTTGATGGCCACTTTGGCCAGGCCCAGGAGCAGACCCACGAGGAGATCTTCAGACCTGCCCTCCTTCCTGCGTACCGGGTGCCCAAAGATCAGGAGCGTGGGACTGAAGTGCAGCCAAAAACAGAGGAGAAAGTTTTTAAGAAAATCAAAAAGGGAGTGCAAACGCCCACACCCAATATAGACGTGGTCCACAGACTCCACAGCACCACAGAACAAGCAGTTGGGCTGGGAGTCCGTGAACCACCGTAATCTGCGGTTGCAGGGGACTGCTGCGTGCAGCACCCTCCACCCCAGATCCCCGAGAGAAAGGGGGAGGACTCCCGCGTAGAGAGCCCTCCACTGGGGATCCCCACCGCCCGGTGGCAAATGGGCACGCCAAGGCGTGTCCGGACGGTGGATGAGGGAGAAGAGGTGGATGGTGTGCAGCAGCAGTCGGTACAGGGCTCTCCTTTTCACCTCCCTAAACAAAACAAAATTAAAGTCTCGGAGGCGGCTCAGGTTGTGGGGCACAGGCTCCCACGGGAAGTACGGGACCTTGGGGCCAATGTGAAATTCCGTCCGGGCTGGGGTGAGCGCGGACGGGATCCCACCGCACACCTGAGCGTCCTCCAACTGGTGCACTACGTCGGGTCCGAGCACCGCCGTTTTGAGGCGTCGGATGGCGGTGGCCACGTACTGGACGTCTACCGCTGCCCTGCCTGCTATGTCCTGCGGCAGCGTCCAGCCCAGGCCCCCGGCACCCAGCACGTCCCCGACCCTGGTCACCCTCGCCGCCGCGGCCCTCCCCTCCGACAGCCACTCGAACCCGCAAGTACGGAGGTGCGGATTCCTGAGCAACGGCTCCCTGACGACAGCCGCTACTCCAGCCGGAGGGTAGGCGCGACGTGATTCGACCATGTTCCAGACGGTGATCAGGTCCTGGTAAAAGACAGGCAGCGTCTTGAGGGCGACCTCCAAACCGTCACGGTCGACGAACAGGAGCTGCGTGTCGTAGTTGAGGTTACGCACCTGGCGGAAGAAATACGTCGCCAGGGCGCACCACCTAGGAGGAGGCTCGACGTAAAGGTATCGCCGCAAGGTCTGAAGGCGGAATGTCGCAACCTGGGTGCGGACGCACACCAGCGACTGACCGCCCTCCTCAATAGGGAGACTCAGAACCTGCGCGGCGACCCAGTGCATCTTTTTGTCCCAGAAGAAATCGACCAACGTTCTCTGGATGTCAGCGACAAAGCCAGGAGGAGGGACCAAAGTGACCAGCCGGTACCACAGCATGGCGGCCACCAGCTGGTTTATGACCAGCACTCGACTCCTGTAAGATAGCACTCGGAGCAGTCCTGTCCAGCGGCCTAGGCGAGCCGAGACTTTGGCCTCCAGCTCCTGCCAGTTGGCCGGCCAGGATTCCTCAGCCGGGCCGAGGTAGACCCCCAGGTAGAGGAGATGGGTCGTACTCCAGCTGAACCCCCGTAACTCCTCCGGCAGAGAGTCCACCCGCCATGGACCAACCAGTAGTCCGGAACATTTGGCCCAGTTGATCCTGGCGGAAGACGCGACACCCCTGACCTTCTTTTTTTTTCTTCTTTCTTTTTTTTTCTTTATTCAAATTCCCACTCCTGTTTATATATATATTTTTTTTATTAACCCCCACACTACCGCCTAACTGCGGTAGTGCTTACCCCTGACCTTTTTTTTTTTTTTTTTCTTCTTTTCTAATGCGGTAGTGCTTATTTTTTTCCCCAGCACACATGGTGTGTGTGTGCAGGTGTGAGACACAGTGAAAGACACAAAGTGCACCAATCTTTATTCAATTTCCACCACCAGGAAGATAGGAAAACACCCGGGTGGCCAGTGACAAGCACTGCCCTTCACATCAAAGGGCAGTGCTGTGTGATCAAAGCAGTGAAGGGGTGGGTAGGGACTAAATCAAAATAGAGTTGGAGGGAGAAATGATGCACTCCACTCCCTGCGGCGCCCACCTCTCCCTGAACAACTCCAGGGTGTTGGTGGACACCGCATGCTCCTTCTCCAAGGACACCCGGGCTCTAACGTAACCGCGGAAGAGGGGCAGGCAGTCGGCCCTAACGACCCCCTCCACGGCCCGCTGCCTGGACCTGTTGATGGCCAGTTTGGCCAGGCCCAGGAGCAGACCCACGAGGAGGTCTTCAGACCTGCCCTCCTTCCTCCGTACCGGGTGCCCAAAGATCAGGAGCGTGGGACTGAAGTGCAGCCAAAAACAGAGGAGAAGGTTTTTCAGGAAATCAAAAAGGGAGTGCAAACGCCCACACCCAATATACACGTGGTCCACGGACTCCACAGCGCCACAGAACAAGCAGTTGGGCTGGGAGTCCGTGAACCACCGCAATCTGCGGTTGCAGGGGACTGCTGCGTGCAGCACCCTCCACCCCAGATCCCCGAGAGAAAGGGGGAGGACTCCCGCGTAGAGAGCCCTCCACTGGGGATCCCCACCGCCCGGTGGCAAATGGGCACGCCAAGGCGTGTCCGGACGGTGGATGAGGGAGAAGAGGTGGATGGTGTGCAGCAGCAGTCGGTACAGGGCTCTCCTTTTCACCTCCCTAAACAAAACACAATTAAAATTCCGGAGGCGGCTCAGGTTGTGGGGCACAGGCTCCCGCGGGAAGTACGGGACCTTGGGGCCAATGTGAAATTCCGTCCGGGCTGGGGTGAGCGCGGACGGGATCCCACCGCACACCTGAGCGTCCTCCAACTGGTGCACTACGTCGGGTCCGAGCACCGCCGTTTTAAGGCGTCGGATGGCGGTGGCCACGTACTGGACGTCTACCGCTGCCCTGCCTGCTATGTCCTGCGGCAGCGTCCAGCCCAGGCCCCCGGCACCCAGCACGTCCCCGACCCTGGTCACCCTCGCCGCCGCGGCCCTCCCCTCCGACAGCCACTCGAACCCGCGAGTACGGAGGTGCGGATTCCTGAGCAACGGCTCCCTGACGACAGCCGCTACTCCAGCCGGAGGGTAGGCGCGACGCGATTCGACCATGTTCCAGACAGTGATCAGGTCCTGGTAAAAGACAGGCAGCGTCTTGAGGGCGACCTCCAAACCGTCACGGTCGACGAACAGGAGCTGCGTGTCGTAGTTGAGGTTACGCACCTGGCGGAAAAAATACGTCGCCAGGGCGCACCACCTAGGAGGAGGCTCGACGTAAAGGTATCGCCGCAAGGTCTGAAGGCGGAAGGTCGCGACCTGGGTGCGGACGCACACCAGCGACTGACCGCCCTCCTCAATAGGGAGACTCAGAACCTGCGCGGCGACCCAGTGCATCTTTTTGTCCCAGAAGAAATCGACCAACGTTCTCTGGATGTCAGCGACAAAGCCAGGAGGAGGGACCAAAGTGACCAGCCGGTACCACAGCATGGCGGCCACCAGCTGGTTTATGACCAGCACTCAACTCCTGTAAGATAGCACTCGGAGCAGTCCTGTCCAGCGGCCTAGGCGAGCCGAGACTTTGGCCTCCAGCTCCTGCCAGTTGGCCGGCCAGGATTCCTCAGCCGGGCCGAGGTAGACCCCCAGGTAGAGGAGATGGGTCGTACTCCAGCTGAACCCCCGTAACTCCTCCGGCAGAGAGTCCACCCGCCATGGACCAACCAGTAGTCCGGAACATTTGGCCCAGTTGATCCTGGCGGAAGACGCGACACCCCTGACCTTCTTTTTTTTTCTTCTTTCTTTTTTTTTCTTTATTCAAATTCCCACTCCTGTTTATATATATATTTTTTTTATTAACCCCCACACTACCGCCTAACTGCGGTAGTGCTTACCCCTGACCTTTTTTTTTTTTTTTTTTCTTTTTTTTTTCTTTTTTTTTTTCTTTTTTTTTTCTTTTTGTTTATATATATATATTTTTTTTAAATTCTTTATTTTTCCCCTTTAACCCCCACACTACCACCTAAGTGCGGTAGTGCTTATTTTATCCCCAGCACCCATGGTGTGTGTGTGCAGGTGTGAGACACAGTGGAAGACACAAAGTGCACCAATCTTTATTCAATTTCCACCACCAGGAAGACAGGAAAACACCCGGGTGGCCAGTGACAAACACTGCCCTTCACATCAAGGGACAGTGCTGTGTGATCAAAACAGTGAAGGGGAGGGTAGGGACTAAATCAAAATAGAGTTGGAGGGAGAAATGATGCACTCCACTCCCTGCGGCGCCCACCTCTCCCTGAACAACTCCAGGGTGTTGGTCGACACCGCGTGCTCCTTCTCCAAGGACACCCGGGCTCTAACGTAACCGCGGAAGAGGGGCAGGCAGTCGGCCCTAACAACCCCCTCCACGGCCCGCTGCCTGGACCTGTTGATGGCCAGCTTGGCCAGGCCCAGGAGCAGACCCACGAGGAGGTCTTCAGACCTGCCCTCCTTCCTGCGTACCGGGTGCCCAAAGATCAGGAGCGTGGGACTGAAGTGCAGCCAAAAACAGAGGAGAAAGTTTTTAAGAAAATCAAAAAGGGAGTGCAAACGCCCACACCCAATATAGACGTGGTCCACAGACTCCACAGCACCACAGAACAAGCAGTTGGGCTGGGAGTCCGTGAACCACCGTAATCTGCGGTTGCAGGGGACTGCTGCGTGCAGCACCCTCCACCCCAGATCCCCGAGAGAAAGGGGGAGGACTCCCGCGTAGAGAGCCCTCCACTGGGGATCCCCACCGCCCGGTGGCAAATGGGCACGCCAAGGCGTGTCCGGACGGTGGATGAGGGAGAAGAGGTGGATGGTGTGCAGCAGCAGTCGGTACAGGGCTCTCCTTTTCACCTCCCTAAACAAAACAAAATTAAAGTCTCGGAGGCGGCTCAGGTTGTGGGGCACAGGCTCCCACGGGAAGTACGGGACCTTGGGGCCAATGTGAAATTCCGTCCGGGCTGGGGTGAGCGCGGACGGGATCCCACCGCACACCTGAGCGTCCTCCAACTGGTGCACTACGTCGGGTCCGAGCACCGCCGTTTTGAGGCGTCGGATGGCGGTGGCCACGTACTGGACGTCTACCGCTGCCCTGCCTGCTATGTCCTGCGGCAGCGTCCAGCCCAGGCCCCCGGCACCCAGCACGTCCCCGACCCTGGTCACCCTCGCCGCCGCGGCCCTCCCCTCCGACAGCCACTCGAACCCGCAAGTACGGAGGTGCGGATTCCTGAGCAACGGCTCCCTGACGACAGCCGCTACTCCAGCCGGAGGGTAGGCGCGACGTGATTCGACCATGTTCCAGACGGTGATCAGGTCCTGGTAAAAGACAGGCAGCGTCTTGAGGGCGACCTCCAAACCGTCACGGTCGACGAACAGGAGCTGCGTGTCGTAGTTGAGGTTACGCACCTGGCGGAAGAAATACGTCGCCAGGGCGCACCACCTAGGAGGAGGCTCGACGTAAAGGTATCGCCGCAAGGTCTGAAGGCGGAATGTCGCAACCTGGGTGCGGACGCACACCAGCGACTGACCGCCCTCCTCAATAGGGAGACTCAGAACCTGCGCGGCGACCCAGTGCATCTTTTTGTCCCAGAAGAAATCGACCAACGTTCTCTGGATGTCAGCGACAAAGCCAGGAGGAGGGACCAAAGTGACCAGCCGGTACCACAGCATGGCGGCCACCAGCTGGTTTATGACCAGCACTCGACTCCTGTAAGATAGCACTCGGAGCAGTCCTGTCCAGCGGCCTAGGCGAGCCGAGACTTTGGCCTCCAGCTCCTGCCAGTTGGCCGGCCAGGATTCCTCAGCCGGGCCGAGGTAGACCCCCAGGTAGAGGAGATGGGTCGTACTCCAGCTGAACCCCCGTAACTCCTCCGGCAGAGAGTCCACCCGCCATGGACCAACCAGTAGTCCGGAACATTTGGCCCAGTTGATCCTGGCGGAAGACGCGACACCCCTGACCTTCTTTTTTTTTCTTCTTTCTTTTTTTTTCTTTATTCAAATTCCCACTCCTGTTTATATATATATTTTTTTTATTAACCCCCACACTACCGCCTAACTGCGGTAGTGCTTACCCCTGACCTTTTTTTTTTTTTTTTTCTTCTTTTCTAATGCGGTAGTGCTTATTTTTTTCCCCAGCACACATGGTGTGTGTGTGTGCAGGTGTGAGACACAGTGAAAGACACAAAGTGCACCAATCTTTATTCAATTTCCACCACCAGGAAGATAGGAAAACACCCGGGTGGCCAGTGACAAGCACTGCCCTTCACATCAAAGGGCAGTGCTGTGTGATCAAAGCAGTGAAGGGGTGGGTAGGGACTAAATCAAAATAGAGTTGGAGGGAGAAATGATGCACTCCACTCCCTGCGGCGCCCACCTCTCCCTGAACAACTCCAGGGTGTTGGTGGACACCGCGTGCTCCTTCTCCAAGGACACCCGGGCTCTAACGTAACCGCGGAAGAGGGGCAGGCAGTCGGCCCTAACGACCCCCTCCACGGCCCGCTGCCTGGACCTGTTGATGGCCAGTTTGGCCAGGCCCAGGAGCAGACCCACGAGGAGGTCTTCAGACCTGCCCTCCTTCCTCCGTACCGGGTGCCCAAAGATCAGGAGCGTGGGACTGAAGTGCAGCCAAAAACAGAGGAGAAGGTTTTTCAGGAAATCAAAAAGGGAGTGCAAACGCCCACACCCAATATACACGTGGTCCACGGACTCCACAGCGCCACAGAACAAGCAGTTGGGCTGGGAGTCCGTGAACCACCGCAATCTGCGGTTGCAGGGGACTGCTGCGTGCAGCACCCTCCACCCCAGATCCCCGAGAGAAAGGGGGAGGACTCCCGCGTAGAGAGCCCTCCACTGGGGATCCCCACCGCCCGGTGGCAAATGGGCACGCCAAGGCGTGTCCGGACGGTGGATGAGGGAGAAGAGGTGGATGGTGTGCAGCAGCAGTCGGTACAGGGCTCTCCTTTTCACCTCCCTAAACAAAACACAATTAAAATTCCGGAGGCGGCTCAGGTTGTGGGGCACAGGCTCCCGCGGGAAGTACGGGACCTTGGGGCCAATGTGAAATTCCGTCCGGGCTGGGGTGAGCGCGGACGGGATCCCACCGCACACCTGAGCGTCCTCCAACTGGTGCACTACGTCGGGTCCGAGCACCGCCGTTTTAAGGCGTCGGATGGCGGTGGCCACGTACTGGACGTCTACCGCTGCCCTGCCTGCTATGTCCTGCGGCAGCGTCCAGCCCAGGCCCCCGGCACCCAGCACGTCCCCGACCCTGGTCACCCTCGCCGCCGCGGCCCTCCCCTCCGACAGCCACTCGAACCCGCGAGTACGGAGGTGCGGATTCCTGAGCAACGGCTCCCTGACGACAGCCGCTACTCCAGCCGGAGGGTAGGCGCGACGCGATTCGACCATGTTCCAGACAGTGATCAGGTCCTGGTAAAAGACAGGCAGCGTCTTGAGGGCGACCTCCAAACCGTCACGGTCGACGAACAGGAGCTGCGTGTCGTAGTTGAGGTTACGCACCTGGCGGAAAAAATACGTCGCCAGGGCGCACCACCTAGGAGGAGACTCGACGTAAAGGTATCGCCGCAAGGTCTGAAGGCGGAAGGTCGCGACCTGGGTGCGGACGCACACCAGCGACTGACCGCCCTCCTCAATAGGGAGACTCAGAACCTGCGCGGCGACCCAGTGCATCTTTTTGTCCCAGAAGAAATCGACCAACGTTCTCTGGATGTCAGCGACAAAGCCAGGAGGAGGGACCAAAGTGACCAGCCGGTACCACAGCATGGCGGCCACCAGCTGGTTTATGACCAGCACTCAACTCCTGTAAGATAGCACTCGGAGCAGTCCTGTCCAGCGGCCTAGGCGAGCCGAGACTTTGGCCTCCAGCTCCTGCCAGTTGGCCGGCCAGGATTCCTCAGCCGGGCCGAGGTAGACCCCCAGGTAGAGGAGATGGGTCGTACTCCAGCTGAACCCCCGTAACTCCTCCGGCAGAGAGTCCACCCGCCATGGACCAACCAGTAGTCCGGAACATTTGGCCCAGTTGATCCTGGCGGAAGACGCGACACCCCTGACCTTCTTTTTTTTTCTTCTTTCTTTTTTTTTCTTTATTCAAATTCCCACTCCTGTTTATATATATATTTTTTTTATTAACCCCCACACTACCGCCTAACTGCGGTAGTGCTTACCCCTGACCTTTTTTTTTTTTTCTTTTTTTTTTCTTTTTTTTTTTCTTTTTTTTTTCTTTTTGTTTATATATATATATTTTTTTTTAAATTCTTTATTTTTCCCCTTTAACCCCCACACTACCACCTAAGTGCGGTAGTGCTTATTTTATCCCCAGCACCCATGGTGTGTGTGTGCAGGTGTGAGACACAGTGGAAGACACAAAGTGCACCAATCTTTATTCAATTTCCACCACCAGGAAGACAGGAAAACACCCGGGTGGCCAGTGACAAACACTGCCCTTCACATCAAGGGACAGTGCTGTGTGATCAAAACAGTGAAGGGGAGGGTAGGGACTAAATCAAAATAGAGTTGGAGGGAGAAATGATGCACTCCACTCCCTGCGGCGCCCACCTCTCCCTGAACAACTCCAGGGTGTTGGTCGACACCGCGTGCTCCTTCTCCAAGGACACCCGGGCTCTAACGTAACCGCGGAAGAGGGGCAGGCAGTCGGCCCTAACAACCCCCTCCACGGCCCGCTGCCTGGACCTGTTGATGGCCAGCTTGGCCAGGCCCAGGAGCAGACCCACGAGGAGGTCTTCAGACCTGCCCTCCTTCCTCCGTACCGGGTGCCCAAAGATCAGGAGCGTGGGACTGAAGTGCAGCCAAAAACAGAGGAGAAGGTTTTTAAGGAAATCAAAAAGGGAGTGCAAACGCCCACACCCAATATATACATGGTCCACGGACTCCACAGCGCCACAGAACAAGCAGTTGGGCTGGGAGTCCGTGAACCACCGCAATCTGCGGTTGCAGGGGACTGCTGCGTGCAGCACCCTCCACCCCAGATCCCCGAGAGAAAGGGGGAGGACTCCCGCGTAGAGAGCCCTCCACTGGGGATCCCCACCGCCCGGTGGCAAATGGGCACGCCAAGGCGTGTCCGGACGGTGGATGAGGGAGAAGAGGTGGATGGTGTGCAGCAGCAGTCGGTACAGGGCTCTCCTTTTCACCTCCCTAAACAAAAACCAATTAAAATTCCGGAGGCGGCTCAGGTTGTGGGGCACAGGCTCCCGCGGGAAGTACGGGACCTTGGGGCCAATGTGAAATTCCGTCCGGGCTGGGGTGAGCGCGGACGGGATCCCACCGCACACCTGAGCGTCCTCCAACTGGTGCACTACGTCGGGTCCGAGCACCGCCGTTTTAAGGCGTCGGATGGCGGTGGCCACGTACTGGACGTCTACCGCTGCCCTGCCTGCTATGTCCTGCGGCAGCGTCCAGCCCAGGCCCCCGGCACCCAGCACGTCCCCGACCCTGGTCACCCTCGCCGCCGCGGCCCTCCCCTCCGACAGCCACTCGAACCCGCGAGTACGGAGGTGCGGATTCCTGAGCAACGGCTCCCTGACGACAGCCGCTACTCCAGCCGGAGGGTAGGCGCGACGCGATTCGACCATGTTCCAGACAGTGATCAGGTCCTGGTAAAAGACAGGCAGCGTCTTGAGGGCGACCTCCAAACCGTCACGGTCGACGAACAGGAGCTGCGTGTCGTAGTTGAGGTTACGCACCTGGCGGAAAAAATACGTCGCCAGGGCGCACCACCTAGGAGGAGGCTCGACGTAAAGGTATCGCCGCAAGGTCTGAAGGCGGAAGGTCGCGACCTGGGTGCGGACGCACACCAGCGACTGACCGCCCTCCTCAATAGGGAGACTCAGAACCTGCGCGGCGACCCAGTGCATCTTTTTGTCCCAGAAGAAATCGACCAACGTTCTCTGGATGTCAGCGACAAAGCCAGGAGGAGGGACCAAAGTGACCAGCCGGTACCACAGCATGGCGGCCACCAGCTGGTTTATGACCAGCACTCAACTCCTGTAAGATAGCACTCGGAGCAGTCCTGTCCAGCGGCCTAGGCGAGCCGAGACTTTGGCCTCCAGCTCCTGCCAGTTGGCCGGCCAGGATTCCTCAGCCGGGCCGAGGTAGACCCCCAGGTAGAGGAGATGGGTCGTACTCCAGCTGAACCCCCGTAACTCCTCCGGCAGAGAGTCCACCCGCCATGGACCAACCAGTAGTCCGGAACATTTGGCCCAGTTGATCCTGGCGGAAGACGCGACACCCCTGACCTTCTTTTTTTTTCTTCTTTCTTTTTTTTTCTTTATTCAAATTCCCACTCCTGTTTATATATATATTTTTTTTATTAACCCCCACACTACCGCCTAACTGCGGTAGTGCTTACCCCTGACCTTATCTGTCAGCCAGGGCTCCCTGATTGGGCCAAGTTAACAGCTCCAATCAGAGAACTCATAATCTATGAGGCTCACCTGGCTGACCTTGTTACAATCACAATATCAGGAATGCAGATGGTGTGCCCACCCAACATGGCTGATTGACCGTAACCAGCAATGGGGATATCAGCTTGAGAGGGGACATTGCCACTGAGGATATATTCTGCCAGTGGATCTACAGAATTTTTCAGGGGTATGACTGATCATATTTCTCTCAGGATTTGAGGTTATCTGGTATACATTGTCTCCCTGCCTCCAGTAATGTTATCATAAACTTGTGGTATGTCTCCTCTGAACCTTCAGGTCTATGTAGCAGTCTGTGAACTTTTCACATGTCCACGTACAGTAACTGCTAATGTTGCCTTCTGTATAGTTGTAAACCTCTGCTCCATCTATGTTAAAGCTTGTGATCTAAAATAGATTAGTTTTACAGATGAATAAGGACTGGTCCTAATTTTGAGAATAATGCACAGTATCTGTGGATACTACAGTGAATAGGAGAAAGTGAGGGCTGCAGATGCTGGAGATCAGAGCTGAAAATGTGTTGCTGGAAAAGCGCAGCAGGTCAGGCAGCATCCAAGGAACAAGAGAATCGACGTTTCGGGCATAATTCCTGAAGAAGGGCTTATGCCCGAAACGTCGATTCTCCTGTTCCTTGGATGCTGCCTGACCTGCTGCGCTTTTCCAGCAACACATTTTCAGCTACTACAGTGAATAGCCTGGATTATAACATGATAAATAGGAAATAATGTCTATTTAATCCTTTTGGTGGCCACAATCTGGCCTCTGTTTTGCAAAAGCTCTTTTATGGATTGATTAAGACTGCCAAAGTTGGGGATGAACTTTCCCACCGTGCTGTGCATCATCTGTGCACTTCAGTGCTGGAAGTTCACTGAAGGTTTTTATCTCTCTTGGATCTGCCATGGTGCCTTGTTCTTGGACAATATGTTCCATAAAGATAAACATCATTCTAAAGAACTGGCAGTTCTCATTTAGCTTAAGACCTGTGTTCTGAAGTGCCTTTCACTCTCAGGCCGGGTTCTTCAAACATTTTGCCATGCACTAGGCCATCATTCAAAGGGTTCCCTGATGCCCTTTAAAAAATCTTTGGCGCAGCCGGGTTCCAAATAGTAGATAGTTGAAGCAATACCACCCGAATGGTGTAATAAATATAGTCAGCATCATGACTCTTGGTGTCAGAGTATATGGCAGAGCTAATTCAAATTTGTGAAAATATTGCTCTCTGCCAATTTTGCTGAACTATCATCAACAGATAAACTAGGATGGATTTCCCTCCTTGTTCAAGTGAATTAAATCTACTCAGACTTTTAGCTCTCCATTCAGATGAGGAACAGTTATTAGACGTGATCACTGTTGTGTCAGTTCTGTTACTGATGATGTAACCCTGCCTTCTATCAAGCTGACTAACTGAGAATTTACTTTTCCTCTCAAAGGACGAGAACTTGCCTGGAAATGTACAGAGATAGTTGATATCTTTTTGCATAGTAACGTGATACTCTGCTTAAATCTCCCTGAAGGTTTGAATAGCTTTGGACATTTCATAGCTCAGCAAGGTGAATGCCCACCATCCACCCCCCGCCCCCCACCCCAAAGTTTGAGTTGCTGGATCAGTTTGAAATCTATCCCATTCAGCTCAATGGTTGTGTCACACATCACTATGGAAACTATCCTCAGTGTAAAGGTGGCACCTTGTCTTCACAAGATCTGGGTGGGTGGTCCCTCCTACTGATATAGTCACATTGATGGGACAAACCATACACAGGGATGGCAGCAGTGGTGTGTCTGGGAAACTATAAGGTGTGATTCTGTGAGGTTGTTGCTTCACCAATCTGTGGGACTACTCTGCTAATGTTTGGCACAATTCCCAGATGTCAGTAAGGAGAACATTATAGAGTCAGTGTGTATCATTGTCATTTCCTGTGTGCTCTGTCTGGTTTCATTACTTTTAACAAACTTTATAATGGTTATATACCACTGAGTGGCTTGCTTGTGCATTTTAGAATGAACAATATTTTGTGGATCTGGAGGCACATGTAGGCAAGACTAGGTGAGGATGGCGATTTTCCTTCTCTAAAGGACATCACTGAACAGATGGAATGTTACATCTATTGTAATAGTTTAATGGTCACTATTAGACTAGTTTTTAATCAAGTACTTATTAATTCAAAGTCTGCCTTGGTGGGATTTGAACTCATTTCTCCCAGAGCACTAGCCTGGGTCTTCAAAGCAATGAAACAATTACACCAACATCTCCTCCAATGCATCTCCCCTGTTCTATCAGTAAATTTATTTTCGGGCTAAATGCCATGGAGAATGCTTTAATAAATGCATTATGTTCTGTAGTTTTTCTTCCATGCTTTGTTTTGCCATAATATCAGCAAATGTGTGTGTAGCATATACCACAATAGGAGGGTGAAAGAATCTTAGAATACTTCAAATACTAGTCAGAAAAGGGCAGTACTCTAGTGAGGAAAAAGATAAAATTAGAACGCTTTGACAATAAGATTGAAAAATTGAAGTACTCATCCAGCTCATGATCATTCATTGATGTTGCAGCTCTAGTAGAGACTTGATGGTGCTGTTCCTTCACTTGTAAGTCTGAAGCTATAGAAACCAAAATAGTGCTGAAACAGTCACTTCTGGATCTCCCACTCCTGCGTTCATTGCGGGCCATCTGCATTATCAAACAGTCGGGGTATCAGTAAAGTCTCTATCAGTACTGCAATCCCAATAAATGATCATTGGGATTGCAGCACTGACTGACCTGGATGAGTACTTTGATTTTTCAGTCATAGAGTCACAGAGACGTACAGCATGGAAACCTACCATTCGGTCCAACCTGTCCATTCCGACCAGCTATCCCAACCCAATCTAGTCCCACCTGCCAGCACCCGGCCCATATCCCTCCAAACCCTTCCTATTCATATATCCATCCAACTGCCTCTTAAATGTTGCAATTGTACCAGCCTCTACCACTTCCTCTGGCAGCTCATTCCATACACGTGTGAAAACGTGCAGCACCCGGCCCATATCCCTCCAAACCCTTCCTATTCATATATCCATCCAACTGCCTCTTAAATGTTGCAATTGTACCAGCCTCTACCACTTCCTCTGGCAGCTCATTCCATACACGTGTGAAAACGTTGCCCCGTTTTATATCTTTCCCCTCTCACCCTAAACCTATGCCCTCTAGTTTTGGACTCCCCAAACCCAGGGAAAAGGCTTTGCCTATTTACCTGATCCATGCCCCTCATAATTTTGTAAACCTCTATAAGGTCACCCCTCAGCCTCCGACGCTCCAGGGAAAACAGCCCCAGCCTGTTCAGCCTCTCCCTGTAGCACAGATCCTCCAACCCTGGCAATATCCTTGTAAATCTTTTCTGAACCCTTTCAAGTTTCACAACATCTTTCTGATAGGAAGGAGACCAGAATTGCACACAATATTCCAACAGTGGCCTAACCTGTACAGCCGCAACATGACCTCCCAACTCCTGTACTCAATACTCTGACCAATAAAAGAAAGCATACCAAACGCCTTCTTCACTATCCTGTCTAACTGCGACTCCACTTTCAAGGAGATATGAACCTGCATTCCAAGGTCTCTTTGTTCAGCACACTCCCTAGGACCTTACCATTAAGTATATAAGTCCTGATAAGATTTGTTTTCCCAAAATGCAGCACCTTGCATTTATCTGAATTAAACTCCACCTGCCACTTCTCAACCCATTGGCCCATCTGGTCCAGATCCTGTTGTAATCTGAGGTAACCCTCTTTGCTGTCCACTACACCTCCAATTTTGGTGTCATCTGCACACTTACTAACTGTACCTCTTATGCTCGCATCCAAATCATTTATGTAAATGACAAAACTTAGAGGACACAGCACCGATCTTTGTGGCACTCCACTGGTCACAGGCCTCCAGTTTGAAAAACAACCCTCCACCACCACCCTCTGTCTTCTACCTTTGAACCAGTTCTGTATCCAAATGGCTAGTTCTCCCTGTATTCCATAACATCTAACCTTGCTAATCAGTGTCTCATGGGGAACCTTGTTGAATGCCTTACTGAAGTCCATATAGCTGACATCTACCGCTCTGCCCTCATCAATCCTCTTTGTTACTTCCTCAAAAAACTCAATCAAGTTTGTGAGAAATGATTTTCCATGCACAAAGCCATGTTGACTATCCCTAATCAGTCCTTGCCTTTCCAAATACATGTACATCCTGTCCCTCCGGATTCCCTCCAAAAACCTGCCCACCACCGACGTCTGGCTCACAGGTCTATAGTTCCCTGGCTTGTCCCACCCTTCTTAAAGAGTAGCACCACGTTAACCAACCTCCACTCTTCCGGCACCTCACCTGTGACTATCGATGATACAAATATCTCAGCAAGAGGCCCAGCAATCACTTCTCTAGCTTCCCACAGAGTTCTCGGGTACACCTGATCAGGTCCTGGGGATTTATCCACTTTTATGCGTTTCAAGACACCCAGCACTTTCTCCTCTGTAATCTGGACATTTTGCAAGATGTCACAATCTATTTCCCTACTTTCTATATTTTCCATATCCTTTTCCACAGTAAATACTGATGCAAAATACACATTTAGTATCTCCCCCATTTTCTGTGGCTCCACACAAAGGCCTCCTTGCTGGTCTTTGAGGGGCCCTATTCTCTCCCTAGTTACCCTTTTGTCCTTAATGTATTTGTAAAAACTCTTTGGATTCTCCCTAATTCTATTTGTCAAAGCTATCTCATGTCCCCTTTTTGCCCTCCTGATTTCCCTCTTAAATATACTCCTACTTCCTTTATGCTCTTCTAAGGATTCACTCGATCTATCCTGTCTATACCTGACATATGCTTTCTTCTTTTTCTTAACCAAACCCTCAAATATTTTAGTCATCCAGCACTCCCTATACCTACCAGCCTTCCCTTTCACCCTGACAGGAATGTACTTTCTCTGGATTCTCATTATCTCATTTCTGAAGGCTTCCCATTTTCCAGCTGTCCCTTTATCTGCAAACATCTGCCCCCAATCAGCTTTTGAAAGTTCTTGACCAATACTGTCAAAATTGGCCTTTCTCCAATTTAGAACTTCAACTTTTAAATCTGGTCTATCCTTTTCCATCGCTATTTTAAATCTAATAGAATTATGGTCGCTGGCCCTAAAGTGCTCCCCAACTCACACCTCAGTCACCTGCCCTGCCTTATTTACCAAAAGTCAAGTTTTGCACCTTCTCTTGTAGTTACATCCACATACTGAATCAGAAAATTGTCTTGTACACACTTAACAAATTCCTCTCCATCTAAACCCTTAACACTATGGCAGTCCCAGTCGATGTTTGGAAAGTTAAAATCCCCTACCATAACTACTCTATTATTCTTACAGATAGCTGAAATCTCCTTACAAGTTTGTTTCTCAATTTCCCTCTGACAATTAGGGGGTCTATAATACAATCCCAATAAGGTTATCATCCCTTTCTTATTTCTCAGTTCCACCCAAATAACTTCTCTGGATGTATTTCCAGGAATATCCTCCCTCAGCACAGATATAATGCTATTCCTTATCAAAAATGCAACCCCCACCCTCCTCTCTTGCCTCCCTTTCTATCCTTTCTGTAGCATTTGTATCCTGGAACATTAAGCTGCCAGTCCTGCTCATCCCTGAGCCATGTTTCTGTAATTGCTTTGATATCCCAGTCCCATGTTCCTAACCATGCCCTGAGTTCATCTGCCTTTCCTGTTCGGCCCCTTGCATTGAAATAAATGCAGTTTAATTTATTAGTCCTACCTTGTCCCTGCCTGTTTGACTCACTTCTGTTCTCAACTGTACCAGTTTCAGATTGATCTCTTTCCTCACTAGCTCCCTGGGTCCCCCATCCCTTTTACTAGTTTAAATCCTCCCAAGCAGTTCGAGCAAATCTCCCTGCCAGTATATTAGTCCCCTTCCAATTTAGGTGCAATCCATCCTTCTTGTACAGGTCACTTCTACCCCAAAAGAGATTCCAACGATCCAAAAATGTGAATCCTTCCCCCATATACCAGCTCCTCAGCCATGCATTCATCTGCTCTATCCTCCTATTCCTGCCCTCACTAGTTCATTGTACTGGGAGTAATCCAGATATTACTACTCTTGAGGACCTCCTTTTAAAATTTCTACCTAACTCTCTGTAATCTCCCTTCAGAATCTCAACCTTTTCCCTTCCAATGTCGTTGGTTCCAATGTGGACAATGTGGACCTCTTGCTGGCCCCTCTCCCCCGTGAGAACATTCTGCACCCTCTCTGAGATATCCTTGATCCTGGCACCAGGGAAACAACACACCATTCTGCTTTTTCGCTGCTGGCCACAGAAATGTCTGTCTGTACCTTGAACTAGAGAGTCTCCTAACAGAATTGATCTCTTGGAACCCGAGGTACCCCTCGTTGCATTAGAGCCAGTCTCAATACCAGAAATTTGGCTGTTTGTGCTATGTTCCCCTGAGAATCCATCACCCCCTACATTTTCCAAAATAGCATACCTGTTTGAAATGGGTATATCCACAAAAGACCCCTGCATTAGCTGTCTACCTCTCTTACCCTTCCTGGAGTTAACCCATCTATGTGGTTGTATCTGAGACTTCCCCCCTTCCTATAACTGTCATCCATCACATACTGTTGCTGTTGCAAATTCCTCATTGCTTCTGTCTCTCCAACTGATCAATTCGATCTGATAAGATTTGCAGCCAGCAGCATTTATTCCTCTCCAAACACTGCCCCAGGTTAAATTAATAGTTATGGTTTATATTTTAAGTTTAATCCAGAGACATATCTCCAAAAACACATAATTAAGGAAGAACCTACTCTACTCACTACTGCAAATTCTCTGTAGACCATCTCGTTGTCAAAGTGTTCAATTCTTTTTCTTTTTTCATTTCCAGAGTACTGATCTTTTGTCACTAAGTCTTTGAAGTAAGGTGAGATTCCTTCACCCTCTTTTTGTAATCTTCCTGCTCTGAAATCAATGTCTTTCAAGGTGCCTTCAGAAAAGCTTTTCTTTTCTCTGCTTTTTCCTGTCTTCAGAATCTTATTTTTTTCTCAGCTGCACCTTTGAAATTTTTCAAGGTCTCCCCCTGCCTTTGATGTCTGCCCCTTTCAGTGAACCCCTTGGACTCTATTTTATCTTCACTTTTGGCGCTGGAGGTTTCTTTCCCAGCAGCCCCCATGTTTTACTGCTATTTATATATTGAAATGTTAGTCTGGATTATCCTGTGCTGTAGGTGTCTGTACAAACACTGTTTTGAAGGTTCTTGTTTTCCAACACTCCTTTATTTTCATCTGTACATAATAGGTTATCAAATGCTTCTCTCTGTTGTAGTATCTAAAAATTCTCTCTTCACACACTCATATATCATCAATTATATCATCATGATTTACAGCAATCTCATTAGACCACAATTTCTGACAGCCCCATAGTCCTGAGATCTGTGTACTTATTTAATTCAGGCCTCCTTAGTATCCTGATTTCAATTTTTCAAATAGCAATGGCCAATCCTTCAGTTGTCTAGGTCTTAAGCACTGACATTGTCTCCTTAAACTTGCTTATCGTTCTTTCTTCCATTGAGATGTTCTGTATAAGACTTTGACCATAAGTTTGGCTGGCTGGATTCTGGATAATCCAAGTTGTGGTTGTAAGAGCTACTCCTTTTTTTGAGGTATTTTGGGTGTTGGAGGTGATTTCCTCGAATTCCAGAAGCAGCAATTACTGTTTTATATGCTGTTGCATTGTTTTGGAACTTTAGGGGAAAAAAGGTCAAAACAATGGCACTTTAAAAAAGGAGAAAGACAGACAAAGGCAGCAACCTCATGGTCAGAGAAAAAAACCTATACTGCTGACTGACACAACAGTGAATCTGCACAGTTACTGCCTTTATTGTTTGAGTTCAAGTATCTCTGGACATTGGAGTGCATCTAGGAAAAATCAACAAACAATGAAATTTACAGCTGATCTTGAAGGAACCTGTGTTGGAGGGCTCACAGCACAGGAACAGATAAGAGCATCATTTTTTTTCTAAGTGTAGCCTTACTGTAAATCTACAATTGTGAGTAGAGAGGGTTCTTTCTTATGTTTTATTGCGATCTGCCTCTTGATTAAATTTAAAAAATATAAACCATAACTATTGTTAGTCTGGAGCATTTTTTTAGACCATTAAGACAGTGTTGAGACTGGTACAGTTGGAAAAAGGAGCACGTCAAACAGGGCTGGCAGGAACAAAGCAGAGAACAAGGTAGGACTGATAAATTGAACTGAATTTATTTCAATGCAAAAGACCAAACAGGGAAGGCAGATAAACTCAGGGATGGACAGGACTGGCAGCTTAATGTTCCAGGATATAAATGCTATAGGAAGGACAGAAAAGGGGGCAAGAGAGGTGGTGTAGTGGCGTTTTTGATAAGGGATAGAATTACAGATATACTTAGAGAGGATATTCCTGGGAATTCTTCCAGAGAGGTTATTTGGATGGAATTGAGAAATAGGAAAGGGATGTACTTTAGACCCTCCAATAGTCAGCGGGAAATTGAGAAACACATTTGTAAGGAAATCTCAGTTATCTGTACAAATAATAGGGTGGTTATGGCAGGGGATTGTAACTTTCCAAACATAGACTGGGACTGCCATAGTGTTAAGGGTTTAGAAGGAGAGGAATTTGTTAAGTGTGTACAAGAAAATTTTCTGAATCAGTATGTGAATATACCTACTAGAGAAGGTGCAAAACCTGACCTACTCTTGAGAAATAAGGCAGGGCAGGTGACTGAGGTGTCAGTGGGAGAGCACTTTGGGTCCAGCAACCATAATTTACTGGGTCTGTAGACTGTGAAAGAGCAATGATGAACTTCCTTTAATGGACTGATGTGTTCTTCCTGTTGGATGTGGGAGTTTCAGGACAGTTTCTATGTTATTGATTATTATGTCTGCAGAAAGCGTGTTTGGTTGCGAATCCCATCATATTGCGTGGATTGGTTGGAGTGGCAGTTAGAGGCAATAAGGAATTTACAGGAGGTAGGAGATATCATGGATGACAGTTATAGGAAGAGAGAAAAGCCACAGATACAATCAGATAAATGGGTTAACTCCAGGATAGGTAGGAAAGGTAGGCAGGAGTCTCCTGTAGCAATCCCCATCTCAAGCAATTATGCTGTTTTGGAAAATGTAGGGGTGATGGAGTCTTAGGAAAATGTAGCGCAATCAGGGATATGTTGGATTCCAATCAGTAAATTGTTAGGGGACTCTAGTCAGCGGCACAAATGTTTCTGTGGCCAACACTGAAAAATCAGAATGGTGTGTTGCCTCCCTGATGCCAGGCTCAAGGATATCTCTGAGAGAGTGCAAAATGTTCTCAAAGTGGAGAGGGACCAGCAGAAGGTGGTTGTTCACATTGGAACTAATGACATAGGAAGGGAACAATTGGGATTCTGAAGGGACAAAATAGAAAGTTAGGCAGGAATTTAAAAAGGTCCTCGAGGGTAGTAAGAACTGGATTATTCCTGGTGCTATGAGCTTGTGAGGGTAGGAAGAGGAGGATAGAGCAAATGAATATGTGGCTGAGGAGTTGGTGCAGGGGACAAAGATTCACATTTTTAGATTATTGGAATTTCTTCTAGAATTGCACCCTAATTAGAAGGGGACTAATATGCTGGCAGCGAGATTTGCGAGTGTTGCTCGGGAGGATTTAAACTAGTAAGGTGGGGGGAATAATAAGGAAAGAGATCAATCTGAGACTGGTACAGTTGGAAAAAGGAGCACGTCAAACAGGGCTGGCAGGAACAAAGCAGAGAACAAGGTAGGACTGATAAATTGAACTGAATTTATTTCAATGCAAAAGACCAAACAGGGAAGGCAGATAAACTCAGGGATGGACAGGACTGGCAGCTTAATGTTCCAGGATATAAATGCTATAGGAAGGACAGAAAAGGGGGCAAGAGAGGTGGTGTAGTGGCGTTTTTGATAAGGGATAGAATTACAGATATACTTAGAGAGGATATTCCTGGGAATTCTTCCAGAGAGGTTATTTGGATGGAATTGAGAAATAGGAAAGGGATGTACTTTAGACCCTCCAATAGTCAGCGGGAAATTGAGAAACACATTTGTAAGGAAATCTCAGTTATCTGTACAAATAATAGGGTGGTTATGGCAGGGGATTGTAACTTTCCAAACATAGACTGGGACTGCCATAGTGTTAAGGGTTTAGAAGGAGAGGAATTTGTTAAGTGTGTACAAGAAAATTTTCTGAATCAGTATGTGAATATACCTACTAGAGAAGGTGCAAAACCTGACCTACTCTTGAGAAATAAGGCAGGGCAGGTGACTGAGGTGTCAGTGGGAGAGCACTTTGGGTCCAGCAACCATAATTCTATTCGTTTTAAAATAGTGATGGAAAAGGATACACCAGATCTAAAAGTTAAAGTTCTAAATTGGAGAAAGGCCAATTTTGAAGATAATAGATAAGAACTTTCAAGTAGTTGATTTGGAGGTCAG
Source organism: Chiloscyllium plagiosum (assembly GCF_037043375.1). NCBI lineage: Eukaryota > Metazoa > Chordata > Chondrichthyes > Orectolobiformes > Hemiscylliidae > Chiloscyllium > Chiloscyllium plagiosum. Next base: position 85,597,540 of record NW_028270141.1, on the reverse strand, counting down.
ATGTTTGCAGAAAAGGGGACAGCTAAAAAATGGGAAGTTTTCAAAAATGATATAACGAGAGTCCAGAGACAGTATGTCCCTGTTAGGGTGAAAGGAAAGGCTGGTAGGTGTAGGGAATACTGGATGACTAAAGAAATTGAGGGTTTGGTTAAAAGGGTAATTAGGGAGAGAATAGGACCCCTCAAAGTTCAGCAAGGTGGCCTTTGGGTGGAGACGCAGGAGATGGAGGAGATACTAAACGAGTAGTTTGCATCAGTGTTTACAGTGGAGAAGGTCATGGAAGATACTGAATGTAAGGTAATAGATTGTGATATCTGGAAAAATGTCCATATTACAGAGGAAATGGTGCTGGGTGATTAAAATGCATAAAAGTGGATAAATCCCCAGGACCTAATCAGGTGTACCTAAGAATGCTGTGGGATTCTAGGGAAGTGATTACTGGTCTCAATGATAGTCACAGTTGAGTTGCTGGAAGACTGGAAGTTGGCTAACATAGTACCACTATTTAAGAAAGGTGGTAAGGAAATGCCAGGAAACTATAGACCGGTGAGCCTGACATCATTGGTAGGCAAGTTGTTGGAGGGAATCCTGAAGGACAGTATTTACATGCATTTGGAAAGGCAAGGACTGACGATGGATAGTCAAAATGGCTTTGTGCATGGGACATCATGTCTCATGAACTTGATTGTGTTTTTTGAAGAAACGAAGAGGATTGATGAGGTCAGAGTGGTGGACATGATCTATATGGACTTCAGCAAGATGTTCAACAACATTCCTCATGGTAGATTGATTAGCAAAGTTAGATCTCATGGAATATAGGGAGAAGTAGCCATTTTGAGACAGAACTGGCTTGAAGGTAGAAGACAGAGGGTGGTAGTGGTGGATGGTTGCTTTTCAGACTGGAGGCCTGTGACTAATGGTGTGCCACAAGGATCGGTACTGGGTCCATTGTTTTTCATCATTTATATAAATGATTTTGATGTAAACATAGGAGGTATAGTTAATAAGTTTGCAGATTACACCAAAATTGGATGTGTAGTGGACAGTGAAGGAGGTTACCTCAGAGTACAATGGGATCTTGATCAGATGGGCCAATGGGCTGAGGAGTGGCAGATGGAGTTTAATTTAGATAAATGCAAGGTGCTGTATTTTGGAAAGGCAAATCAGAACAGGACTTATACACTTAATGGTAAGGTCCTAGGGAGTGTTGCTGAACAAAGAGACCTTGGAGTGCAGGTTCATAGCTCCTTGAAAGCAGAGTTGCAGGTAGATAGGCTAGTGAAGAAGGCATTTGGTATGCTTTCCTTTATTGGTCAGAGCATTGAGTACAGGAGTTGGGAAGTCATGTTGCGGCTGTACAGGACATTGGTTAGGCCACTTTTGGAATATTGTGTGCAATTGTGGTCTCCTTCCTATCAGAAGGATGTTGTGAAACTTGAAAGGGTTCAGAAAAGATTTACAAGGGATGTTGCTAGGGTTGGAGGATTTGAGATACAGGGAAAGGCTGAACAGACTGGGGCTGTTTTCTCTGGAGCATCGGAGGCTGACCTTTTATAGAGGTTTATAAAATTATGAGGGGCATGGATAAGGTAAATAGACAAAGTCTTTTCCCTGGGGTGGGGGAGTCCAGAACTAGAGGACATAGGTTTAGGGCGAGAGGGGAAGATATAAAAGGGACCTAAGAGGCAATGTTTTCACAAGGAGGGTGGTGTGTGTATGGAATGAGCTGCCAGAAGAAGTGGTGGAGGCTGGTAGAATTACAACATTTAAAAGGGATCTGGATGGAGATGTGAATAGGAAGGGTGTAAATGGATAAGGGCCAAGTGCTGGCAGATGGGACTAAATTAGGTTAGGATATCTGGTTGGCATGGATGAGTTGGACCGAAATTTCTAAAGGAGATTGCCAAAAGTGGTCTCTTAAGCCTGTAGCTGAGTGCCTGTTTTCTTGCTTGACTTTGTTGATGGGGTATACTAGCTTGCTGAAGGTCTGAATTGAAACAAAAAAGATTTGGTTACTGAAACTGTAAAGCTGCACATTAAGGTGAAAAAATTCCCTCCGAGATATTGAGTTATGGAACACATTTTTTTGGAGCTTTTTAATTTTAATGTACAAAATCAAATATGAAGCTGATGTTTACATATTATTGATTGATACACAGCCCACATCACTTTAACAAAGTACATTGAAATCAGAGTAGGATCTAATGTGTTGTTGAACATGTCCAGACAATATGCAGTTACTCAGAACTGAAGCAGAAAACAATATATGCATCCAACAACCATAGAGGGCAACATGTTTCTACAAATACTATAATTTCAATTTAATCAACTGTTTGTCAGATCTATTCACTAAATATTGAAAAATACTTTTATTAATGTCTAAAATTAACATTTGCAAACTTTTTATTTTACTTTGCACAAGACAGTTGTTTTGTGTTGACTTTGTTCCCTTTTCACACTACTGTTCCCCTCCCATGCCTGGAAGCTTGAAGATGCCATGACATTACAAACCTTTCTCAGCAATCATGTTGGAAAATTCCACAATTAGCACTCAGCAAAATAATTTTCTCATCCTCAGCATTATAACAGTATTTAAAGTGAAATGCTTATTTTGTACCGATATTACAACAGAGTAGCAGGTTTCTAAGTAGACAACCCAGTCACCAACCACATAGCAATACAGTTGATACAGCTTAGTTGGATCATGGTTAATATAGTTCATTGGTCATAATTTCTAAGACATCGGTTTGGTTGCAATGTATATACATACAAGTAGTCTGTAGAACTTTGCTTTTTCACTTCATGAAAAAGCACATGGTAAACATTTTAAAAAATCCTGATAAACATACATGATCAAATAAAACACATCATTGCACTATTTGGGTGTGACTTTATTGTGATCAAAATGACGCACAGTTCTTCTGACTTTTTTCCCCTTTAAAACAAAAAATAATGGATCATCAAATAGTCTTCATTAATACAGTAGCTCCTGTATTAAATGGAATGACTTTACTTCCACCATTTTCACAATCAACAGGCCTGGACTATATTTAGACCGATTAATGCTACCCTTATAACCAGTAACACTGAAAGAGGATTTTTTTTTTTAAATGAAGTTATAATAGCTTTTTCAAAAATAAAACCATCAGCATAGCTGATTCTAAATGCACTTAAACAGTACAGAAACTTCTCTTACGGAGGTAACGCACAGTAGCCACACTAGAGACAAAACATGTGTTGCTTTGCAGAGGATCTTGCTTTTCTTCACAGGCTGAGGTAACAGCTTTTGCATGCTTATTCTTGTGTTATTGGTTCACTGGGTCTTGGAACAAGGGCTGCGGGAGGCCTCGGATAATAACCTATGAAACTCGGTTTATCTGGACAAAACCTGGGGAACTTGTGGTCAAGTGACAAGTCTGCAAAATTAAAAACAAAAAGAAGTAGTACCTGCGGCTAATTTGACAAATTACTTTCATAAAATCAGTTTTTGTAAACATAGAAGTTATGTGAGAAGAACAGTACAACACATCATAAACTGAAAAATAACAAATTTCTAACGAAAGCTCCCATATTGCTGAAATCAAATGTAACTACAAGACCATGATGGGGCTGTCACTTTACCAAGACATAATTCCATAAGCTGGATTCAATGATATACATGAACTTGCAGAGATGACATGGAATGAACCTACTTCAAGATGGTAAGGCAGTGGCAGAGTGGTAATGTGGACTATGAATCCAAAAGCTCCAGGGATACGGGTTTGAATTGCCCATGATCAAGATGCTTTAATTCAAATTCAGTAAAATCTAGGATTATTAAAAAAAAGGCTAGCTTAACAGCGACTCTTGTTGATTGCTGTAACAAGAAAATCTGGTTCACTGATGTCCTTTAGAGAAAGAAATATAATGGCCTTGTTTGGCCTACATAGAACAATGTATTTGACTCTCAACTGCCTCTGAATAAGCTACTTGGTTCAGGGACAAAAAGGAATAGGCAACAAATGCAACCTTGTCAGTGACACCCACATCACATGAGAAAATATAAAAAATGTTCCTTGTAAGCAAATTGGACAGAACACCCACAAAAACCATAAATACCCTTTCAAATCTTACTAGAACCTACAAATAACTATGTATCTTTTAATTGTTAAATGAAATCATCTTCTGTTAGCACCTTGTTTGTGTAACCACCAACCAAATCACTGACATCTATTACCTCACTTCTAATTGTTAGGAAATGTTATGGTGAATTATAGAAAGTCGAGCATGTGATAAAGCAAACAAAGCAATTGTTGCTTCTGTGTGGTTAGATTCCTTACTGTGTGAAAACAGGCCCTTCGGCTCAACAAGTCCACAGCGACCCTCCGAAGAGCAACCCACCCAGACCCATTTCCCTCTGACTAATGCACCTAATACTCTGGACAATTTAGCATGGCCATCCACCTGACCTGCACATCTTTGGATTGTGGGAGGAAACCGGAGCACCCAGAGGAAACCCACGCAGACACAGGGAGGATGTGCAAACTCCACACAGCCAGTCGCCTGAGGCTGGAATTGAACCTGGGTCCTGGCACTGTGAGGCTGCAGGCCTAACCACTAAGCCACCGTGCTGCTCTTATAAGAAGTGGAGAAGCAAAGGCACAATGACCCTTTCATCAAATGGACAGGCACTGCTGAGAGTGCTAAGATTGTTATTCTAAACATATGAACAAGAAGCAGCAGTAGGCTATTCAGTCATTCAAGGCAGTCATTCAGCTCAATTAGCAAGATCCTCTGATAATAACTCAACTTCATATTCCTGCCTACCACTGATAACTTTCACCCGTTTTGATTATCAAGCGACTCTCCAACTCTGCTTTAAGATATCCAAAGATTCTGCTTCCACTGCCTTTTCAGGAAGAGAGTTCGAAGATTCATGACTGTTTATGAGTCAAGATTTTATCTCATCGCTGTTTGAAATGGGCAACCCTGATTTTTAAACAGTGACATCTACTTGTAGATTCTCCCAGAAGTGCAAACATCTTTTCCATATCCATGCTTTCAAGGCCCTTCAGGATCTTATTGGTTAATCAAGTCACCTTTAACGCTCCAAACTCCATTAGATACAATCTTGGCCTGTCCAATCCTTTCTCATAAGATTCCAAAAGAGAAAATGCTGGAAAATCTCAGCAGGTCTGGCAGCATCTGTAAGGAGAGAAAAGAGCTGATGTTTTAAGTCTAACTGACCCTTTGTCAAAGCTAAAAAAAGGGAGAAATAGGGAGGTATTTATACAAGGCTGAGAGAAGGTGAGTCATGGCTCCAGAAGCAAAGGTAGCAATAACGAGGTGATAATGACAGTGCATAGAGAGTTTATAGGGAGATTAGGAGCTGTGAATGACCAAGGCTGAAGCCAGTGTTATGTGATGAATATGTGGGGGATGTGGGGGGGGATGTGGGGGGGGATGTGGGGGGGATGTGGGGGGTGGGGGGGGATGTGGGGGGTGGGGGGGGATGTGGGGGGATGTGGGGGGTGGGGGGGGATGTGGGGGGTGGGGGGGGATGTGGGGGGTGGGGGGGGGATGTGGGGGGTGGGGGGGGATGTGGGGGGTGGGGGGGGATGTGGGGGGTGGGGGGGGATGTGGGGGGTGGGGGGGGATGTGGGGGGTGATGTGGGGGGTGGGGGGAATGTGGGGGGTGGGGGGGATGTGGGGGGTGGGGGGGATGTGGGGGGTGGGGGGGATGTGGGGGGTGGGGGGGATGTGGGGGGTGGGGGGGGATGTGGGGGGTGGGGGTATGTGGGGGGTGGGGGTGTGTGGGGGGTGGGGGTATGTGGGGGGTGGGGGTATGTGGGGGGTGGGGGTGTGTGGGGGGTGGGGGATGTGGGGGGTGGGGGATGTGGGGGGTGGGGGATGTGGGGGATGTGGGGGGTGGGGGATGTGGGGGGTGGGGGATGTGGGGGGTGGAGGATGTGGGGGGTGGGGGATGTGGGGGGTGGGGGATGTAGGGGGTGGGGGATGTAGGGGGTGGGGGATGTGGGGGGTGGGGGGGATGAGAGGGATGAAGCAGAGGCAAAATGGAAAACAGGGAGAAGGGTAGCAAAGGGGGAAGAGGAGAGGAAAGAGGTGATGAGAGAGTGGGGAGCGAAAGAAAGAGAGACAATCAAGAAATAAGAGGTACGGAACAGTGAAAAATATATATATTAAAAAAATAAATGAAATAAAATTACGGAGCAGAATGAAAACAGGGGGCTCGAGATGGGATAATCACCTGAAGGTGTTGAATTCAATGTTGAGACCGGCAGGCTGTAACGTGCCTAGTCGGAAGATGAGATGCTGTTCCTCCAGTTTGCGTTGAGCTTCACTGGAACAGTGCAGCAGGCCAAGGACAGACATGTTGGCATGGGAGCAGGGTTGTGTGTTGAAGTGGCAAGCCACGGGAAGGTCCGGGACCTGATTGCGTACAGACCGAAGGTGCTCAGCAAAGCAATCACCCAGTCGGCGTTTTGTCACTCCGATATAGGGGAGACCACATTGGGGGCAACAGATGCAATAGACCAAATTGAAAGAGGTACAAGTGAAACGCTACTTAATCTGAAATGAGTGTTTGGGGCCTTGGATTGTGAGCATGGAAGAGGTTAGGGGCAGGTGTTGCACCTTCTACGATTGCATGGGAAGGTGCCGTGTGTGATGGAGGAGTGGGCTAGGTTGTCCTGGAGGGAACAATCTCTGTAGAATGCAGACAGGGGGAGGGAAGGGAAGATGTGTTTAGTGGTGGCGTCGTATTGGAGTTGGCGAAAATGGCTGAGGATTATTCTTTGCATGTGAAGGCTGGTGGTGAAAAGTGAGAATAAGGGGGACCCTATCCTTGTTCTGGGAGGTGAGGGAGGGGGTGAGGATCGTGGCACGGGAGATGGACTGCACGCTGTTGAGAGCCCTGTCAACAACTGTAGGTGGAAAGCCAAGATTGGAGAAGAAGGAGCACATATTAAGAGCACCACTTTGGAAAGTGACCTCATCGGAACAAATGCGGCGGAGGCGAAGGAGCTGAGAGAAGGGGACCTGCTGAGATTTTCCAGCATTTTCTCTTTTGGTTTCAGATTCCAGCATCTGCAGTAATTTGCTTTTATCTTTCTCATAAGATGGTCCACTCGCTTCTGGGATAAGTCTGGTAAATATTATCTGAACTGCTTTCAACACATTTCTATTCTTCCTTAAATACGGCGCCAAGAAGTAAAAACTAATAAAACTGATCAATGAGACATAATGGTCCAATTCATCTTGTATACTTCAAAATGGACCTACAGTATGACTAGTATTAGAGTATTACTAGTTTTTCCTCTTGGAGTGATCAATACTGTACACAGCCTGAAGTTTAACCTCCCTATTTTTATATTTGGTTCCTCTCACAATAATATTATTCTATTGACTTGCTGCACTTGCTCTTTTGTGATTCATGTACTGTGACACCCAAGTCTCTTGACAGCTCAGGGCTCTGCAAGTTCACATCATTTAAATGCTTCTTCTATATTCTCATACAAAATGAAAATTTTATGTGTTCCAATATCTTATTTCCTGTATCTTTGCCTGCTCATTGAACTCATATTTGCTTGCAGCCTTATGTTCTCTTCAGAATTTATTTTCCTATTTATCTTTGTGTCACTGGCAATTTTGCTAAACAGATCTTTTGCCCCTTCATCCAAGTCATTTATATAAATTGTGAACAGTCAAGATCCCAGCACCTGTGGCACACAACTTGTACATCCCACCAACTGAAAAAGACCCATTTATGCCTATTCTCTGCTTCATACAAGCCAGCTAAGTTTCTGTTCATGCCAATACACTACTCCTTACAGGATGAGTTTTTATTTTCTCCAATAACCGTCAATGTGTCATTTTATCAACATCTTCTGGAAATCTAAGTACAACACACCTTTTATCCACAACACATGTGCCTTCCTCAAAGAAATCCATAAATTGGTTGAACATGATTTCCCATTTACAAAACCATGTGGGTTCGGGGAGAAGGCAGGACAATGGGTTTGAGAATGTATCAGCCATGACTTGATAGGCTGAGTGGCCTAATTCTGCTCTTATCTTATGACTGATAGTCTTATGTTGACTCTGTCTGAATAAATCTTATTTAAATGCCCTGTTATAACTTCCTGGACAACAGCTTTTTGTTTCTTATGACAGTTAAGAACCTAATTGGCTTTCCTGCTTTCTGTCTCTCCCTTTCTGAACTGAGGAGCTATAATTGTTATCTTCCATTCTAATGGGACCTTTGCCAAATCCAAGGAGTTTTGGAAAATTAAAAGTAGCACATTATCTCATTAGCCAATCCTTTTAAGACCATAGTTCATCAGGACACTGTCACATTTCAGTTTGCAGCTCCAATAATTTACGAAGTACAAATTCTCTGATGATTTTCATTCATTTCTTCATCCCTCCCATGATTTATGGCTGCTTCTGGGAGCTAACTAATATCCTCTATGGGGAATGATAGTGATGAAAAATACCTGTTCATTTCATATGCTTTCTCTATTTTCTATTCTAAATGCTCCAGACTTACTTTCTATATCACTAATGCATACTTGATTAAATTCTTACTATTTTACATATTTATACAACTTTCCTAACAGTTTATAGTTCTGGTTGGCTTTTTCCTCTTTATCTGAGTCATTCTTCCTTATTTTAAAAATGAAAAAGTCTCTCAATCTGCTGACTTGCCACCTTTTTGCACAATTATATGCTGTTTTCCTTGAGTCTGATAATATCTTTAATCATTCTAAATAACTTAGGAATTTTTCTGACTTTTTGGTATGTATCTGTTCTATGTATTCTGAAATAAATGTCTACAACTGCACCTCTATTGAACCATCCTTTACCCTGGTTTGCCAATTCACTTTAGCCAATTCTGCTTTCATGCCCTCATAATTGTCCTTATTTAAGTCAATACAATGGTCTGGAACTCACTTCTCTCTCCCTTATACAATGTTTAATTCAATCATATTACAGTTGCTGCTACCTAGGGGCATTAATTAATCCTATCTTGTTACAAAATACCAAGTGTAGTAAACTAAGTTTAGATCTGAAGAAAACTCATAGCAGACTTCAACACTGTTTCTCTCTTCACAGATGTTACAGATTCTGTTGAGATTTTCCTGCATTTCTTTTAGTCTCCAATGCTCTCTGTTCACCTCCATAAATACTGTTTAAAAATGCTGAAAACATTCTATGAACTTTATCTAGGCTCAAAGTTTGTGCGAAGATTTGTAGCTCGGGTGCTCGTTGTTGTGGTTCTGTTCGCCGAGCTGGAAGTTTTTGTTGCAAACGTTTCGTCCCCTGGTTAGGCGACATCATCAGTGCTTGGGAGCCTCCTGCGAAGCGCTTCTTTGATGTTTCCTCCAGTGTTTATAGTGGTCTGTCTCTGCCGCTTCCGGTTGTCAGTTTCAGCTGTCCGCTGTAGTGGTTGGTATATTGGGTCCAGGTCGATGTATTTGTTGATGGAGTTTGTGGATGAATGCCATGCCTCTAGGAATTCCCTGGCTGTTCTCTGTCTGGCTTGCCCTATGATAGTAGTGTTGTCCCAGTCGAATTCATGTTGCTTGTTGTCTGCGTGTGTGGCTACTCTGGGTCAGATATGTCGATGACACGTTTGTAATCATTAAAAACACGGAAATAGAAAAAACACACCGGATCATCAACGCCACACTCACAGGAATCCGATTCACGAGAGAAGAAGAAAAGGATAGCCAACTCCCATTCCTAGACGTGATGGTACAGAGAACACCGAATGGAGAATTCACTACAAGAGTATACAGGAAAGCCACACACACAGACCAAGTCCTAAACTATGAAAGTAACCACCCCAACACACACAAACGAAGCTGCATCAGGACACTATTCAAAAGGGCCACAACACACTGCAGTACACCAGAACTGCAAAAAGAAGAAGAGGAACACCTATAACAAGGTATTCGCCAAAAACGGATACCCGCGCAACTTCATCAACAGATGCCTAAGAGAAAGACCACAGAACGAGGACATACCACAACCAAAAGGACTAGCCACACTACCATACATCAGGAGCATCTCGGAACTGACAGCCAGACTACTGTGACCCCTAGGACTCATAACGGCACACAAACCAACAGCCACGCTCAGACAACAACTCACCAGAACGAAGGATCCGATACCCAACATGAGCAAAACAAATGTAGTGTACAAAATACCATGCAAGGACTGCACAAAACACTATATAGGACAAACAGGAAGACAGCTAACAATCCACATACATGAACATCAACTAGCCACGAAACGACACGACCAGCTATCCTTAGTAGCCACACACGCAGACAACAAGCAACATGAATTCGACTGGGACAACACTACTATCATAGGGCAAGCCAGACAGAGAACAGCCAGGGAATTCCTAGAGGCATGGCATTCATCCACAAACTCCATCAACAAACACATCGACCTGGACCCAATATACCAACCACTACAGCGGACAGCTGAAACTGACAACCGGAAGCGGCAGGGACAGACCACTATAAACACCGGAGGAAACATCAAAGAAGCGCTTCGCAGGAGGCTCCCAAGCACTGATGATGTCGCCTAGCCAGGGGACGAAACGTTTGCAACAAAAACTTTATCTAGGCTACCTCTGACCACCTGAATTTTTGAGCCCTTGTATCAATTAAAATATCTGATTATTATTGACTTGTTTCTTGAATAAGCTGTCATTATTTCTTTCTTCTCCATCCTAATGTGACTAATATGAGGGACATGTATACCTCCTCCACAAGTGACTTTTTGCTTTTATCATTTTACATCTCTACCAAACCACTTCCACCTCCTTTTTTCCTGAACTTACATCATAATGTTACATTGTGCTAATACCTTCAATAAGCAACACAGCCACTTCCTCACACCTTTTCTTAGCTTTCTGTCCTTCCTCAATGTCCTGTACCCTTCAATATTCAAGAACCAATTGCGGTCATTCTGCAGCCATGTCCCCAAAGTTGTCTAAATCACACTAATTTATTTCTATTTATGCTAACAATTCATCGGTTTTCTATTGATTATTGTGTGCATTCAGATACAGAGTCTTTAGTCTTTTTGTTTTTTTTCTTTTTGTAACCTCCAGTTTTATTTAATGACTGTTGATTTGTATTCTCTTTCTCTTCTTCTAAAGAACTGTTTCTCACTTTGCATATTAATATCTTTTGCTTTTTCTCTACTCTTTGATCCACTATGTCTTCCAAAATTTAATTCCTTGCCCCAATCATTTACTTGTAAATACTCTACTTCCCTAGTTATGCAGCTTGCAAGAACATCAGCTGCAGCATGGTTCAGCTGGTGACTGTCCAAGTGATACAGATTTCGCTTTCCACATATTGTGCGAAGCAATGCCCATGAACTGGAATCCATTTCTCCCAGACTACCTTTTGTGGCACCTATTCATCTCTGTAACGTGACTTGCTGTCTGCCAATTATTATGCTTCTTACTTTGGTACCGGGCTCTTCATAGTGCCTCTGCAGAACCTCTTGTTTTGACCAATCAATATCATTGGTATCTACATGGACCACAATGACTGTATTCTCCACTTTCCACTGTAAATTCCTTTCCAGCTCTGAGCAGATTTGCCAAACCTGGCATCAAGCAGACATCGCAGCCATTGGCACCCATGGTCTTTGCTGCAATCATTGACTCCATCCTCCTGACCCTTTGTTAGCACTACATCATTTTTGCTTCTTGTACCCTGGTGTAACTTGGCTCATCCACCCTACAGCCCTCAGTCTCACCAAAACAAGCTGAAAGCTGTCAAACTTGTTAGACAATTGCAAAGGCCGACGCTCCTGCACGCTAGGTCCTCTTACCTGCCTTACTAGCTGTCAAACTCTCTTGTCTGAGAACATGAGCAAAATCAGGACACCATATCGTCAGAGGTATGATCGCCTCCAGGTTCAAAGATTCCAGGAAATTTGTTTCCTTCCTTATACGTCACAATGTCTGTAGTTCAGCAACCTTTAGTTTGAGCTGAAGGTGCTTGAACTTTAAACACTTACCGCAGATATATTTGCCCTGGATCACACTGGCATTCAGGAGCTCCCACATACTGCAGCTGTGATATATTCCCTGTGCTGCCACCCTCAATGTGTTCCAAGTAGTTCCTTCATTTATTCTATTCTGTATTTCCTTCTCTTTTTGTATATTATTAGCCTTACCACCAGTTGCTAAGTGAATCACTTCCCAGCCACTCATCAAATAATTAGCTATTTCTCTTATGGCAGAGTAAGAACCAATTCTTGAGGCTGTAAGTGTTAGAAAAAGGAAATAAAAACAAAAACAAAGGAGCACCTTTCCCTAAATCACCCAATTCCCAGCACTTTATTGCAATCTGCATTCAAATGCATAATCATACTAAGTTGGCTAGCGTATTAGCCATATGTTATTAACACAAAAGGCCTAGCTAACCAAGTTGCAGAGAAGCTGATTTTAGCTGGATCTTTGATTAATTAAGCCCAGCTGCTCCTTCACCAGTGACCTTGTTAAAACTCTGCTTAAGGCTGACATCTTTTAGCTAAACTTGAGGTTCAAGTAAATTGCCAACTACAAACAAATAAATTCAGATTTTTACAACAAGATTTATATTCTCTTACCAACTGCCACTAGTGCTGATTTTATTTTCAATGTTATGATAGTACAGGTCAAACAAAGCTATAGAGTACAATGCTGAGTTGTTTATTTCAATAGATGTTTTAGTTTGAATGAGAACTTACTGGAATGAATACTTTAGATAACGCGACTGTAACAATTTATTATTCTGTGTCTTGAAAACAAACAGGGGAAATAGGACATAAATTTGGTCTTAAAGTGCAGCTGTTCTTAAAACGTTTTAACCACACAAAAACGAATTGGCAGAGCTATCACTTGTAACCAATATCCAAATATATTCTCCATTAGTCATTTTCCTATCCATGGATAATGGCCAGTGTTTTATAATGCCTGGATGAGAGCAACTGAAAATCATTATATATCACTGTTTCACACATTAACTCACTAATAAGCAAGTTAGCCATCTAAGAACATCAATGATTTAATCTTTTTTTTGTAGCAAAATGACAAGTTTGTTTTAGTTGAATCAAAACCAAAATGAACTGATACATATTGGTGGAGAAAATTCAGCACCCATGCCACAAATCAAAATTATGTGCAGCCCCTTTTAAATATTAACTGCAAACTGTGGTAAGAATAGCAGTGGGGTTTGGTTTTGGAGGGAATAGATCAGGGGGAAGCAAAGCAAAATGGGACAGCAGTAGGCCAGATGACATAAGCAGGTCCAGTGAAAGTATCAAGACTCCAAGTGATACTACAAGAAAAATGTTTAAAGAAAGCAAATATTTATCTTTGCTGTATGGCCCTGTGTGGCTCCAAAAACATCAAATCTTATCACTACCCATTTCTCCAGTAGTTGAAACTGGATCCTAATATACTTAGTTTGGATGGGAGTGTTGTCAATCGATTTTAAAAGATGTGGTTAAAGTTTTGATCAAACAGTCAAATTTCCAATAGATATGCTCTCTGCTCTTCACTTGTTTTTCAGGCAATAAACAAATTCTGCCAGTTGTAAAGCCTCCTGCAGCCTCATCCTCTTTATCTTGTCCTAATCACCAGCAAGGAAATAATGTTCTAAGTAACTCCACAATTTAAAATGTTAATCAGCTATTTAATATTGGACATCTTTGCTCCAAACAGGTCATTGATTATATTACTGAACACATTTCATTGTATCTGTGGAGAGGTCTGAGCAAGTCAAGAAAAGCAATTCTTTCATTGGAAAGGAAATATGAGATTGCAGATCCAATTTCAGCAGAATGATTTCTACAGATGTGGGAAAACTTGAATGCAATTTTGCTAAGAATTAGATATGTCATCTTCCGAGTGACACTTTCTCTCAACCTTTCACATAATTTAAGGCTCTTCTTGCACCCTTAGTTCTAGTTTACGGATGATTATAGAATTTCGATTCATGACGAATTTTGTAATGCCCTTCTGCAAATTTGCAAATAATTTGAAAAGAATGTAACTGCATGGCCTGCCCAAATCAGAATTCATAATGACTGATCTGGCAAAGTACACTATGTATATTTAATTTAAAAATGGATTACACTGAGCAATAAGTGATGGATAACTTTTAAGCTGAAGATTTTAACTTTCTGTCTCCACTTGGCCAATAAATCCAACCCTAGATTTTTTTTGCTGCTTTCTGTCAGGATTACAAGAAGATGAAAAATAATTGTGAGGCAGGGTTTCTGAAAATGACAACTGAAACCTTATGTTAGAATAACAGGCTTATAGTTTTCTTGGTCATCAGTTTCCTGTACACTATTCCATTAGTTATTTAATCCCCTCACTGACTAATGAAAGACATTGCAGATGTAACACCCTGAGGATTTTCAGTCAATCAGCGAGCTTGTGAATTCAGAAATATATGTTATAGAAAAGGTAATGGAGTGAGAGGAAACATGAAAGGAACAGAAAAGCGACGAAAGAGGAAAGAAATGTAAGGTTTCTTAAGATCTGAGAACAAGTGTGAGGATGCCACAAAAACTCACTTCCCTTTATAAAAAGTTGTCATTATGGAGAACTAGATGGAGACCTGTTGTAATGTGCTGCTACACATCCAGCACCAAAAAATGCTTCTTGAATCTGCTGGACATCATTCCAAGAATAAAATTTTTTTTTTTAGATTACATTAGATTAGATTAGATTACATTAGTGTGGAAACAGGCCCTTCGGCCCAACATGTCCACACCGACCCGCCAAAGCGCAACCCACCCATACCCCTACATTTACCCCTTACCTAACACTACAGGCAATTTAGCATGGCCAATTCACCTGACCTGCACATCTTTGGACTGTGGGAGGAAACTGGAGCACCCGGAGGAAACCCACACAGACACGGGGAGAATGTGCAAACTCCACACAGTCAGTCGCCTGAGGCGGGAATTGAACCCGAGTCTCTGGCGCTGTGAGGCAGCAGTGCTAACCACTGTGGCACCGTGCCGCCCACGGTGGCATACATTACAGAAGGAGACCATTCCACCGAGCATACCTGTGGCAACTCCTTTAAAGAGCTATACAATTATGAGGTCAGAAATGGATATATCCATGAGTGATTGCATAACGTTCAGCATAACTTGCAACTTATAAGATACTGAAGGAGTTTGTGTCCACATGCAGCAAGACATAGACAACATCCAGGTTTCGGCAGATGTGGCGAGTAATATATAAATGCCAGACAATGGCCATGTCTAACAAGAGAGAATCAGAGTATCTTCCTTGTTGTTCAATGCCATTCTTGAATCCTCCATTATCATCATCACTGAGTTTGCATTTACGAGAAATTTAACTGCACAAGTCATATAATTTCTGTGAATACGAGAGCTGGTCAGAGGCTAGGAATTTGGTATTACATTACTTGTCTCCTGCTTTCCCAAAGCCTGTCTACTATCTGCAAAGCATAGGTCAGATGTCTGATGTAATATTCCCAATGTAATACTTGCCACTTGTCTGGATAGATGCAGCTCCAACATCACTCATGAAGTTTGATATCATCCAGGACAAAGCAGCCCGCTTGATTAGCCCCACATCCATACTTCAACATTTACTCCCTTCACCTCCATGCACAGTGGCAGCAGTACGTACCAGCTACAGTACATGACTTAGTGCAATAGCTCACCTCGGCTCCTTCAACAGCACCTTCCAAACCTGCGACGCTTAGAAGGGCAACACATTTAAGAGAACACCCAACTCAAATTCCCCTCTAAGTCATTAACTATCCTGGCTTGGTACCATATTGCTGTTCCTTCACTGTCACTCGGTCAAAATCCTGCAACTCCTCTCTTAACAGCACTGTTGGTAAACCTACACCTCGATGATGCAATGATTCAAGAATTGTGTGTCATTATGGAGGAGAAAATAGAAACAAGTGAAAGAAGTGTTTATCCATTCGCAAGTAAATATATTGCGATTAAATAGTTGCGAGCAGTCTAGTTCAAACTTACACAATTCCCATGGAGAGGAATAGAGTCAATGGCAGGGGATTGCTATTTGTAACAGGAACTGAAGACAATGGCTCTGATTTTCCCAATATTTAATTGGATAAAATTTCTAGTCATTCAATAATGATGTCAGATAAGCCATCTAATAATGAATCAACAGTAGAGAGGTTGTATTGAGGTAGATCTACGTCCGATAGACACTGAAAATATACAACACAAAAACCTTCAGGGGCGGCACGGTTTCTCAGTGGTTAGCACTGTTGCCTCACAGCGCCAGGGATCCAGGTTCAATTCCCAACTCGGGCAACTGTCTGTGTGGAGTTTGCACATTTTCCCTGTATCTGCGTGGGTTTCCTCCGGGTGCTCCGGTTTCCTCCCACAATCCAAAGATGTGCATGTCAGGTGAATTGACCACGCTAAATTGCCCATAGTGTTAGGCAATTAGTCAGGGGTCAGTATAGGGTAGGGGATTGAGTCTGAATGGGTTACTGTTTGGAGGGTTGGTGTGGACCTTTTGGGCCAAAGGGTCTGTTTCAATACTGTAGGGAGTCTCATCTTATCTCATACATGTGAAAGCTAATGCTGTGTTTTGGGATTATGTTACCAAAGACAGCAGGTAGACACAAAATAAGAGGGATCTCAGGATGGAACATGGGGAGACACCTGGTGTAATGGTGCAGGGGTGGGAAAGGAAACCACGGCAATGATATCCTGGCTATGATTAAACATATAATTAGGTGATGTAGTCTTAACCAGGTCAGTGGAAGTGGAGGGGCATTTAAAATGGATGGTGTTTTACACTGTGTTGAGAACGATAAAGAGGGAATATTTACTATAAACACAATTTCCTTTACTTTTATTTAAAATAAGACTCCTCTACTCACTGTTTTTGTCAATGACCTTAAACCAGATGGTTCTGGTCACTAACCCTTCTCGCAATGGAAGCATCATCTCTAAATCTATGATATAACATTTTGAACACCTCTACCAAATTATAGTTATAGAGATATACAGCACAGAAAAATGCCCTTTAGCCCATTGTGTCTGTACTGATCAAAAACAACCATCTAATTACTTCAATCTCATTTTCCACTTGGCCCATGACTTTGTATGCTTGGCATCACAAATTCACATCTAAATACTTGTTAAATGTTGAGGGATTTTGCCTCTACCACCCTTACGATCAATGAGTTCCAGATTCCACTCTGTGTGTGAAAATGTTTTTCCTCACATTACCTATAAATCTTCTGTCCCTTAAGTTAAATCCATTCCCTCTGGCCATTGATCTCTCCAAATGTCTCCTCATCCTTCATTCCAGAACAATAATTCCAGATTTTACAATGATTCCTAATAACTGAAGTTCCTCATCTCTGGTACCATTCTCATAAATCTCCCAGTAAGCTTTCTAAACTGTCAATATTCTTCCTAAAGCACTGTCCCAGAGTTGGACAGAGTACTCCTGCAGGATATAACTGATGATTTCTAAAGGTTTAGCATTACTTTGTCACACTTTTACTCTTGTTTATAAAGGATCCCATAGGCTTTATAATAGCCTTATAAACATGTCCTTCGACCTTCAAAGATTTCTGCAAGTAAAGTTTCAGGTCCCTCTGCTCCTTCATCCCATATAAAATGGCACCACTTGGTTTACATTATCTCGTCATTCTTCCTACAAAATGCATCACTGCACACTTCTGTGCTTTAAACTTTATCTCTCTACATTACTTGTTGATGTTTGCCTGAAATCTGCTTCTATTTTTCTCAATGTTTCTTACATTTCTGCAATTGATATCATCTGGAAACTCTGAAATTTTGCCCTGGGTGTCCATTTCCAGGACATTAATGTGTATCAATAATTGAAGTAAATTGGTTACTTATTGCAACCCCATCAGCAATTCAAGGCACAGAAAGCTCTCGTCCACAACCTATGATGGATATATGAAGGAAGTATGATGCCAACTCATGATTGAAAACTCAGTTTGTCCTCCAGTGATATTTCTCATTTTAAATGTATACCAGGCCTCCTCTCAGATTGTGCTGCTTGTTAAGCATCGGTAGTATAAATAAGAGTGGAAAAAAATGGCTCACGTAAATCAACAATTCAAAAGCTGTTTATACATTTCTCACAATAAGTTTCACATCCAAAACTTGATTTAGATTGAAAGATATTGTGTTCTACCTTCTGAATGTCATTCCTAACTGACAAAGCATCACTCCCTTAATACTGCACTGGAATGATAGTCTGGAATTTTGCGCTCAAGCAGTGGAGTGGGACTTGAAGCCTTATATGTGAGGAGTTGAGAATGCAGCCAATGGAGGCATGGCTAATACTGATGAAACTAAAAAATGCTATGATCACTGTCAATCACCCAATGTTACGCTCAATTTCCCCCATTGCTATTAACAATTCCAATTTATTTCCTATTGCCAGGCCTGGAACTGGACTTGAAATTACTCTAGGAATGTAAAAGTATGAAATACCAAATGTACCACACATTTCAATAAAGCTTTCTTAAAGAGATTTATGCAGTTTTCAATGTAATCATATTTAATACCCATGAAAGGTTTTCTCCATATACAGGGGCTGTAAATGAGAGACAGTTAATTCAATCCTGTACATAAAGAGCTGAAAACAAACTATATAGGGAAACTAGAGCGATTGATGCTGATTGATGACAATGATAATCAGGTTAAGTTAAAGTGTGAAGCCAAACCAGATGCTCTAACTGGGTGTATTAAAATTACACTGTTTGACAGGAAGTGAGCTACACACTGACTGCTTCAAAATGGGAAATTGCATACACATAACAAACACAATTTGCATTATTTTGTACTTCTAAAAATATTTCATGTCAAAAATAATTAAAATTGTCTCTTTACAAACTTGGAAACATCAGATTACAATATAAATTTGGCTGAAGAAGGCATTTAATTTGGAACCTGAACTTTTTTCTACTCTGTAGCCTTTGGCAAACACTGAGAAAAATTACAGAGCGAGCCCTAAAGCTGCATGCCTGCTTCAAGTTTCACTTCTTCCCTTGCAATCTTCTGGAATTCCCATATACTGTAGCATCTCCTCATTTGCCATAATGGTCGTGACGAGCTCTGCCTTATTGCTAAGAATCTCACCAGCAGGCTGAGTTACCAGTGTTCCAGGAAAATTGTTTTGAGCTGTAGGGGAAATCAGAGGGGCCCCACATTCCTGCCCTGTCACTTACTCCTCAGGGAGATACTTTTACATTTTGTTTTTCTTTTCACTTGCTTTTCCATGGCTCAGCTTTTGTCTAAAAAACTATTACATGTAAGATGAGACGAAGACCCAAGGGCACAGCCTTAGAGTAAAAGGAAGACCCTTTAGAATAAAGATAAGGAGAACCTTCTTTAGCCAGAGCGTAGTGAATCTGTGGAATTCATTGCCGCAGAGGGCTGTTGAGGCCAGGTCATTGAATATATTTAAGACCGAGATAGATAGGTTCTTGGTTGCCAAGGGGATCAAAGGTTATAGGGAGGTAGTGGGAAGATAGGGTTGCAAACCTATCAGCCATGATTGAATGGTGGAGCAGACTTGATGGGTTGAATGGCCTAATTTCTGCTCTGATGATCTTATTTTCCAGTTCTGGAAATAGTTCTGTGACCTGAAATATTAACCCCTTTGCACGCTCTATAGACGTTGTCAACCCTACTGTGTATTTCCAGCAGTTTTCATTTCAGATTGCCAGTATCTGTGGTATTTTGCTTTGCACCAAATTGTATGAAGATCTAAGATGTGACCTGACCACACAAGCAGCTCCTGGGACTTTAAATTCATTACTTGGAAACCACTAAGCATATTGTTTGTTTTCTTTCTATTACTCCAAATGAAATCCACACACCTCCCATTTTAATTTTGAAATACATAATTCCTTGTAATTGTCACTATTAAGCCTAATTTTAAAGTAATATTAAAGCCTCCCCTGCAAACTGAGGTTATTTATGCATTCTGGAAACAGGAAATCCAAAGGTTCCACGCCACACTCAATTCCATTTAAAACTTGCCTGAAACTACTCTCTGCTTCCTTTTTAGCCATGTTTAATCCATGTTCTTGCTTGGCCCTGGATACTGATAGACTTTAGTCGATGAACAAGTCTCCCACACCAGACCTTTTAAAACTTAGTACAATGTATTACATGAGGTATCCTCAAAAATGTCACTAAGGAGAGTCAGGCAAAATATTGCTTCTAAAGCTT
Organism: Chiloscyllium plagiosum; assembly: GCF_037043375.1. Taxonomy (NCBI): domain Eukaryota; kingdom Metazoa; phylum Chordata; class Chondrichthyes; order Orectolobiformes; family Hemiscylliidae; genus Chiloscyllium; species Chiloscyllium plagiosum. The sequence continues at coordinate 85,577,263 of NW_028270141.1, read as the reverse complement.
TGCTTGAACCATTCATTGAGACCTTCTGATGTAAGTTTTTAACTGGCAGGGTGGGATATAATAACAAAGCATTTAAAAATACGTAATATAATCAAGCGTCTTTACTTATCAAGTAGCCTTATGTGCAATGCCTTATAAAACGCCTTTAGAAATTCCAAATGTATTGCATCTAATATTCCTGTTTATTACCTCTTCAAAGAATTCAAATAAATTTGTCAGGCATGATTTTCCTTCCCTGAAGCCATGCTGACTCTTATAAGAGTCAGCCTATTATAAACGCCTATTATAAAAGGCGTTTTATAATAGCCATGCTCTGCTATTATATCCTTTATTATAAGCTCAAATATTTTCCCAATGACGGATGTTAACCTAATTAGCATATAATTACCTAGGGTGTAATCTTGTAGGCGTGAGAGTGACATGGAATGTGGTGAGACTTGTGATCGAATTGGATGAGAAGTTCAGTGAGGCTTATCTCGATACCGGGTGCAACACACTACATCTATTATTCATCGTGAAGCAACATGGCAAGTCTCTCATGAAGCAGCAACAAGTTAAGGGAAATTATATCTTATTAAACGCCTTATTAAAATCAAATCTTACATAATTAATATTCAGCTTCCTGTGTTACCAAACACCCTGAACAAGCCAGATGTTGAGAATTCTTGATATGTCAGTCAGAGTAGGCTTCTGCCAACCTCAGCTTGCCACTTGCTCCAAAGGGCATCCATGTTGGACACTAAGCACCAACATCCCAGAGCGTGAAGTTAGTGCTCCATGGGCACCAGAAGACATTCCACCACTGCACCATCCCATCCACCACAGTATCTACGTCCCTGCCCATAAAGCAGGGTGACAAATTTCCCTTGTATGCCATGTGTGGGGCAAATGTGAGGAACTGTGCAGGACACATCTGGACTGACAGTGCTTGTGAGGTGCACAACAGCCTTTTAAAACAGAGGTGTCAGAGCTCGGAATGCTAGTCAGTTCTGGGAAATCCCAACAACGGTGAGTTCTTCCAGGAATGGCACGTGAAGAGTTGAGAATGCTGCCAGTGGAGGCATGGCTAATACTGATGAAACTAAAAAGTGCTAAAGTTTGGGGTACAAGGAGACAAGGGGGCACCATAGGAGTGGGAGGGGTAGTTACTGAAGTGAATTTGGTACGATGAAAAAGTACTAGGCCTCATCGTGAAACAAAACCCTCTAAAAAACATGATAAAAATGGCACTTAACCAAAACATGTCAATCAGCCTTTTGTTTCCTCCCCTTTTTGAATAGGGTGCTACATTGTCAGTTTTCCAAACCTCTTGGACTTTTCTAGAATCTAAGGATTCTCAGATGATTACTAACCATGCATCCATCACCCCATAAGCTATTTTCTTTAATATCCTAGGATGCAACTCATCACATCTAAGGGACCTTTTGTCCTTTCGCCCCATACGTTTCCTGAAGTCTCTCAAGTCCAACCTTAAAACTTGCTGCTGTGACTAAGCTTTTGTTGGTGCGTTTTAAGATCTCTTCTGTGCTTCAGTACCAAATTATGCTTTGTAGCACTTTTGAAGTCAAGTTGTTATTATTTTGAAGTAGCTTTTCAGCTGGTACACATACGACTAATTGAAAAATTTCATCCCGAGGCTTTTTATGAGGCAATTCTCCAACTTCCTGTTGCTCCATATTTCCTGAAAGCTGTGCATCTTGTATTTCATCCACTGCCCAGATTCAAAGAACATGCGCACACAAAGGTGGAGATCTTTTGGCCCAGAGCACCTTTGCAGGATTGCAAATGATAACCAACTGCACCACTTATTTTACTCCAATGATCTTTGAAAAAGCACCAAATTAAGATGAAATATAATGTGCTACATTATGAATAGATCATGTTACCATTAAATATCCAAGAAACTGTTACTGTTACATGGTATGTTTTTGATTAGTGAATAACATATGGGAAACAGGTTGATTATTTGCTTAGAATTGACTATACTATTATATGCATACTAAACGTCTTCTATAACTGCATACATTAGTTTTTATTATAGTTTAATGTGCATAGTGGTTTCTTCATGGCTGCAGGCACTGAATGTAGCAAGGTGGTCAAGGATTTATAATATCAAAAATTGCAGAAATTATTGGGTTTATCTCCTCCATTCATCTCATAATTTGTCAAATTGATTTCACCTTGTAAATGTCATACAGTATCATAGACAGAACTGAATTTTTAAAATACCACTGAAATCTGGATTCAGTTACCCACTATCCCACTCATGCTCCAGGGGACTATGAGCTCATTTTGGAAACCTCATACTTTCAAACCATTCCGAGCCTGCACCACTTAATACAGGACATTTGTATACTATAACATATAAAAGAAGGGCTTAGATAGCTAAAATGAATGATACAAAGCATGCTTCAACATTCAAATAAAATATCAATCAAGTTATGTTTATTGTGTTACATCTATTATTTAAACTAAACTGTGCTAAGTATAGCTGATTTAAATGCTGTAGGGTCAATACAGACTGTGTTAAATCTGTAACTATTATGAGACTAAAACACTTTCTATTCAGAAAATTATGAAGAGTATAATACTAATTACACCAAAGAAGAGGTAAACTTTCTTATCCACAGTTTTATTTCCCTCATCTTCCCAGGGAAAAGTTAAAATGGTACAGTAATCAAGGCTGGAAAAATGCAGTTAAAAAAATTACTCACAGCCCAGACTGAGTATCACTGCCACAGCAAGTGGCCACAGGCCTAACGACAGAAATTCAGGGAAAATGCCCCAAAGAGATATTAATCAGAGGTTGCAGATCTGGGTCACTGCAAAGCCAATAATTAAGCTTTAACATTGAGCTGATTAAAAGTCAAAGCAAATCTTGCCTCATATGGACAGAGAGTTTGGGAGACATTATTCAGGCTCCCAAAAGTTTGGAGCTCCTTCATTAATGCCATGATATAGGTATATTCCCAAAGCGGAACTGGGGCTGCGACACTATGATCAAAGTTTCCAAACAAACTTGAAAATGTACGATATCCTTCATGCTCACTCACCCTCACCTCCTATCCCATTCAAGCCATCCTATACCAATCTACGTATCCAATAGAGCCCCTCATACCCTTAGAACCATGCTTTGCCAATTTACCCATTCTCCATTATCCTTGTGGTCCCTGTGTCACACCCCATTACCTATCAATCCATTCCAAGTAGTTTTTCAAATCCTTTGCACTATCCTATGCCCCCAATCAGCCCCATCGCATTTTATAGATCTTTTATGCCACCTCATAAACCCCATAAGACCAGTTTTTGCCCCTCTCTCTTGAAGCCAACTCACAATATCCACTGGGAAAGAAATACTCTCATTGATAACAAAAAAAAATCAATTTATCGAAATCCCTTCAACTAATCCATTATGGAAAGAAATGTTTTCATTTAATAGGCAGTTGGGGCTGCCGATCAGCAGGCAGCTCATTGTGAAATAATATTTGGGAAAACAACCATGCAGCAGAAATCCTATAATAACTTAAGTGAACTCAAGTAATTTATTTAAATATTGTTTTTTATGGCTGTTCTTTTTAACTCCATACATTTTCCTTTGGACAGTTTCTTGACAACTTTGGCAGTCTCAATCAATTTATGTACTTGTTAGACACAAGCATCTCTTCAGGAAAACTCCACTGGCCATTTCCCAGTGACTTACAGGACTCACTCAGTGAAAGCCAGATTGTACTACTGATCACCTTTCGTTCACTGTATTTGATGTAAAATATTTAAATATACAGGGAAAAATAAGCATTGCAATTTACTTTGCATTGGAAAGAATGCAATGGCAAATATACCACTAAACTATTATGGTGCTAGTGGAAATAATGAACTGATTTGCAATTCATTACAACTATTCTTAACTCCTCTTATCATTCTTTTGTTGAACATTACCCAATATCCAAAGTTCTTATCAAGTCATTCATAGAGTCATAGAGATGTACAGCATGGAAACAGACCCTTCGATCCAACTCATCCATACCAACCAGATATCCCAACTTAATCTAGTCCCACTTGCCAGTGCCTGGGTCATATCCCTCCAAACCCTTCCTATTCATATACACATCCAGATGCCTTTTAAATTTTGCAATTGTACTGGCCTCCAACACTTCCTCTGACAGCTCATCCCATACATGCACTACTCTCTGTGTAAAAACGTTGCCCCTCAGGTCCCTTTTATATCTTTTCCCTCTCACCATAAACCTATGCCACCTAGTTCTGGACTCCACCATCCCAGGGAAAAGACCTTGGCTATTTACCCTATCCATGCCCTTCATGATTTTATAAACCTCTCTAAGGTCACTCCTCAGCCTCCAACACTCCAGGGAAAACAGCTCCAGCCTGTTCAACCTCTCCTCATTAGGTTATCAAGTTGACAAACATCCAACAGAAACAACCGATATTCATCTACTACCTTTAACACAATAAAACACTACAAAGCACTTCATAGGAAAATTTTAAGAAAAATATAAAACCAAACCACATAAGCCAGGTGGATATAAAGCCAGATGGGCAAAAGCTTGTCAGAATAGTTTTAAGGAGAATCTTAAAGAGGGAAATTGAGGTAGCAATGTAGTGAGGCCTGAGTGAGGAATCCATTCAGGTCTCTGACTATAAGTATTAAAGACAACCTTTAGTAATAGCTATAATTAAACTTTCATTGATGAAAGCTATTTTGTGAAGAAAATATAACAAATACACACTTTACTATGGTTGATTGAAGCCTTAACACTTTCAGGGCCCACAGGGAGATACAGTTTCTAAGCATGTTCAGGTCAGGTTTGACCTCCTCATGTGAATAATTGCCTTAGTCAATTGTTTTTACCAGCAGCAAATTTTGCCCATATATACCATGATCTATCCATGTACAAAATTACAAATACACAGAAGATGTATTTGTAGGGCTGTTTTTAAAGCCAAAGACGTGAAAACATGTGGAGAACAACATGAATGAATGGAGGAGGGGAAGGAAAGCTGAATGACACATGAGAAAAGAAGCATCTTCAGTGATTTAGATGTTAATTTTTAATGGATTGGTATGCAATTGGATTGCAATTAAAGAGTCAATAAAATGTGTAGCTAGAAAAATGAAGTACAGAGGAGCAGGGAAATCGATGTTTCGGGAATGGGGAGGGGAAGTGGGTTTAGAAATAAATAGAGGGAGGGGAGTGGGGCTGCGGGAAGGGTGGGTGGGATGATGATAGGTGGATGCCCGTAGAGGATTATTGTGATCGGTCAGTGAGAAGGAAGATGAACAGGGATGTCAGGTCAAGGAGATGGGGAAGAGAAGGAGGGCTTAACATAGGGTAAGGCTGGGTGTGGGAGATTTTGAAGCTGGTGAACTCGATGTTGAAGCCATTGGACTGTAAGCTCCCGGGGCAGAATATGAGGTATTGTTTCTCCAGTTTACGTGAAGTCTCATTTCAACAAAGGAGGAGGCCCAGGATGGATATTTCACCAAGAGATTGGGAAGGGGATTTGAATCGGCTGGCAGCTGGAAGATGATGTTGATTGGAGCGCATAGAGCGCAGATGCTCCGCAAACCAGTCTCCAAGTCTGCGCTTGGGTCTCTTCGATGTAGGAAACCACATCGGGAGCAATGGATGCCATAAACAGGTTAGAAGTAGTGCAGGTGAATCTCTGGAATGATTGTTTAGGGTGTTGGGTGGAGGTTAGAGGGGAGGTGTAGGGGAAGGTGCTGCACTTGCAGGGAAAGATACCGGGTGTGGAGGAGAAATTGGTAGAGCGTTTGGAACTGACGAGGGAGTCATGGAGTGAGTGGTCCCTACTGAAAGCAGGTAGGGGTGGGGAAAGAAATATCTTTTTAGTGGTGAAGTCTGATTGCAGAAGGTAAAAATGTTGGAGGATGGTGCATTTAATTTGGAGATTGGTGAAGTAGTAAGAGAGGCCAAGGGGTGTCTATCCTTATTGTTGTTGGGGGAAGGGGATTTGAGGGCAGAGGTGTGGCAAATGGGAGATGTGGTTGAGGGCATTATTGATCATTGGTGAGAGGAAATTTCGGTCCTTGAAGTAGGACATCTGGATGTCCAGGATTGGAATCCCTTATCCTGGGAACAGATGTGGCCAAGCTGGGAGTATGAAATCACATTTTTGCAGGAGGGTGGACGAGAGGAGTTGTAGTTGGGGTAGCTGTGGGTTTGAAATGGATGACAGTGCAAAGATAGTTACTGGAGATGGAGATGGAGGGGTTCTGGAAGTGGAGGGAAGTGTCAGAGATGGTGAAGTGAATTTGACGGCAGGTTGGAAGGTGTTGGTGAAGTTGATGAACTGTTTGAAATCCTCAACCTGGTACCAGCACACTCATTGAAAGAAAGATTAACAAATCCTTTTGAATACAGATGGTGGCGTAGACATTGGGCCACAAATTTTGGCCAATAATGAACCTCTTGGACCCCTAATATAATGAGCAGGGAAACATACTCACTATGAGCTAGAAGAGCACAACCTGCCATATTGGTAACGGTTAACAAACAAAATCGGCACATAATGTCTCTGTCTGAAACAGAGACATTAGATTTGATTCTGGGCAATGAACCTGGCCAGGTGTTAGATTTGGAGGTAGGTGAGCACTTTGGTGATAATGACCACAATTCGGCTATGTTTACTTCAGTGATGGAAAGGGATAGGTATATAGCGCAGGACAAGAGTTACAGTTGGGGAAAGGCATTTATGATGCGATTAGGCAAGATTTAGAATGCATAGGATGGGGAAGAAAGCTGCAGGGGATGGGTACAATTGAAATGTGGAGCTTATTCAAGGACCAAATACTGTGTGTCCTTAATAAGTATGTACTGGTCAGGCAGGAAGGAGGTTGTTGAGCGCAGGAGCTGTGGTTTACTAAGGAAGTTGGATCTCTTGTCAAGAGGAAGAAGGTGGCTTATATTAGGATGAGATGTGATGGCTCAGTTAGGGCACTTGAGAGTTACAAGTTAGCCAGGAAAGATCCAAAGAGAGAGCTAAGAAAAGCCAGGAAGGGACATGAGAAGTCATTGGTGGATAGGATCAAAGGCTTTCTATCGGTATATCAGGAATAAAAGAATGACGAGAATAAGATTAGGACCAATCAAGCAAAGTATTGGGAAGTTGTGCTTGGAGTCAGAGGAGATAGGGGAAGTGCTAAATGAATACTTTTCATGAGTATTCACACTAGAAAAGGACAATGTGGTCGAGGAGAATACTGAGATACAGAATACTAGACTAGATGGGATTGGCTTTCTTTTTTTTGCAGCAGAGTGTGGTGGGAGCTGGGCGGAAGTGAAGGCGGAGCACAAAGCTGGTCGGGAAGGTACGTGATTGTTATTTGAGTGGGTGTGTTCTAGACCCCAGGTCCTACAAAGTAGGGCCTCCCTCCCACCTTCCTCCTCTAACCTAAATTAAAAGTCCACAGACTTTCCCCAAAAAGAGGGTCCAAGGAAGTTCCTGTGGATTGAAGAGTGAGGCTTTAGCTCAGGAGTCTTTGACAAGGAGGTTGAGTGAAGTGATTACGCCACAATTGAAGAGGGTGAAGACATGACTGCCAAGCTGGTTCAGTGTGCTACATGCTTGATGTGGAAGGTCAACGACTCTGGTGTGTCTGGCTCGTATAAGTGTGGAAAGTGTGTGCACATTCAGCTACTGACAGAGCATATTGCAGCACTGATGAAAGAACTCGAGGACTTTAGGCTCATCCGAGAGAACGAGATCTTTCTGGACAAGACCTTCAGCGAGGTTATTACACTGACCACACCAGAAAAAAACAGAAGAGAGCAGACGATGAGGAAGGCATAGAGGAGACAGGTGCAAGAGACCCCGGGGGAAGTACCTGTCAGGAACAAGTTGAATCTTTAGGAAACAGTAGAGACGGATGACATTGCCAGTCCACGAGGCGGCCAGGTCTGTCAATCAAAAGTTGGCGTGGAGGCTGAGCGGAAGAGTCGGACATCGCACAGAGCCGTGGTAATAGCGGACTCCATAGTGAGAGGAACTGACCGGGGTTTTTGTGGCAGCAGGCGGGACTTAAAGATGGTGTGTTGCCTTCCTGGTGCCAGGGTTAAAGACATCACAGACAAAGTGCAGGAAATCCTCAAGGACGAAGGTGAAGAGCCAGAGGTGGTGGTACATGTTGGCCCAAATGATGTCGGGAAGAAGAGGAGGAGCATACTACAGCGGGACTTCGGAGAACTAGGAAGAAGGCTGAAAAGCAGGACGTCCAAGGTGGTTATCTCTCGTTTGCTTCCAGTTCCTCGGGCTGGTGAGGCCAGAAACAGGGAGATAATGGACTTGAAAGTGTGGTTGGGGAACTGGTGCAGGAAGCAAGGATTTAAATTCTTGGATCACTGAGGTATGTTTTGTGGTAAACATAAATTATACAAGAGAGACGGTTTGCACCTTAATAGGTTAGGGACCAGCATTCTGGCAGGCAGGTTTGCTACTGCAACACAGCTACGTTCAAACTAAGTAGTGGGGGGGAGGGGACAAACTAGATGTTTAAGGAGGAAATTGAAGGGAAAGTTAGAACAAGGGAAAGTCAAGAAAGACAACTGTATCAATGAGGCAGAAAACTCAGAAAGGGATCATGCTGTAAGGTTGAGTAAAACAGGAGTTTATGGGAAGGGTGAGGGCAGTAACAAATTAAAAATACTATACATGAATGCACGAAGCATTAGAAATAAGATGGATGAGCTTGAGGCTCTTTTGGAAATTGGCAGATACGATATTGTGGGGATAACTGAGACGTGGCTTCAAGTGGACAGGGCCTGGGAAATGAATATTCAAGACTACACGTGCTATCGTAAGGACAGACTGACGGGCAGAGGGGGTGGGGTGGCCATGTTGGTAAGGGAGGATATTCAGTCCCTTGCACGGGGGGACCTAGAATCAGAGGATATAGAGTCAGTGTGGATAGAGCAGAGAAATTCTAAGGGTAAAAAGACCCTCTTGGGAGTTATCTACAGGCCCCCAAACAGTAGTCTTGATGTCGGATGTAAGTTGAATCAGGAGCTGAAATTGGCCTGTCGCAAAGATGTTACTACAGTTGTTATGGGGGATTTCAACAGGCAGGTAGACTGGGAGAATCAGGATGGTATTGGACCTTAAGAAAGAGACTTTGTGGAGTGCCTCCGAGATGGATTCTTAGAACAGCTGGTGCTGGAGTTTACCAGGGAGAAGGCAATTCTGGATCTGGTATTGTGCAACGAACCAGAATTGATCAGGGACCTCGAAGTGAAGGAGCCATTGGGAAGTAGTGACCATAATGCAATAAGCTTCAATCTGCAATTTGAGATGGAGAGGGTACAATCGGAAGTGACAATATTTCTGTTGAATAAAGGGAACTATGGAGCTATGAGGGAGGAGCTGGCCAAAGTTCAATGGTGCAATACCTTAGCAGGGATGACAATGGAGGAATGATGGCAGATATTTCTGTGTATAATGCAGAAGATGCAGGATCAGTTCATTCCAAAAAGGAAGAAAGATCCTAGGAGGAGGCATGGGTGGCTGTGTTTGACGAGGGAAGTTAAGAAACATATAAAGTTAAAAGAGAAAAAGTATAACATAGCAAAGATAAGTGGGAAAACGGAGGACTGGGAAGCTTTTAAAGAACAACAGAGGATTACTAAGAAGGAAATACGCAGAGAAAAAATGAGATACGAAGGTAAACTGGCCAAAAATATAAAGGAGGATAGTAAAAGCTTTTTTAGGTATGTGAAAGGCAAAAAAATGGTTAAGACTAAAATTGGGCCCTTGAAGACAGAAACAGAGGAATATATTACAGGGAACAAAGAAATGGCAGAAGAATTGAATTGGTACTTCAGATCTGTGTTCACTGGGGAAAACACAAGCAATCTCCCTGAGGTAACAGTGGCTGAAGGACCTGAATTTAAGGGAATTTATATTTGCCAGGAATTGGTGTTGGAGAGACTGTTAGGTGTGAAGGTTGATAAGTCCCCGGGGCCTGATGGTCTGCATCCCAGGGTACTGAAGGAGGTGGTTCGAGAAATCATGGATGCGTTGGTGATTATTTTCCAGAGTTCGATAGATTCGGGATCAGTTCCTGCGGATTGGAGGGTGGCTAATGTTGTACCACTTTTTAAGAAAGGTGGGAGAGAGAAAGCAGGAAATTATAGACCAGTTAGTCTGACCTCAGTGGTGGGAAAGATGCTGGAGTCTATTATAAAGGATGAAATTACGGCACATCTGGATAGTAGTAATAGGATAGGTCAGAGACAGCATGGATTTATGAAGGGGAAATCATGTTTGACTAATCTTCTGGAATTTTTTGAGGATGTAACTCTGAAGATGGATGAGGGAGATCCAGTAGATGTAGTGTATCTGGACTTTCAGAAAGCTTTTGATAAAGTTCCACATAGGAGGTTAGTGAGCAAAATTAGGGCGCATGGTATTGGGGACAAAGTACTAACTTGGATTGAAAGTCGGTTGGCTGATAAGAAACAAAGAGTAGTGATAAACGGCTCCATTTCGGAATGGCAAGCAGTGACCAGTGGGGAACCGCAGGGATCAGTGCTGGGACCGCAGCTTTTTACAATATATGTTAATGATATAGAAGATGGTATTAGTAATAACATTAGCAAATTTGCTGATGATACTAAGCTGGGTGGCAGGGTGAAATGTGAGGAGGATGTTAGGAGATTACAGGGTGACCTGGACAGGTTAGGTAAGTGGTCAGATGCATGGCAGATGCAGTTTAATGTGGATAAATGTATAGTTATCCACTTTGGTGGCAAGAACAGGAAGGCAGATTACTACCTAAATGGAATCAATTTAGGTAAAGGGGCAGTACAAAGAGATCTGGGTGTTCTTGTACACCAGTCAATGAAGGTAAGCATGCAGGTACAGCAGGTAGTGAAGAAGGCTAATAGCATGCTGGTCTTCATAACAAGAGTATAGAAACAAAGAGGTTCTTCTGCAGCTGTACAGGGCCCTGGTGAGACCACACCTGGAGTACTGTGTGTAGTTCTGGTCTCCAAATTTGAGGAAAGACATTCTGGCTATTGAGGGAGTGCAGCGCAGGTTCACGAGGTCAATTCCTGGAATGGCAGGACTACCTTACGCTGAAAGACTGGAGCGACTGGGCTTGTATACCCTTGAGTTTAGAAGACTGAGAGGGGATCTGATTGAGACATATAAGATTATTAAAGGATTGGACACTCTGGAGGCAGGAAACATGTTTCTGCTGATGGGTGAGTGCCGAACCAGAGGACACAGCTTAAGAATACGGGGTAGACCATTTAGGACAGAGATGAGGAGAAACTTCTTCACCCAGAGAGTGGTGGCTGTGTGGAATGCTCTGCCCCAGAGGGCAGTGGAGGCCCAGTCTCTGGATTCATTTAAGAAAGAGTTGGATAGAGCTCTCAAGGATAGTGGAATCAAGGGTTATGGAGATAAGGCAGGAACAGGATACTAATTAAGGATGATCAGCCATAAGACCAGAAGACATAGGAGTGGAAGTAAGGCCATTCGGCCCATCGAGTCCACTCCGCCATTCAATCATGGCTGATGCGCATTTCAGCTCCACTTACCAGCGTTCTCCCCGATCAGCCATGATCATATTGAATGGTGGTGCAGGCTCGAAGGGCAGAATGGCCTACTCCTGCACCGATTGTCTATTGAGATGCTTAATGAGGAGGTGTTCACAATTCTGGAACGTGTAAAAACAGATAAGTACTCTGGGTCAGAAGGGATTTATTCTAGGATTCTCTGGGAGGCCAGGGAGGGGATTGCTGAGGCTTTGGCTTTGATCTTTATGTCGTCATTGTCTACAGGAATAGTGCCAGAAGACTTGAGGATAGCAAATGTTGTTCCCTTGTTCAAGAAGGGGAGTAGAGACAACCCTAGTAATTATAGACCAGTGAGCCTTGCTTCAGTTGTGGGTAAAGTGTTGGAAAGGCTTATAAGAGACAGGACTTATAATCATCTAGAAAGAAATAAGTAGGTCATGCCTCACAAATCTTATTGTGATCTTTGAGAAGGTGACCAAACTGGTGGATGAGGGCAAAGCAGTTGATGTGGTGTATATGGATTTCAGTAAGGCGTTGGTTGAGGTTCCTCGCTGTAGGCTGTTGCACAAAATTTGGAGGCATGGGATGAATGAGCTGCCACAGGATGTGGTGGAGGCTGGTACAATTGCAACATTTAAAAGGCATTTGGATGGGTATATGAATAGGAAGGGTTTGGAGGGATATGGGCCGGGTGCTGGCAGGTGGGACTAGATTGGGTTGGGATATCTGGTCGGCATGGACAGGTTGGACCGAAGGATCTGTTTCCATGACTCTATGAAGGTGATTTGGTGGTTTGGATCAAAAATTGGCTAAGTGAAAGAAGACAGAGGGTGGTGGTTGATGGGAAATGTTCATCCTGGAGTTCAGTTACTAGTGGGGTACCACAAGGAACTGTGTTGGTTCCACTGTTGTTTGTCATTTTTATAAGTGACCTGGATTAGGTCAGAGAAGGATAGATCAATAAATATGTGGATGACACTAAGATTGGTGGAGTTGTGGATAGTGACGAAGGATGTTGTAGATTAGATAATTAGATTCCCTACAGTGTGGAAACAGGCCCTTCGGCCCAACCAGTCCACACCGACCCTCCGAAGAGCAACCCACCCAGACCCATTCCCCTCTGACTAATGTACCTAATACTATGGGTAATTTAGTATGGCCAATTCACCTAATTTGCACATTTTTTGGATTGTGGGAGGAAACTGGAGCACCTGGAGGAAAACCATGCAGACACGGGGAGAATGTGCAAACTCCACACAGTTGCCCGAGGCTGAATCAGACAGTCACCTGAGGCTGGAATCGAACCTGGGACCCTGGTGCTGTGAGGCAGCAGTGCGAACCACTGAGCCACCATGCTGCTCCACGGTTACAGAGAGATGACAAATAAGCTGCAGAGCTGGAATGAGAGGTGGCAAATGGAGTTTAATGCAGAAAAGTGTGAGATGATTCATTTTGGAAGGTGTAACAGGAATGCAAAGTACTGGGCTAATGGTTAGATTCTTGGTAGATGAGTAGAGAGATCTCAGTGTCCAGGTACATAGATCCTTGAAAGTTGCCACCAGGTTGATAGGGTTGTTAAGAAGGCATATGGTGTGTTAGCTTTTATCAGTCGAGTGATTGGGTTTTGGAACCATGAGATCATGCTGCAGCCGTACAAAACTGTGGTGTGGCCCCATTTGGAGTGTTGTGTACAGTTCTGGTCACTGCATTATAGGATGGATGTGGAAGTTTTGGAAAGGGTTCAGAGGAGATTTACTAGGATGTTCCCTGGTAGGGATGGAAGGTCTTACGAGAAAAAGCTGAGGGACTTGAGACTGTTTTTATTAGAGAAAAAAACGTTGAAAGGTGACTTAATTGAGACAAATAAGATAATCAGAGGCTTAGAAATGTTGGACAGTGAGAGCCTTTTTCCTTGGATGGCGATGGCTAGCACAAGGGGGTATAGCTTTAAATTGAGGGATGATAGATATAGGTTAGATGTCAGTTTCTTTACTCAGAGAGCAGTAGGGATGTGGAATGCACTGCCTGCAACAGTAGTAGACTCGCCAACTTTAAGGGCATTTAAATGGTCATTGGGTCGGCATATGGACAAGAATGGAATAGTGAAGGTTTGGTGGGCTTCAGATTGGTTCCACAGGGTGGCGCAACTTCAAGGGCTGAAGGGCCTGTACTGCGCTGTAATGTTCTATCACCTGTGCCTTTCAATGCCCACACTGGGCATGCTAAGGTTTCAGGCCAATGTCGCTTTGAGCAGTCTGAAAGATCAGTCACCAGATTCTTGTGCAGATTACTTATAACAAGCAATGCGTTATCTTTAGAAGTCTTGACAGATTGCAAGATAGAAATCAGTATTACATGCCTCTTGGCCTCACAGATGCAGGAGATGCCTAAGAAGTGCAGTAAAAACATTTGAACAGACATGACAGAACAAGAAAATAGTACAAACTTTTCATTTAACTGAAGCATTTCTGATGTCTTAAAGGTGCAAAGAGTTCATAGAAAAATGCTGCACCACAGTTGCAGTAAAATAATTGGTATCGGTCTGCAACATGGGATCTAATATTTTACAAAACTTAATAAATGGTGAGGCTGTCCTGTTAATGTACAGTAGTTATGATCTTGGAAAAATCTAAAACTTTTTTATTTAAAACTGGCACTATAAATGACACTGATTGTTTTTGAATGTGCAACTAATGGTGATCATATAGCTTAGTCACCTTTCATGTCTGAGAAATATATCTTTGCTTTGTTGGTCAGGTATTGCTCAATCTACAACTGTGGGATGAATTGAGATAATTTTGAACAAAAGTCTGTGCTCCCATGGGTCCTACCTGTTTACCATAACATCAGCATTTCAGGGGATAGCTTTAATATTATGGTTACAGTACACTTGCTCCATTTACCACTACTGATCAATAGATTTAACTTCAAAAGAATTAAAGGGATAAGATACAAACTCATTCAGAGCTTCCAGTCAAAGCTGATCTATTTTTAAATAAAACAGAGCAGCAGAATCTGAAACAAGAACAGAAACTGCAAAAGAAAGTCAGCAGATCTGGTATCATCTGCAGAGAGAAAGCACAGTTAATGTTTTCAGTTCAGTGAGCCTTCTTTACAAGTTCAGTTGCTACCAGACTGCTGAGTTCTTTCAGCAATTTCTGATATATATTTAGCTGCGTCTAACTCGGCAAACAAGAGTCTTCGTCATAAGTGGGGTACATTTCTCCTCAACTGACTGACTGTTTTCTTCTGCTTCACATTCATTAAGCAGCTCAGATAGGGCTGCACAATGGACTAGCTGCAATGTGTCCACTATTTTAAATTCAATAGATTAGTGGACTTTAGCACTGTTGATCTTTCCCTGTTTCTTACCAGGAAAACACTGAAGTGAATTGTCACATCAGAAATGCTACCCTGGCTAAGATCGACTAATTTAATGTAAACTGGTAATGAAACTATGATGTCATGTTGATTGTTGCCTGGATACCATAGAATCATGGAAAATTACATAATTACATAATCACACTATTCGGCCTCAGCAACCTTTAAAAGGATTTACCTACTTGGTTGCATTCCTTTTTAAATTTCCACTAGCTTTAGGAATTTTGCTTTCAAGTATATATAGTTCCTTTTCAACAGCCTTAATGAAGTCTGGATCAGGATCAGGACACTGGAATTCTTTTTTGGGTTCAGGCCCCATTTGGGGCTATTTCTGTCAATCACTGGACCCCTTTTCACTTTGCATTCCACTTCCAAGTTCTACATTCACCTCTGCCCTCTCTCCTCCTGACCTGATGAGCTGGGAATCCCTTCCACCAAGCAAATTTGCCCACGTAAACTAGGTCCTGTTGACAAAAGATTGACATTCCATATACACATTGGCACAAAAGTGTAAATTGCAAAAGCAATTTCAAAGGGAACAACAATGTGTGCTGCATTAGGGAACAGATGCTGTTTGATTGGCAAGTGAATTCTGATTGGCCAAGACATACATCCCTCATGCCCAAATTCAATGTTTCTCTACTACTGAAGTCAGGCAAACTGAGTGACAATTCCTTGTCTTTCTCATTGTCTTTCCTTGAATTGGAGGATTAAATCACTATTTTCCAAATCCACAATGATTTTGAAGCCAAGGGAATTTTGAAAAAATTAAAACCAACATGTACATCATTTATGACGACCCTTATTTTAAAACTCAAAAATGCAGTCATCAGGTCCAGAGGATCTGTCAGTTTGTAGCCCCATTAATTTCTTTATCTTAATATTGGTTACATTATTTTTTATTTACACTTTTTAAAATAAATTTCTTCCTTTTATCTCTAGAGGACCCATCACTTTTGGATTTTTTTTTCTACCTTACATACTTGCAGAAACTCTTCCCATCCATTTTTATATTTCTTGCTGGATTACTTCTAAATTCTATACTCTCCTATTTCATCAATTTCTTCTTCACTGGTTATTAATTTCTGGGGGAGAAAGATGCTCAATCCTCAGGTTTATTATACTTTTGAAATATTGTGAACCCCCTCCTTTGATCCTTATGTGCGGTCCATTCATACCTGTGTAATTTAAATTGAAGATCTCAGTTTTGTACTGACAACAACCTACAGGTTTCTGTAAAAATAAAATTACTATTTGACTTTGTCTTATTACATATCATTAGAATTAAATAGTTTGTTCCTGAATGTACTGTGTTAGAAAACTGACTTGAATAAATTTCATGAACTCATCCTCCAAATTATTTTTGCTAATTTGGTTGGCCATTCTATAATGAAGCTTGAACTGACTATGTATTACATTATTACATATTTCTTTAACTTGCTGTCGAATGAAGTAAATGTGATTGGAGTGCATATAAATTACCCCCAGCCAGTGTTTTCTCTCCCTTGTATTTCTCAGTTTCCCCTATACGGATCTTGCAATGACCCATTGCTGCACTTTCTTTCTTACCTGCTATAGCCTGCAGGCTGGGAATGGCAATGGTGCTGTATGTATTAATATTGCTGGTGCACCATGTGTGCACCTGAGTTTCACCTTCACCCTCCAGTCCCGTGACACCATCCACAAAATAGGAGCCCCATTGTTCCGACACGACTGGCCACATCTTCTGCCTCTTGCTCTGGAAACAAAAAGATAAATGTATGAAAGGTGGAAAGACTCAAGAGATCATAAGGAATGATGGTCATGTCTGGCAATCATTTTCTTCTCTCACAGTTATCATTTTGAAAAATAATTACTTTTAATGTTATGGTTTAAAGTACATACATTTTACCCAGTTTAAATAAAATACAGCCCAAGCCAAGCGTAATTAATGTGCGAATGTACTAACTTTGAAGTTGCTTCCAAAAGACTACAAATAATAAACAAAACATTAGGTTGCCTTGGTAATACAATGTACACCTTAGATCATTGTGTTGGGGAGCCATTGGCCTAGGATTCTGGCAGTACTTCTGAGTGACCTGCATTTTCTATTTGAAAGCAGGTGGAGAAATATCAGAAAAGAGTGAAGCAGTAACCATACAAAGGTTCTAAGAAGGAAACAACAATGAGAAAATTATATATTATTTTATTTAAGTCAAGTAAACAAACTCACTGATTTGGAGAGGTACAGAATGCATATTATTTTCCCGTGAGCAAATGAAGATAAGTTGTATTGACTGAATGAGTATATCAGATTCTCGTTGTTGCTTGGTACGTTCACTTGTTGCAAAATTGAGTGGGCTGGCATCGAGTGGAGACTGAAGAAATGGATATGTCAATAATGTGAGTATTTAAACAATTTGGCAAGCGTACTTTGATTATTACAGCCTTGGTGCTATTATACAAACAGATATAGTGAAGTACGAGTCTACAACCATAAAATGAAGATGCTCAGGCAACTAACAGGATTGAGGTGCAATTGATCCTAAGAATTATTTTTGGGGCATATATTGTAACAGCAAGCAGGTTATGTTGGAGTTATACGAAACTTTGGTGAGGTCACAGATTGAGTACTGTATGCATTTCCGGTCACCTGACTATAGGAAGGATGCGGTTACACTGGAGGCAGTTCAGAGATGATTTGCCAGGATGTTGCCTAGGATGGAGCATTTCAGTTATGAAGAAGGGCTGGATAAGCTTGGGTTGTTTTCTTTGGATTAGACAAGGTTGAGCGAGGACCTGACTGAGGCGTATAAGATTATTAGGGCCATAAACAGGAGCAAGCTGTTCCTCTTTATTGAAGAGTCATGAACAAGAGGTTATAATTTGAGGACATTTTTTCATCCAAAGGGTGGTGGCAATCTGGAATGCACTGCCTGAGACAGTAGTTGAGGCAGGTAACCTCACAACCCTTAAAAAGTACTTGATACAACATCTGAAGTGCCATAACATACAAGGCTACAAGCCTAGTGTAGGAAAGTGGCAGCAGTGTAGGCAAGCCTATGGAGACCCTGCGGGAAGATTCAGGAAACTTTGTTCCTCACTCGAGTAGTAGAGTCAAGGGGCCGAACAGCATCTTTTATATGATTCTTATGATATCCATGGCTGACCTGAATTTGTGACAAAGACTCTCTCTGTTGTATGGTTTGGTAAAGAGTGTATCGGATGCTGAACTATGAGACTGAAGCTCGACTAATTCACATTTTAAAAATAATAAAGCTTAGTAAAGTTTACCTGAAAAAAGCAAGATAAAAATGTACCTGAAAGCTACCTCATATTCATCTAGAGAAACAGAGTGTAATATCATCCAATGTTGAGAATCTTGAAAGTTCTTTCATACTAAATATGGAAATTAAACAATGTTTACAGTTTAACAGGAGTTCTGGGTGTTACACCCAGTCATGATTACTATCTACAATAAAATTGTGATACACTTAACTGTGGCAAATAGGAAATACATGCTTGATGTAAAACAGATAGATGACTGATAACCTTTGACTTGGACTATTTTTGGATGCATTCGTTAGATTAATATCCTGCTCATCAGTTCAGTTGACTAGGTGACTGTGGTGCAGAATAAAGACAACAGCAAGGGTTGAATCCCTGTGCAGCTCATGACAGTTCATGAAGACCTGTCTCCTTCCTTAGGCTGTGAAATGCTTACCCCTAAGCTACACATAACCAACTCTCTTTAATGGAGAAATAGCAAAGGTTATTTGTGGCTTATGGCTCTATACCATTTGATACATGAAATGAAACAAAATCATCTGTATGATTTCTGAATATTTTTGAGTATTACACAAGCAAAATAATTAAATATAATCATTTACAATTACTTTTTGTTAAAAAATCAGTCCAAAGATGTATAAAGTTAATTTTATGAAGTATATGAAAATATAAAAGTGAGGAGAGTTCAATTTTCATGTTTTAGTAGAGAATAGGAATTCAGTGTAATATTTTACAGAATATACAGATCCCAAACTATTAACTCAGCATCTCGGGTTTTTCTCTTTGTGGCAGTACTTGGCAGGAAAGATTTCAACGTTTTTAAAACATGCCGCTGAAAATAATGGCTACTTCAAAGGTTTCCATCTAAGTTGGGAGAAATGAAACTAAAGTCATAAAATAAATCATTCAAATAGAATGCACCTCTCAAAGAACTCATCTTTGTTAACTCTGAAAGGTTTAAGAAAATAATCAGTCAAAATACTTACAATTCTTGACACTTGACATTATTTGTATGCATGATCATTTTTCTTTGTGAATTTATTGGGTAACATAAAAGACGATCTGCAGAATGTTCCATGATGTACATGCACAGAAGTAGTTCAATGACAATTGGTGATGGTGGTAACATTACTGTACAGCCACATAAACAGCTGAAAATGTATATTTTAACCCCGAGGCTGCCAGCAGATCCAAAACAAAAGACATTTTTCCCTGGACCAGAGTTTGATTATGCTTTCAGCTAAAAAAACTGTGCTACTGGGATGTTTTTTGAAACAGGAATATTAAATATTAAAAAAGATTGCTCATCCTGCCAACCTTTATTACTATTACTTCTCCATTTATGGGGTGTGTACAGAACACATAGTGTAGTAACATAATTCCTTGATCTATTTTTTTTCCCAATTGACATTATTTTACTACTTATGTTGAACTGTTAAAACCAATTTTTGTTATTTGTTCACGATCTGTGAATATCATGGGTAAGGGTCAGCATTTATTGCCCATCCTTAATTGTGCATGAGACAACGGTAGTGAACGATTTCCTTGAACCATTGTATATGTGCATTGTAGGTACATTCACACTGCTGTTAGACATTTTGACCCAGTAATAGAAAAGAAAGTCAGGAAAAATAATGCGCTTCTTTGAGGGGAACTTGCAGTTGAAGGCGTTTCCATGCATTCCCTACCCTCTCCTTCTAGGTTACAGATTTAAGAAGAGCTGTCAAAAGAATCTTGTCGATGATGTGGAGGAGGTGAATGTGTAAGGACATGGGAGAGCTCAAGACCTAAAGTTGTTGAATTCAATATTGAGTCCAGAAAGTTGCAGGGATCCCAAGTGGAAAATGAGGTGCTGTTCCTCCAGCTTACACTGAGCTTTGCTAGAGCACTGCAGCAAGCCCGAGACAGAGATGTTGGCCAGGGAACAGGGTGGTCTGTTGAAGTGGCAGACAATTAGAAGCTAACGGTCTTTTTTGCCAACAGAACATAAGTGTTCTGTGAAATGGTGACCCAGTCAATGCTTTATTTCCACAATGTGGAGGAGACCACATTGTGAGCAGTGAACGCAGTAGACTGGATTGTGTGAAGTGCAGAGGATCATTAGCCAGCATCTCCATCACCTCCAATGAGATGTCACCACCAGAAACATACTCCCATCCCATGCCAGCCTTCTGTAGGGACCATTCCCTCCGAGACACCCTGGTCCCACTCTTCCTTCACTCCCAAAACCTCCCCACAGCCCAACACCACCTTCTCCTGTAACTACCGAAGGTGTAAAACCTGTCTGTTTACTTCTTCCCTCCTCAGTATCTGAGGGCCCAAACACACCTTCCAGGTGAAGCAGTGTTGGATCTGCTCTTCACACAATCTAGCTGACTGCTTTCGGTGCTCATAATATGACCCCCTCTACATTTGGAAAAAGGAGTGTAGTTTAGGTGACCGCTTTGCTGAACATCTATGTTCTGTCCGCAAAAAAGACACCGAGTTTCTGGTTGCCTGCCACTTCAACACACCACCCTGTTCCCTGGCCAACATCTCTCTCTCAGGCTTGCTGCCGTGCTCCAGCAAAACTCAGTGTAAGCTGGAAGAACAGCACCTCATTTTCTGCTTGGGGACTCTGCAGCCTTCCAGATTCAATAGTAAGTTCAACAGCTTTAGGGCTTGTGCTCTCCCATGTTCTTACCCCCAATCCCACCATCCGGCCTTGTTATCACATGGTCTGCTAGTGCACACAACCCACTGTTAGCCACTAACAGTCCCCAATAACAGCTATTCATCCTCCTAGCTGGATCACTATCCACTCCTTTTTCTGCCTAACTGTTCTTTTCTCTCTTTGGGCTCTATCCCCACCTATCATTGACTCCTTTCCCCTCCCTATATTCTGCATATAAACTGACATTTTCCGAGCTACCATCAGTTCTGAGGAAGGGTCACTCGACCCAAAACGTTAATTCTGATTTGTCTCCACAGATGCAGCCAAACCTGCTGAATGTTTCCAACAATCCGCAATTCTTACTTGGTGAAATTCAGAGAATTGGGTATAAAGTCAATACACACTTCTAATAGCAGTTCTAATATGTCAATTATTCAGTTTGCTCTTTTTGTCCACACTCTTTGAGATAGCTCTTAGCACTGATTTGGATATTGCTTCTGCATGTACAATTGCCTTTTCACTTCTGTTCAGTCTAACAAAAGCTCAATTTCTATAAATAGCAAAATGCTGTGTTAAATACTATTACGCAGACTGTGATTCTCAAGTTAAGTCTTGTACAGCTGCCAAAGCAGCTACCATTCTACCGCTTGATGAACATGAATGTAAGATATAAACAGATTTGGAAAAATCAGTTCAATTAGCTGAGACTTGTCTCAAAAACATTGCAAATATTCTTGTGTGGATAAGCAGGGATACAGGATCAGGAAATGCTTGAACATATGAAGAAAATTCCTTATGTCATGTTGCAGAACCGAAAGCTGCTGCAAAACCTCCAGTTCTCTTTTTGAATCACTGGGATTTAGAAAAATGATGAAGTGATTCTGAAGAAACTGAAGGAATTAAATTTAGACAAAGCAGCTGCACAAGCTGTACAGTCATAATAATTTTGAATATGTAGCAATTGCTTAAATTTTCTACATGTCCCACAAATCCATGATAAAGGGAAGTAGGACGACAGAGAATATGTTAATATGGATAAAATTCATGAAACAGCAAATTTTACAAAGTCTGTGAATGGAATGTCTAATGGCCAAAACATTTTCTTTGTAATATGCTTTCTCATGTGCTTGCATTTTTCACAGTCGTTAAGAAATAACCCAATAACTCAGTAAACAGCTAATTTAGCGGGCATTAAAAGTACTTACGCAATTACAAATAATTTTGAACGAACCAAATACAAATCACTACAACCTTATCCAGCTGCTGGATATCAAGAATTAATAAATTAATACAAACTGTAATCCTTTGTCAGCTGAAGTGTTTTGACCTTGTTGTTTGTTACATAAATAAAATTAAGATGAAAGGAAAAAAAATCCACCTTATACACCTCAGGAACTTCTCAAAGTTATTTTTACAATTATTTTCTTCCTGAAGTACACTGGTTGTTTTTAATGGAGGCAAGTATAAGACCACAAAACCATCCGTGAAATGACTGGTCACTACGCTAACTGTGGTGACATTAAACAAAAAAGTGAAGAATTGCAGATGTTGGAATTCATAAACAAAACCAGAAAATGCTGAACAGAACTAAGCAAGTCTGTGGTGAGAAATCAGAGTTAACAGTTCATGTGTAGTGACCATTCTTCAGGACCGATTGTAGCTAGCAAAAGGTTGATATATATGCTGAATTTAAAAATCACACAACACCAGGTTATATTCCAACAGGTTTATTTGGAAGCACTAGCTTTTGGAGCGTTGGGGTGTGGGGATTGGGGTAAGGACATGGGGAAAGATGCTGAAGCCCTAAAATAACCAAACTCAATACTGAATCCTGAAGGCTGCGAGATGTCCAAGCTGAAAATTAGATGTTGCTCTTGTAGCTTGTGCACTTGGGGCACTGCAGCAAACCTGAGACAGAGAGTTCTGCCAGGAAACAGGGTGGTGTGTTGTAGTGGCATGCAATTGGAAGCTTGATATCATTTTTGTGAAAGAATGTAGGTGTTCGGCAAAGCAGTCATCCATTCTGTGTTTGGTGTCCCCAGTGTAAAGGGCACAGAAAATGGGGGACATACTAAATGAATATTTTGCATCAGTATTTACTGTGGAAAAGAATATGGAAGATATAGACTGTAGGGAAATAGATGGTGACATCTTGCAAAATGTCCAGATTACAGAGGATGAAGTGCTGGATGTCTTGAAACGGTTAAAGATGGATAAATCCCCAGGATCTGATCAGGTGTACCCGAGAACTCTGTGGGAAGCTAGAGAAGTGATTGCTGGGCCTCTTGCTGAGATATTTGTATCATCGATAGTCACAGGTGAGGTCTGGAAGACTGGAGGTTGGCAAATGTAGTGCCACTGTTTAAGAAGGGTGGTAAAGACAAGCCAGGGAACTATAGACCGGTGAGCCTGACCTCAGTGGTGGGCAAGTTGTTGGAGGGAATCCTGAGGGACAGGATGTACATGTATTTGGAAAGGCAAGAACTGATTAGGGATAGTCAACATGACTTTGTGCGTGGGAAATCATGTCTCACAAACTTGATTGAGTTTTTTGAAGAAGTAACAAAGAAGATGGATGAGGGCAGAGCGGTAGATATGATCTACATGGACTTCAGTAAGGCGTTTGACAAGGTTCCTCATGGGAGACTGATGAGTAAGGTGAGATCTTATGGAATAAAGGGAGAACTAGCCATTTGGATACAGAACTGGTTCAAAGGTAGAAGACAGGGTGGTGGTGGAGGGTTGTTTTTCAGACTGGAGGCCTGTGACCAGTGGAGTGCCACAAGGATCTGTTCTGGGCCCTCTACTTTTTGTCATTTACATAAATGATTTGGATGTGAGCGTAAGAGGTATAGTTAGTAAGTTTGCAGATGACACCAAAATTGGAGGTGTAGTGGACAGCAAAGAGGGTTACCTCAGATTACAACAGGATCTGGACCAGATGGGTCAATGGGCTGAGAAGTGGCAGATGGAGTTTAATTCAGATAAATGCGAGGTGCTGCATTTTGGGAAAGCAAATCTTAGCAGGATTTACACACTTAATGGTAAGGTCCTAGTGAGTGTTGCTGAACAAAGGGACCTTGGAGTGCAGGTTCATAGCTCCTTGAAAGTGGAGTCGCAATAGATTGGATAGTGAAGAAGGTGTTTGGTATGCTTTCCTTTATTGGTCAGAGTATTGAGTACAGGAGTTGGGAGGTCATGTTGTGGCTGTACAGGACATTGGTTAGGCCACTGTTGGAATATTGCGTGCAATTCTGGTCTCCTTCCTATCGGAAAGATATTGTGAAATTGAAAGGGTTCAGAAAAGATTTACAAGGATGTTGCCATGGTTGGAGGATTTGAGCTACAGGGAGAGGCTGAACATGCTGGGGCTGTTTTCCCTGGACTGTCGATGGTTGAGGGGTGACTTTATAGAGGTTTACAAAATTATGAGGGGCATGGATAGGGTAAATACGCAAAGTCTTTTCCTTGGGGTCGAGGAGTCCAGAACTAGAGAGCATAGGTTTATGGTGAGAGGGGAAAGATATAAAAGAGACCGAAGGGGCAACTTTTTCACACAGAGGGTGGTACACGTATGGAATGAGCTGCCAGAGGAGGTGGTGGAAGCTGGTACAATTGTAACATTTAAGAGGCATTTGGATGGGTATATGAATGGGAAGGGTTTGGAGGGATATGGGCCAGGTGCTGGCAGATGGGACTAGATTGGGTTGGGATATCTGGTCGGCTTGGACAGGTTGGACCGAAAGGTCTGTTTCCATGCTGTACATCTCTATGACTCTATGAGACCATATTGTGAGCAGCAAATATAGAAGCTTAGTTTAAGTGAAGTACAGGTAAATCGCTACTTCACGTGGAAGGTGTAGCTGGGGCCTTGGATACTGAGGAAGGAGGAAGTAAATGGGCAGATGTTACATGGTCAGTGATTCCAGGGGAAGGTGACATGGGGCTGTTGGTGTTGTGGACCAAGGTATCCTAGAGGGAATGATCCCTGTGGAATGCTGACAAGGGAAAAGATGGGGTGGGGAGGGGAGGTGGATGTGTGTCTGGTTGTGGCATCCTGCTGGAGGTGGCCAAAATGGCAGCTTATGATCCTTTCGGATGTGGATGTTGGAGGGTGGTAAGTGAGGACCGAAGGAACCCTACCACTGTTTTGGGAGGGAACAGAAGAGGTGAGGGCTGAAATACGAGAGATGGGCCAGATGTGACTGAGGGTCCTGTCAACGACAGTAATGGAGAAACGTTTATTGAGGAAGAAGATGGTTATTTTGGAGACCCCCTTGTAGAAGCTGGCAACATTGGAACAGACGCGACAGAGAAACTGGGAGAATGGAATGCAGTCTTTACACAAGGCATGGTGTGAGGATGTACAGTCCAGTTAACTGTGGGATTCAGTGAATATGTCATAAATATTGATGGCCAACCTACAGTAGTTGAGGAAGAGGTGTTGGGCCGGAACCCATTTCTCTATTACCAAGTGACCACTAGTATACACACAAATTACATGATTAGGAAGACAGGACATAACATCGAGGTACTACAATAATGCAGTACTTCCTCGGTGATTAAAAATCATTAAAATCTGGATTGAGCAAAATATGAATGGAGGTGTCTACTGGAAAGAAATATTCAGTGCTCAAATGTCCTGCAGTTTAAACCTTCCACTCTAACAGAGAGAAAGTTTCATCCTCTCAACCATCCCCAATTTAGATTTGAGAGATGAAGACAAACTACTTAACCAAAACTTGAGTGGTATAGGACAATTTATATTACTGAAGGACAAAATTCCTACATAGAATATATAAAACAACTCAAGCTAATGCTGTGAGGACATAGATTCAAATTGTATTATGACAGTTTAATTAAGAAATGCAGAGTTGAAAACCAGTTTAATAGTGACCAGGAAAACATTGCCAATTGTCATAAAAACCTATTTAGTTTGCTGTTGTCCTTGAAGGAAGGAAATCTGTTGTCCGTACTTTGTTTGGCCTACATGTGATGTCACAGCAATGTGTTGACTCTTCAATGTCCTCTGTTATGGCCTGACAAACCATTTAGTTGTATTAAACTGCTACAATGTCTAAAAAAAAGGAATGAAGTTGGACAGACAACTCAACATTGACCTAGGTACTGGAAGTAACAACAGCAAAGCCAGTCCTGTTGACCTGCAAAGTCCTCCTCACAACTAGCTGGGTGTGGGTGCCAAATTTGGGTGACCCAGTTGAACAGTTTGAGCAAGCAACAACTTGACATGGTCATACTTACAGAATCATATCTTCTAGCTGATGTCCCAGACACTATCATTTCAATCTATAAGTATGACCTGTCCCATGGGCAAGGCAGACTCATTAGAGTTGGCAGCAGTCAGGAAGGTTTGTCCCAATATCTCATAGCATCAGGTCCTCCCATTTCTCTGCCCCTGTTATCAACATCAGTAGAAGATGCACTGAAGGCGCAGAATGTATGTTGGCTAGGCAACCTGAATATCCATCACCAAGACTGCAATTACTGACTGAGTTGGCAGAATCCTAAAGGGCATTGCTACTAGATGACTTCTGTGGCAGGTGATGAGGGAACCAAGGAGGAGTAACCCACGTGACCTTATCCTCATCATTCAACCTGTCACATACCCATTGTCCATGTCAATACAGGTAGAAGTGGCCATTACAAAACCTTTAGGAAGATGGATCCCGTCTTTACATTAACGGTGTCCTCCATTATGTTGTGTGGCATCACCATCATGATAAATGGGGCAGATTTCGGCCAGGGATAATGAACTCGGCATCCATGAATGTCAGCAGTAGCTTCAGAATTTCATTCAACCACATTCTGTAACGCCCAGCATATCCCTTCCTCTGCCACTATAATCAAATGGGGAGTCAAATATGGCTCAATGAACAGTGTAGAAGGGTATACCAGGAGCGGCACTAAGCATTCCTAAAAATGAAGTGAAGCAACAATATAGGATTACATGCAAGCCAAATGACAGACACAGTATGAAATAGACAGAGCTAAGCCACAACTAATAAATCAAATCTAGGCTCTGTTGTCCTCCCATATCTTGCTGTGAGTGGTGGTGGTTAATTAAGCAACTATCTGGAGGAGTAGGCTCTACAAATATCCCCATCCTCAATAATTTGGGAGCCCAGAACATCAGTGCACAAAACAAGACCAAAGTAACTGCAACTATCTTCAGCCAGAAAAGCTCAGGGGATGATTCATTACAGCTTTCTCCAGAGGTCCCCAGCATTACCGATGCCAGTCGTCAGCCAATTCAATTCATTTCAAGTTCTCTCAAGAAGTGACTGAAGACTCTGCATACGGCAAAGATTATGGATTCTGACAACATTCTGACTACAGTACAGAAGACATGTAATCGAGAATGAGCCACACCTCTCGTCTAGTTTATTTCAGTACAACTATAATGTTGGCACCGACCTGATAATGTGGAAAATTGGGCAGGTATGTCCTGTCCAAAAATAGCAGAACAATTCCAACTGGCCAATTAATGCCTGAATAATTAGCAAAGTGATGGCAGGGAAAATTAATACTGCTATGCAATGGCACCTAGACTGCAATAACTTACTCATGGTGCACAGTTTGGGATCCACCAGTGCCACTCTATTCCTGATCTCATTCCACATTTGTTTGAAACATGGGCAATTGCAAAAATATGATGAAAATAATTGCCTATGACTTGAAGGCAATATTGAACATGAGCAGGTCAGAGGTGGGGCATTCTGTGGAGAGTAACTCACCTCCTGACTTGCCAATGCCTGTTCACTAACCAGAAGACAGAAGTTAGGAATGTAATGAAATACTCTCCATTTACCTCTATGACTGGAACTCCAACAGCACTCAACAGACTCAGCACCATCCAGAACACCAGTCTGTTTGATGGAAACCCATCCACTACCATAAACATTTGCTCTCTTCACTACCAATGCTCAATGGTGCCAGTTAATAGTGTACGAGGTGGGGGGGGGGGGGGGGAATCTGGAGATCCAAGATTCCAAGATGGCGACAATGTGAAAGGTCTGCACTGCTGAGCTCTACACCACAACTCAGGTGAAGCGGTGCTTTTACCCTCCCCACCTAAGCTATCTCTGAAAAATTCAATAATTAGACAGTTGTGGAATCGTTATGTTTTTTTAGGCAAGGGAATTTGACAAAAAGAAAAGGTTTGAGTAAGTCCCAACACATGGGACACTCCCCATCAGCATCAGACACGCCCGCGACTGTGACCACAGCTTCAGCGTCCTCTGCATCTCCGCTGGAGTCACTTACCCAACAGACCTTGGCTGCAGAGTTCGTCAAGTTTCGAGAGATGATCGAGGCCTCGATTGTGGAAAGTCGCACCAGACTGGAACCGATCTTGGCCATGCTGCACAAACATGAACAGGAGCTGGATGAGCTCGGAAAGCGAATGGAGGAGGTTGAATGGCAGACTGCAGCATCGGCAATTGTGATCGAGTCCTCAGTGATCCAGGCCCTCGAGAAACAGGTCTGGGCCTTAACAGAGAAGGTTGACGACCTCAAAAACAGGGGTGGGAGAAAGAATATCCAGGTCGTTGGGCTGCCGGAGGGAGTGGTAGGAGAGCAGCTAGTAAGTTTTTTTTGAAGACTGGCTGCTGCGCTTTCTTGGTTGGGAGGCCAAGATGGGCCGGTAACGGTCGACAGAGTTCACTGGGTTGCAGTGTGCAGGCGTGGCTCAGACCAGCGGCCCAGTCCTTGTGCGATGTTACAGGGACAAGCAGAGAATAATGGAAACTTCCAAAGTGCAGGAGAAGGATCCATAGGCTTTGATTTATAAAGGATCCAAGATAATGCTCTTCCAGGACTTTTCTGCAGCTGTGATCCGTAAAAGGAAGTCCTTTGATGAGGTGACGAGAAGACTGAGAGACCTTGGCATTCAGTATTCTGTAAGGTACTAGGCAGTGCTTTGTTTTTCTCATGATGGGTCTGTATGCTCACTTGATTCTTTGGAAAAGTGAAAAACTTTCTGGACATTTTGTAATAGACTGGATGATGTGAAGGATATAGATGATCATTTTTTTCTTTTCTATATACCTCTCCTTTTCTTGAAGAAAGTGTTGTTGGATTTTTTTTCTCGAGGTTAATTGGGGTTAATGTATAGTTGGGGATGGGTAGAGTGCTCATGTTTTACTCCTTTGTGGATTTTACCTTTAATTTTCTTTCTTTTGCTTGAGTTTGGAGTGCGGCTCAAGCAGGAATGAGTTATGGAGTTGTATGGGAGATGTGTAATTACACCCTGTGGGTAGGGTGTAGAGTGCCCCATTAAATGCCTTTTGTATTTGGTTTAGTTTGTTGGTTTTTGTATTTGTAGTTTTTGAAGGTTCTGTTAGTTTGTTAGATGTAGTAGTTTTAGTGTGCGTATTTTTAGGCTCCAAGAGTCTATTTTCATCTATACTCAGCGATTTTTAAGTCAATTTCTTCCTTTCGGAAGTTCAAATGTTGTTGTAGAGGATCATGACTAATTGTGGTCTCAAATGGTGTACCTGGAACATTAAAGGAAGTCACTCGCCGGTCAAGAGGAAAAAGGTGCTTTTGAGTCTTAAAAAGGAGAGGGACGATATTGCCCTGTTGTAGGAAACTCACCTTGATGATAAGGAACATCTACAACTATAGCAGGGTGAGTTTGATTGGGTGCTTTTTTCATCCTTAAATACTAAGGGCAGGGGAGTGGCCATACTCGTTTGGACGAATCTCCCATTTAAATTATAGATTGTATTAAAGATGAGTATGGACTGTATGTAATTCTTAAAGCCTCAATTTATGAAGAGTATGGTATTTTGAACGTTTATTGTCCCCTGGCATACCCCCTTAAATTTCTGATGGATGCATTCTCCAAATTGATTTCAATTGCGTCATGGCATATTATTACAGGGGGAGATTTTAACTGTCTTCTGGATCCCATGGTGGATAGAATGCCCAAAGGCCCCCCAAAACCTTCTCTGCAATCTGAGCAACTAGTTGATTTGTGTGTGGAATTGGGACTGGTGGATGTTTGGAGGTGTCTCTACTCTGCGGTTAGGGACTTTAACTTTTTCTAATCCGCACAAATACCATACTAGGATTGATCTTTCCTAGCCCTCACTACTTTTTTTGGATTCCGTGATGTCCCGCACAACTGGGAATCTACCATTTCTGATCATGCAGCAGTATAGTATAGTATAGTAGTGAAGATTAAGGGTAATGTAGCAGGTTCATGGCACTGGTGAACGGGTCCCTTTATTTTCAAGGACAGTAAGTTCACTGAGTATTTTTCTAATGAGTTTAAAGCATTCTTGGCCAGTAACTCGGATATGGCTAGTTACCAGTCTATTCTCTGGAAGATTGCTCAGGCTGATGCTAGAGGGATAATTATCTCTTATTCTGCCAGTCGGAAGTGACAAAAGGGAAAGCAGCAGCGCTTGCTCGAGGCACAACTAAAGGCAGCTGAGATGCCATATTTTGATAGGCCATCAGTGGCTAAGTTGCAGCGGGTCACAGCTCTGGGGTCCACCTTGAATTCGATGTTCATGCAGACAGCGAGGAAGGAACTTCCCTTTGTGAAACAAAGCTTGTTTGAGCATGGCGATAGTCCGGGCAAATATCTGGCATATCTGGCTTGGAAAAAAGATGCCCCCCCGTATTACCTCAATCAGGGAAGGGACTGGAATTCTTACTTGTGTTTCTAAAAAGATCATTTTACTCCGTATACACCAGTTGGAAGGCTGTGAGGACAGATGGGCTAAGACGGAGTTCTTTTTTAGGAACCTGGATCTTCCAGGCATGACCTCCAAACAGCTGTCTCTCCTTAATGCCCCTTTAACAGTGCAAAAGGTACAAGAGGCTGTGAAGCAGCTTCAAAGTGGAAAGGCGCCCGGCCCTGATGGTGTCCGTAGTGAATTCTACAAAGAACTTATAAATATATTGGCAATGCCAATGCTGGACATGTACAATTACTTGTTTAGTCATGATTGCCTCCCGCCATCCTTGAGAGAGGCAAATATCTCTCTCATCCTTAAGAAAGGGAAGACCCTGAAGGACTGTGCTTCCCATAGGCCCATTTCACTTCTAAATTCTGATTTTAAAATTTTGTCCAAGACTCTTACATTAAGGCTGGGAACAGTGTTACCTTCCATTGTCAAAGAGGACTAGATGAGTTTTATAAAGGGCTGCAGATCCTCCAACAATGCTATGAGATTACTTAATATGGTTCAAGCATGTCAGCAGCGATCGGTTCAGGGATTGGTGATTTCTTTAGATGCAGAGAAGGCATTTGACCAGGTGGAGTGGACTTTTTTTTTTACACCCTGGAACAGTTTGGTCTAGCTGAAGTCTTTATTAGGTTGCGTAGGGTCCTTTATAGTGATCCTCTGGCTGCGGTTCTCACCAATACCGTGAGATCCAGTAATGTTAGTATCTGCAGGGGCAGTCGGTAAGGTTGTCCCCTTTCACCTCTACTTTTTACATTGGTGATTGAACCATTGGCAGAGGCTATCCATAGGGATCCCAACATAACTGTTCCAGAAGAGGGATCAAAGATACATAAGACTGCATTATATGCGGATGGCATTCTTAACTTTTTGTGGAACCCAGTAGTTTCTGTACCCCATTTGATTCAATGTATTAATTTATTTGGCTCCTTTTCAGGCTATAAGATTAATTTGTTGTGGCTCTGTTCGCTGAGCTGGGAATTTGTGTTGCAGACGCTTCTGTCGCTTCACAGGAGGCTCCCAAGCACTGAGGATGTCACCTAGACAGGGGACGAAACGTCTGCAACACAAATTCCCAGCTCGGCGAACAGAACCACAACAATGAGCACCCGAGCTACAAATCTTCTCACAAACTTTGAAAAAAATTAATTTTTCCAAATCGGAGATTATGCCTATGGGGGATCTTGGGGAATATCTGACGTTGAGGGTGAGTCACGGTTTCCCGTTAAGTGGTCACGGGGGGATTTTCTTTATTTAGCTTTGGTTGCTACTCCGTTATTTAAGGCTAATTCTGTCCATTTGCTTGACAAGATTAAGCAAGATCTTCAAAGATGGGAGGCTCTTCCAATAGCCTGGTTAGGTCGAGTAGCCCTTACGAAAATCAATGTCCTTCCTTGTTTGCTATACCCTATGCAAATGCTTCCCTTGATTTTTCCCAGGCAAACATTTAGGAGACTTCATGGCTGGTTTAGCTCCACACCACAGGTGGCCTCTTATTAAGCTTGCCAAATTGCAATTGCCAGAAGGGCTGGGGGGAGTGGACCTCCCGGATACTAGAAGATATCAATTAAACTCCCTTTCATCTTTTGTGAGCAACTGGGCTCGTAAGGGCCCAGCGTCAATGTGGTTGGATATTGAGGCCTCCTAGGCAAAATGTCCCTTTACTAGCCTGTTGCTCTAGATAAAATGAGGACAGTTGCTGAGTACTGTCACAATCCAATAATTATTAATACTGTCAAAGTGAGGAGGGCAATGCGGCACAGTAAGGGTAATACATCTAAAACTTCTCTTCTTACTCCTATAGTTAGTATACCGGGGTTCTGACCAGGGATAATGGACCCCGGGTTTAAACTCTGGGCAGCTCAGTGAGTTTCTGTTTGGGTGACTTACTTGAGGGCAAAACATTGATGTCCTTTGACCAATGGGCGGCACGGTGGGCGGCACGGTGGCACAGTGGTTAGCACTGCTGCCTCACAGCGCCAGAGACCCGGGTTCAATTCCCGCCTCAGGCGACTGACTGTGTGGAGTTTGCACATTCTCCCCGTGTCTGCGTGGGTTTCCTCCGGGTGCTCCGGTTTCCTCCCACACTCCAAAGAAATGTGCAGGTCAGGTGAATTGGCCACGCTAAATTGCCTGTAGTGTTAGGTGCAGGGGTAAATGTAGGGGAATGGGTCTGTGTGGGTGCGCTTCGGCGGGTCGGTGTGGACTTGTTGGGCCGAAGGGCCTGTTTCCACACTGTAAGTAATCTAATCTAATCTAAAAAAAAAATCAGCCACTGTAAGTAATCTAATCTAATCTAAAAAAAAAAAATCAGCCACAAGTATGGATTATCTAGCAGAGACATTTTTTGTTTTTCCCAAATTAGGAACTTTATTCAAAAAGGAACTACGCTCTCGACCGATTCCGACAGATCCGATATAGAGAACACAGTGCTTCATGCCAAGAGCAGTTCGTACTCTTTATCATTTGTTGGGGAGTGGTCTTTAGGGTGAAATTGAGCTACTGAGAGGTCTGAGAGAGAGTGTTAGGAGTTGAGATCTCCTTTGAGACATGGGAGGATATCTGTGAAAATATGAGAAAGATTTCGATCTGTAATAGGACTCATGCCACACAGTTAAAGATTCTTCATAGTGTCCATCTGGCCCCAGACCGTCTCTTGAAATTTAAGGTGGGCTATCCTTAGTGTGCCCCAAGTGTAAAATGAGTACTGGTACTCTCACTCACTGTCTGTGGTCCTGCCACAGACTTCATACGTACTGGAGTGCTGTGGCAGGAGTAATAGGGAGTGTCTTGGGGACCCAAGTTAAGATGGACCCAATCTCTCTTCTCCTGGGCCTGCCCAATTTATCTTCTTTAGATACTCATAGGAGAAAACATTTTAATATCCTTACTTTCTGTACGAGAGAAAACATTTTGATGTGTTGGGTGACTGAAATCCCTCAGGCCTCTCAGGTTGGCATAAGCTAAGCATGGAACATATCCCCCTGGACTTCCTCACAAATATGGTGCAGCAAAAAACTGAAAAATTTTGTAAGACATGTCAGCCTTATTTGGATTACCTAGATGCAGGTTTGTCTGCCATTTTAATTAGGGCTTTTGTGTAGCCATGATGATCTGATTGGTTCCCTTGGCGAACTTGGTTCCCTCAGAGGAAGAATTTTGAATAAATGCGGGTGTTATATTCAATGCTCTCGAAACTCGGGAGCTATTGTTTTGTTGTGCTCAGCGGTGTTATTTATTTATTACTTATACTGAGTTGTTTGTCTTGCACATAAGTACAGTTTTGTTTTGTTTGTGTTTTTTATTTCTGATTCTTTTTATAATTTATAATTTTATAAAGAATAGTTTTGTTGTTGGTTTATTGTTGTTGTAATTTTGTAATCTTATAAAAAATAAATCTTTTTACAATAAAAATATTTTCAAAAAAGTAGTGTACAAGATGCACTACAGCAACTCACCAAGGCTCCTTTGATCGTACCTTCTAAATCTGCAAGTTCTATCACCTAAAATGTTAAGGGACGCAGATACATAGGAACACTACGGTCTGCAAGTTTCCCTCTAAGCCACATACCATCCTGTGAAGGTATTGGTGCTGGACAGAGGTAGACAAAGCCAGAAATCACGCGACATCAGGTTATAGTCTAACAGGTTTATTTGAAATCATGAGCTTTTGAAGTGCTGCCCCTTCATTGGGCGATGAAGGTGTCTTCATCTGACGAAGGAGCAGCACTTTCAAAAGCTTACGATTTCAAATAAACTTGTTGGTCTTTCACCTGGTGTTGTGTGACTTCTGACTTTGTACACTCCAACCTGACTTGGAACTGTAGCACTGTTCTTTCACTGTCAATGGGAAAAAGTCCTGGAGCCACCTTCCTGACACCTACTCTTCCATGGCAGTTCAAGAAGGCAGCTCACCACCCCACCTTCTTCAGTGCAATCGCAGCTTTGCCTAAGAAGGCAAAGATGAAAAAATTCATTTTTGTTATGCTCTTTGTAACTACTGGTGTTTTAAAACACTTTATATCAAATGAAGTACTGATAAGAGGACAGTCTGTACAACTCAGAAAAATCAACCCAAATTTCCAACAGCATTAGTGGCGATTATTGAGGTGTTGACTGCTATACGTGACGAGACCCAGAGAAAGTCAAGACTTACGCATATGGTGCTTGCATGCAAAATACAAGTATCCAAAGGGCAGCAATACATTCCTGGACCTCTGTGTGGATGCCTTTAAACCCCATCATTGTTGATTTGGGCTAGCTGTGTTGAACGTGCACAGAACTTTCCACCAGAATACTCATATTGAGTTGAAAGTAATTAGCAGCAAAAGTTATATCAGGAAAACCTCCAAGTGAATTTAAAGATCAACTTGCTGAAAAAAAAAACACATTCCCAGCCCACAAAATCTACCCACTTATAAACTATTTTGCTACAATGTTGTCATGTACAAATAATTTGGTTTAGCACTTTGCTGCTGCATAGTTATCATTCACATTGGTTGCAATTGACAACAGAATAATCACTGTACAGTTTATTATTTTCAAGTATGTTTCACAACTCTTTTTAGCATACCTGTTCAAACTGATTATTATCTGTAGTTAATTGTGAACACTTACTTCATATTTTCCTTTCTTCTCTAATGGCTCTGAGTCCTTTCTGTCTGTTGTAACTTGTTGGCTGGCTTCAACTTCTAGTTCTTCCAGCACGAGGACTGTTTCACAATTATTGTAGCTGTGAGCAGGGAATATATCCGAGCGCATACTGTCACCAAAGTAAACAACCTGTGGGTTAAACAGCACGCGTCATGCTAAGCTCTCTTGAATCAAAGTCCATACGAAACGCAGAGGTTAAATCATTGAATAAAAATATAAAGCAGAGGAGAAAGCAGATATTCATTTGAGCCCAAACCAAGGAGAGGCAATCACTGATTGTCACTCTGCTTCGATTTATTCTGCACAAGGGATTGTGCTCTACATTCCTCCCTGGCATTTCCGATTCTTGCTCTTTCAGAAACATGGTGCAGTCCTGGCAATTCAGCCATTCCCTTACACAGTAAGATAGTCAGGGGAAGTTAAACCAAGCCTCCTTTTAGAGTTTTAGATGCTGTATTCTGTTAAGTTTAAATGTTCCAAGAAAGCATGTTTCCAATTATCCATTATCCAACAGCTGCCATTTCTTTGTATCGTGTGAAGATCTAATTAACCAACCCCATCCTGACAGTCATCACTAAATCCCAAAAACATTCTCCTGTGTCTCTTCCTCAACTACCACATTTTTGTCATTTGTTTGTCATAGTGATTATATTCACAAGAAGCTGCCAATGGACTTTTAACAGAAACAAGTTTATTATAAAATTATTGTAAAATTAAAAAAAAACACAAGCAGTGTTACACAATGTAAGGCCTATTTGAAACAAACCCATACAAATACCAGAAAGAGATACAACAATCCTTTCACTCTCAGCAATGACCTCACAGGCCTCATTTGCCAAAATCTGGGATCAATCAGAGGCAAGATGGAGGGCAAAAGAGGGATTTCACCTGCCATAAAGACATAATGTGCCCTTGACCCTGACCTCTCCCAAAACACATCTTCCAGTGACTCCTACCTCATGTAACCTGAAAGCCAGACGTCACGAAATTGGATCCCTGAAGGAATGGCCTCTAGAGATGATCTCTTGGACCCAGAAATGACTGGCCTCTGATTGGCTGTCATCTCTGGCAGGGTGGGACTTCACTCGAGACTCATGATTTGCCAAGACACTCTTAACTGGCTGATTTGAGCTGGACCAGTCAAGCTCTTTCACTAGTATGGGCATGGACTTAGTTGCATGCGAAGACATCCACCCTCATACTTATTGCACTGAGTGCTAAATCTTGGTTTCCACTATTTGGCCCATTAATAAGGCAGCAAAGCCAAACACCCAAGATTCTATTGTTAGATACTGGACATAACATCTATCACTCAACCCATGAAGCAATGGCTAAGATAACTGCACAGACATGAGCTGGTCAATCTCTCATTTGAAATACACAACTGATTTTTAAAATTCTGATCGTAGTTAGGCAGAAGTCATGTAATAAAACTCTTTAAATATGTTCTGAGCACAAGGGCTTTCGCACGATGTCACTAAATAATGCGGTAATATCACTGGTCTAGTAACCCAGAGTCCCAGGCCAATGTTCTGGGGACTACCAACGGATCAGAACTAAACTTGGAAGTACTGCCACAATCAGTCATGAATGGTGGTGGACAATTAAACAACTCGCTGGAGGAGGAGGCTTCATAAATATGCCCATCCTCAACAATTGGGGAGCACAGCATATCAGTCAGTGCAAAACAAAAACCAAGATGCCTCTCTATCTTCAGTCAGAAGTGGTAAGTGGATGATTCACTTTGGCCTCTTCCAAAAGCTACTCTTCAAGCAGATTGATTCACTCCACATGATACCCAGAGATGACTGAAAGTGCTGGATAGTATAAAGGTGAAAACATGATGGGTCATAACATAAAGAACATAATTGAATGAATAAAAGGTTATTCGGGGAAAGAACCTATGAGAGGAAGCTAGCTAGCAACATTCATACAGATAGGAGTTTTTACAGATATCGAAAAAAAAGAGCAAGTAAAGTTAGTCTCTTGAGAATGGGGAGTTGATAATAGATAATAATGAGACAGCAGATGAAATGAATAAATACTTGCTTTTGTCTTCACAATAAAGGATATAAAGACCATTCCAGTAAATCAGAAGGTGGGAAGGAGAGAGGAACGTGGTGAAAGTACAATCATTGGAGAAGCACTGGAGAAAGCTGTGGGCTGACAATTCTCCAGGTCTTGATGGGATTTCATCCTAACATCTTAAAAGAGGTCACGAATGAGCTAGTGGCTGCATTGGTGTCAGTTTTTAAATATTTCCTAGATTCTGGTACAGTAAAAGGATATTTTAATTTGACACTGACAGTGTTTCAGGAAAGCATTTACCTGCTGCTTGGCATTTTATGTGCTATTCAAAATGGTTTTAATATTTGCCAATATATTGGAAATAAATGGAAAAACGTAACAGAATAACCAGGAACCTACATTGTACAAAGTGGCAATGCAGTCTGTGACAATCCTGGAATCCACACTACAACAGACAAATCCTTCAGCACATATTGCCAGGAGGTTTGACACACCAGTAAACAAGAGCTTCTTATAACAGTTAGTAGCAACAAAACACAACACATCCTATTGAAAACAACGATATTACATTCCTGCACTGGGTATGTTTTAATGTGGAGGGTGAATGTAAAATTACTGTCCAGCTAGCCACCTTTCTTGCCAATTACTGAGCATGTCTCCAACATCTGCAGGTGTCAAAATTGGCAACCTTTCCCTGTATATGAATAAACAGTAAATGGACAATTGTATTTCTTATAGGCAAGAATGGGCTGTGTGCTTTTAAACACCTACACCATGAAAAATGGGAAGGGAGGGGCAACTGATTTAGGGATAAAGCATTGGAAGCATTCACTCCCTCTCTCCCAGTTTTTCTACCATGCTGCCTGGCTAACATAACCTCCCCCATCCCACCCACTTAAAACTCTCTCCCCACTCTGTGGGCTGTTGGATCCCTCTTCCATGATGTGGAAGTGTTGGCGTTGGACAGGGGTGGACAAAGTCAGAAGTCACACGACACCCAGTTTATTTGAAATCACAAGCTTTCAAAGTGCTGCTCCTTTGTCAGGTGAAGTGACTTCAAATAAACCTGCTGGACTATAACCTGGTGTCGTGGGACTTCTGACACTGTAAAACCTTCAGACTTACCTTTCTCTTTTCAGGACTTTTCCTAGATCTCCAATAATGGACAGCACTGAGTTCTAAGCACTGCTGGGAGCAATGGAGCTGCCAACCCAATAATTCTTTTGGCTGTTCCCCAGGAAGGGTCTAACTTCTCAGTGAAAAGTGTCCTGCAATTAGAAAATTCAGCCCACCTATTGTGCACTTAGCTGTGGGCTCAGCTTCCAATGGATGAGTTGGTTTTCATCTGGACCTGGCCAGTGTTATTTCTGTACCAACAACAATTTGTATTTAAGTAGCATATTTAAATTAAGAAAATGCCCCACAGTGCTTCTTAGAAACGTAGCCCGACTAAAACTTATTAAAGTCAAAGGAGGAGATACTGGGGCACATATCAAGGAAGTGTTTTTGTCATTTGGTAGGGCAGAACTTGAGTATTACTGAAGAGAAGATACGTTTTGTCAAAGGAGCAATTCAAATATATGTTGCTTCTGTTTGTAGCGAGCAAGACTCTGTGTGTTAATATTTGTAGTTTCCAGCATAAGCAAGTGTGCCACACTGCAAGCACAGCTAACAAACCTATATTGGTAGTCAGCATAATTCCTCACACACTCAGGAATATCCAGGCCATTCCGTCCAATTGCAGAACCATTTCTAATGTTGGGCACTGTGTTGCAGGTTTTGCATATGCTGATCGGACATGGTTGGACACTTTGTTTGATAATCTTGAGTGTGCAAAGTAATATTTCAGACCATCAGTCAGGCTTGCAGTGTAACACAGTGCCTGTTCCATCTCAACAAAATAAGTGATAGCTATTTGCTGGTTCATCCCTCAGGGCAATGCCCTAAACATCAGAGTCAAGAAGCCTGATTTCAAATGCAAACAAAGCCTGGCTATTAACTGTCAATCATCAATAATTGGTGCATTCTCCACAGCAATGCCTCCACCAATCAGAGTCCACAAGCCAACCAGTCAGCACTTGTCTCTCATGCAGTATATTGGTTTATCTGTTAAAGTGGTATTCTTGCATATTGTCCTGATGAGCCTAAGATGTAAAATTTTGATTGTTTTATCTCAGAAATACTCAAGAAATGCTTTTGTTACAGGATTTAATGAAAATAAACATTTTTCCTTGCGAGTGGTGTTATCAAAATCTATGGGTACACAAAATCACTTTACCCTGATAAATACATGCAGGTTAGGTGAATTGGCTGAGCTAAATTGCCCGTAGTGTTAGATGAAGGGGTAAATGTAGGAGAATGGGGTCTGAGTGGGTTGCGGGTCAGTGTGGACTTGTTGGGCTGAAGGACCTGTTTCCACATTGTATCTAATCTAAAGAAATTTATATTTTTGATTCATAGTATGACAAAACTAAGCACTATACTAAGTGTATACTAAATGAAACATGTTTTGCTACTTATATCTTTTATTGGCACAGTGACAGACTCCCACTTCATAGTCAGTAAGTGTGGGTTCTGGCAACACACCAGACATTTGAACACACAATCTCGGATGAGACATTAAACTAAAATCTTCTAAGCCTTTCAGTTGGACTGAAAAATATGGTACTATTCAAGAAAATGCAGGACAGTTCTTTCAATATCATTTTGGCCTTCACCAACACAAACATATGTCTCACGATTATTTGTGGGGAAATTGACTGCTGGGTTTACAATATTACAACAGTGTAAACCATGCCAGGAAGCAGTTTAGGACAACCTGAGATTATGAAAATGACCAAATATAAATACCGCAAGTACAACATGCTAAAAACTTCTTAAAAGATTCTTGAATGGATTGCAATGGTTTTCTTCATATTTATTTTTCATCAAATGAGTCAGCATCCCAACTATAATTGTACATTGGACACTTGGGTACGAGACAGTTGATCGGGTTGGGGGGAGGGAGTGGAATTGTAAGGCAATGTAAATCAGTGAGTGGGTTTGGGAGACTGGCCTGCAGGTTAGGGAGCTTGAAGAGCCAAGGAAGAGTTATGTAGGAATAGAAAGTGGTGTGTGGAAGTGTTCTTCTTCTTCTTAGACCTCAAGAAGTGCTGTAAAAGCAATCTACTGATATACTGGAGCTTCTCATCTCCCTTCAGCTGCTGCAGTTCACTAAGTCCTGATAACTGAAAGTCTGTTAAAATTTGAGCAACATGCCCCCATCAACATATTTAAACAAAGGACCTACATCACAAGTAGTTAAGTTATCGTTACCTGATGCCAATAAAGCTGGAAATGGAAGAAGATGTTTGAAATTTAATCTTATTTCTGCACATCCCTTGCCCTTTGTGGTGAATTAAAATAAACCGCTAAATTTCTAGGTTACGGTACTTTGAAACAACATCTACAAACAGACTGTAAGGCCACATGCTCTGTGCTGCACAGGCTTCAAACTTCTCATGGAGGTCCAGCACATCACCTCTGAGGTCCCAGTCCACTTCAGAGGTCTAAACTCACCCGCTGAACCCTATCTGTAAATGTGCTGAACTCAGTCACTAGGTCATCAGCCCCATGTCTTCCTAATTTTCAATTGTACTACATCCAATAGCTAAAAGACTGTTACAATATTCCTTCTCAATAATCATTCCCAGATTTGGCATCAGTGACTGAAGCTTATATCGTGAGTCTCAAGCCTTCGCTAAGTACAAACAGGATAAAATACAAAGTTACCAAAACTTTATTACCCCAAAGGGTAACACTGATGCAACAAATACAGTCTACATCAGCCACAAATGCTGAAGGCAATTTTTGGGACATGCTCTGGAAGGTTGCTGCCAGTGAATCTGATTGACCCAGATTTTCCAATGGTCAGTTATTTATGTGGCGGAGATGGGATTGGTGCTTGGGACCCTGCAGAATTGCTGATATAGCAGACTCTGGGAAAAGTTCCCATAGAATTGAAGATTTCACTGGGCAATTTCCCTTTCCCTGGAACCGTCCAAAAGCACCTTTTAAATCAGCGCTCTACTGCCTACGCATCTAGTATCCTACCTTCCAGCTTAACTTAGGTATTAACCTGTTCACGGGAATTGTTGAAGTGACTGTACGTGATACTGGAACTCCAAATCGTAGAATATGTCAAAAATGGTGTGGGAGTCAAGGGCTTCCCTTGACGATCCCGCATTGAGAAGGACTTGTAACATCCAAAGCATGACTCCACATTTCTGAAAGAGCTCTGATAGGTTTCACCTGTCAGAAACGCAGAGATCTTTCTTAACATAAAAACAGAAGAGCAGAGCGGCAATCTGTATGTGACTATTGTGCCTCAGAAAGTGTGGCACAAACTCTACATACAGCTGACTGACTGGGATCATTCCATACAGGCTGTTGCACCTGGAATCTTCCGGCCCATATGGTTCAAATAGCTCACTTGGATAAATCATTGGGGAAATTATGGAATAAAATAAATATGTGGTTGGCCCCAGGAAACATTCTTTTTATCCCTAGATAGAATGAGAAACACTGAATGCAAATGTTCTTTAAAATTTAGGGAATCGGTACTTTCCAAGTGCTTTCTTAGCTACTGGTCCCTGCTGTCATCAGAAAAGTACTGGAATCATTTACAAAGACAGGCTTTACAAACCACTTAAAAAAGTGTGATATGATGAAAATATGTCAAAATAGTTAAAAGGAAGAAAAATACTTTCGACAAATTGATTCAAGTATTTGAGGATGTAACTAGTAAGGTAGATAGAGGGGAACAAGTAGGTATTGGATATTTTGGATTTCCAAAAGGCATGATTCAAGTTGTCACATGAAACAGTAATGATCAAGGGACCATGAAATAGAGGGTGAGTATTAGAAAATAGGTTAATGGATAGGAAACAAAGAAAATCAGACATTTTCAAGCTGGCATCTATGGCTAGTTCAGTATTGCAAGAATCAGTACTTGGGCCTCAGCTAATTGTAATTTATATTAATGATTGAGACAAATAGACAAAGAGTAATACATCCAAATTTTGTATCAGTTCAAAACTAGGTGGGACTGCAAGTTATGAGGAAATTTGAAAGAGACAGAACAGAACCATAGACAGATTAAGTGAGTAATCTAATGTAATTAACAGAATAATCAATTTGTGTGTGGCAAGGCTCACAAATAGAAATGTTGCAATTATCAAGATAGATGCTTTAGTGATGTTGGTTGAGGGGTGTAGGCCAGGATATGAAAGAAAAAGCCTCCACAAAGGACAAACTTACGTAAAGCCTGGGGGAAAACACGGAAAAAGTATTTTTGGAACAGATAGCATCAATTATGAATAGGATTTATTCATGGTAGTGGGGTGTTTTCATTAATGATTTATTACATGTAGGTTGAGACAGTTTTATTTATGAGGGCGAGATCTGGCTAATTACTTTAATTTGCTTGCAGGAGTAACTACAGATGGAGGATTTGGTTAATGTGAAGACGGGACTGGGGAATACATACTTGAGGAGAAAGTGAGGTCTGCAGATGCTGGAGATCAGAGATGGAAATGTGTTGCTGGAAAAGCGCAGCAGGTCAGGCAGCATCCAGGGAACAGGAGAATCGACGTTTCGGGCATTAGCCCTTCTTCAGGAATGAGGAAAGTTGGTCCAGCAGGCTAAGATAAAAGATAGGGAGGAGGGACTTGGGGGAGGGGCGTCGGAAATGTGACAGGTGGAAAGAGGTCAAGGTGAGGGTGATAGGTCAGACTGGGGGGGGGGCGGAGAGGTCGGGAAGAAGATTGCAGGTTAGGAAGGCGGTGCTGAATTTGATGGATTTGACTGAGACAGGCTGGGGGGAGGTGAAATGAGGAAACTGTTGAAATCCGAGTTCATCCCTTGTGGTTGGAGGGTTCCTAGCCGGAAGATGAGGCGTTCTTCCTCCAACCGTCGTTTCGCTGTGGTCTGACGATGGAGGAGTCCAAAGACCTGCATATCCTTGGTGGAGTGGGAGGGGGAATTGAAATGTTGAGCTACAGGGTGGTTGGGTTGGTTGGTCCGGGTGTCCCAGAGGTGTTCCCTGAAACGCTCCGCAAGCAGGCGGCCCGTCTCCCCAATATAGAGGAGGCCACATCGGGTGCAAAGGATGCAATAGATGATATGTGTGGAGGTACAGGTGAATCTGTGGCGGATATGGAAGTTTCCTTTGGGGCCTTGGAGGGAGGTGAGGGGGGAGGTGTGGGCGCAAGTCTTGCACCTCCTGCGGTTGCAGGGGAAGGTGCCGGGAGTGGAGGTTGGGTTGGTGGGGGGTGTGGATCTGACGAGGGAGTCACGGAGGGAGTGGTCTTTACGGAATGCTGATAGGGGAGGGGAGGGAAATATATCCTTGGTGGTGGGGTCCGTTTGGAGGTGGCGGAAATGGCGGCGGAGTTCTAGGGCGGAGGATCGGGAAGTGGAAGAGATGCGGTGGAGGGCATCGTCGACCA
The DNA here is from genome assembly GCF_037043375.1 of Chiloscyllium plagiosum. Lineage (NCBI taxonomy): Eukaryota > Metazoa > Chordata > Chondrichthyes > Orectolobiformes > Hemiscylliidae > Chiloscyllium > Chiloscyllium plagiosum. Next base: position 85,533,516 of record NW_028270141.1, on the reverse strand, counting down.
CGTCGGGGGGGAAATTGCGGTCCTTGAAGAAGGAGGTCATCTGGGATGTGCGTTTTTGGAACTGGTCCTCCTGGGAGCAGATGCGGCGGAGTCGAAGGAATTGAGAGAATGGGATGGCGTTTTTACAGGGGGCAGGATGGGAGGAGGTGTAGTCCAGGTAGCTGTGGGAGTCGGTTGGTTTGTAGTAGATGTCCGTGTTGATTCGGTCGCCTGAGATAGAAATAGAAAGGTCGAGGAAGGGGAGGGAGGAATCTGAGACTGTCCAGGTGAATTTGAGGTCGGGGTGGAAGGTGTTGGTGAAGTGGATGAACTGTTCAACCTCCTCGTGGGAGCACGAGGCGGCGCCGATACAGTCATCGATGTAGCGGAGGAAAAGGTGGGGGGTGGGGCCAGTGTAGTTGCGGAAGATGGATTGTTCCACATATCCTACGAAGAGGCAGGCATAGCTGGGGCCCATGCGGGTGCCCATGGCTACTCCTTTCGTTTGGAGGAAGTGGGAGGATTGGAAAGAGAAGTTGTTCAGGGTGAGGACCAGTTCAGTCAGTCGAAGGAGGGTGTCTGTGGAAGGGTACTGGTCGGTACGGCGGGAAAGAAAGAAGCGGGGGGCTTTGAGTCCTTCGTGATGGGGGATGGAGGTGTACAGGGACTGGATGTCCATGGTGAAAATAAGGCGTTGGGGACCGGGGAAGTGAAAATCATGGAGCAGGTGGAGGGCATGGGTGGTGTCCCGAACGTAGGTGGGGAGTTCTTGGACAAAGGGGGACAGGACGGTGTCAAGGTATGCGGAGATGAGTTCGGTGGGGCAGGAGCAGGCGGAGACAATGGGTTGGCTGGGGCAGTCAGGTTTGTGGATTTTGGGCAGGAGGTAGAAGCGGAAGGTGCGGGGTTGTGGGACTATGAGGTTGGAGGCGGTGGATGGGAGATCCCCCGAGGTGATGAGGTTATGGACGGTCTGGGAGATGATGGTTTGGTGGTGGGGGGTGGGGTCATGGTCAAGGGGGCAGTAGGAGGAGGTACTTGACCTCATTCTCACTCACCTGACTGCTGCAGGTGGGTCTGTCCTTGACAGTATTAGTGGCAGTGATCACACCAGTCTTTGTGGAGATAAAGTCCTGTCTTCAAATTAAACAGAACACCATCTATGGTTGCTCTATGCCTCCTGCAAGCAAGTTAAAGCACGAAGACAAGAGACACTGAGAAGCGGCAAGTCCACGCAAATGAAAAGAATTCTCTCAGTGACCTTTGCAGACAAGTACCAGTGAACTACTTTTTCATTTTTCCCTCTACCCTTAACATCGATCATTTTGTGCCTATCTGCATGGGTGTGTAGAGGGAGCTTTATAAGGAGTGAGTGTTTTAACCTGCAGAATTATATGTTGACAGTTCACCATTCATGATTGGATGTGGCAGGACTACAGAGTTTAGATCTGATCCGTGGTTGTAGAATTGCTTAGCTCTATCAACTGCTATTTCTGCTGTTTGGTATGCAAGTAGTCCTGTTTAGTCCAGGTTGACACCTCATTTGTAGGTATGCCTGGTGCTGCTCTTTGCATGCCCTCTCGCACTCTCCATTGAACCAGGACTCATCCTCTTGTGTGATGGTAATGGTTGAGTGGGGCATATGCTGGGACATGAAGTCACAGATTGTGTTGGAGTACAGTTCTGCTGCTGTTGATGGCCCAGAGCATGTCATAGATGCCCAGTCTTGAGTTGTTAGATCTATTACTAGGCCATTGCCTTCCCATTTAATAGAAAGGATGTGATTACTTTCACAAGAGCCCAAGATAAGATTGAGACTTGGAACATCATACAAGCTACTCAGGTGGCATAGACGATGATCAATATTGATTCCAATTTCTAAGTTGCTGAGTATTAGAGAGATCAGGGCTAAGACAAGATGGTCTCCTAGTCTTATTCTTTCTATCATTATTGAAATTGTTTGGATGTGATGAAAGTTCATCTCTAAATGAACTGAAAATCAAACTCAAGGCCAGGGGTGATGTGCAGCATGTGTAGATCTTAGTCACTTTCTCTCTGGTCAAGCTACCAGGAGCATTGCTGATCCTAATTGCAGCTGTTGAAGGGCAAGTTATTAAATAATATATACTCAGACAGAGTCTGTATGGGTTAAATTAAAAATAATATGAGCTCTGTTAGTGTTTTGTAAGTCCATTATGAACTACTTTATATAATTGGATAGAAATCGAGGATGAGATTTTTGGCATTTTGAATTAAAATTATGTGGGAGGGAGAAGGTATGCAGCGCTCTATGTAGCTCTGGGTAATGAAGCTGATGTGAAGGCATATATAGGAAACTGGCTCTTGTACACATTATAAACAGTGCAAATGAAGTACAGTCACATACTAGATGTCAGTAGTATAGGAAGGCATCTAGCCCAGATTAATTAGAACAAGGACTCAAAGAGTCCCTATGCATTCTGGCTGTAGTTGTGACCTTTTTCTTAGTTAAGTTCCAGAATTTTCTGTTTCTCCTGTCAATTATTATCAACATCTTTCCAATAATCACTGAAGTGTCGAATAGGGATAAACAGCTTCATGGAATACCACGTATGAATAACCTCTCACTGACGATTAGATATTCCTGTTGTTGTATTTGGTCTGAAAGTGGGACAGCTTAGAGGAGAGAAACTGTAACTAATGACGATGGGGAAGTCAGCCAGATTGTCTGACAATTAGGCAAGTTGCTGGCAAACATTACACCAAAATTAGGACCCAGGACGAACAGCCAAGAGCTGCCAGTCAATCAAAGGCTGCAGACCATGAGAGTACCATGGCACAGGCCTACTCCTGCTGCTGGTATAACAACCCTAGACTCGCAGAAGGAGAGTCACCCACGGAAAATGTTAGAAGTCTTTGGTTAAAAATCACACAACACCAGGTTGTAGTCTGACAGGTTTAATTGGAAGCACTAGCTTTCGGAGCGCGGCTCCTTCATCAGGTGGTTGTGGAGGACACAATTGCAAGATACAGAATTTATAGCAAAAGTTTACAGTGTGATGTAACTGAAATTATACATTGAAAAATACCTTGATTGTTTGGTGAGTCTCTCATCTATTGGAATGACCATGATGGTTCCATTTCTTTCATATGTAAATCACAAAACATTTTTTAAAAGTTACATTCTCAGGTTAACTGTAACAATTGGTGTCAGCCAGATGTTAGCCTGCTGTGTTCCCTGTCTGTGCCATAATGTTTAGACTGATTCTAATCTAAAAAGTGAGTTAACAGAGTCTTACATGGATTCATACAGTTTTTTCAGCAAAGTACAATGTAACTCTGCAAGTACAAATTCACCCCACAAATGTATATGCGTATGCGTACGTGTGTGTGTGTGTGTGTGTGTGTGTGTCTGTCTGTCTGGGATGGGTGTTGTGACTGTGAAAGTGTATATATGTGTATATGTGAGTGTAAAGTGTCTAAGTCTGTGAGGGGATGCATGCGTGTGTGAAAGTGTGTGTGTCTGAAGGAGTGTGCTTGTGTCTGGGGTAGGGGATTGTGAGTGTCTGTGAGACAGAGTGTATCTGTGTGTGTGTGCGTGAGTGTAAAGTGGTCTAAGTCTGTGAGAGGATATGTGTGTGAGTGTAGGAGCGTATCTGTATATACATGTGTCTGTGTGTGTGTAGGAGTGCCTGTGTATTTATGTCTGTGTATGTGTATAGTGCAATGGTGGTCACCTGTTGTGTGAAATGAAGCCATGGTCCCAGTTGAAGCTCTCCCTATGGGTACAGAACTTAGATATCAGCCTCTGCTGTAACCTGGTGTTGTGTGATTTTTAAACTTTGTATACCCCAGTCCAACAGCGGCATCTCCAAATCAAGAAGTCTTTGGGGCTAGCATCTCGTTGAGTGGAGATCATGGCAAGGGACTGTCAGAAGGAAAGGTTGGATCTCAGGGTGGCCTCCTCAGCACTTTGGTCTCATCTCATTGGTTCACCAGTTGGTTAAAGTGAGGACTGCAGATGCTGGAGTTGAAAAAGATCAGCAGGTCAGGCAGCATCCAAGGAGCAGAAGAACCGACGTTTCGGGCATGAACCCTTCTTCAGGAATGAGAAAAGTGTGTCCAGCAGGCTAAGATAAAAGGTAGGGAGGAGGGACTTGGGGGAGGGGCGTTGGAAATGCGATAGGTGGAAGGAGGTTAAGGTGAGGGTGATAGGCCGGAGTGGGAGTCCGGCCTATCACCCTCACCTTAACCTCCTTCCACCTATCGCATTTCCAACGCCCCTCTCCCAAGTCCCTCCTCCCTACCTTTTATCTTAGCCTGCTGGACACACTTTCCTCATTCCTGAAGAAGGGTTCATGCCCGAAACGTCGATTCTCCTGCTCCTTGGATGTTGCCTGACTTGCTGCGCTTTTCCAGCAACACATTTTCAGTTCACCAGTTGGTTAGGCTGACTGTTTGTCCTCCTGCCTGGCGCAACAATAATTGCAACTCTAGAGGGATGAAACCCATAAGTGGTCATGAATTGAGAAGGCGAGGAGGTAGTGGAGCTCTCATCTGGTATCACGCTACCTAATTAAAATCCCCTTCTATTCCTGGCCTGCTACCAGGTCTATTGACATTCTACCCTCAGTTTAGATACAGCCAGAACTTGGTTCCAGGCATTATTCTAGACTTGTCAAGTGATGAAACAAAAGTTGTATATCAGTGGAGAGATGAACTTAGCTGCCCTAATTATCAAACTAGCTTTCAACTAAGTATGGCATAATAGAGCCTGAGGAAAACTGAGCTGCTCAGTGAATCTCTGGGAAAGCCCTCCAGTGACTAGTCATACATTACGCAGAAGAAGATGATCATGTCTGTCACAGGCCAGTCGACACAGTTCAAGACACTAGTGCATTAGTTCCTCAGGGAGTGTCCTCAGTCTAATATTCTTTAACTGCTTCACTGGTGAGCTTTTCCACATTATATGGTCAGAAATAAGGCTGTGTGCTAATCATGCCAGTGCTCACTCTAGTGCTCTTCTCGTAATGAAGCAGCTTATGACAACCTGTGAATGCCATAGCAGAAACTGTTGTTACACACAGACTCAGATGCACAGGTCTTGGGGTAGCAGCTTGTGTCAAACAGGCATTCACTGCAGCTTGTTAGCTGGGGAGAAGGTAAACCCTGGGATTAGAAAAGGTTATGATTGCTGAAAGAGGAGAAGTCTGGGTGGCAGAGATCCACATCATTCACATAGTGCCCAGAGCTGCATTCTGCTTTTGGTGAGCACCACAGGTATAACAAACATCAACCTTAACAGGCCTCTTCTTATATCCAAATGCTATTAAGTAGATATGCAAGAATTCAAAGACTCCTGATCTGAATAAGATGGAATATCAATGAAATCTCTAGATATAATATGCTGATGGATAGAAAGCAAGCTGAAATAACAACGCTGTATTTAACTCCACTTGGGAGGTAGAATTCCCCTCTTGAGTAGCAGCACCACTGTTCAGGCTTCCATCATTACTATTTAGGAATCACTATTGACTAGTAAGTTGAACCAGACCAGTTTAACACTACAGCTATGAGAATATATGATGGATATTCTGAGATGAGTAGCTCATCACCCGATCCTTCAAAGCCTCCTCACTATTTACAAGCTTAAATCAAAATATGACAGAATTGACAACACTCACATAAATGGACAAAGCCACAAACCTCAACACCTTTCAATTGAAAACTCTTTCTTCCATCAGAATCAGCGTCCCTTCTTCATAGGTGCACCTGAGGTTCACTAACTGTTGTATTCATCTTAGCAACTCACCAAAATTATATCAACAGCACCCCACTCTTGTGACTTCTCCCAAAAGCAGCAATGCTGTAGGAATGCCAAGTTCAAAGATACCCTTCAAGTCATACCCAATCCTGAAATTCCCTCCTAATACCACTGAAAAAACCCAATCACTATAAGGATGTTTGTGGTTTAAGGAGAAGACCCATGTTTTTCAGGACAGCTAGGACTAAGCAATTTTAACTGAAGAACAGACATATATCTAATAGCTGTGGATAGATGCTGCAATGCCAATGCACAAAATCACTCATTGTATCAAGCAGTCTGATTCATACAGTTGCAATAGGAACTTCTGGCTGGATTGCAAACCTTGTTTACGACAAATTGAAGTTTACACAGCAATTAAAACCTTTGATAATACTCATTTATTTAACGCATGTCAAAACTCAATCTGACCAGGCATTGTCCCAAAAACATCACCACTAAAGTGGTCAAGTGAGATAAACAAATATTGCTTTATCGATGATGATTATAACCAAGACAAATATTCAGTGTAAGTACTGATAACAGTCATTACCTTGAGGCATACCACAGCTAAGAATGAATGAATTAATCATGACAATGAGCCACGGGTACAAGTCTTTCTCCTTTCGTCCCTTTCCCCTATAATTACCTTGTCCACCACCCAAATAACAAATGATTACTTTATTGTTATTGGAGCAACCCAACAATCTGTGGAAGTAACCTGTGTCAGATTAGATTTAGATGGGATCAGGTACCTAAACACCAGTGTTGGAATCCTCTGATGGTTTAACAACAGTTGATGCTTTCAATTGCTGCTCTCATCAAATTTGCCAGCATTTAGCAGGTTTGGGCATTTTAAATAGGTCAGCAAGCAACAGAAATTAAAATTGACTTGCACATCTCTTTTAAAACTGCTTGAAGACACAACGCCAAATTATTTATAAGTAACCACAAATATGTCAGAATAAGTAGGATGGAACAAAAATTAAAATAAATTCATTCATTTGATGACAGATATTGAGAATTAGCAGAACTGTAAATCATATTACAATAATATCCAGGTTTTTCTACAGTCTTTAACAGTTTTAGAGCAAATCTACAATAAGGAAGAGCCAACTTCTATTCTTTCTAAATACCTTTTAGTTTTATCTCCTGGGAGTAATATCTTGGAAATGGTTAAAGAAAATCTGGAAGTAAAAGTGGCTGCAGTGAATATTTTACTGTTATTAGTCTAATTCAGTTGTTATATACTCAGCGTACCTTTGGGTCTGATTTTCCAGTTATCTTTTTCAGTAGGTCATTAAGATGGCTCCAGTTACCTTGTGAGTACCAGCCAGGTTGTTCTAATGAGGGAAGTGGCTCTCTTTCCTCATCGTTAACTGCAAATAAATTAGAAGAGTTTATCAAAAATATTAATATTTTACTGATTTATTTTAATAATAGACATATATGTTACTGAAATAGAGTGACTTTTGTTTTTTTATATTCCATCCCCATTTACTGTTTCACTGAGCACACAATTTCCAATGCAGACAAATAGCTTTCTGAACATTACAACCAGATTCTGACCTCTTCCTGCAGTGTCACCTCAACTGCAGCGTTCTGCCCTTTTTAGTAGATGACATAAATGGGTAAATTGACGACCTTTTCTGAAGCTTTTGACCTGGGATCACTTAGCAACCTGCAACCCATTGACGATCAGACCGTAGCCAGCACCAAACACAGTTTCCCCTTATTTCCTTTTTCAGAATTCTGAAGGGGCCATTTCCTGTGTCACATTGGCTCTCTCTTCTGTAACCCCCAATACTTTTTTGCTTTAATTTGTCAGGTTTTCAAGATGAGGCTGGAAATGCGACACTTGCTTTGTCAGCTCTTCCTATCCCACCCTCGAATGTCCCAAACACTCTTTCCAAATGAAGTTGAAATTTAATTGTTCTAATTTCAATTCAATACACAGTGAAGTCTGATGGAATACGATCATTGTATAGGTCGTTCTGCTATAACATGTGTTTCGTTAACATAAATTCACTGTAACGCAATTGACGAATTGGGGAGACGGTTTCTAAAGTGTGAACTTTTAAATGTGTGCTGGCTGTAAGATGATTACATTACCAACACTTGAAGCGCTGTTTCTAAAGTGTGATGTTTCTACAATGTGGGGTTGCATAAGAAGGCAACCATCGTGCTGTAGAAGAACTACTTGTACTGTAAATTTGTCTATCATACAGGGTTCTTACGGCTTCCTTCACTTACCTAAATCTTAATTTTTATCCAAAAGTAAAGGAGTTTTCTTATGAGATGAGGAGGAATTTCTTCTCTAAGAAAGTGGTAAATCTATGAAATCCTTTCCTGCAGAAGGCTGTCAAAGCTGGGTCATTAAGTACATTCAAATCTGAGGCAGGCAGATTTTTAATCACTAAGGGAATCAGGGATTATGGGAACTAGTAGGAAAGTGGAGTTGAGAGTTAGTAGATCAGACATGACCTCATTGAATGACAGAGCAGACTCAAGGACTGAGTAGTACTACTCCTACATCTTGCAGTCTTATGCCATTGAAACAAATCAAATTGATCCATGACCATTAGAAATATTTCCTTTTGGTTGGGCAAAGGAAAATCAATCATAAAATTTATTGCATTCATCTTCCTCAATGGAACACCTGTCACTGAAAGCAACTGCACACACCAGAAGCTGTCACAGTGGCCTTCATTCCAAACAGCTCAGCATGCCTTTCCTATTGGCTTTCAGTCAGGAGGAGAGCCTTCCAAAGCTGGCCACCTCTACCAGTAAGGAGCCCACAGCTGGTTCTGGGAGCGTGGAGGGTGTCTGATCACTGACGCGGGGTGGGGACATTTCTAAATCTGGGTAATGGAGCACAGAGATTGGTGGCTGTGGGTCTCTTTTACAAAGGTTCCCTAAAGCCTAGTTCCAGGGATATTGTATCAGGCAGGCTCAACCTCCTGTCTCCAGACAGCGCAGCATGGAAGACGATCAGGGCTGGACACAAAGTGAGCACAGAGAAGGAACAGCAGCTGAAGAAATGCCATTGGGGAAGGACAGCAATATTTTTGATCATGCCAGACCTCTGCTTGTGTCTATGTCAGTGGATACATGCACAGATGTGTCGGTGACCTGTTGCAATCATTAACATTATGGCCCAGTCTGTGCACGAATGAGGGCCATTTTGTGAATGAACCGTAATAAGCTCTGGATAATAACCCGTTCTCAGGAGTTACACTAAAACTTCCTGAATTTATTGTTCATGATAAAATATTTAAGAACAACTCGGTGTGAATCCACATCCATTTCTGTCACAGTCCTGTGTAAATCTAACAGCCCATCACACTACCATCTGAGTAGCAGAAATGAATGCCCTATCGACAGAAATACACAACATTTCTGAACCTATAATATTCATAAAATAAACATGGATCTTTTCTAAACCAACCAAAACAGCAAAATATCTTTTGAGCATCTCAGCTGTTACACAACATTCATTACTCCAAAAGATGAAAGATATTTAACTTTAACATACTATCTTGCCACTATTTTATCAACACAGAACTAGAAAACACACTGTAATTGGAGATATATTTCACTGTTTCTTAACAAAAAGTTCAGTTAAGACAAATAAAGTATAGTTTGAATTCCTCATTGTCAATTATTAAAATCACTGTTTGCAGAAAACTGAGCACAGTGATGTATAAAACAAAATGCTTCTCATTTCAGAGTGTAAGAATTGAAGTAGGAGCAGACCACATGGCCTCAAAACTTACTTTGCCACTGGTTATGATCATAGCTGATCATTGGTCTCAACTCTTCCCCACAACCTTCCTGACAGGCTTAAAAAAAAGACTCTCTCAAACTTAATACTCAACAATGGCACACCCACAACCCTCCCAGACAAAGAATTAAAAAGACTGAGTGAAGATATTCTCCTAGTCTCAGATGACTAGCCCCTTAATCTGAGACTATTCTTGTGTTTTACGCTTGTCAGTCAGGAGAACAAACTTGGTCAAGCCTCTCCTGAGTCATAATTGAAAGGCAGAATACCACAGATGCTGAAAACCAGAAGATACTGAAAGAAATCAGCAGACCATACAGCATCTGTCAGAGAGTGAAACAAAGTTAACCTTTCAGATCTGTGGACCTTTTATTAGAACTGGATAGAGTTGCTGACAGTAACAAGTTTTGTGCAAAGAATGGGTAAGACGGGGACAAGACAAAAGTCTGTAATAAGATGAAAGATCACAGCAGAGAGTGGCGCGAGCTGGGCGGAAGTGAAGTTGGAGCGCAGAGCTAGTCGGGAAGGTAAGTGATTGATATTTGAGTGGGTGTGTTCTAGACCCCAGGCCCTACATAGTAGGGCCTCCCTCCCAACCTCCTCCTCTAACCTAACTTTAAAGTCCACAGGTAAGCTACTCAATGTTCTTGTTTTGGAGACGAAGTGTAGAGTAATGGCAGCGCAGGCAGTGGAATGTTCCTCCTGCAGGATGTTCGAGGTAGGGGTGACCACCGATACTCCTGCCGACTTCATCTGCAGGAAATGCAGTCAGATCCTGCTCCTCACAGAACGAGTTAGGGAACTGGAACTGGAGTTGGATGAACTGAGGATTATTCGAGAGGCTGAGAGGGTGATAGATAGAAGCTACAGGGACATGGTTACGCCAGAGAACAGAGGTAGCTGGATAACAGTTAGAGGTGGGAAGGGGAGGAAGCAGGCAGTGCAGGGATCCCCTGTAGTCATTCCCCTCAACAATAAGTATACCGCTTTGGATACTGTTGGGGGGGGACGGTCTAGCAGGGGTAAGCTGCAGCGACCGGGTCTCTGGCACGAGGTCCGGCTCTGAGGCTCAGAAGGGAAAGGGGGAGAGGAGGAGAGCGCTAGTTATAGGAGACTCTTTAGCTAGAGGGACGGACAGGCGGTTCTGTGGACATGGGCGAGACTCTCGGGTGGTTTGTTGCCTGCCGGGTGCCAGGGTCCGAGACGTCTCGGACCGTGTCTTCAGAATCCTTAAGGGGGAGGGTGTGCAGCCAGAAGTCGTGGTGCACGTTGGCACCAACGACATAGGTAGGAAGAGGGGTGGGGAGGTCATTCAGGAGCTCAGGGAGTTAGGCTGGAAGCTAAAAGCTAGGACGGACAGACCTGCCATCTCTGGGTTGTTGCCGGTGCCATGTGACAGTGAGGCAAGGAATAGGGAGAGAGTGCAGTTGAACACGTGGCTGCAAGGATGGTGTAGGAGGGAGGGCTTCAGGTATTTGGACAATTGGACTGCATTCTGGGGAAGGTGGGACCTGTACAAGCAGGACGGGTTGCACCTGAACCAGAAGGGCACCAATATCTTGGGAGGTAGGTTTGCTAGCACTCTTCGGGGGGGTTTAAACTAATTTGGCAGGGGGATGGGATCTGGACTTGTAGTCCAGCAGGGAGGCTAGCTGTTTGTCAGGATGTCCAAGAATGTAGGGAGGCGGTGGAGAAGGTAGCACTGACAGGGAATACTTGCGGACACAGAGATGGGCTCAAGTGTGTATACTTCAACGCAAGGAGTATCAGAAATAAGGTGGGTGAACTTAAGGCATGGATTGGTACCTGGGTCTACGATGTTGTGGCCATCACGGAAACGTGGATAGAAGAGGGACAGGAATGGTTGTTGGAGGTTCCTGGTTACAGATGTTTCAGTAAGATTAGGGAGGGTGGTAAAAAAGGAGGGGGGGGGGGGGTGGCGTTGCTAATTAGAAATGGTATAACGGCTGCAGAAAGGCAGGTCGAGGGGGATCTGCCTTTGGAGGTAGTATGGGCTGAAGTCAGAAATAGGAAAGGTGCAGTCACCTTGTTGGGTGTTTACTATAGGCCCCCCAATAGCAGCAGAGATGTGGAGAAACAGATTGGGAAACAGATTTTGGAAAGGTGCAGAAGCCACAGGGTAGTAGTCATGGGTGATTTCAACTTCCCAAACATTGATTGGAATCTCTTTAGATCAAGTAGATTGGATGAGGCGGTGTTTGTAAAGTGTGTACAGGAAGCTTTTCTAACTCAGTATGTAGAATGCCCGACCAGTGGGGTGGCCATATTGGATTTGGTACTTGGTAACGAATCGGGACAAGTGATGGGCTTGTTAGTGGGTGAACATTTTGGTGATGGTGACCACAATTCTGTGATTTTCACCTTGGTTATGGAGAGAGATAGGTGCGTGCAACGGGTAGGTTTTACAATTGGGGGAAGGGTAAATACGATGCTGTAAGACAGGATCTGAGGAGCATAAGTTGGGAGCATAGGCTGTCAGGGAAGGATGTCGTGGAAATGTGGAACTTTTTCAAGAAACAGATACGACGAGTCCTTGATATGTATGTACCTGTCAGGCAGGAAAGAGATGGTTGTGTGAGGGAACCTTGGTTGACGAGGGAGGTTGAATGTCTTGTAAAGAGGAAGAAGGGGGCTTACATAAGGTTGAGGAAACAAAGTTCAGACAGAGCATTGGAGGGATACAGGATTGCCAGAAGGGAGCTGAAGAAAGGGATTAGGAGAGCTAAGAGAGGGCATGAAAAATCTTTGGCGGATAGGATCATGGATAACCCCAAGGCATTTTATGCGTATGTGAGAAACATGAGAATGACGAGAACGAGGGTAGGTCCGATCAAGGACAGTAGTGGGAGACTGTGTATTGAGTCGGAAGAGATAAGTGAGGTCTTGAATTAGTACTTTTCTTCAGTATTTACAAACGAGAGGGACCGTATTTTTGAAGAGGTGAGTGTGAAATGGACTGGTAAGCTAGAGGAGATACTTGTTAGGAAGGAAGATGTGTTGGACATTTTGAATAACTTGAGGATAGACAAGTCCCCCGGGCCTGACGGGATATATCCTAGGATTATGTGGGAAGCAAGAGAGGAAATTGCAGAGCCGTTGGCAATGATCTTTTCGTCTTCACTGTCAACAGGGGTGGTACCAGGGGACTGGAGAGTGGCAAATGTTGTGTCCCTGTTCAAAAAAGGGAATAGGGATAACCCCGGGAATTGCAGGCCAGTTAGTCTTACTTCGGTGGTAGGCAAAGTAATGGAAAGGGTACTGAGGGATAGAATTTATGAGTATCTGGAAAGACACTGCTTGATTAGGGACAGCCAGCATGGATTTGTGAAGGGTAGGTCTTGCCTTACAAGTCTTATTGAATTCTTTGAGGAGGTGACCAAGCATGTGGATAATGGTAGAGCAGTGGATGTAGTATACATGGATTTTAGTAAGGCATTTGATAAGGTTCCCCATGGTAGGCTTATGCGGAAAGTCAGGAGGCATGGGATAGAGGGAAATTTGGCCAGTTGGATAGAAAACTGGCTAACTGGTCGAAGTCAGAGAGTGGTGGTAGATGGTAAATATTCAGCCTGGAACCCAGTTACAAGTGGAGTTCCGCAGGGATCAGTTCTGGGTCCTCTGCTGTTTGTAATTTTTATTAATGACTTGGAAGAGGGAGTCGAAGGGTGGGTCAGTAAATTTGCAGATGATAAGAAAATTGGTGGAGTTGTGGATAGTGAGGAGGGCTGTTGTCGGCTGCAAAGGGACTTAGATATGATGTAGAGTTGGGCTGAGGAGTGGCAGATGGAGTTCAACCCTGCCAAGTGTGAGGTTGTCCATTTTGGAAGGACAAATAAGAATGCGGAATACAGGGTTAACGGTAGGGTTCTTAGTAAGGTGGAGGAGCAGAGGGATCTTGGGATCTATGTTCATAGATCTTTGAAAGTTGTCACTCAGGTGGATAGAGCTTCTAAGAAGGCCTATGGTGTATTAGCATTCATTAGCAGAGGGATTGAATTCAAGAGTCGTGAAGTGATGTTACAGCTGTACAGGACTTTGGTTAGGCCACATTTGGAGTACTGTGTGCAGTTCTGGTCGCCTTACTTTAGGAAAGATGTGGAAGCTTTGGAGAGGGTGCAGAGAAGATTTACCAGGATGTTGCCTGGAATGGAGAATAGGTCGTACGAGGATAGGTTGAGAGTGCTAGGCCTTTTCTCATTGGAACGGAGAAGGATGAGGGGTGACTTGATAGAGATGTATAAGATGATCAGGGGAATAGATAGAGTAGACAATCAGAAACTTTTTCCCTGGGTACAACAGAGTGTTACAAGGGGACATAAATTTAAGGTGAAGGGTGGAAGGTATAGGGGAGATGTCAGGGGTAGGTTCTTTACCCAGAGAGTGGTGGGGGCATGGAATGCGCTGCCTGTGGGAGTGGCAGAGTCAGAATCATTGGTGACCTTTAAGTGGCAATTGGATAGGTCCATGGATGGGTGCTTAAGCTAGGACAAATGTTCGGCACAACATCATGGGCTGAAGGGCTTGTTCTGTGCTGTATTGTTCTATGTTTCTATAGGAATAGTTGGCAGAAGCATTACTCCTGTAGGACCAAAGGGAATGGAGTTGGAATAGGAACAGAAAGAAAGAAACAAAAGAAGTTCAAAAGGAGCTGTATTTTTGACTGGAACTGAAAAAAATAAACATGAAACTAATAAAAAAAGGAAACAGAGAGAGGGACAAAACAGATTAACCTCAAAATGATGAATCCAATGTTATTGTGGAATATTAGGTTAAGATGCGGGGTTGTTCCTGAAGCTTATATTCAGCCTCAAAGGAACAGTGCAGGGGATTGAGGGCAGCCTGAGGCATGTTGGAGAATTAAAAAGACAGGACACCTGAAACTGGGGATCATGCTCACGAGCAGAACGGAGTTGTCCCATAAAGGAGTCACTCCATCTGTATTTAGTCTCACCAGCGTATAACAGACTACATTGTGAGCAGCGAAATACAGTGGGTGAAATTGAAACACATATAAGCAAATTGTTGCTTCACCTGGAAGGAATGTTTGGGCATTTGAACGGTGAGCAGAGAGGAAGTCAGAGGCCAGGTTGACACCTCCTGTGTCTGCATGGGAAAGGTTTGTCTGAAGGGAATGGGATGTGGAGCGGAAGAGGAAGTGCCCTTTTTAGTTATTGTTGACTTTTGTCTCACAGTCAATCTGCTACTTTACCTTGAAGATACACGTTCATGAGATCATTACCTCTTCAAAGCATGTGACACGTATATATAAAAATCCCATACTTCATCTTACTCAGGATCACATGATGTATAACAATCTATTGGAAGCCTACTCCTCTGTCTGGATAAGAGCTTAATCTTAGCTCAGGCACTTATGCGTCTGACAAATGAAATATATTTGTATGTAAGTTAAGTCACTGAACTGGAAAGTGTCTTCAGACGTTTCGTCATCATGACTAGGTAAAATCATCAGTCAGAGTCTCCAGTGAAGTGCTGGTGGTATGTCCTGCCTCTCTATTCATAGATCGCTGTTTCTTAAGGTGGGAGATGTCATTTATGGTTTTATTTTCAAGGGAAGATAGATGGGATCTAAGTTGATATGTTTATTGATGGAGTTCTAGTTAGAATGCCATGCCTTTAAAACTTCATGTGCATTTCTTTGTTTCACCTGTCCTAGGATCTGCGTGTTGTTCAAGTCAAAGTGGTGTCCTTCTTTGTTTATATGTATGGAAACTAATGATAGTGGGTTGTGTCGTTTGGTGGTTAGTTGGTGTTCATGTATCCTGGTGGCAAGTTTCCTGCTTGTTTGTCTGATGTAGTGTTTGTTTTGCAGTTCTTGCATGGTATCTTGCAAATGACGTTAGATTTGCTGGTAGTATCTAATGGATCCGTTAGGTTCATTTGTCACTGTTTAAGTGTGTTGGTTGGTTTCTGGGCTACCATGATGCCAAGGTGCCTGAGTAGTCTGGAATATATTTGTATTTAATAGCTAGTTGTATCAAATATCTTTTGGATGTTTCAACACAATAAAATCCACACTCGGTTTCTTATGGGAGATGACATTAGCATTGGCACATCCAATAAAACATTCTGTTTGATGCAAACTCACATCAGGAACACTTACACGTGTGGTATAGACAGATTAGATATCTATGGCAAAGAGGAGATGGTTAGGATAAGGAAACTGGAAACGTTTAGAGAGAAAGACAGTATCAGAAAAGTTATGGATATGAACAAGGCAAGGAAAAAAATAAGGTGGAAATAGGAAGAAATCCATTCAGTTGGGCAGTAACAGGGTGAAACAATGGGTCGACTCTGGCAGTCTTGACCCTGGATCTTGGTAAGGAGGTGAAGAGGAGCTGCAGTGTTCTGGTGGTGAGCTTGAAGATGTGAAGGGCATTTAATTAGACATGATGATGTTATACATGAATCCCAATGCTCTTCTGTCCCTGCTACAATTACCTTCTTAGTACACAGATGTATGTCCAGCCTTCCTGTTACACTGTCAATTAAAGCTCTGATACGATGAATTAATCATCAAGGGCTTTACCTCACCACGACTGTGATTAACCCAGTAGCAGGCAGGATGTCGCACTGTGGCATGGATGACAGGTCAAGGTGTGCAAGCTGCTTGTCACCTGAGGGTGAGGTCCCTTGATCAATGGCATTTAGTTCCAGATTGAGTGACGTGGTCATTAGGAAGGAAAAGGCCTCATAAGAGGCACCCACCTGCCTTCATTTGCTACACCTACCATCCCAATTCTCACAAACCTTATCCTGTTAGGTGGGACATCCCTGCAGTCTTAATTCCAGTAGAAAGCTCACTGAGTACTCACCACTGCGTAATTGGTATGTGATTTGGCAGGCCTAGCAATGAAGAGGCAGCAGACATTTCTCACAGGCTTTCTGCAGGCAGGCCACCTTACACAACAGTAACATTCTGCCCAAGTGACTTATGTTTGGCAATGGGGTCATGGTCCAGTGTCAGATTGCTTGCATTTAGTTTCTACAGGGTTGAGGTCAGTTTGTCAGACAACAATAGTTTCCCTTTCAGAGTTTCAATTAGATCATCTCTCACGTTTCTAAACTCCACAAAGCATCTGCTCAATTTTCTCAGATTTTCATCGTAGGACAGCTCTCTTACCAGGAACCAACCTCATGAACTCCAATGAATGTTCATTCCTCCTGAAATATGTAGACCAAAAAATGCACATATTACTCCTGGTGTGACCTCACCAAAGCCCTGTATAATCACAGCAAGACTTCCTGCTTTGGGTTCTCCAATTGCATTGTGATAAAGGCCAACAATGGCATTTGCCTTCCTAGTTGCTTGTGACTCCTATGCATTTCTATACTCCTTCTAAGAATAGACATGCTTCTCTGAAGATTGACATTTGCAAGTTTTATACTTCTAAAACAAAACAAGTGTGATTTTCCATTCTTAAAATGAAAACCTAACATGTCCCACATTATATTCCATTTATCATCTTGTTGCTCAATCATATAAATTATCTACATCCCTTTTAATCTTCCTCCCAACTTACATTCCCATTTAGTTCTGTATCATCAGCAAACTTGGATCCATTACTCTCAATCTGTTCATCTAAGTTGTTAAAATAAGTTGTAAATAGCTGAGGTCCCAGGTCAGATCCTTGTGGCAATCCACCCATCACAGCCTGTCAACTTGAAAATGCCCCAATATTCCCTGCAATCCAATTGGGTAAGGGGAGTGGCTGGAAGTGGGGAGAGAGGCTTTCAGAGGCATACTGGGGCATAAGGGAAGGTTTAGTTGGTTGAACAGTTGGCATGTTGGAGTAGAAGGTGGTAGTGGTAGGTTGGGGGAGTTTGGCTTAATTGTTTGCCAGAGACAGGTCCTTAATTGTCAAACTTTTCCTGGGCAACTATTAACTTAATGGAAGTGGAACCCTCTGAATTCTCTGATGTCAAAGTATTTTTCAGAGCATTCCAGACGCAGGGAAATTGTTCATCAGAATCCTCAATTTTTTTTTTGTAATTCCCACTAAGTCTGCTGTATTTTGAATTGTGCAGGATCCCAATGTGCAATGTCAGTCTCCCCGACTGTCTGACCATCAGAATATCTGGGCCAGTGTTCTAGCTGGGACTTAACTGAGGCATTTTACAGTAGCACGGTGATCCTCTTTGGTTTGCATTGGATCAATGTATTGGAATGAAAAAATGTGGGACAACAGTACATCAAGTCGTTAGTTTCTTAGTCAACCTGTGGAACACATTAAAAAAGAAGCCAATTATGCAAGGCTGTTAGTGCATGGAAAAAATGACATTCACTAGTGAATGAATGTCTACGTTCTTTATTTTGAAACTGAGGTTCAGCTGAAGGTCAAACACATCATAAATACTGGCAAAGGGGGAGAGGTTAAAAATAAGCAGATGACAACAGCTGTTTAACATCACTGTTGCTGAGATGCAGCATACATGTGCTACAATATCAACAATGCAATTTGCCGGAACGTTATCGCTACTTTCTGATGTAGTTCAAAGTCTACAGGAATTGTGCAAAGTTCAAGAATGCTGAGTAAAGCACAAGATTAAATCCAAGCCACAATCGATGGCTAGTTTTAATTTCTTTACACAATGCTAGTACATTGCTAAACGGGATATTCATTGCTTTTGTACTTCTAGCTCAGGGCTACACTCAAAGACAGTGGGGATTGTCGACAGAGGACTATACTGTTCCAGCCCTATCTTTGACTGTGTTCCTGCCAAGTGCAAGAGGCCAGTGAGAGGGCTTCATCTACTCAGTTTTTCTCAGTGTGCAACTATGAACCAATATTAAAACCACAAGTGTTACAGCACCACAAGAAAAACATTTTGCAAGTCTAAAATCCTTACCATCAATGTTTTCTTCTCGATTTTTACATTGGATCAAATTACGTTATGGTCATTCTTTTGAGATGGTCCTTTACATTATTGATTGAAACTTACACAGCATCATAAAACCATAAGAAATAGGAATAGGAATAGGTCACACCCTTCAAAGATTTCTCTAGCATTCAGTAAGATGATGGCTGATCCAACATTCATTCAATTTCCTGTCCGTTCCCCATAACCCTTGATTTTCTTACTGATCAAGAATCTATCTCAGCCTTAAATATACACAAAGACTCTGCATCCACAGCGCTCTGTGGCAAGGAGTTTCAAATACTCACAATGCTCGGAGAAAGAAATTCCTCCGTATCTCTGTCTTAAATTGGGGCATGTTTATTCTGAAATTATACAGGTGCAGTAAGACCTCCTTACTCTAACACCCCAATCCTTTTAAAATAAGGGCCAAAATCAAATTAACAATGCCCATTATCAGATTTTAGCAATGTTTACATTATCACGTGAGAAAATAGTACTGAAAATACTCTGAAATATCTCCCTCTTTTCCCTTACCCCAGTCTATTATTATGTAATGAATTCTAATACAATTATGATATTCTATTCCAATGAGTGTGCTTACTTTATCCATAGATTTTATGTTCAGTTTTCTTTCCACTTCTCTAATGGACTTGGAAGCCAATTAACCATTTCCATCTGTAATTTTGAAATGGATCATGCTAATTATTTATACTTGTCAGACCCAGATTCTAACCTGTAAGACATGATGTTTGATGTGTCTGTGGGGTGGGGGAGGCACAGAGGAACAGATAAATGTACAGAAACAAAGAATTTATCCTCACCCTGAAAGACTATGCAAAATTAATAGGAAGAGAAGAGGAGAAACTTTCTTGGTGAAGGAACCTCTAGCCTCCCATCATCTTTCCTGGGGAACAAGCTTCAAGGAATGGCTGGCAGATTAATGGTAAAGTGATTAAAAAATATTATACATTCTTGTTTTAAAAGGGTACAATGGTGTGTTAAATTTCATCTTTTATTATTTGGTCCATTCACATATGTGGTTTAGCTCATCTTGTAATATCTGATTCCTTTGCTATTTTGGTTGTGCAGCACAGTGGCTCAGTGGTTAGCACTGCTGCCTCAAAGCACCAGGGACCTGGATTCAGTTCGACCCTCAGGCGACTGCCTGTGAGGAGTTTGCACATTCTCCCCATGTATGCGTGGGTTTCCTCTTGGTGCTCTGGTTTTCCCCCACCGTCCAAAGATGTGCAGGTTAGGTGGATTGACCATGGGGGATGCAGGATTACAGAAATGGGGTGGGTCGGGTGGGAGGCTTCTCAGAAGGTCGATGTGGACTTGATGGGCCAAATGGACTGCTTTCATGCTGTAAGGATTCAATCAAGTTTAGTGTCTCCTGCAATTTAATTAGGTTGCCTCAAGTTTTTGAATGCAACTCATTGATGTAAATTAGAAGCAGAAGTAATCTCAACACAAACGATCTGGTTTGTCACTTTTTCAAAAAAATTGAAAGTAGTAAATCAGGAAGCTCTTTTTTATTTCAAATTATAACAATGTCAGAACCAAGAGCAGGAATAGGCAATGCAGCTTCTTGAGTCTTCTTTGCCACCGATACGATCATGGTTGATCTCAACTGGGTCTCAACTCCATTTTTCTGCCTGCTACCCTTCAACCTGTTACTAATTAAAGGTCTGTCTATCTCCTCCTCAAATTTATTCAATCTCCCAGCAGCCATCACAATCCAAGCCAGTGAATTCCACCAGTGCACTAGAAACAATTTCTCATCTTTATTTTAAATTTGTTATCCCTTGTCCTAAAGCAATGATCTCTCATTCAAGATTCCCTATGAGATAACACGCTTTCTACATTCACTTTGTCCATGCCTTTAGCACCTTATCTACTTCAATTAGATCTCTCATTCTTCTAAACCGCAGAGAATATTGGTCTAAACTGCTCGATCTCTCTTCTCAATAATTTCTTTCCTTGGAATCAAGCTAGTCAACTTCCTCTGAACTGTATCCAATAATAACTACATCCCTCATCAAATAATGGGACCATCAGGTGCAATCTCACTAATGCCTTGTACAACTGCAGCAGCACTTCCTTACTCTTATACTCTTTTCCTTTACCATAAATGCCAAAATTCCATTTGCCTTCCTTATTGCCGATTGTACCTGCATGTCAATTATCTGCAATTCACAAACAAGGACACCCAGATACTTCTGCACTGAAGCACTCTTAAGTGTCTCTCCATTTTGATAATAAGGTGCCTCTTTATTCTTCTGACCAAACGTTCTGTTGACTTCTATTCACTGTGATCACTGTCAAACTTATTGATCAAAGATATAAAATAGTCTACAAATTCAGAAATCTGCGTAGATTTTCAATTTACCTAATCTCATACATACTGCAGCAAAACTCCACATCCTGAATTTATGAATATGTCCATTCAATAAGCAGATTGGGCTGACCATCAATAGACACCCCACTGAGAAAATGATAGTTCAAGGAATCAATCATGCATCACAGTAATATAAAGGTTTTATATAACCAGACACTCTTAAAAATCTCAAGGTTTCTAACTATTTTTAGATCACTTCGAGAAAACTTTCAAAGTCCCAATGAGTCTATTCATTTTTTAATGCCTTTTTACAACCTAAGAGTGTCTCACCAAAGCGAACCTTTCCTTCAATCAAGGTTGTGGGAACAGATCCTAAAGTGGGTGTCTTATTTGCCAAAGTTAAAAACCACACAACACCAGGTTATCGTCCATCAGGTTGAATTGGAAGCACTAGGTTTTGGAGCGACGCTCCTTCCATCAGGTGTTTGTGACAACTACCTGATGAAGGAGCGTCACTCCGAAAGCTAGTGTGCTTCCAATTAAACCTGTTGGACTATAACCTGGTGTTGTGTGGTTTTTAACTTTGTACACCCCAGTCCAACACCGGCATCTCCAAACTATTTGCCAAAAGGTGAGAAATACACAATGTTCTTCCAACACCCATCCCTCTCATCCTCTTGCCCCAAGGAATCCCCATACCCTATCCATGCAACCCTCTCCACCAAATCCCTATCACCCACATTTCCCATGTCAACTTTGCATTCTTCTACCCAGCACCCTTTTCTCTCCTTCATGTATGGCTTTGATGAATGCAGTTCCAAACTCAAGAATGAATAATCACAAATGGACAATTAATACTGGTTTTGGCCAGCAATACCCACATCTCATGAATGAATAAAATAAAATCTAGAAGTCACTGTGCACATAGATGAAAATAAAAGTTATACTATTTAACTCCCTATGTTGCAGGCTGCATTCTTTTGATGAAGGCACTGTCACTCATCAAAAGTAAATATTAAGACTTGTTGGCACTTCTTGACAGATTGATATTTCTTGACAAGCTGCAAATTTCCAAGATGTTAATCACCACTTATACACAATCTACTCCACAGTTAACAGTCAAACAAGGTACCTGCACCTCCCTCCCCTAAAGATACATGATGCCCCACCCTAAAAGATCGCTAACCACCTCCAAGGTATCCATAGGAATATCTCATTTCTCCAAAGGAGTATTCTAGCTAAGTAAAAGAAATGCAGAGTACAGATCAGCTCTTACCTGATCTATTTTCCACACTCTGGGCTCCTCTTTCCAGGGACTCCACATCTAAGTTTTGTGGAGACAATGAATAACTTGAATGGCCAGCTACTCCTGGGAATCACGTATGTATGATGTTTGGCCCCAAACCAATTCCATCGCTGCAAAAATTAAGTATGGCCAGTCTGGGGTATGAAACATGCAATTCCTTATATCTTCCAACAATTTAACCACCACATAGCCACCTCCATCCTGGCAAAGATTGAGGCCTCCATATTTACGTTTCATTTTCAGGACTATTAATCTATGTCAACTTGGCGCCAATACCAAGTTAAAAAGCCTAACATTTATATCTCAGGTGTTATAGACCAGACCAGACCCCTCAAATATTTTAAGAAGCGAGCCTAGACCCTAACTTTTTTCTTATTTTAAAGGTAGATGTGAAGTATGTGGTCCAGATATGATCTGACTGGTCAAAATATTTGATGTTAAGCAAAACACAATGTATTTAAAGATGACAGTTAAAATACAAACAAAAGAAAGAGGAATTTAGAATAACTTAACTGTTGGAAAACTTAACCGAATAATACAGTACCTACTGCTAATTAACTGTTGCAATATAGTAATATCTCATTCACACATCCCGAGCCAAAAAAGCAAATTCAGACACAGGTTCTTACACGCAGTTTACAATTCAGGAGGGAAAAAACATTGCGAGATTCAAGACAGAATCATTCGTTGAAGCTTCTAGCTCTGAGACCCCAAACAGCTTCAGCTGCTAAAGCTAACAAAATCTAGAAAGCCTGCTCTGAGAAAGCTGGCCATAACCATTCAGGCAGCAAAAAAAATCTCCAAGGCCTCCTAAGCTGTTTACCTAAGTCGTCAGTAGTCAGTTCAGTACCTCTGCCTTTACAACCTCTCTTAAAAAAAACCCAGGACAAAATAATTTTTGTCACACAGAGCGTTGCTACAAATCATTTTCCTTTTAAAGGATCCTCCTTAAAAGTGTATTCTATTTCATATACCGTACAGAAAAAAACCCTATAATTTGAAGTACATGCTGCCAATGAATTTTTAAGTGAAGATTCTTAACATTTGTTAAGATTCATTATTTTCATTCCAACCAGAGCCCTGCGTTTGTGAAATTGGACTTGATTTTCCTTCAGTCAGGAGGGAAAGGGAACAGATTAAACATTTTTTCTGGCTGCCATCAATGGTAGTCTATGATTGACAGAAGGTGTGCTTATGTAAAGCTAAGCTTGGTGCTGTTCTCTTTTACTTCTGGAACGAGAAGGAAGCTGCCATAATCATGACAAACCTTCCAAATGCGAATCAACATAGGAAGCCATAACTTACTGTTATTCAAGTATTACAGATGATTATATTTTCATATGTATTCCAAATCATTGCTCCAATATTTTCACTTAGGTATGTTAACCCCATTTGTTCTCTTCATTGTTTAGGGCTTACACATGTTCAATGAAGGTAAAAGTGAAAGGCAATAAAATTTCCAATCAGGCTATTTCATTTTTGAGTTTCTCATCAATCTGAGATTGCTTCACAGCAGAAGTAAGGAAACCAAGTTGATTATTGCTCTGTAAAATTAAACAAATAATGCCTAAGAATTTGTAACTGCTTGCAAAGACTGAAGAGATTGCTAACCAAAGTGTGAAGAGAACATTGAATTCTCTTGGGCATTTTTGGGGCTTTTAATTTGTCCTGCTTTTGTTAGCATGACATAGGGGGCCGGATGTTTACGCCATTATATTACATGACATGACATTTTCTTTTGTGCAATGGTTACATGAAGTACAATGAATGGGACTAATATAAAAATGTATTGACACAGGAACACCTGAAAGTCGAAATGCACCGTTAGTCAGGCTGTTCCAGTACAGCTGCAACATGAACAACTGCCAATGTAGAAAGTTGCCCACCTATGTCATGCTAACAAAAACAGGACAAATTAAAAGCCCCAAAAGTGCCCAATTCGCCCCTTCATAATAATCGGTAAAGTGGTAGAAGAAGTTGACAATGCTATCAAGTGGCACTCGCTGACCACAACCTGCACAGAGATGCTGGATTTGGGTCCTGCTAAGGGCAATCAGCTCAGGGCTTATTACTGCCATTGTCAGCAAGTCATTATTTAAATGATAATGGTATCAAGGAGTCTGAGCAAAAATTCAAATCAGTGGGAATTGAGGGGAAAACTCTCCATTGGTTAAATTCTTATCAAGCACTAAGGCTGTGTTTGTTGGAGGCAAATCACCTCAGCAGCAGGACATCACTGCAGTACTGCAGATGTTGTCCCGTTTCCTCTGGGTGGAACATACAGAACCATAAGACACAGTTTCAATCTAAGATATAGGTTATTTAGGAATGCGATATAGAGGAATCTCTTTACTTAGAGGGTGGAAAAACCTTGGAATTCTCTACACCAGAGGGCAGCGGAGGCTCAGTTGTTCATTAAGTTCATATAGATAATAGAGATCCCGATATTAAAGATATGCAAGTATAGAGGAGCAATACAGGATAATGATGTTGAGGTAGAAGATCAGCTATGATATATTGAATGACATGCTCAAAGGGCTGACTGACTTGCTACTTTTTCCTTTGTTCCTCAGAATATGGTCCGAGATTTCATTCCAACATAACGTTAAAAGTAGTGATTGACACTGGTGACGGCAATGTTCAGTCCATTCAAATTGAAAAGCCAAAATACTGAAAAAGTCTGTGCCCATATCGCGAAAGACCTGACAACGTTTTGTCTTGCACTGGTAAGTGGCAAGCAACATTGGTGTCATGTGTCAGGCAATGAACATCTCCAAGAGGGAATGTGACTATCTCCCCTGGCATTCAACGCCTATGCCATTACTGAATCTCCCCCACCAACATCCTGTGGGGGCAGCTTCCACTAAACAGAAACTGAACTTGAATTTTTATATAAATATTGCGGTTAGAAGAGCAGATCAGAGGCTGGGAATTTTGAAGCAAGTAACTCACATTCTGCATGCCCAACTTGTCTACCATTTACGAGACAGAAATCAGGAGTATGATGGAATATTCTCCATTTGTCTGGATGAGTGCAGCTCCAACAACATTCAAAAAGCTTGACGCTGTCCAGGACAAAGCAACTGGTTGTTCAGCAAGCCATCTTCCAACATAAACAATCACGCCTTCCAACACTGGTGCAAACTGGAAGTAGTGTACGTTGTCTGCAAGAAACATCGCAGCAACTTGCCAGGGCTCCTTTGAGAGCATCCTCCAAACCCACAACACCTACCACCCAGAAAGAGGACAGTAGGTGAATGGGAACATCAAAAGCTCTATGTTTCTTTCCAAGTCACACACCACCCTGACTTGGAACTGTAGCACTGTTCTTTCAATGTTGCTGGGTTGAAATCATAACACTCCCTCCGTAACAGCTCCATGGGTCGATCAACATCACATGGACTGCAGCGACTCAAGAGGAAGCATCCTCAACAGCAGCTGGTGGTAGGTCGTAAATATTAGGTTGTTAGTGACATCTACATCTGAACGAGTAACAAAAAACTTCACACCTTGTACAGAACCTAGTTCAGCAGGAAATGTGCTGCAAACAAATGTCCAATCATTTCAATTGGAACATATCCAAATTTTGATAGGTTCCTGACAAGGAAGTCTTTATTCAAGAATTGGATGATTGCCCCTAACAAATGCCAACTTTTTAAAGAATGCTCAACTGCACATCCCTCTCTTGCAAATGAAGATAACTTCCACTTCGCTTTATATACTACACAGTAATATCTGGTTTAAAACCAACAGGGTTACTGGTTGGCCTCAAGACATTGCACAAACTTTAATTTACATGTCAAATTTGATTGCAGCATTTTACAGTCAGACTATCCATGACCATAAGTAATATACAGATGCAAGCTATGCTTTTCATGCATTTATGACCCCTTGGTGAAACTGTAGTCTCAAGAAACCATATTTACCACATGACCTCAAATTAGTAAGGTACCAACTGTCACAACACACTCGAGATAGTGTTCTATCAAACTTCACCAATCCCTGAGTCATCATAAATATAAAAAATTGATGAAATCACTGAATTGCCAAATTCTCCCTTACTGTCTAATTCAAGTTAAAAGATTATGCACACTAGATTTTTTCATTAAGAAAATATCTATTTATTGTTATCAAACTGTTCTTAACCAATGGCAAAAGTAGACAGGTTGAATTATACGCAGCAGGTCAGGCAGCATCCAAGGAGTAATGTAAGAAGAATTTTTCCTGAAGAAGGGCTCATGCCTGAAATGTCGATTCTCCTGCTCCTTGGATGCTGCCTGACCTGCTGCGCTTTACCAGCAACATATTTTCAGCTCTGATCTCCAGCATCTGTAGTCCTCACTTTCTCCTCCAGGTTGAATTATACACCAGTAAGTATATAATTTAAACTTTACCACTTTTAAAAACTTCCCATTCATACAGATAGAGAGACAAGGCATGAATACCATGGAAAAACAAAGAAAAAGTCAGGGAAATGCAGTTTGATAGCATCAGTTCAGACCACAGTCACTGATGAGTTGTTTTATTTTAGTTCCTTTTGATTCCTATGACTCTTTGTTGATGACACAAGGTTGCAGGTGCACCAATTCTCAATGTATAATTCACTAATTAAGAATTCAGTGTCTCTGAAGGTGGCTTCCCCTTTTCTATTAATAGGGATTCTCAGAGTGAAGTTTACAGAGGAAAGGCCAGGGAGAATAGCTGTCTGCAGCTATTTATTCCAGGATCAATCAAGAGATTGGTATTTTGATGAGTACTCCTCAACCCATAACAATTGGTGGTAGTTGAAAAGCTGATCTAAAGAGTATTGCTGGGCAGAATTGCCCTGAACAAGTAGTACTGATTTGTCCAGATTCTTCTCACTGCTTCAAAGGACAACATGATTTTTACAACTCATAATATGCTCTGGTGACATGCTTTCAAACTGCAATAATCTTTTTTCAGTTTCCTCAATTTAAAGTAGCATTTTTGTCATCTTTAAAAGGTTGTTGTGCACCTGGATGAACAACCTTGGTCCAGAGCTTCCCTATACGGTTCTTGACACCTGTCCTAGACATGTCAGACAATCGGCCATCTGGAGAAATCACAGCAATGTAAGAAGAAGTCAATGACCTGCTGGTGTAAGTGCTACCATCGTCTCTGCAATATTTCACACATTTATTTACCGTATCCATCTCCCATCAAGGTTCATGCTTCACCACTCTCACTAATACTTGTAATCTCTCCCCTCACTTACTGTCACCCATCCCACCATCTGATACAACTAACTTTGCATGCTTTCTGTACTGACTACTGTGGTGAAACGGTTAAAAATTATGTCCCAATACATGTGTGAATCTAACCGGAATGGAGGTGTTGCTTAGTCCCGTGTGAATCTTATTACACACCTCCCCGTGTGAATCTTCTTATCTGTATGTAACCAGAATGGAATGTGTTTTTTAGCCTTGCTCTGCTGTTCACATGAATGTTTATATCTGGAAAAGAGTATATCAGCTGGAAAAGTCTCCAGTTCGGTGAGTCTGCTCCGGGGTTACGTTTAACCGCCGAGCGTGGGTTGTTGGCAACCGCTCTACGAGAACTGACGGCTCCCAGTTCCGGTAACATGTAGAGTGAGTATAAGCCAGACCCGTTGTAAGTATGAGACCTGGTTGTGGCGACGCTGCGGGGAATAAAATGCTCATATTCTAGCAGACTCGCCTCTTGGTCGTTTGTTCTGTGTCAGACTACTCTCCTACGAACCTGACCTTGAGAATTTTTTAAAACAACTACTCACTCACTCAGTCCACCTGACCTGCACCACAAGGAACACCTGTGCACCCCACTTTTCTCTCCCTTAATATCTCTTCCTTTCTCATTCCAGGAGGAAAGCAGCCCACAATAGGGTAGAAAGAGTCGAGAAGAGTGGTGTGCTGCCTGACATTTGGCTCCTCAGCCCTTATGTGAAGATGATATAAAACTGACTGGCCCGAATGGCTAACTGACCGTGTCCAAGCTCTAGACTGGTACCAGAGACTGCCTATATTTACTGTGTCAATACCCAAGTATAGGTTAGCCCCCTTTACTTGACTGAGGACTGCAGACAACGCTGACAAGCTTCCCATCTTAGTGTCAGCATTAAACAGCTTGGCATCACTGCAGTACTGGAGCCTGGCATCTCTGGCTGAGGAGTAAGGCACAAGGCAAAGCTATGTAGGGAGATTGTGAAACATCACTGTAGTACTGACTTTTCATGGGGAAAAAATTCAGATGATTGTGTGTTGCACTGCATTAGTCAACAATTCAATGCCAATTATCTGTGGTAATTATTTTACTTCGGGTAATTATAATCTATTAACAAATTAAAGGTTTTGAGAGTATTGGGAAATAACATTTGATTCCATATCAACAACTCTGAACCGCAGTCTAATGGTTCTGTATTCCAAGTTAATTAATTGTGTCAAATTCAGTATTTCAGTATTTGCAGTTCATCTTGGATCTATAGGTAGTAGACATATCTTTGAATCATTAAACTGTGGATTCAAACCTTAGTCTAGAAACATGATCACAAAATCTAAACTGATACTTTGCTTGAATTCTGAAGGGGTACTGCACTATACTAGTTGCTGGTTTTTGGAGAAGGTGTTGAGCTGAGATCCCATCTTCCATTCAAGGTGAACAAGGTAGATTACAGAAGCACTATCTGAAGAAAACCTGGCATTATCATGAAAACAGATAACAGTCATTTGGTAGTGCAGAACCTGACTTCTATCAATATAAAAAAAGATTTATAGAGTTTGTGAGGAGACAATGTGGCATTCTTGTGCTTATTCAATATATCAATGCAGAGGGCCCTGTTTGCTTTAGAAAGAACATGTACACACAATGCATCTGTAGCAACTGAACAAAATAGGTGAAAGCCAATCTCTGGTTCATTTCTTCAGGTAGTTTCTTGACAAATCAGTTACCTTGCCTGATTTAAACGCGAAACAAATCTTAACAGTTAACGATCAATCAACTGGGAAATGCTCCATGGCAGCACTTTCCCAATTAGAACCAACTGGCACTTTCCTCTCATGCAATATAAATGTTGCTTTCCATTTTCATTGGTGATTCTCGAAAAAAATGTCCTGATGAGTGCAAGACAAAAGGTTTCAACAAAATGTCTTTTTTCAGCAAAAAAAAAAGGGATATTATCTTTTTGCTGCTTCTCTGTAGATTGGCTGCCAATTAAACATCAAAAGTTCTGTATTAGCAGTACAGCAATTTTAAAGAAAGCAGCCTTTATTTACTACTTCAGGATGTCACAATGAACATCACAGACAATGAAATACTTCTGAAGTGACTACTTTGGTATAGGTAATGTGGCAGCAAATCTACATATGTCTTGAGGTCACAACAAAAATTGTGCAAGTTTTTAATTGCTATAGGGTCTCCGGAGTCCTTTGTTTACAATGGAAACTAGTCTCTAACTTTCTCCTGTAACTGAGCTCCAACATTAAGCATAAGGCAGTTAAACTGACAGAAGACAAAATTACAGATAAGCTACAGAAACAGTTTATAATTTTCAATAAATTTCCTCAAGGACTGAGTAATATTGTGTTTACTACAATAATAAACCTTATAGCAAGCACAACGAAAGCACATGTACATTTCCCACAGGGTTATAGAAATTATAAAAAAGCAAAGATTTTCTTCATTGAACTACTGAAAGAAAAGAAAACAGGACTTTACTTGTATAATAAAAGTTATCTCATGTTTTGTCTGCAGTCATTCATTTTTAATCATATTCCCAGCAGTTTAAATAGGCTTTACCTTGTTTTCATGCCATAAATGTCTTAATTTTATTGCAGCTCATTGATAACATTGGGCAAATTATCTGTGCATTCACAGCACAGAGTCTCAAACAGGAATTCAAGAATGTCAGCCATAGTTCTCTCTCTTAAATAAAACAGAAATGCAGGGTCAGCTCTAGAAGTATCAGTGGAAAGAAAAAATAGTCGACTTGTTGAGTCAAATATGAGTTGAAACTTTATTGCTAGAACAGCACAGCAGGTCAGGCAGCATCCAAGGAACAGGAGATTCGACGTTTCGGGCACAGGCCCGGCCTGTGCCCGAAACGTCGAATCTCCTGTTCTCTGGATGCTGCCTGACCTGCTGTGCTGTTCCAGCAATAAAGTTTCAACTTTGATCTCCAGCATCTGCAGACCTCACTTTTTCCTCTGAGTCAAATATGACTCTTATTTTGGAACTGGAAGGAGATAGAAATGTGATTTTGTTTCCGTGCAATTTAAATAACGCAAAAGCAATTTCCCAATATTCACTCCTGACAGGTGAGGCTATTTTGGGGGAAATTCAATCTGAAAATGTACTATTGTTATATAATAGGAAGAGGGGTTGGGAGGGCATAAGCAAAACACACAGCAAAAAGAAATTAAAATCAGGAACTGAAAACATAGATCGGTTGAAATAGAATTAAAATAATTCATTGGTTTACCTAAATATTAAGTCGAGGCACAAATATCTTAAAGCAAATGCAACGCGAATTAGCTTGGAAATCTCTTATTTCAAAATTCCTTTTATAACTAAAAAAAAGTCCTAAGTGCATGAGGGCATGCAGAAAGAACAATCCAAATTGGTGAACAAATAGTTTCTCTGCTCAATCTTGCACAAGGCATAATGATTAAACCTAATAAAAACCCGTAAAATTCTCCTCATTTACATCATATGGTGAGGTTGATAATAAAGCACACGTCTGGTTGCTCCACACAAATAATTCTTTCGAAATATAATTCACAGGTTTGTAACATATAAACATCTGGACTGAAAGAAAAGCTACATCATGACGTAAAATTCTTGACCAAAAATCCCAAGTCATTGTATTTAATCTTGAACACCACAAACAAAGAAAAGGTTCAAAGGAAATTGTGGCAGGACATGACATCTTTTCATTAAAAACATATGATATTTTAGCTCAAATCATTACTGATTTATATCCAGAAAGAAACTTAAAAGGTCTATAATAAATAGTGCACATCAGTACCTGACAAAAACATTCAATTTCATCAGACTGGAATTCATTATTGCCATAACTCTAAAACCTGTGTACCATGTGTTTTAAACAACTTAATGTGAAAGCAGAACCTGCTTTAAATTACAATGTGGAGTTTACATAGCAAGACAAATGTAACTTGGCTTACAAGATAAATATGACACTAAACCAATACACTTTCTTTGACAAGTTAGGTGTGAATTCTATCTTTAAGGTTAATTAATGTTTTTACCTAACCTCTGGCTTATAAATAATTAAGAGCTATGCAAATTTCACTTCTCCCACCTCATTTGAATCCATTCCAGTATTCCTGAAATTCCTCTTTACTTTTCAGTTTCCAGCTAGCCTGATAGTTAAGCCTGGCAAATGTCACAAATTAAACCAACATTTTGTTGGTGATAATGGAAGGCAGATCTGTAGGTGGTGTTCCATCTTAATTGACCACAATCTACAGTTATTATAATTTTGTTTTAAAAGAATATTTCCTCATACAATTGCCAACTGAACTGAATATGTACTCAGTAAATATTTATGTTTAATAACCCATGGAAATAACAGGCCATTTATATTGACACTAGTAGATTCATTCCTGCAATAAAACTGGTTGCAATTACAAACTAGAATTCAATGGGAACATTTTGGACCACTTTACACATTTACGTTCCTAATGCCTAATACCAATACATACATTGTATAGAACATTTTGAAATCTTGGTAATATAGTAAAAATGGATTGATTAGAAGCTAACAACAAGCTACCACTGACACAATGCCTTATCAAGTCTTCAGAATACTTTGAGACACTTCAGATTCGATTAATTATCAACAGCGTTTATTCACGTCTGTTATAAAGCCATACAGCATGGAAACAGACCCTTCGGTCCAATCAGTCCATGCAAACCATGTCCCCAAACTAAACTAGTCCCAGGTCCTGTTCTTAGCCCATATCCCTCTCATTCCTTCCTATTCATATAACCATCCAGATGGCTTTTAAATGCTGTAATTGTATCTGCATCCACCACTTTCTCTGGCAGTTCATTCCACAAACGGACCACTCTCTGTATAAAAAGGTTGCCCCTCATATCCTTTTTAAATCTTTTTCCTCTTACTTTAAAAATATGCCCCCTACTTTTGAACTCCCCCAACCTAGAGAAAAGACTCTTGTCATTCACGTTGTCTATGCCTGTCATCATTTTATAAACTTCAAAATGATCACTCGTCAACATTTTCTGCTCCAGGGAGAAAAGTCCCAGCCTTTCCAGTCTATTTTTATAACGGAAAACCTCCATTCCCTAGTGTAGCTTTTCTGAACCCTCTGAGTATTGATATCCTTCCAATAACAGGGTGATTGGAACTGCACACTATATTCCAGAAGAGGCTTCACTAATGTCCTGTATAACCTCAACATGACATTCCAACCCAACTCCTATACTCAAAGGTCTGAGCAATGAAGGGAAGTGTGCTTAATATCTTTTTAATCACCCTGTCTATTTGAATTATGTATCCGAACCCCTAGGTCTCTCTGTACTACAACATTAGCCAGGGCCCTACCGTTAATTGTATAAGTTCCGTCCTTGTTTGTTTCACCAAAATGCAATACCTCGTGTTTATCCAAATTAAACTCCATCTGCCACTCCTCAGCCGATAGGCCCAATTGATCAAAATTTCTTTGTAATCTTAGATAACCTGCTGCACTGTCCCCTAAACCAGCAATTTTGGTGTTATCTGCAAACTCACTAACAATGCCTCCTACATTCTCATCCGAATCATTTGTATAAACGACAAACAAAAGTGGATCCAGTATCGATCCCTGTGGAACGCTGCTGGTTTCTAGTCTGAAAAACAAACTTCTACCACCATCCTCTGTCTTTTGCCATACAGCCAATTTTGTATCCAATTGGCAAGCTCACTCTGAATCTCAAGTGATTTAACTTTATTAATTAGTCTACCATACGATACTTTGTCAAAGGTTTTATAAATTCAAATAAACAATATCTATTGCTTTGCACTCATCAACCTTCTTGAATTTTTTTTTTAATGAAGTAACTAATCAAGTTTGAGAGAGACAATTTTCCTCAGACAAAATCATGCTGACTATCCCTAATCAATCCTTGCTTCTCCAAATGCATGTAAATTCTGTCATAATCACCTCCAAAACCTTACCCACCACCAATGTCAGATTCACAGGTATATAGTTTCCAGGCTTCTCCTTACAACCTTTTGAAAACAATGATACAACATTAGGCTTCTTTCAATCACTCATGTTTATAAATGATACAAGTATTTTTGCCAGGTGCCCCGCACTTTCCTTGCTAACTTCCCACAACATCCTGGGATACACTTGATCATGTCCTAGAGATTTATCTACCTTTATGCTTTCTAAGCACTTCCTCTTCTAATGGGAACTGTTTTCAAAACATCACTATTTATTTCTGAGTTCTTCAGCCTCCATTTCTTTCTCAACAGTAAAAACTGATGTGAACTATTCATTTAATATCTCTTCCATCTCCTGAGGTTCAACACAAAGATGATCTCAATGACCTTTAAGGGGTCCTACTCTCACTCTAGTGGCTCTCTTGATCTTAATGTATTTGTAGAATCTTTTTGCATCATCTTCAACTTTATCTGTCAGGGCTATCTTGTATCCTCTCTTTGTCTTCCTGATTTCCTTCTTAAGAATGCCTCTGCACTTTTTATACTCTTCAAGAGATTCAGTTGAAGCCAATTGTATATATCTAATATGATTCTTTTGAAGTCTTGACTAGAACCTCAATATCTTTATTCGTCCATTGTTCCATAATCTTATCAGTCTTACCTTCATTCTAATAGGAACATAACACCTTTTAACTCTCACCATCACACTCTTGAAAACCTCCCACTTATCAAACATCCTTTTACCTGCGAACGGTCTACTCCAATCAACTTTTAAAAATTGTCTCATACCATTAAAATTTGTCTGACTTCAAATAAAAGTTTAACTTTTATGGAAGGCTTATCCTTTTCCATAGACATTTTGAAACTAATAGAATTATGATTGCTCACTGAAAGTGTTCCCCCACTTTTACTTCAGTTACTTGCCCTGCCTTATTTCCCAAGAAAAGGTCGAGTTTTGCTCCTCTTCTAGTAGGAACATTTCCATATTGACAAAGAAAATTTTCTTGAACACATTTAATAAATTCTTCTTCATCCAAACACTTCAGCAGTCCCAGTCAATGCTTGGAAAATTAAAATTCCCGACAATTACAACCTTACTATTTTTATTTGTATTTGAGATCTCTCTGCATATTTGCTTCTCAATTTCCCTCTGACTATTGGGAGGCCCATAGTACAATCCCATTAATGTGATCATCCCTTTCTTACTTCTAATTTTAACCCATAAATTTTAATTAAATGATCCCTCAGTAATATCTCCTCTAATTACAATAGTAATGGTTTCCTGAATCAAAAATGCTACACCCTGTCTACTCTTGCATGTCTTTCTATCTTTCCCATAACATCTAAAGCCTGGAACACTGAGCTGACAGCCCTGTGTGTCTCTCAAGTTTCTGTAACAGTTATGACACCGAGTCCCATGTTCCCATACATACCCTGAGTTCATCAGCATTATCTTTAAGACCTCTTGCATTGAAATAAATGCAGTTTAATTCTTCAGAGTTACTTCATTGTCTGATTTGCCCCGGTCTCCTCTTTTCTGATTCAGAACCCTCCTCATCTTTTTACTCTTTTCACTGTTACCTGGGAAACCCCCACACACCTTCCGTATTCCATCTGACCGCATGCCCCTGTCCCCCCTAAAAGTTTACAGGCTCCTGAAATAGAACTAGCAAATCTCCCTGCTAGAATATTGTCCCTTTCAAGTTCAGGTGAAACCTATCCTTGCTGTCTCAGAAGAGATCCCAATGATCCAAGGAACTGAATCCTTGCACACTGCACCATCTCTTCATCATCTCAGATTTATCTCACTTACCCTTTTATTCCTTCCCCCATTAGAACTTGGCACCAGAATTAAACCAGAGATTACTACTTTTCATGTATTGATTTCTAACCTTCTACCTATTCTCTTAAATTCACTCTGCAAAACCTTAATCGTTTCCCTAATTATGCCATTCCTACCAATGTATACAACAGTTTCTGGCTTCTCACTCTCCCCTTTGACAATATGCCTCAAGTGTTGAGAAGTCCTTAACCCTGGTGCCACAGAAAGCAATATACTATCCTAGATTCACTCATAATGCAGCAGAATCTCCTGCCCGTGCCTCTGACAGGAGAGTCCCTGACAACAATTAATCTTTTAATTCTTTTAAGTGTTGACAAACCCCGTTTAACATAAGATTCATTCCAAGATCGGACTACCACTTCTACTTTCCTCAGAGAAACTCTCTCTCTTCCAACAGTACCCAGAGGGGAGTAACAGCAGGACACTTCTAAACTATTTTCTTACATTTCCTGACAGTTACCCATCTACCTGACTGGTCCTGCTGTGCAATCACTTCTCTAAATCTACCACTCATCACACTTTGTGTCTCTTGCATGCCCTCAGTGACATTAAGCCTAAAAGTAAGGTCTCAATAGCATCTTACATATAAAAGTAAACTTCTTTACCTTACCCACAGAATTAATATTAAGCATGCAAAAAATGGAAAAAACCATAAATATTAAAAAGAAATCAAATGCTTTTGGCATGCTTGCCTTCATTACTCAGTCTTTTGAGTATAGGAGTTTGGAAGTCAAGTTGAGGTTGTGCAGGACATTAGTGAGGCCTCTTCTGGAATACTGTATCTAGTCCTGGTTGCCCAGTTATAGGAAGGATATTATCAAGCTGGAGAGGGTTCATAAGAGAGTTACCAGGATGTTGTCAGCTATGGAAGATTTGAATTATAAAGAAAGGCTGGATAGACTGGGAATTTCTCACTGGAGCTGAGGAAGTTGAGAGGCGACCTGTTAGAAGTTTATAAAATAATGAGGGAGTAGAGATAGAGTTAATGGTAGTTGCCTTTTCCTTAGGATGGGGGATTTCAAGACAACGGGGCACATTTTTAAGGTAGAGAAGAGAGATTTGAAAAAGACATGAGAAGCAAACTTTTACATAGAGGGTTGTTCGCATGTGGAATGAACTTCCTGAGGAAGTGTAGGATGCGGGTACGATTACAACATTAAAAGACATTTGGGTAGATACATGACTAGAAAATGTTTGGACTGATAAAGGCCAGGAGCAGACAGATGGGACTAGTTTAGTTTGGGATTATATTCAACATGGACGGATTGGACTGAAGGGTCTGTTTCCATACTGTATGACTCTATTTCTGAGCTGAATAAACAATTCATCCTCAAATAATCCAATATTCAGCTTTCAATTTCTAGATAAAACAAAACTCTCTCCAGAGCCATCCACGTGTAGGTCTCTCCACAAACTCTGTACATAAACAGTCTCTTCTTCTTCTTCAAGTATTTTTTACATAAATATGCTTTGTAAAAAAACCAAAATCACTCTGTAGATTGAAACTCGACAAATACAAACTCTCCTTTGCGATTATAAAACAAATACTCTCATCGCTTTTTTTTTTACAGGAAAGATTGGAAGCGTTAACTATCTGAAAACATTGGATTCATAAAATCTATTCTAAGAATGCAAGATCATCATTATATTGTTAGGGTCATAAAGTGTTTGCATTAATATAGTGTCTTCAGTGTAGTAAAATCTCCAGGACCGCACTTTGACAAAAAAGTAATTGAGTTAGTAAACATTAGCACAGCTACAGCTTGGTCCAGTGATTCGTCTGGGCCATTTGATTCTGAAACTGTACTTTTTATGATTTTAAAGTGGTGTTGTTTCTGGTATGGAGTCAGATTACCAAAATTACACAGGACCTGAATGCATGAAGGAATATCACACTTGAAAATTGATGGGGAGTATCTGGGCTACCTTAGCTGTCTGGTTAAGTTGTTAAATTCCACTCAGCACAGAAAAACAATCCTAAAGTTCACGTCGGTAAGACAAAATGGACATGGCAAGACTGGTAGGCTTACATACAGATGTACAAAATAAGAATGGAAATGGAGGAGTTGGTCCCTCAAGCCTGCTCCACCAATCAATGAAGTCATGGCTAATCTGTGTTTCAAACTCCAGTGTCCCATAACTCCTGATAACCCACTAATGCTCTCATCTAACAAGCATCTATCTATAGTCAATTAATCCACTTCCATCATAGAGTCATAGAAATGTACAGCACGGAAACAGACCCTTTGGTCCAACTCGTCTATGCTGACCTGTTATCCTAACCTAGTCTAGTCCCATTTGTCAGCACTTGGCCCCTATCCCTCAAAACCCTTCCTATTCATATACCCATCCAGATGCCTTCTGAATGCTGCAGTTGTACCAGCCTCCACCAGCTCCTTTGGTAGCTCAACTCTCTGCTGAAAAAATTGCCCCTTAGGTCCCTTTTACATCTTTCCCCTCTCATCTTCTGGGGAAGAGAATACCAATGTTCAACAACCCTTTGAGAGAATCAAAACTCTCCTAATTTCTGTCGTGTAACAATGCTCCTTCATTTTCAAACACTGCCCCCTAGTTCTGGGCTCACCTTCAAGAAGAAACATCCTCTCCACCTGCACTTTATAAAGACCTTTCAATCAAGTTACTCTTCACTTTTCTAAACTCCAGTGGAAATAAGACAACCCTCTCATTCCAAATATCACTCTAGTAAATCCCCTTTGAATTACTTCCAAGGTGACCAAAATTGTATAACTGGACAATTGAAGCACAACACCTTTACTTTGATGGTCAATCCGTCTTATCATAAAGGAAAGAACCCCACTCACTTTCTTGATTATCTGCTTTGCTTGCAAATGAACATTTTGTAACTCACCATAGCATCCCTCTGCACCTCAGTATTCTGCAGTCATTCTTCATTAAAGTAACACTGATCTTTTATTCTGCCAAAGTGAACAATTTCATATTTTCTCACATGATACTCCATCAGACAGATTCTTCCTAATGCTTAAACTGTCTATATCAATCAGCAACCTTTTTACAACATACACTCCTACCTATTTTGGTGTCACCTGCATGCCTTTGCTTCCCTCTTCTAAGTCATTGATATAATCTCTAAGAAAGTGAGGCCCTACTAAAGGGCAGGTGATGGTCCAGTGGTACTATCACTATCCTACTAATCCAGCAAACCAGGTAATGTTCTGAGGACCCGGGTTTGAATCTCATCATGGCAGATGGTGGAATTTGAATTCAAACTAACAGCAAAACCTGGAATTCATCGCCTAACAATGACCAGTGAAGCCATTGCCAATTGACAGGAAAAAAAGCTATCTGGTTCACTATTGCCCTTTAGGGAAGGAAACTGCTATCCTTATGTGGTCTGACCTATACGTGACTCCAGACCTAGTCTTATCTGTCCTCTGGAATGGGCAATACATACTGGCCTAGCCAGTGACAGCCTCATCCCTTGAAAGAATAAAAGAAAATGATAAACAAACATAACAAGAAAGGATAGAGTAAATATCTAATAAATCAACATATATGGTGAGATGTTACACAAAAAATAAAAGGACCAAACTAAAGGGCCTGTAATTTAAATGATAAAGCTTTCAGAACAAAACAGATGAGCTCACATAGAAAATGAAATTGAAGTAAATAAGTACAATTCCGTGTTGTACATCTCTATGACTCTATATTGCTACAGGATGACTTGGCTTAATATCTGAATATTGAAGGGCTCCTGACGTCAGTTATTGAATAGAAGCAGTTGAACATTTGTGAGGAATTTACAGATAATTCATAAAGTTTGATAAGAAACAGCAATTTTAGATATGATGCATTGTCTAATTAGACAAAAAAATGTACAATCTGAGACAAGTGAGAATATTTTACCAATACTGAAGCCATTCCACAGAATGGAGTAGCAGACCCTTACAGTTTGAGGTGGTGGCATATTTGTCCCTGATTATTAATGGCAACAGTCCCTGTTCTTATCTTGGGCTGATGTTGGGCAACTCCTATCTTTACTTCAGAAGCATGTATCCGCAGCCCTCTCTACCTAGAGAGGGCTTAAGATACATGCTTCTGAGGTACTTCCCATTGATCTCCAATTACTATATTTTACTTTTGGGGCTGATACCCAAACTGTATCAAACAACTGTCTCAATCTTTTTCGCCAATGAGTCTTGTGAGCCTCCATTTATGTTTATTTACTAGAAATTAGAGGTAGGCTAGTTACTGCATTAGCAGCCATTATATGAGATCTCCCGCTGCACAGGAAATATTAGAAAAATTCAGTTTTAAAGGGACCACAATTTTCAACAATCTGTTTCCCTCTGAGGCAGATGCTGCCCAGTTCATGGTGAGAGATGAGAAAACTCAGTCTCTAAAAGGGTTTAATATTGACGAGGAGGCATTGGATAAGCATTGGAGCTTAAAGTTGGTAAGACACCAGGACAAGGATGAGATGCATCCAAAAATATTGAAGGAATTGAGAGTGGAAATTGAAAAGACATTGTCAATTATCCTTCAATCTTCCCTGGATTTGCAGTTGGTGCTGGAGGTTTGGAGAATGGCAAACATTGCATCTTGTTCAAAAAGGTAAAGTTTGGCCCAGCAATTACAGATCAGTGAATTTACTTTCAGTGGTGAGGAAACTTCTAGAAACAATTACACAGGGTAATTGTTTCTAGAATTGGTAATCACATGGAAAATTGTAGATTGATTCTGAAGAGATAGCAGAGAATTGTTAAGGGAAAATCTTGCCAAATTTGCTGGAAGTTTTTGAAGTCACAGTAGTAATAGAAAGGCTCGAGGGGGGCAGACTGTTGACATAGGAACACAGAGACCTGAATGTATATTTGTCTAAGTCGCTGAAGATGGCAGGTCAGATAGAGAGAGCAGTTAATAAAGCACACATTGAGGTTTCATTATTAGGGGCATGGAATACAAAAGCAGAAAGGTTATGATGAACTCATATGAGACATTGGTTAGAAATCAGTTGGAATATTGTGTACAGGTATAGGTGTCACATTTTAAGAATAATGTGAACACAATACAGAAATGACACAGGCATTCATCTGCAGTACTACTTCTGCTAATTGCCAATTAGGAGCTTACGGAGGAATGGATATAACTGCATCTGTGTGTGGTTTAAGATTGTGATTCACACATAAATAAAGTACAAAATTTAAAATGGTAATGCTTCCAAGTTAAGAATTTGGCCATCAATGTAACGATTGTAATTCTTGAAACTTCAACAATAATTTGGAGCTTTAAACCCAAAGGCATTCCAGTCAATTTAAGAGATATGTATAGAAGAGAACTGGAGATATTTTCATATTCTGATCACCATTAAGGTGGTATTATAAACAATCAGGCACGTTAGTTGCAGAATATATATTGCATGCTCATTCATGGAAGTAATGAGCAAACGACTGAAATACATTTTGTGTTTTTACCATTTCAATAACCTCTTTGGGAGTACACTGAAGTAATTGTAGAAAATGAATGATATTTTTAGAAAACACTGCGGTACAAGCAACATTGTTGGTATGAAAATTGTTTAAGAAATCTGCAGAAGCCATTAAACTAATTACGTGGCACATTTCAAAAATTTAGAACTTCGAGCTCCATAGATAATTGTTGTTGTGGTTCTGTTCGCTGAGCTGGGATTTTGTGTTGCAGACGTTTCGTCCCCTGTCTAGGTGACATCCTCAGTGCTTGGGAGCCTCCTGTGAAGCACTTCTGTGATCTTTCCTCCGGCATTTGTATACTCCATAGATAATTAAAAGCAAATTTTAACACCCAAATCAAATCATGCTACCAAAGCATAACTATGGTAATATTGAATAAATTTATCAAAAATTAAGTAGTTTCTATATATTACAACTATTTTCAATAAGTCAATGCCTATGAGACCACAATAAATAGCACCAAGAGTAGGCTGTTCGGCTCCTCAAACCTCCTGTGCCATTCAATAGAATCATGGGTTATCTGACATTCCTCACGCCCATTTTCCTGCCCTTTTCTTATAACCCTCGATTCCCCTGCTAACCAAGAATCTATCTTTCACAGCCTTAAATATACACAAGGATTCTGCCCACACACCTCTCTGTGGCAAGGAGTTTCTAAGACTCTCAACGCTCTGAGACATGAAATTCCTCCTCAAATCAGTCTTAAATTGTGGCTGTCTAATTCCGAGCCTATGCCCTCTGGTCCTAGACTTTACCTTGTCAAGCCCCTTATGAATCGCCTATATCTCAATGAGATTACCTCTCATTCTTCTTAACTTCCATTTGCTCACATTTATCATTTGCTCATAAGGCAATCCCTCCAAACTGGGGATCATCCTACTGAAATTTCTCCAAACTGCCTCCAATGAAATGACAGCTTTCCTTAAATAAGGAGACCTAAAGTGCTCACAGTATTCCAGATGTGGTCTCAGCAGCACCTTGTAAAGTTTCAGTCATATTTCTCTAGTCTTACACCCAACTCCCTTGAAATAAGGGTCAACATTCCATTCGTCTTTCTGTTACTTGCTGTGAATGTATGCTAGCTTTCAGGAAAGCTGCCCGTTTAATCATTTGTAGAAATACCGACATAGCAAAAACAGGGTCAATTTCTTAAATTATTATACCACTGATATCTCAAATATGCACATCAAAAGAATGTTGCTTTTGGATAAAATGCTAAACTGAGGCTCCAAATATTCTCTCAGTAAATGATCCTTTGGCACTACTTTGAAGATTATAAGGCCTGTCAATATTTATCCTTCAATAACATCCCCAAAGCGTATACTGTGGTCATTTCAACACTTGCTGAGAGACCCAGCTTTGTGCAAATTGGTTGTTCAATTCTATCTATATTTTATTGGATGTAAAGTGCTTTGGTACATTCTGAGTTTCAGGCAGCAGAGAGACCATAAGACCATTAGACACAGGAGCAGAAATTAGACTATTCAGCCCATCATTCCATCATGACTGATAAGTTTCTCAACCCCATTCCCCCGCTTTCTCCCTGTAACCATTGATAATCAAGAATCAATCTATTTCAGTCTTAAATATACTCAATGATTTGGCCTCCACAGCCTTGTCTGGCAATAAATTCCATAGATTCACCACTGAAGAAGTTTCTAACTGGTGGAGCATCAGTCTTAATGGGAGGTGGGTGCAGAAGCAGAGACAGACTGAGAGGGGCACTGACCATCTTACAGCACAGCTGGCTGTTCGTCTGGGCCAAGGAGATGGCACTGACCTTGGACCAGGCTGCCAGTGTCTGGGGGTATGGCCTCTTCTCATAGTCTTCCAGGATGATAACCCTTCCATTTTGCATCATTCCCTCAGACAGACCTTCAGGTCTCTGTTGAAGAAACAAGGTGCCATTCCATTTCTCAGACATCATCAGAAAAAGTCCTTGATTGAGCAGGACGGCTTCAGAATATCAGTGCTCATCTAGATACAAAGCAGTCTTTGAAATGTTGCACAGATAAAAAGAATGTTTGATATCTGTTGAGTGGCACATTGCTCTGTGAACAGTGAACAGGGAGATGGGGCTGACTGATGCCATGGGCCAGGATAGGTACTCATAAGTCAGGTTTGGTA
The DNA here is from genome assembly GCF_037043375.1 of Chiloscyllium plagiosum. NCBI lineage: Eukaryota > Metazoa > Chordata > Chondrichthyes > Orectolobiformes > Hemiscylliidae > Chiloscyllium > Chiloscyllium plagiosum. Next base: position 85,490,806 of record NW_028270141.1, on the reverse strand, counting down.
AAAGATGAGGAGAAATCTCAATAGGCCATCCTCTGAAAAACTTGATGCAACTGCAATTCAGCAGTTGATTCAGGCCATTGCCATTTTTAAAATCGAGATGCTTTGTACAACTATGCCATAACACAGCTGAGCAAACTTGGTTATGAAAAGAAAGAATGAGATAGAAGGAGAAGAGGAGAGACAGCAATGTAATGGCAACAGGTACAGGACAGAGTGAGACCACAGTTGCTAATTTCTGTTACTGAGGTGATCATTCATACCAGTGCATTCACTCCACCATTCCACTGAATCACGGCTGATCTGAACCTAATATTCCATCTTATCTTTTTGAAATATCCCCTACACTGCTTTGCAAATGAAATTTGACAAGTTTCCATTTAAAAGTGAAAAACTTCCAGCAACTACTTAAAATATTTTTGACAAAACCATTTAAAATGTTTACATGCACATGATGAAATTATGTATATACCCAGAAGCACTTCAATGTATTATTTGCCCATGATCTATTTGACAAAACAGTGACCTGTTAAAATTCTCATTATTCTCCTGGAAGTGCAATAGTACTGCCGCTGACCATCAACATGCAATGTGATAGAGTAACAGCGCCGTAATCAAGAGCTGAAATGACCCTATATCTGTTTCTGCTTCCAGCTATGAATTTCAGGGAAGATTAAAGCCAATTCTGTAGGAAAGGATGCAAAATTAGAAGGAACATTGACTTATTGTGCATGGCCCAATATTTCTGTTAAGAATAAAAACTCAAAGTGGAGAATAGTCTTGGATTTGAAACATTTCTTCGCTGATGCTGTCAGACCTATCATGTTTCTCCAGTATTTTCTATTCTTGTTTCAGATTTCCAGTTTCCGCTGTATCGTGCTTTTACTTGAGTCGAGAACATACTTTCTGACAGTTGGGAATATACCACTCTTGTCTTTGGGAGAAGAATCATCCATGATAACGCCACTAGGAGAGTGAAGTCCAAAGTGCTACATGCTAAAAGGAGACGTGGTCAACAGAGAAAGAGATTCTAGCTGTCCTTTCTTCCTCAGACCATGTGGGGTTTTGAGCTAACACTGAACTTGAATTTTCTTCTTCAATAAACGCATTAAAATCAAGGGTGGAATCCAAAGTTATAACAATTCAACTTGTTGATGAAAACCATAGAGTGCAGGGACAGTTGCATTTAGGGAAAAATGGGACCTCTGCCCATACCATTTTTTGTTTTTATTGACGTAAACGTCTTTCAAAACCAAACTGCTTTCATACATCCACAATCTTCTTTATCATTCTCAATCTGCTTAATTAAACAATGGAGTCCCCCAGTTGTGACACACAGTGCTGGGGAAAATGTTGACCTATCTTTGAAATCATGTGACTCATAGACTCAGAATCCCAACAGTGCGGAAACAGGCCCTTTGGCCCAACAAGTCCATACCAACCTTCCGTAGAGTAGCTCACCCAGATCCATTCTCCTACTTTTCTACATTTACCCCAGACTAATGCACATAACCTATACATCCTTGGACATTATGGGCAATTTAGCATGACCAAATCATCTAACCTGCACATCTTTGGATTGTGGGAGTAAACTGGAGAACCTGGAGGAAACCCACGCAGATATAGGAATGTGTAAACTTCACACAGTCGCCCAAGGTGGGAATCGAACCTGGGTCTCTGGCGCTGTGAGGCAACAATGCTAACCACTGAGCTACCATGCTGCCACGTTTGCAGTGTGTGAAAACATTGTGTGATGCTGTAAAAGGTTTGATTAAATTTTGTCCTGATTTCAAAGTATCATTGAGTGAGTGTGCTCATGAAGTGAATGTAGAAACAACATTAGCTACTGCTTCATCAAAAAGCAGTGCATAAATATCACTTCAAATGAGTCCTCCTAACAAAAGATAATAAATTTGAGAACAGTACATAAATATTGATTTACATCAATATTATCAGTAGATTGACAAACACATCATTAAAGTAAAATCAATATAACATGGATATTGACAAACTGAAATAAGACAAGAGACTGGAAATATTCAGCTGGTCAGACAAAATCAAAGAGTGTAAGAGAACTGTTTCATGTCAATAATCTTACAAAAGAGCAGCTAGATACGAGAAATATCACTTGTCCAAAAGCAGTGAGGATTTTGACAGGGTCAGATGAATGGACATGGAAGGGGAAAAAAATCCAAAAGGGAATGTCTGTGTCCGGATAGACCGCAGAGATATTACTTGACTAAAAGGAGCGAAGCTGCAGTATTTCTAGAATTTTCTCTCTGTAAGCATGGAATGTTGGCTCACTGGCTAGTTGCACAATTAACTGCTCTGTTTGCAGATGTGTTGCTGATTTTCTTTTTAATAGTGTGTGTTACTCATTTTTAATCATGGCTTCTGGTCGTCAGTGAACAATTAGTGTGCTGTGAAGTTCTTGAGATCAAGTGTTATACGTGTACTTTTTTATCTGATGCTCATAAATTTTCATAATTATTAGACTGTCAGTTCTATCTGTACATGAGTCCTGTATCTTCAATCAAGGAAGAGTATTAGAAGAGGCGAGTAAAACTGTTCACAAATTTACTGAGGCCTTTAGGATGTTAGCTCAGCAATTTTATTGTCATGTAGAGGAATACAGCATAAGCGTAAAGGTATTTTAACTGCTGTTAACTTACTCTAAGCATTCTTGGGTTGATTTAACAAAGTGTGATTACTGCCTAGTGAACTAAAAATAAACATCAATTTAGCCAATTATGTGGAGCCAGACCTAATCAACTGTAGCAACACCATAAGTTCCAAAATTCAAAAACCACTAATACTTGGAGATAAAGACAGCTTTGCTATATTGTGTAATATGGATTTAACAGAACTCTCATAAATGAAGATGTAAGGTTCTGCAATATGTCGCTTCTGGTTTGCGAGGGTCTGCTGCAGTTGATGGTTCGCCAGAACAACGGTTCAGTTCAGCTTGCTAAAAATCAAATTATTTTCACTTGGTTATATGATCTCGTGAAAAGCACTGCTTCTAAAATGTTGCAGTTTCAAGGAACTTCAAGTATTTTTATTCATTATGTTCTTAAGAACTCAAAAGCATCAAAAAACTTTGACATTGTTATTCTGAGGAAATGTCACCAGATGGTGCATTCCAACTCTATCTGCGGTCAGTATACTTTAACTAAAACTAACTTAAAGGTCAGCTCATTCTTTTAAATTACAAGAGTATTTCCTGTCTATGCATATAGATAAATTATTATTGTATTAACAACAGAGTAAAGCTTGCTAAATATTTAGTCTGCATTCTGAATTTCACACGAAGCATATCAAGCTTTTTTTTTAAACATCTGAGCTCCTCCATTACATTCCATTAAAAGGAATAATAGAAAATTCTCCACCAGTTATGTTTACATTAATACTTCCTGTTCTTTTCTTTCTTTCAAATTCTGCAGTTGTGCAGCAGTGCTCTTTCTATGGAGCTTTAAATAACTTGCTTATTTAGGAGTAAAAATTGTCCCTTAATCACAGTCAGACCGCTCTTCCACGTTACCTACTTATCTTCATAATATTCCTGTATTTCCTTCAATGGCTTTCTGAATGCTTAAGGAAATGTTTAGCAAAATTTTGACAACATTTAAAGTTTTAGAGCACACAATATGGCTAAAGCTGCTGTATTTCATTAGCACACGAATGCCTTGTAAATGTCAACAGGTTTTTGGTGTTAACTTTGATTCCTGTATTATTTGTTCTTTTTGCATGGAACCCTCTATGAATGCATTTCAAGATCTTGACATAGGTCCAGTGAAGAAACGTGGCTAAGTTAGTACAAATTATTGGACAGTTTTCTTTTTGAGAGGACACAAAAATCGAGTAATAGGGAGAATGCTAATACATTTATGCAAAAGCAACCCTCAGTCGGAGCTTGGTTTTGAAGAACATAAGTGTGAAGTAAAGGAGCAAATTGTTGGAGAAGCCCCTTTATAAGCATCCTGAGTAATACACGCTGTTCTCGCTGTCCACTGAGTATCTAAACACAGCTAAATGTAGCACCCAACAATCTTAACTGAACAGACACCAAACTGTCCTCTTGCAAATGCTGAAATCACAAAGTGAGAAAAACGCTGCAAAGCATTCATGAACCATTTCCTGTCAGTTTCCAATTTCTTAAACTTTCCAGTGTAATTTACTTGAAATGATTTTGGACTTTACAGGAATTGGAGTTTGCTCAGAGGGAAAGCAATTAAGGAAAGCCCATTACTCTAGACCTGGACCTGGACCAGGACCTGGACCTGGACCTCTGAATTACGAGTTCAGTGACCTCTCATTTTAGGGTCTTGAAAGGGTTAATATTGAAGACAGCATTAAACACTACCCAATATGAATATTTCTTATTGACCTCTGTGGGAGAACATAGCTGGATCTCAAAGATGATAGGCCTACCATCTATGTTGTATGGTTGGCTGAGCATCAAGGTCAATCACGCCAATGTAACCTGTACCGGATTGCTATCATACAATAAATTATATGGTGCTTAATGCAGGAGTCCCCTCTCTTTAGGCTACCAAGTGGGTTTCCTTACTACACAAGATCAGTCAGGTTCTTTACATTTAAACGTAACAGAATGATGGTGGCAGCAACTCAACTTGATGTACCACTCACCAAGATGATAAGTGAATAAACTGCCTTTTCCTGGATGGTGTAGACTTTCTCGAATGATGCTGGAACTGCACTTGTCAGGCAAAACCTAACCTCTGGTGTGTTCTTGCAAATCAATTGTGTAAGGCTGATATTCATATTAAGTTACAAAAAGGTTATGACTTGCCAGTTTCATGGACTTAGAACACAGGCAATAAATTTCCCACTGATATTTTACAGATAATTCTGGAAATATAAACCTTTACGCCAAACTAAAGGGTAGAAACTGGAGGTAAACAAAGTCAATGAGTTCTTCACTGTAACCAATCCTGTTACTGTAACTAAATGAACACATTTGGAGTAAATACAGAAATCTTTGGCTACATTCCGCATATTTCCATCTGGAGGTAGAAATGGAGATACTTTTAGCATTATATAAAAATATGGATTTGCAATCCAAATAGTTTGTGGAATCCTATAGTACAGAAGAGACACTTTAATCTTGGAGTCTGGATGGCCAAAAATATACTTCTACCTACACGCATCCCACTTTCCCGCACTATGCCCAGAACCTTGAATGTTATGATATTTAAGGTGCTCATCCAAGTAATTTAAAAAAATTGAGAGGTTTCCCGCCTCAACTATCTGCGATTCCGGATAATCCAACATGGAGGACGGGAAGGAATTTGTAGCTGTAACAGCTTTTTGAGGTATTTTATTCGTTGGAGGTGATTTCCTCAAATTCCAGGAGCAGCAATTATTGTTTTATATGCTGTTACAATTATTTTGGAACTTTAGAGGAAAAAAATGCCAAAACAACAACACTTTTAAAAGGGAGAAAGACAGACAAAGGCAGCGAGCACGTGGTCTGTAAGGGAGAGAGAGAAAGAAACCCACACTGCTAACTGACACAGCAATGAACCCATGCAGTTACAGCCATTGCTGTTTGAATTCACGTATCTCTGGACATCGGAATGTGTCTAGGAAAACTTAACAAACAGCAAAATGTTTAGGAGAGGTCACAACACAGCAACAGGTAAGTGAATAGTTTTGGTATAGCCTTGTGGTAAATCCACAATAGTGATAGAGTGGGTTCTTTCTTGATTATAGGTTTTTTATTGGGGTCTTCTCTTGATTTAAATTTGAAAAATATAAGCCATAAGTATTAGGTTAGCCTGGAGCAGTGTTTTGTAGATCAACAAGACAGTGCTTTTTCTGGGTCTGCAGATTAGAAGGAACAAAATGGCCTTTAGTAGAGTGATATGCTCTTCTTGTTGGATATGGGAGTTTCGAGAGTTTATGGGTTACTGAGGATTACATTTGCAATAAATGTCAGATCGAACAGATCGGTTGGAGAGACAGTTAGAGGCAATGAGGAATTTAGAAAAGCTTTGGGGTGTGATGGATGGCAGTTGTAGGAAAGGAGAAAAGCTGCAGATACAGCAGTAAGGTAGATGGGTTAACTCCAAGAAAGGTAGGAGAGGTAGGCAGGTAGTACAGGAATCTTCTGTGGCTATCCCCATTTGAAACAAGTATGCTATTTTGGAAAATGCACGTGGCGATGGACTTTCAGGGGACTGCAAGCATGAACAGCCAAGTTTCTGGTATCAAGACAGGGTCTAACGTAACAAGGGGTACACTGGGTTCCAAGCGATCAATCGTGTTCGGGGACTCTCTAGTCAGAGGCACAGACAGACGTTTCTGTGGCCAGCAGTGAAAAATCAGAATTGTGTGTTGCCTTCCTGGTGCCAGAATCAAGGAAATCTCAGAGAGGGTGCAGAATGTTGTCAAAGGGGAGAAGGACAATCAGGAGGTCATTGTACACATTGGTACCAACAACATAGGAAGGGAAAAGGATAAGATTCTGAAGGGAGAATATAGAAAGTTAGGCAGCAATTTAAAAAGGAAGTCCTTGAGGGTAGTAATATCTGGATTACTCCTGGTGCTACAAGCTAGTGAGGGCAGGAATAGGAGGATAGAGCAGATGAATGAATGGCTGAGGAGCTGGTGTATGGGAGAAGGATTCACATTTTTGTATCATTGGAATCTCTTCTGGGGTAGAAGTGACCTGTACAAGAAGGATGGATTGCACCTGAATTGGAAGGGGACTAATATACTGGCAGGGAGATTTGCTGGAGCTGCTTGGGAGGATTTAAATTTGTTGGGGGGGGGCAGGGAGACACTGAAGAAAGAGGTCAATCTGACACTGGTACAGTTGAGAAAAGAAGCGAGTCAAACAGTCAGGGCAGACAGGACTAAAGCTGTGGATGTGGTATATGTGGACTTCATCAAGGCATTTGATAAGGTTCCCCATGGTAGGTTCATTCAGAAGGTCAGGCGGAATGGGATTCAGGGGAACATAGCTGTCTGGATACAGAATTGGCTGGCCAACAGAAGACAGCGAGTGGTAGTAGAAGGAAAATATTCTGCCTGGAAGTCTGGTGAGTGGTGTTCCACAGGGCTCTGTCCTTGGACCTCTATTGCTTGTAATTTTTATTAATGACTTGGAAGAGGGGATTGAAGGATGGGTCAGCAAGTTTGCAGATGACACAAAGGTTGGAGGTGTCGTTGACAGTATAGAGGGCTGTTGTAGGCTGCAGTGGGACATTGACAGGATGCAGAGATGGGCTGAGAGGTGGCAGAAGGAGTTCAACCTGGATAAATGCAAGGTGATGCATTTTGGAAGGTCGAATTTGAAAGCTGAGTACAGAATTAAGGATAGAATTCTTGGTAGTGTGGAGGAACAGAGGGGAGAAAGTGAGGTCTGCAGACGCTAGAGATCAAAGCTGAAACTTTATTGCTGGAACAGCACAGCAGGTCAGGCAGCATCTAGGGAACAGAAGATTCGACGTTTCGGGCACATGCCCTTCTTCAGGAATGAGCAGAGAGTGTTCAGCAGGAGAAGATAAAAGGTAGGGAGGAGGGACTTGGAGGAGGGGCGTTGGAAATGTGATAGGTGGAAAGAGGTCAAGGTGAGGGTGATAGGTCGGAGTAGGGTGGAGGCGGAGAGGTCAAGAAGAAGACTGCAGGTCAGGAAGGTGGTGCCGGGCTGGAGGGATTCGGCTGAGACAAGGTGGGGGGAGGGGGGATGAAGAAACTGGTGAAGTCCAAGTTCATCCCCTGTGGTTGGAGGGTTCCCAGTCGGAAGATAAGACGCTCCTCCTCCGACCGTCGCGTTGTTGTGGTTTGGCGGTGGATGAGTCCAATGACCTGCATATCCTCGGTGGAGTGGGAGGGGGAGTTGAAATGCTGTGCTACAGGGTGATTGGGTTGGTTCGTCCGGGTGGCCCAGAGGTGCTCTCTGAATCGCTCCGCAAGTAGGCGGCCTGTCTCCCCAATATAGAGGAGGCCACACCGGCTGCAGCGGATGCAGTAGATAATGTCGGTGGAGGTGCAGGTGAATCTGTGGCGGATATGGAAGTTTCCTTTGGGGCCTTGGAGAGAAGTGAGGGGGGAGGTGTGGGCGCAAGTGTTGCACCTCCTGCGGTTGCAAGGGAAGGTGCCGGGAGTGGAGGTTGGGTTGGTGGGGGGTATGGATCTGACAAGGGAGTCGCGGAGGGAGTGGTCTCTACGGAAAGCTGATAGAGGAGGGGAGGGAAATATATCCTTGGTGGTGGGGTCCGTTTGGAGGTGGCGGAAGTGACGGCGGATGATGCGCTGAACAGAGGAACAGAGGGATCTTGGGGTGCAGGTACATAGATCCCTTAAAATGGCCACCCAAGTGGACAGGGTTGTTAAGAAAGCATATGGTGTTTTGGCTTTCATTAACAGGGGTATTGAGTTTAAGAGTCGTGAGATCTTGTTGCAGCTGTATAAAACTTTGGTTAGACCGCACTTAGAATACTGCGTCCAGTTCTGGTCGCCCTATTATAAGAAAGATGTGGATGCCTTGGAGAGGGTTCAGAGGAGGTTTACCAGGATGCTGCCTGGACTGGAAGGCTTATCTTATGAAGAGATGTTGACTGAGCTCGGACTTTTTTCATTGGAGAAAAGGAGGAGGAAAGGGTATACAAGATAATGAGAGGCATAGAGAGAGTCGATAGCCAGAAACTATTTCCCAGGGCAGAAATGACTAACACGAGCGGTCATAGTTTTAAGCTGGTTGGAGGAAAGTATAGAGGGGATGTCAGAGGCGGGTTCTTTACACAGAAAGTTGCGAGAGCATGGAATGTGTAGCCAGCAGCAGTTGTGGAGGCATGGTCATTGGGGACATTTAAGAGACTCCTGGTCACAGAAATTTGAGGGAGTATACATGAGGATCAGTGGTCGGCACAACATTGTGGGCTGAAGGGCCTGTACTGTTCTATGTTCTAAAGCAGAGAACAATGTAGGACTGATAAATTAAAATGCATTTATTTCAATACAAGGGGTCTAATAGGGAAGGCAGATGATCTCAGGGCATGGTTAGGAACGTGGGACTGGGATATCATAGCAATTACAGAAACATGGCTCAGGGATGGACAGGGCTGGCAGCTTAATGTTCCAGGATTAAAAAGCTATAGGAAGGATAGAAAGGGAGGCAAGAGAGGAGGGGGGTGGTGTTTTTGATAAGGGATAGCATTATTGCTGTGCTGAGGGAGGACATTACTGGAAATACATCCAGGGAAGTTATTTGGGTGGAACTGAGAAATAAGAAAGGGATAGTCACATTAAGTGGATTGTATTATAGCCCCCCAAATAGTCAGAGGGAAATTGAAAAACAAATTTGTAAGGAGATTTCAGTTATTTGTAAGAATAATAGGGTGGTTACGAGAGGGGATTTTAACTTTCCAAACATAGACTGGGACTGCCATAGTGTTAATGGTTTAGATGGAGAGGAATTTGTTAAGAGTGGACAAAATTTTCTGATTCAGTGTGTAGATGTACCTACTAGAGAAGGTGCAAGTCCTGACCTACTCTTGGGAAATAAGGCAGGGCAGTAGGGGAGCATTTTGGGGCCAGCATCCATAATTCTATTAGTTTTAAAATAGTGATGGAAAATGATAGACCAGGTCTAACAGTTGAAGTTCTAAACTGGAGGAAGGCCAATTTTGACGGTATTAGGAAAAAACTTTCAAAAGCTGATTGGGGGCAGATGTTCACAGGCAAAGGAACGGCTGGAAAATGGGAAGCCTTCAGAAATAAGATAACAAGAGTCCAGGGACAGTACATTCCTGTTAGGATGAAAGGAAAGGCTGGTAGGTATAGGGAATGCTGAATACCTAGAGAAATTGAGGGTTTGATTAAGAAAAAGGAAGTGTATGTCAGGTATAAAGGCAGTAGGAGTATATTTAAGATGGAAATCAGGAGGGTGAAAAGGGGACATGAGATAGCTTTGGAAAATAGGGTTAAGGAGAATCCAAAGGGTTTTTAAAAATACATAAAGGACAAAAGGGCAACTAGAGAGCAAATATAGCCCCTCAAAGGTCAGCAAGACATTCTTTGTGTGAAGCCGCAGGAGGTGGTGGAGTATTTTGCATCAGTGTTTACTGTGGAGAAGGACACTAAAGATATAAAATGTGGAGGAATAGATGGTGACGTCTTGAAAAATGTCCATATCAGAGGAGGAAGTGCTGGATGTCTTGAAACACATAAAGGTGGATAAATCCCAGGACCTGATCAGGTGTACCCTTGAACTCTGTGGGAAGCTAGGGAAGTGATTACTAAGCCCCTTGCCGAGATATTTATATCATTGGCCGTCACAAGTGATGTGCCAAAAGACTGAAAGTTGGCTGACTTGGTACCATTATTTGAAAAGGGTGGTAAGGACAAGCCAGGGAACTATAGACCAGTGAGCCTGACGTTGGTGGTGGGCAAGTTGTTGGGAGGGAATCCTGAGGGACAGGATTTACACATATTTTGAAAGGCAGGGATTGATTAGGGATAGTCAATATGGCTTTGTGTGTGGGAAATCATGTCTCACAAACTTGACTGAGTTTTTTTGAAAAAGTAACAAAGAGGACTGATCAGGGCAGAGCATTGGACGTGATCTATATGGACTTCAGTAAGGTGTTCGACAAGGCTCCCCATGGGAGTCTGGTTAACAAGGTTAGATCTCATGGAATACAGGGAGAACTAGCCATTTGGATACAGAACTGGCTTAAAGGTAGAAGACAGAGGATCCTGGTGGAGGGTTGTCTTTTAGATTGGACGCCTGTGACCAGTGGGGTGAGTGAGTCCAAAACTAAAGGGCATAGGTTTAGGGTGAGAGGGGAAAGATATAAAAGCGACCTATGGGGCAACTTTTTCACATGGAGGATTGTGCTTGTATGGAATGAGCTGCCAGAGGAAGTTGGAGGAGGCTGGTACAATTGCAACATTTAAAAGGCAACTGGATGGGTAAATGAATAAGAAGGGTTTAGAGGGATATGGGCCAAGTGCTGGCAAATGGGACTAGTTTAGGTTGGGATCTCTGGTCAGCATGGATGAGTTGGACTGAAGTGTCTGTTTCTCTGCTTTATATCTCTATGACTCTTCCCTCACAGGCAGTGCATTCTGGACCCACACCACTCTGAAAATGTTTTTTTTTCTCAAAACCCTTCTAAATCTCCTGTCTTTCAATTGAAAATCAAACTCACTTGTTCTTGACCTTTTGGCTAAGGGGAACAGCCGATTTCTATTCAGCCTGCCCAAGCCCTTCATAATCTTATACTTAATTTAGAATCCTTTTATGCTGTGAAGGGTCATTGATGCTATTGATTTTATGTACTTTATCAGTAGTAAGTGAATTATGAATTTGCAGGATTGTGCCAGGAATCACTTTGTCCTTGTGGAAGTGGGCACCACACTTAGATTTTATTTAGTCTAAAGGAAAGTAACACATTTATAAATACATGTCCTATCTTTTCCTTTGTCATCTTCTGACTGCTGGTGCTCAAATGTGACCAACTGATGAACCTTTTTTGTTCATTGCCAGGATGTAGACATTGCTGGCTGGGCCAGCAGTTATTACCCATCCTCTATTGGCCTTGAGAAGGTGGTAGTGAGTTGCCTTCTTGATCTGCTGCAGTTCATATGCTGCAAGTAGATCCATAATTTTATTAGACAGGGTGTTCTCGGATTATGACCCAGTAACAAAGAAGAAATTGTGATACAGTTCCAAGTCAGGATGATGTGCCACTTAGAGGGGAACTTGCAGCTGGTGACGTTTTCATGTATCTGTTACCCTTGTCCTTCTAAATGGTAATGGTCACGGGTTTGGAAGGTGCTTTCTCAGGAGATTTGGAGAATATCCACAGTACATCTTGTAGATAGTATACGCTGCTACTATTGCATACCAGTGGTGAAGGGAGTGGACGTTTGTGGATGTGGTGCTAATCAAACAGACTGCTTTGCCCAGGATGATGGCAAGCTTCTCAAGTGTTGTCATCTTAGCATCTGGCCTGCTCCTGTAGCCACTTCTTATATAGTTAGTTCAGTTGAGTTTCTGATCAAGGTTAATCTCCAAGTTTTGATAGTGGATTCAATGATGGCAATACTATTGAATTTCAAAGTGTGATGACCAAATTCTCTCCAGTTCAAGATGGTCATTGCTTGGCATTTGTGTCATGTCACTGTTACTTACCAATTGTTAGCTCAAACCCGGATATTGTACAGATCTTGTTGCATTCGGACATGGAGTGCTTCAACGCTTGAGAAGTCAAAAATGTTTCTGAACATTGCACATTCATAGTGAACATTGCACCTCTGATATTATGATGGAGGGAAGGTTATTGATAAAGCAGCTGAAGATATTTAAGCCAAGGACATTACTGTGAGGAATTCCTGCAGACATATTCTGGAGGTGAGATGACTGACCTCCAATAATCTTCTTTTGTGCCATGTAAGACTCAATCAGCAAAATGTTGCCCCCGATTCACACTGACTCCAATTTTGAGAGGCCTCCTTGATGTCACACTTAGTCAAAGGGCAATCACTCTCACCTGATATCTGGAATTCAGCTCTTTTGTCCATGTCAGAACCAAGGCTGTATTGAGGTCAGGGATTGAGTGGCCCTGGCAGAACCCAAGCTGAGTCAGTGAGCAGGTTATTGTTAAGCAAATACTACTTCATTGGCAACATCTTCCATCACTTCACTGATGATCAAGTTTAGACTGATAGGGTGGCAATTGGCCTAGTTGTATTTTTTTTGTTTTTTGAGTATAGGATATACCTGGACAATTTTCCACATTCTCAGGTAGATGCTAGTGTTGTAGTTGTACTGTAACAGCTTGACAAGGGGTTCAGAATGTTCCAGAGCACAATGCTTCAGCACTATTGCTGGAAGGTTGTCACAGCCCATTGCCTTTGCAGTAGGTGATGCCTCCAATTGTTTCTTGATATCATGTGGAGTGAATCAAATTGGCTGAAGATTGTTACAACTGTTTCAGCCTCATTTTTCACACTGTTGTGATTAGCTAATTGAGGATAGGGATATTAGTAGAGCATCCTGCTCCAAGAACTGTGTGGTAGTGACACTTAGCAACACTGTCATAGACAAATACATCTGCAGCAGCCAAAATGGTGAGGACGAGGTGAAGTCTGTATGTCCCTCTTATACAGAAGCTGTAAGCCATTTCGAGACTGCTCCACCATTCAATATGATCATAGCTGATGATCCAACTCAGTACCCTATTCCTGCTTTCTCCCCTATTCTTTGATCTTTTCAACCCCAAGAACTGTACCTAGCCCCCTTGAAAAAAAATGAGCGTTTTGACCTCAATGCTTTCTGTGATAGAGAATTCCACAGACTTACCATTCTGTGGGTGAAGAAATTTCTCATCATCTCATCCTAAATGGCCTAGCCCCTGTTCTAAACTGTGACTCCTGGTTCTGAACTCCTCAATCATTGGAAAACTCTTTCCTGCATTTACCTTGTCTATCTTATCAGAATTTCATATGTTTTTAGTTAGAAATCACACCCCCTCATTTTTCTAAATTTCAGTGAATATAGTCCCAACCAATCCCGTCTCTCCTCGTACGTCAGTCCTGCCACTCCAGGCAGTGGATTAAGTCACCCACTCTGACCTTTCCATCCTTGCCCTCCTACATTGTTTTAAAGGGGTTCAATATAACATTAGTTTGTCACTTCACAATCTTGGGACATAAAACTGTCTTCAACATTCTCAGATCATAACAAAGACCCCTTGCTAGTGGGCAAGGTTTTTTAAGATAATGATTTGGTTCTTTAATTAAACGTCTTCTTGTCTTCACTTTATTTATCCTATTGTCATCTCATACTGCCCTGTATGATCCTTTTTGTTGGTTATTTAATCATGTTAAGTGTGCTACATTCTACTATATCATAGACCTTCACATTTTTTACTTTTTCTCTCCTCCCTCTTTCTTTGCTTTTTTACTTAAAATTTGCTATCTCTCTAACTTTTTCCAATTCTGACAAAAGAACCATTGCCCTAAAAAGGTATCTTTTTTCCCACTCATTACACAAATTATCTGCCCTCTTGAATGTTTTAAGCATTTTCTCTCTCTGTGTTTCCATGTTGTCCAAGATACATTGTGAACAATATGGTCAAGTTTGATATCTTCAGATGAATGATAATTTTGAAATGGTAATATTCTGCCGATGGAACAGTGTAGACTCAGGGATACTGGTGGTGTTGTGTACTACATTGTGTTTAAGGTTTTATTCAGTGAATATAACTATGTCAGGCTGTTGTTTGACTAGTCTATGAGACGGCTCTCCCAATTTTGGTTCGAGTAAGTATCCTCGATTAATTAGGGGACTTTGAAAGGTCAACAGGGGTGAGCTTGTTATTGTCGTTTCGAGTGCCTTAGTTGAAGCCAGGAGGTCTATCTGGTTTCATTCCTTATCCTCTTTCTAGCAGTTGATATAAGTGAATGGCTCACTAGCAGTTAAGAGACAAACATACCACTGTGGCTTTTGAATTGCAGGTAGGCCAGCCCAGGTAAGGATAGCAGGAAAAGGATAGCAATGAACCAGATAGCTTTTTTACGACAATCGGCAATGCTTCAATTTTTAATTCCAGATTTTTATTTGCCATGGGTGGGATTCGAACCAGGTCTTTGGATTACTAGTCCAGTTACAATACCATGAGGCCATCACCTCTCTTGCACAAGAGATCGAACTAAAAGAGTTCACTGCACTACTAGACTTAAAATAAAACTTGTAAAAGCAAGCATCAAGTTAAACCAAAATGGATCACAAAAGCTACATGCACTCATTTGACCAATAGTTTGCATCAATAGCTTTATCTTTCTGACAACAGCACAGGTATTTTCACGATGCACAGCACCAACAGTGCCCCATCAAGCTCAGGACTGTCGCATTGAAAACTCTCATAGGTTATTATTGAGAAGTTACTTCAGCTGCTGAAAAAAAATTCTATATTCAAAGTTTGTGAAAAGATTTGTAGCTCGGGTGCTCGTTGTTGTGGTTCTGTTCGCCGAGCTGGGAATTTGTGTTGCAGACGTTTCATCCCCTGTCTAGGTGACATCCTCAGTGCTTCGGAGCCTCCTGTGAAGCGCTTCTGTGATCTTTCCTCCAGAATTTGTAGCGGTTTGAATCTGCCGCTTCCGGTTGTCAGTTTCAGCTGTCCGCTGCAGTGGTCCGTATATTGGGTTCAGGTCGATGTGCTTATTGATTGAATCTATGGATGAGTGCCATGCCTCTAGGAATTCCCTGGCTGTTCTCTGTTTGGCTTGTCCTATAATAGTAGTATTGTCCCAGTCGAATTCATGTTGCTTGCCAGCTGAGTGTGTGGCTACTAAGGATAGCTGGTCGTGTCGTTTCGTGGCTAGAAATAGAGAACACACACGGATCATCAACGCCACACTAACAGGAATCCGATTCACTAGAGAAGAAGAAAAGGACAACCAACTCCCATTCCTAGACGTGATGGTACAGAGAACACCTAACGGAGAATTCACCACAAAGGTATACAGGAAAGCCACACACACAGACCAAGTCCTGAACTACGAAAGCAACCACCCCAACACACACAAAAGAAGTTACAAAAAGAGGAAAAAGAACACCTATACAATGTATTCTCTAAAAACGGTTACCCATGCAATTTCATCAACAGGTGCCTAAGGGAAAGACAACGGAACGAGGTCATGCCACAACCCAAAGGACTAGCCACACTACCATACATCAAAAACATTTCTGAACTGACAGCCAGACTACTGCGATCACTAGGACTCATAACAGCACACAAACCAACAGCCACTGTCAGACAACTCACCAGAACGAAGGACCCGATACCTAGCATGAGCAAAACCAATGTAGTGTACAAAACCCCATGCAAGGACTGCACAAAACACTACATAGGACAAACAGGAAGACAGCTAACGATCCGCATCCATGAACACCAACTAGCCACGAAACAACACGACCAGCTATCCTTAGTAGCCACACACGCAGCTGACAAGCAACATGAATTCGACTGGGACAACACTACCATTATAGGACAAGCCAAACAGAGAACAGCCAGGGAATTCCTAGAGGCATGGCACTCATCCACAGATTCAATCAATAAGCACATCGACCTGGACCCAATATACCGGCCACTGCAACGGACAGCTGGAACTGACAACCGGAAGCGGCAGATTTAAACCACTACAAATGCCGGAGGAAAGATCACAGAAGCGCTTCACAGGAGGCTCCCAAGCACTGAGAATGTTACCTAGACAGGGGACGAAACGTCTGCAACACAAATTCCCAGCTCGGCGAACAGAACCACAACAAAAATTCTATATACTAATTTAAACAATTTTCATTTTAAAAACAATTTCCTTTGACAGCCTTTCATGGATCTGTTAATTTGGAATAAAAGTTAGCTTTTCATTGGCAAGTTTTGCTGCTGTTTACAGAAACTCACTGAGTAATACTGTTTTCAAAACCAGCATCCTTTCCTATGAAAAAATTTGCAACAAATAACCTTTATATAAGATGGCACTTTTTTTTACAAAAAGTAACATTAAATACACGTGTAGGAAAGTTTTGGAGGGATATGGGCCAAAAGCAGGCAGGTGGGACTAGTTTAGTTTGAGATTATGTTCAGCATGGACTGGTTTGACTGAACAGTTTGCTGTATGATTCAATGATTCTATAAAGAACCATTCACTCATTAAAATCAGAACCACAGACAGATTCAGGAATTAGTAAGCCAATGTCTCCATGATCTAATATAACAATTTGAATTGTGCATTTTGAATTTATATCCTCGGTTTCTTGGTATACTTTTAAGTCGGAATTTTAGTTCCCCTAATAATAAAAAGGAACAGCAGTAGGCCATTCAGCCCTTTGATTCTGTTCGTTAATTCAATGAAATCATGGCTGATCTTCTACTTTAACACAATGTGCCTATATCCCTGGATGTTTCTCAAATGTCGAAATCTATCAATCTCAGTCTTGACTATACTCGATGACTGTCACTTCATACTTTAGAAATAGGATAGCATCAAGACATATCTAATATTTCCAGCTTCGTAGTAGAAAACACTTCCTGTATCAGAGATACATCACCATTGCATCACAACTGCAGGGTCAAATTCCTGGACCACCATTACTAACAGTGCTGTGGGTCTATCTACATTACATCAACCTATTCAGACTCTCTAGCAATTTCTGCTTTTGTTTCAGATTGCCAGCATCTGCAAGTCTTTGCTTTGCTTACATGAACTACAGTGGTTCAAGAAGGCAGAACAACCCATTTTCTCAAGGGCAATTTAGGATGGGCAACAAGTTCAGTCCTTGCTAATAACATCCACACACCTCAGAATGCTTTTTATGAAAATTGCTGTCAATCCAAAAAGAACAATGGTTCAGCAAGAAGCCAGGTTGGTTACCACAGATTTTTGAAATATTCATTAATTATTTCAAACTGGGATTTTGGATCAGTCTAAAAAATTTGAAACAACTATAGACCATTATTTGCAACATTTCAGGATCAAAGATTTGTTCCATACTATTTAAATGAGTAGAGATTTGACTAAAAACATATTGAGAGTACTGTACTCACACAAATGTCAATATTAAATTTGATTGCATACTGCAGATTGAACCACCTCTCATCAACTTCAAAGTGCTGGAGAAGCACAGTCAGTAAGGCAGCATCTGAGGAGCAGGAGAATTGACATTTCGGAAATAAGCCCTTCATCAGGAATGAGGCTTGTGGACCAAGGGGGCTGAAAGATAAATTGGGAGGGGGGGGGTAGGGCTGGGGAAAAGGTAGCTGAGAATGCGATAGGTAGATGAAGGTGAGAGTGAAGGTGATAGGTTGGAGAGCACAGCGGAGCAGATAGGTGGGAAGGAAGATGGACAGATAAAACAGTTCAAGAGGGTGGTGCCTAGTTGGAAGGTTGGATCTGGGATAAGGTTGGGGGGGGGGGTAGGGAAATGAAGAAACTGGTGAAATCCGCATTGATCCCATGTGGTTGGAGGGTCCCAAGGTTGAAGATGAGGCATTCTTCCTCCTGATGGCGGATGATAAGGATTTGGTGATTGAGGAGGTCCAGGACCTCCATGTCCTTGGGGGAATGGGAGGGGGAGTTAAAGTGTTCGGCCACAGGGCGGTAGGGTTGCTTCGTGTATGTGTCCTCGAGATGTTCTCTGAAGCATTCTGCAAGTAGGCGCCCTGTCTCGCCAATCTAGAGGGGACTGCATCGGGAGCAATGGATACAGTAAATGATGTGTGTGGAAGTGCACGTACATCTCTGACTGATGTGGAAGACTCTTTTGGGGCCTTGGACAGAGGTGAGGGGGGAGGTGTGAGCGCTGGTTTTGTAATTCTTGCAGTGCTGGTGCTGGGACGGGAGGGTGGGTTGGTGGGAGGTATGGACCTGACAAGAGAGTCATGGAAGGAATGGTCTTTATGGAATGCAGATAATAATGGGGAGGGAAATATATCACTGGTGGTGGGGTCTGTTTGTAGGTGGCGGAAATGGTGGAGGATGATGCATCCAGAGGTTGGTGGGGTGGAAGGTGAGGACTGTGGGGATTGTGTCCTTGTTGTGATTCGAGGGGTGGGGTTCGAGGGCTGAGGTGCAAGAAGTGGAGACATGCGTGGAGGGCATCATCGACCACTTGGGAGGGGAAATTGCGGTCTTTGAAGAAGGAGGCCATCTAGTGTGTTCTTTGGTTAAATTGGTCTTCCTGGGAGTAAATGCGGAGGCGGAGGATTTGAGAAACAGGGATAGTGTTTTTACAGGAGACAGGGTGAGAGGAGTGTAGTCCATGTGGCTGTGGGAGTCGGTGGGTTTGTAGAAGATGTTCGTGTTGAGTTGGACACTGTTAATGGAGATGGAGAGGTCCGGGAAGGGGGGGGGACGGTGACCAAGAAACTTCAGGTGAACTTAAGGTCTGGGGGGGGGAATGAGACTCCAGACTTACTTTTTCCAGCATGACTCCCGCCACCCTTCGATAACCCCTTCTCCTGCCTCCAAAACACTCCATGGACACACCATGCTGGCCTGTTAACTGCCCTTGACCTCTTCATTTCCAACTGTTGCTGGCTGTCCACCTCACCCGCCCACTCCAAACTCGTAGCCTCACAACGCAAAATCCTCCACTCCCTCCGCTCCAACCCCAAACTCACTATCAAGCCAGTAGATAAGCGGGGGTGCAGTGATAGTTTGGCGCACCAACCTCTACACCGTTGAAGTCAGGCGTTAACTTGCGGACACCTCCTGCTACTGCCCCTGTGACCATGACCTCACCTCCCATCACCAAACCATTATCTCCCAGAGTACACACAACGTCGTTACCTCAGGAGATCTCCCACCTACAGCTTCCAACCTCATAGTCAGGGAACCCTGCACCACCCGGTTCTATCCCTTTCCCAAAATTCACAAACCTGACTGTACTGGCCGACCTATCGTCTCAACCTCCTCCTGCCCCACCAAACCCATCTCCACATACCTTGACACCATCCTTTCCCCCCAGTCTATGAACTCCCCATCTACGTTTGGGACACCACCCACGCCCTCCACTTCCTTCATGACTTTCGTTTCCCCAGCCCCCAACGCCTCATCTTCACTAGGACATCCAGACCCTATACACCTCTATCTGCCATGACGAAGGCCTCCAAGCTCTCCGTTTCTTCCTTAACCAAAGTGCCCACCAGTACCCCTCCACTGACCCACACATTCGTTTGGCTGAACTGGTCCTCACCCCTCACTTCTGTCTAAGACCCCAAAGGAGCCTTCCACATCCATCAGAGATGTACCTGACCTTCCACACGTGTCATTTACTGCATCAGTTGCTCCCGTTGTGGTCTCCTCTGTATTGGGGAGACAGGACGCCTACTTGCTGAACAATTCAGAGAACATCTCTGGGACACATGCATGAAGCAACCTCATCGCCCCGAAGCTGAACACTTTTAATTCCTCCTCCCACTCTCCCAAGGACATGCAGTACCTCCTCCATCGCCAAACCCTTACAACCCACTGCCTGGAGGAAGAACACCTCATCTTCTGCCTTGGGATTCTTCACCCACATGGGATCAATGTGGATTTCACCAGTTTCCTCATTTCCCCTCCTCCCACCTTATTCCAGATCCAACCTTCCAACTCAGCACCACCCTCTTGAACTGTCCTACCTGTCCATCTTCCTTTCCATCTATCTGCTCCACCCTTTTCTCTGACCTATCACCTTCATCTATCTATCACATTCCCAGCTACCTTCCCCCCAGCCCCATCCCCCTCCCATTTATCTCTCAGCCCCCTTGGCCCACAAGCCTCATTCCTGATGAAGCGCTTATGCCCAAAATGTCGATTCTGCTCCTCCTTGGATGCTGCCTGACCTGCTGTGCTTTGGACAGCACCCCACTCTTGACTCTGATCTCCAGCATCTGCAGTCCTCACTTTTTCCAAATTTCAAAGTGCTTTCACCCTCGATAGTTTATCCACAGTGAGATTATAATTCTATGCCATGATGTTGTCCATGTTTTAAATTTTGGAACCTATTTATCTTTAAAAAAATTCTAAAGTAGAAAAATAGCTTACTTTTCGGGGTGATAATAAGTCATATCTTTCTTATTTTTCAAAGCAGAGGAGAATTGGCTATTCTTATTTTGAAAACTGCTGAGTTCTTTTTTTTAATGTTAAAAATAACTAATTATTGATACAAAAAAAAGACCATGTCAACATTTATGATATTTTAGTAGCTTCATGCTGAGTATGGTTCTACCTTTGATTTGTGCAGAGTTTTAGCAGATAGCAGATTTAAAACAAATGCTCATGGCTTGTGGCCATTGGTGGCTAGGCCTATATTGAATGTTAACGCCTGATCACACTGGAGAAGCTAGTAGTGAACTACCTTCTTGAACTGTTGCTGTCCTTGCAGCTTGGAGAAACCTACAGTGCTGATAGGAAGGGAGCTCAGGATTCTAACTCAGTGACAAAAAAGGAATGGCAATGTACTTCCAAGTCAGGATGATGTTTGACAATGAGGGAATTTTGCAAGTGGGATATTCCCATGCCTGATAGTCCAACAGGTTTATTTGGACATACTAGCTTTTGCAGCATTGCTCCTTTGTCAGGTAGCTGTGGAGCAGGATCATAAGACACAGAATTTATAGCAAAAAATCACAGTGTTATGCTACTGAAACGATATATTTGATGGCTATTAAGCTACCTGATGAAGGAGCAGCACTCCAAAAGCTAGTACTTCCAAACAAACCTGTTGAACTATAACCTGTTGTTGTGTGATTTTTAACCTTGTCTTTCTTGGTAGTAGAGGTCACAGGTTTGGAAAGTGCTGAAGGTGGAGGCTTGGTGAATTACCACAGTGCATTTTGTGGATGGGACATACTGCTGCTACTTTGTGTCAGTGTTGAAAGGAGTCACTGTTGCAGATGGTGGGTGGGATGACAATGAAGTGGGATGTTGTGTGGATGATATTCAACTTCGTCAATGTTGCAAGAGCTACACTCATCTGGGCAAAAGAAGAGTATTTCATTATACTCCTAATCAGTGCCTTCAAGATGGTGAACAGGCTTTAGGGAGATAGGAGGACAGTAAAAGATTCAGTACAGACTATAAGAAATGTCTCATCAAAAAAGCTGGTATTTAAAGTAACAGAATATCAGATTCAAGAACTCCAAAATTGTGACTGAATCTTTGAATCTAAATTATGGATTGAAGGCTATATACCAACAGAATCATACAGCATGGAAACAGACCCTTCGGGCCAACCAGTTCATGACGAGTATAATCCCAAACTAAACTAGTCCCACCTGCCAGCTCCTGGCCTATATCCATCCAAACCTTTCATGTTCATGTATGTATCCGAATGTCTTTTAAACATTGTAATTGTACCCACATCCACCACTTCTTCAGGAAATTCAATCCACTCGCAAACTGCCCTCTGTGTAAAGAAGTTGCCTGTAGGGTCTTTTTAAAATCTCTCTCCTCTAAAACGTGCACCGCGCCCCCTCCTTGAAATTCCCCATCCTAGGGAAAAGATAACTACCATTAACTCTATCTATACCTCTCATTATTTTATAAACCTTAATCACGTTGCCTCTCAACCTCTTAGACTCCAGTGAAAAAAGTTCTAGCTTATCCAGCCTTTCATTATAACTCAAACCTTTCATACCTGGCAACATTTTGGTAAATCTCGTCTGAACCCTCTTCAGCTTGATAATATCCTTCCTATAACTGGGCAACCAAAACTGGATGCAGTACTCGAGAAGAGGCTTCACCAATATCCTGTACAACCTCAACACAACTTCCCAACTCCCATACTCAAAGAACTGAGCAATGAAGGCAAGCGTGTCAAACGCCTTTTTAATCGCCCTGTCTGTATGTGACGCAAACTTCAAAGGATTATGTATCTGCAACCCTCAGTCCTTCTGTTCTACAACACTACCCAAGGCCGTACCATTAATTGTATATGCTCTACCCTTGAATATTGCACCAAAATGCAGTTCCTCACATTTATCCAGATTGAAGCCCACCTGCCAATTTTTTTAGCCAATTGACCCATTTGATCAAGATCCATTTGTAATCTTAGAAAACCTTCTTCTACTATGTCACCTATTTTGGTGTCGTTTTTAAACTTATTAACCATACCTTCTATATTCTCATCCTTATATTAATGACAAACTAAAGAGGGCCCAGAACCAATTCCTCTGGAACACTGCTGGTCACAAGCCTCCAGTCCCAAAAGCAACCCTCCACCATTACACTCTGTCTTCTGCCAGTAAACCAATTATGTATCCAATTGGCAAGCACCCTCGGAATCCCATGTGACCTAATTTTACTAATTACTCTACCATGTGGAACCTTGTCAAAGGCTTTACTAAAATCCAAATAAACAACGTCTACTGCTCTGCCATCAATCATTTTGATAACTTCCTCAAAAAAATCAATCAAGTTTCTGATACATGATTTTCCTTGCACAAAATCATGCTGACTATCCCTAATCAATTTTTGTCTCTCTAAATGTCCATAAGTCCTATCTTTTATAATCACCTCCAACAATTTGCCCATAACCAAATTCAGACTCACAGGTCTATAGTTCCCCGGTTTCTCCTTACAATGTTTCTTAAACAAAGATACAACATTAGCCACCCTCCAGTCATCAGGCACCTCAACCGTAATTATGGACGATGCAAATATTTCTGCAAGACGTCTCTTAATTTCATCCCTTACTTTCCACAGTGTGCTGGTCATTTGGTGTGAACATTGATACTTACAAATGTTGATACAAGGCAAATAATTTGCTTGACTATTAAAAGATTTTGAGGTTAATTGAAGAGAAAGTTCATATTTTGCCTCATAATTTGAATTGAAAACAGTTCACTGAATGGTAGGACCCTTAGAACAGAGGTTTCCTTGACAGTTTTGAGCTCCTGTGGATTCAGCCTGAACACGTGCATCTTATCCCTGACCCAAATATTCTGACCATGAGAAGTCATGTAAAATCTGTCTTTACATAGGACAAAACTGAAAAAAAAAATCAAAGCTGGGAATAATCTTGCTATGTACTGGATGCCAAGAAAGGAACAGAGTTTCAATAAGTTCAGGACAAAGATACCACAAGGAGCACTGAGGGGAAAAAAAATCTCACATTTTAATGTCAAACTGTCCAAATGGTGAAGTATTACAAAGGAGGTTAGGAAAGAATCTGCATGATTATCAGAGGTCTAGTCCTTCTGAGAATCACCCTGAACAATAAGATCAAGTTACTGCACAGTACAGAGGGTACCTTTGAGATAAAGCATGTAAAATACCTGCTACCTGACCTAACGTTGATCTTACTGAGACATTGATGAACTAGCAATTTCTATAAAATCAGAGTGCAGCCTTGATAAAAAGAACAATGTCAAAATGACCAAATATCCCATTATGGAAGGAAGCCTACAGTGATGAGTAAAGCAGAAGTTTCCAAAAATGGGGTAGGGACCTCGAGTGATTTTGAGAGCTAAAGGTCGCAAGAGCCAAAGCAGTAATGTTTATTTGGGAACTCGAACCAAGTTGCAACATCTATGCTCCTGCTCTGACAAGCCCTCACTCTCCAACTTCTCATGAAAGGATCACCTTGAAATGGAGTCACAATATGAAAGAGTTTGAGTTGCACTAAGGAAAAGTCAGCAGCAAAAGTAGGGACATGTTAAGGTTTCTTCGTATTTCATAAGCTATCTCCTGATCGGACTAAAAATAGCTTCCCCTCCTGCATGGAAATGACAGGATTTTAGGCTTGGTGGGAACAAAGTAAATCAACAATAAAAAGAAATTGCAAAACTCAACAAACTAATATTGTCTAACATTCGACTTTCCATGTGTAATATAATGTCCTTCATCTAAGATACATAATGACCAAGTAATATTTTATGTAAATGAATGGACAGTCATTAACTTATCAGAATAAAAGCAAATTTTAAAAAAATTGCTCCATAATACACTGGAACTGCTCGCCTCCGAGTCTGATAAACTGCAGCTGTTGATTTCGGAGCCTGTTGTTCAGCTTTATTGGTATTTGTGGCATTCCATTTCACAGACACGTTGGAAAGCAGCTTACATTCATCAGCTGTACTGGTCACAGGGTTTAGCTTACATGTGGCTGACATATGCAGCTCGATTAACATAGCCAATAAACCTTCGATAAAGCCCCCAAGTAGACTTTTTGGTATCAAGATTGCATTGAAAGAGGCAGGGAAACCTGACAAGGTTCACAAACATGATCAACAGTAGTCCTCAATCTCCCCGCCTTCCACACTAGGTTTGAATTAGCAGCAACTCAATCAAGTCATTTCCTTGACATGGATTTATTTAAAACATTTCATTAATTTCAGAGGATTACGGAACTTACCAAGAGTTCGAAAGGGTCTTTGTTGTGGCATTTGAGTAAAGAAACCTGGCTTCAAAGCGTTTGTGATTATGATATCAAATATTTCCTCAAAGTCTTCTCTGGAAAAGGAACAAAAGAATTAATCATCAGCAAACATTTCAAGCAGATTTAGTTAGTTGTAATTCTTTACCTAACTGGAATCAGGTTTGTGTTGATAGCAATTCAGGTTCCTTCTGTGTAACATGTTGGTGGACATATTGGAAATTAATGTTCTGATAATTCACACAATCCATGAGTTAAATGTGCTGATGCCACATTAAAAATGCTTAGATATCTCTTATTAGACATCCGTCCAGTGAGTGCTTGGGAACAGCTATTAGTTGTCTGCAGCTTGCTTTTTAAGTGATAAAAAGCTCGATCACAGTATTCCCCACAAATTAGGCCTATGAATTTTCAGCCACAGCTATTGTTATGTGTGCCTTTGTGACCTTTTTTACTACACAAAGTTATCTTGCGGACTGCAGTGAACACAGTTGAGCAAGTTACAGAATTTCGTATCCATCACTTGCATGTTCAGAAAAATATTTCAATTATACTTTGAATCGGTGTTTTTGAAACGTCATCATGAGTGTACATGTCATCAAGTCAATGTTTAGACTATATAAGCTTGATTTGGAGTCTCAAATTAATTTTTGACTATAGTAACATAAATGTAATATTATTGCAATTCAAAAATTGAACAATGAATCAAAGATAATATTTCATGTCATTAGATTGTTTCCTTTTACATTGTGCACTCAGGATTGATGGAAATTATGCCAGAGTAAAAGTTATTTTGGCAATATACCGAAAGATAAAGTTTAAATATCCTGTGTAAGTTGGAGCATGGAGTTTGTTACAAGATACACTTATATTTCCTCCAGTTAATTTTGCAAGTGTATATCTGAATGCCTCGTTTGAACTAAAGAGCCTGCCTCAAGGCCATGGAGACATCCAATGGTAAATAAGCAGTAAATCAATAGGTAAGGTTAATTGAGAAGCTTTAGGCTAAATCCACCTTGCATTGACATTTATCAGAAGGGACTGTTAATTGGTATTTCTGCTTGAGACTACTTGATTTAGTGTGTCACACTCTTGGCTAAACCATTTGCACTTTGAAACATCTGTTTTTTATTTAGTGTAACCCACAATCCGGTAAAATGTTTGTTCCACTGTTGTCTGAAAGGTCACGAGGCATTCTAGATGCAAGCCAACACACGCTTGGAGTATTTATTCGAACAATTCCACAAGTTCAGTGGTTAGGAAGGATTCAGGCACAGAAGATTAGGGAGTAGAATCAATGTGAGAAGAAATTAGAAAAAATAAGGATCAGAAAACACTGCTGGATGTAGTTTCTAACCACCCTGAATGCAATTACGTCATTGAACAAAAAAATCAACTAAGAAGAGACCAGCAGCTTGTAATAAAGGAAACTGTAATAATTCGAAAGGCCTCGACCTTCATTTAGATTGCGCTATACCTGACCCCTTTATTCTCAGAGTCTCCGCAAAAATTAGTTTTTTTTTAAAGAAATATACAAGACCGCCAAACTATCCGATTTTTCAGATCTAAAGTACATCAAAGAACTTAAATTACTGGAGAACTCAGCAGTCCTAGCAGCATCAATTGAGAGAAAGCAGGGTTAATGCTTTGGGACCAGAAGTCTGAGTTTCTCCAGCAATTTCTGTTTCTGGTTTTCAGATTCAGGGTGCTAGAAAGCACAGACCAGGTCTCTGTACTGTACTTAACAGAAATCACTCTATATATATTTTACTGGTCATTATATTCTAGCTGCAAGTTAACTATGAAATTAAAATAAGTAAACACTACAAATTAAAACTCTTAATAACCCTTGCACACAGAGGAATAAGTCACATGGGTAGAGGAAAAACTGGGAAAATAATCCTGTCTGCATGGAAGCTCTATTGGGTTGGTTCTTGCTGATACCAGAGTTTCTATTCAACATTTCTTTTTTCCAAATGCTTCCGACTGGTGGCTGGTTCATTTGTGAAAGGGTCTCTGGCTTATTCAGTTCAAAGTCACAACTTGTAGCATCAGTTAAAGGCAAAATACGCTGGTCCTCCTCAGGTTTTCTTTGCTGATGTCGACCAGTTAGCTTCTCTTCAGATCTAAAGCTTCACTGAAGAGACCTGAAAGCGCGCATTTTGGCTGCAGGAGAATTGTTACTTCCTCTTTGTCTTGCTCTTAGCCTGAGCTGTTCAGCCACCTGATAATCAAGCATCTTGTTATGAAAGGCTGAGGACCTTTGTCATTGATAATTGGACCCTGGTCCACAAATCAGTCAGCTTCACTAGTATCCACCCCCTCAGCTTCAGTCTGTCTGCAGATTTCTGAAATCAAGGGATCTGGGGAACAAAATCAAGAGTGCGTTGCTGGGAAAGCACAGCATGTCAGGCAGCACCCGAGGAGCAGGAGCATCGACATTTCAGGCATAAGCCCTTCATCAGGAATGAGGCTTGTGGGCTAGGGCTGAGAGATAAATGGGAGGGGGATGGGGGAGGAAGGTAGCTGAGAAAACGATAGGTGGATGAATGTAAGGGAGAGGGTGCTAGGTCACGGGGGGAGTGATGGAGGTCCGGAGGGTGGTGCTGAGTACTAGAATAATGTAGGGGGAGGGGAAATGAGGAAGCTGTTGAAATCCACATTTATGCCGTGTGGTTGCAGGGATATGAGACGTTTTTCCTCGAGACGTCGGGTGGTAACGGTTTGGCAGTGGAGGAGGCCCAGACCTGTATTTCCTTGGCGGAGTGGGGAGGGGGTGAAAATTGAAGTATTCAGCCACTGGGCGGTAGAGTTGATTGGTGCGTGTGAACCAAAGATGTTCTCTGAAACGATCCGCAAGAAGGCGTCCTGTCTCCCCAATGTAGAGGGTGGGTTTCTCTTCAGTGTGGACTCGATGGGCCAACTGGCTTGCTTCCACACTGTAGGGATTTTATGATTCTATGAAGCTCATATGTAAGGGACAGCTGCATTCCCTGAGTAAAATTAAGAGAGATGGCACTTACTGGAAAAACTGAAATCAGACATTTACTAATTTATGTCCGGTATTTGAATATCACTGGCATTGCCATGGAGAAAAGTTGACCATTGCTGGAAAGGGTCAGTTGTAATTATTATTTTAATAATTTTTGACAATTTTCTATATTTTCACAACATGAGAATTAGTACTGCTCCACCAATCTGGAGCAATTACTTAAACTTGATTTGTACATATTTAAAAGGGTTATGGAGTGCTTGAAGGTAATGTGTGGATAAAGAACTGGTTAAAACAAGAGTAGTTAATACTTCCAACTTTACTCCGCATTTGACAATTAATTGAAATAAATATGTTTTTTATTGTTGAAGTATCATTGTAACAAGTCACTATTTTAATTTATTATTTAAAAAAAAACTTGTCAGTCCAAGTGTGTAGTTTGAAAAGTTATTGTAGGTTTTCGTCATGAAATCTATTTAAGACATGATATTTTAATTTTCTCCAACAAACACTGCTGAATACAGATTCTGAACTTGCTACTACAACACTGTGGGATCACCAGCAGCACAAGGAGTTGAGTGATTCAAAGATGAAAATTCATTATTCTTAAAGTGGTCAAAAATGGACAACAAAGATAGTACAGCCATGACCCAAATCTGGAGAACATTAAAACAAAAATCTGCCTTCCCCTCCCCTCTCACTGAAACTATCATCTGGATATAACAACTTCTTTGAAGAGCCGACAAAAATCGACATACACTATGCACCTTCCTCATTCCTTCAAAGGGAACAATCTTCGATCACTTTTGCCTTGGTTTCCTCTGACTACATAATTTGACTAACTATTGAATCTAAAAGAAATTCAGGCTATAGAATGGATGCTGAAATCATGATAAAGATAAACTGTTCTACAGCAGATATATTGAAATATACTTGGTTAAAGCTGCAACATGTATGTGCGCAGTTATGATAGATCAAGAAGAATGATTATACAAGCAACTAACTCTGCTATCTTTTTTCCTACCATTTCTGTTGAAAACACACCACATTGTGTGCTCCGGCCTGGATTATTCCTATCATCTTGTGTTAAACCAGGATTTTTAAAGTTTACCTCTTTACTGCTTTAGGTATTGTCATTCAATTCTTCTTTATTGGTTTTGCTCTATGATAAAGTCTTGGCTATAATTTTATTTCTCACAATGCAACCACTTAATCTATGAACACTTCACCATTCATGCCTAAACATGATTTGGAGATGCCGGTGTTGGACTGGGGTGTACAAAGTTAAAAATCACACAACACCAGGTTATAGTCCAACAGGTTTAATTGGAAGTACACTAGCTTTCGGAGCGACGCTCCTTCATCAGGTGACAATCACCTGATGAAGGAGCGTCGCTCCGAAAGCTAGTGTACTTCCAATTAAACCTGTTGGACTATAACCTGGTGTTGTGTGATTTTTAACCATGCCTAAACAGTCACCTTTGATGTGACTCACTGCTTTGTCCTTGACCTTCTTTTAGGAATTATGTATTACACCTTGATAACAATTTCTAAAAACAGAAGGTCAGCATTGAACACACAGAATGGTAACTCACGTATAAAGAAGGTGGCTCTTCACATCTATTGGCTCTTCTATCGAGCTATTCATTCAACTCCATCTACTTTCCTGTGTGGTCATTAGGCATGTAGACTAGCATTGCGCCTGGTGAGATTAACTCTGCATTCAATGGTTACTCCACTTCCTCTGGAAATAGTTTCTACGTTTACTTTAACAAAACCATTTGTGACTTTGAACCCATCATCGAATCACCCTTTCAACATCTATTGCAATAACAGTCCCAATTTCTTTCATCGCCACAAAACTCATGCCTTTCTCCCTGGTCCTAGTTACATAATTCTCTTCTGCACCTTTCTTAAAGTTTGGTCTCAGTATTAAACATAATACTCTAGTTAAGGCCAAATCAGTGTTGCTAAGGACTTAACATAACTCCTGAGCATTTGTACTCCATTCTTCTATTAATAATGTCAAGGTACCCAAGCCTTTTTTAAAGCATAATTTGCCCTGCTATTTTCAAAGATTTGTGTCTGCACACCCCCAGGCCTCTCAGTTCCTGCACCCTTTCTATTTATTTATCTTATATTGACCCTCCTCATTCAGTCCAGCAAGACGTATATCAGTTTACACTTCTGTGTTATATTTAATCTTCTGTTCAGCTGCCCATTTTATCTACCCATATCCGTCCTCAGGCTGTATTAATCCATCCCATTGTTACCGTAGTTTTAGAGTTTTGAATCACCAAATGTTGAAGTTGTGAGCTGTATATTCAAAGCTGGAAATGTGTTGCTGGAAAAGCGCAGCAGGTCAGGCAGCATCCAGGGAACAGGAGAATCGACGTTTCGGGCATAAGCCCTTCTTCAGGAAAGGGCTTATGCCCGAAGAAGGGCTTATGCCCGAAACGTTGATTCTCCTGTTCCCTGGATGCTGCCTGACCTGCTGCGCTTTTCCAGCAACACATTTCCAGCTCTGATCTCCAGCATCTGCAGATCTCACTTTCTCCAGCTGTATATTCAAGTCAAAGTTATTAATATACATCAAGAAGAGAAGTGACACTGAAAGCTGACCCTGGAAAACATCAGTGTATATATCCTTTCAAACTGAAAAACACTCATTTACCATTACTCTGCTTTGTGCTCCTTAGCCAATTTTGTTTCCATGCTGTCAATGTCTCTTTAAGCACATGGACTTTAATTTTGTTCGAAAGTCTATTTTGAGGGATTTTACCTTTCGGAAGTTCAGTTACACTACTTTTCCAACCCTCTCCACCACCTGATAACGGAGACCAATCCAATTTGTCAAACACCATTTGCCTTTAACAAATGTTTGCTGACTCTCCTCGAAGTTGCTGCTCTTTCCAAATGACAATTAATTTTGCTCTTGATTATTTTCATTAACAGTTTCAGGTTAAGTTGCAACAAAAAAAAGAAAATGCGGGAGAAACTCAGCAGATATGGCTGCATCTGGTTTCCAGCCAGAGCTGCTGAGTTTCTCCAGCATTTTCTGTGTCTGTCTCAGACTTCCAGCATCCACAGTATTTTGCTTTTATTTGAGATGTTAGGTTGACCAATGTGTAGCTACCAGGTTTATCCTCCTCCATTTATTAAAATTGTGGCACCACCCTCCATTTTCACTGTACTTATTTGAGAAAATGTGACAATAAAGCTTCTTCTATTTCCATATCCAAGGAGGATAGGAGAGAGTGAAATGTATGCCAGGTTTACACACAAGTACAACTCTCAAGTCTACGGCAACACCTTCAATGCAATTTCTTCAATATTACATAGCTGAATCTTATTGTCTTCTGGATCAATATTGGTAGAGTTAAATTTTAGCTTCCATATGTCTGGTACAACTTTACCACAACTTCCTGCACCAGTTGAGGTTACCATGAAGGACTCTCCTTCTCCATCTCTCCCCTCATCTGCGGTGTGGTGACCCTCAGGCTAAACCACCACCAGTCATTTCTTTCTAATGAGAGAGCAGTCACATAGCCCACAGGACTGTAGCAACTTTACCTTTTACAACTTTACTAGTGACTCGCTAGGTTTGACTTTTCTTGACTGGTTCAAGCGCTTATTGGAATATTTAGTACATTGAGCCTCCACAGTGGTGCCAAGAACACTTTCCTAGTATTACAAAACCCCAGCACAACTCTGCGAATTCTGACAAATACACACTCCTTCCCACTTTTGCTTAATTATAGAACAGTTGTCATAAACCCAAAACTCTCTCCGTGTGTGTTCAGGCTTCTACATGTCAGGTGCCTACTCCTAGTCTGGTGTTTTGCTCTAGATTCTGAACTTTTGTAAAAATAAAGTGCACATGAACAAAACACATTCGCTGACTCAGTTCTCAATTTGACTGTACTCTTTTACTAATCTGCAATGTATAACTTTTTTTTAGAATCAATGTTTTTTGATAGGAACCAGCTGTAAAAAGAAATTCAATACCCAAGTCAGCCCACATGGAAGGATTAAAACATTTTAATGGAAAACTTGCTTCAGCAGAAACAAGTTTACCAAAATACATTCTTAATGTATTATTGTTGTATTACTGAAAGAATTTTGTGATTATTTAACAACTATCTCATGTTATGATTGCAGTTGATGTTATTATTGGACAAGTCAGATCTTAGACTGAAATCTGGCTTGATTGATCATGTTTTGTTTTTCTTTGGTTTTAACAAAGTGGCCTTCGACAGAATCAAAAGCATGCAATGCCTCAGCTTTGATTTTTGCAATAAAACAGAAGGTTATTATACAAAGTAAATGAAGATAAAATTGCATAAACCAAACTATTTACATTTAACACTCCTTTACAGCACTAAAACCCAGAGAGAATTCCCTTTCCTAGACACCACTAAGTCTGTAGCATTTAGTATCTATAGTGTCATCACCCACCCTTTTCTCCATCTTCGTCACCATTCTTCATTTTATTAAGAATAAACTTCCTATTGGTGTGGACATTGTCTACAAAACAGACAGAAAACTTTTCAATCTCAACCTGTTGACATTCAGGAAGAAAACAGCACTAACCTCACTTGTGAAACTTCAGTAAATGGATAACAATGTCATCTCCTCCCTCTCAGAAAACAACTTTCAAGTTTAGCTTAATGCCTTTGCGGAAGCATACCGAACACTGGTCTCAGCGTGGAGCTCACGAAGACTCAAGCCCTCTACCCACCAGTCCCAGGTCAAGTTCTGATGTATCCCGCTATCGAGATCATTGGAGATATCTTTCCAAACATAGCACATTTTGCCTGCCTGAGAAGCTGCTTTGCAGCTAAAGTTGACATCGATGTGGAGATTCAACATCGTATCTGCTATGCAAGCGTCGCTGTTGGACGCCTAACGATGAGAGTCTTTGATGGGGTGACATCCATGCTGATGTCAAGATTCTTGTGCATATGGCAGTTATCCTTCCAACTATTCCATATGGCCATGAAACCTGGACCACCTCAAAAGCCTGGAAGAATACTATCTATGCTAATTGAGTAGGATTCTCCACATCAGCTGGGACGACAGATATACAAACATCAGCGCCCTTGAAGCAGACAACACCAGGATCATGGCCATAACCAGCCAAAATTAACTTCGCTGGGCTCTCCATGTGTGCGAGATAGGCGGCTGTCCGGCCCCATCTCCGGCACTTTTATTTCCCTTCCCAGGAACAAAGACATGGAGGAGTCTGTCCAAAACTTTTTCATTCAACTTTGCAAAGTCGGGTGCAGTTCCCGCAGGTACACACACACGTATAGTAATCTCCACACATTATATACACGTATATGTGGGCTGGGTCTCCTACTGCTGTCTTGACCAATGAGTGCTAGGGTTCCCCACTGTTTTCCTTATTTGGGTTCTGGTGCCTGCGACTATTTTGTTATTCACTTGGCCAATCAGTGTTCGAGCTCCCCGTTCTTTCCTTATATGGATGATGTTGTACAACTGTGGTTAAGGGCGGTCTCTCAACTATCGAGGAAAGCTGTTACAATTGTTTCATTCATAAAAACATGGGGGAGGTCCGGCAACAGTTTCGAGTGTCTGCTTGTGTTTACTATAAGGTAGAAAAGACTAAAATGCAGCTAACCATTTAAAAATTACACTACCCCCTACACATGTGCTTAGGATACCTGAGTTCTGACAACCAAAGCAATTTTTCTGCACCCAGCTCAAGAAAGGCCGTCAAATGAAAGTCAGTCAAATGAAAGGAAGACAAAAGAAGTGTTTCAAAGATTCCATGAAGGCTTCACTCAAGAAATGCAACAGAGATATCAATGCATGGGAGACTCTCATTCCAAAGAAACTGACTTGGAGGAAACTCGTCTATGCAGGGATACAATTGTTTGAGAACACCCATCAGCAAGAGGAAGTATGGAAAAAAAAGGAGCTGGAGAAAGGCATATTTGCAATCTTGAGGCAAAGAACCACTTCAACCTCCTGGAAACACCTGCCAAATCGGTGGTCAGAGATATGGCTCTAGGATTGGGCAAGGAGACACAGAACCCATGACCAATGACATAGAATTTCCTAAGTGGACAATCAAAATCATCAGCGAGTGACTGCTGACGATGATAATGTTTAACCTAATTAGTACTGCAATTCCTAGTATTGTGAAACTGATAGCCTTAATGAGTCTTCATTAAACTGAGTTTAGATTCTCTCAGCCTCAAATAACACCTTTAGGGTTTTAACTAAATATCAATCTGGAACTTTCAAACTAAACTCCTAACAAGGTGGTAAACTATCTCAAAAGTTTTACAAAGACAACACCTTTTTCACTTTTGATTGAAATAGACTATTTTGAAAAAAAAAAGGATTGTGGAAAGGAATATTGCACTTTAAAAATCAGTTACATGACACTTATTGGAAGTGCTATTTACACCACTGTTTATTCAAGTTTTAGAGGAGGTTACTACTGGAGTTGGAACTAGGAGATGCGTTAAAAGGGAAATTTGGCTGGGAATAAGTAGCTGATTGATCAATGGAATGGTGACCAATTATTGGTTACAAACTCCTGATACCTGGCACTGTGTGAGGTAAACAGCTCTGAGGTTAGCAGCTTGTAAGAATGTTGGTTCAGAGGCCACCCATTCTCTAAAACAGAAGGGGCTGCCCTTTTGTCCACAGTAAGAAGCAGCTCATGTCTGAAGAAAGCCAGTCTGTTTTCTGATCAATTTGCTGTTGGCTGTGGCTCTTAACCAATACATTATGCTTCCTGTAGGTAAGTGAAAGTACATGGAGATGGAAATTCAACAAGCAGTAGGTCCTGACAAAAGGATTATCTCAGTTTATTCTGTGGACAAGGACCAATAAACTGCCTTCTCCATTTTTCCCTGTGTCTGTCTGCATTTTTGTGTCTGTCTGCATGTGCGTGTATATACAGGGGAGTTGTAGGGCTCAAGGTTGACTGCTCATAATTGTTTATCTGTAGCCAGGATTTTTTTTGTAATAAACAGTCATTTTTGTTAAGTATAGAAATATCGCCATGTTTTCTGTCAACCTGCATCTAAAAGACAGGTACATTGGGAAATTTTAGTGAACTATTAGAAAATCATTAACTTTTGTGACAGTTCTGGGAATAATAGGGTTTCACTTCCAGCACACTAGTGCAGTGAGGCTCAACAGTTTTAATCATACTAATTTCTTCAGGAAAGAAAACCGTTTTGCACATCCAGCTTCAACCATGACATCTGCAACTTCTAAGCCGAAAGATACTTCTAGGCTTTTGGTATTTTCCATAAGCCAAAAAACCTTACAATTCTATATCCTTCTAACTGAAGCCCCATTGTTTACTTTGTTTGAAAGGTTCAAAGCTGTCTTAATGGAAACAAATTCCCAATAGCCTCCAAGATTCCCAGAATTATATATCCCATTTTTGTTTTAAATAAACCATTCCTTCTGAAAACCTTATATGTTAATCATTAAACCCATTTCATACACAGACACACTTCAAATCTTACAAGCTGAGTTCAAAATCCAAGCTCTAACATGAAGGATATTGAAACATATAAAACACTCATTTTACTTCACACTAAATAAAACAACGCTGGATAAAATGTTGCTGCTTTGACTAGACAGCTTATCAAAGGATAAGAACATTAATTAATGGTTTCCTTTCTAAAGCATCAACATTTTCATCCCATTAGTCCATTTGGATAGTTTTGAGCATTTTAAGTATTGTTAGGACTTCATCTACCCTGAATATTGAGCATTCAAATTCATTCCTAACTTGAACATTCGAGGGTGGAGAACCCTTGTGGACTAAACATAATATTGCTGGCACGAAACTTGGTAACAGCAGTTCCACTGAAGGACAAGAGGAAATAAGTGAATTTTCTGTGGTCCAACATAATCGTTATTTGGTACTTGGTGGCATCAATGCTACCTGTAACAAAGCAGTCTAAGGTAGATGTTATCCAAGTCCCATTGTATGGATATCTGGCCATACCAGGAGATGATGGACTCTGCCTGGAGTATATTCTACTTCAAGACAGTCTGTTATGGCTGAAGAGGCCAATTTGTAAATAGCAATCTCTTCTGCAATTGGCACAGATGAGGCCTGTTGGCCTGGGATTAATTGGTGTTTCTTTCTTTTGTTTGGCTCTCTCTTCCACCATCTGTTGTTTTTTTTGTCCACAACTTTCTCCATGTTGTTTCAGCTGCTTGTTTCCAGTGACTCCAATCAGCCGATTATCTTCAGAGGACTCTTGTGGACATTCTTGTATTGTAGATAAGTTGATCTCCTGCCAATCTCGTGGGAAGCATAGTGTGTCATGGGTTACCATTGCTGCCTCACATTGCCAGGGAGCCAGATTCAAATCCAGATTTGGGTGACTGTCTGTGTGGAGATTGCACGTTCTCCCTGTGTCTGCATGGGTTTCCACCATGTGCTCCGGTTTCCTCCCAATGACGTGCAGTTTCGGTGGATTGGCTGCGCTAAACTGTCTGTAGTGTTCAGGGATGTTCTGTTTAGGTGGACTTGCCAAGGCAAATATGGGCTTATGGGATACGGTGGGGGGTGGTGCTGGTGGGATGCCCTTTAGGGTCAGTATAGACTTGATGGGCCAAATGGTCTGCTGCTGCACTGTAGGAATTCTGTTCTATAATTCTATGAGAAAGCTTTGGCCTAGTGGTATTATCGCTAGGCTATCAATCCAGAGACCAAAATAATATTCTGGGGACACAAGTTCGAATCCCGCCATAGCAGATGATGGAATTTGAATTCAATTTTAAAAATTCATTTTCATCCCATTTTCATGACCATGAAGCAATTGTCGATTGTTAGAAAAACCCATTTGGTTCACGACTGTCTTCCAGGGAAGGAAATGTGCCATCCTTACCTCGTCTGGCCTATATGTGACTCCAGACCTACAGTAATGTGGTTGACTTTCAACTGACCTCTGAAATGGCCTAGCAGCCATTCAGTGGTATGAACTGCACCAAAGTCTCACAAAAATGGAACTGGACGAATCACCTGGCATCAACCTAGGCTCCAGAAAAGACAATGGCAGAATCAGCCCAGTTGACCCTGCAAAATCCTCCTCACTAACAACTGGGGGCTAGTGCCAAAATTGGGAGAGCTGTCTCACAGACTAGTCAAGCAACAGCCTGACATTGTCATACTCACGGAATCATTACTCACAGACAATGTTCCAGACACCACCATCACCATCCCTGGGTATGTCCTGTCCAACCGGCAGGACAGATCCAGAAGAGGTGGTGGAACAGTGGTATACAGTCAGGAGGGAGTTGCTCTGGCAGTCGTCAACACTGACTCAGGTCCCCATGAAGTCTCATGGCTTGAAGTTCGCTGTGTGGGTGGGAAGAGAGTAGGTGGGTCTGGTAGTTGGAGGTACTGGTTGTAAGTTAAGGCTGGGTTGTATCCGGGCGGTAATCAAGATTGTGTGTGTCAGTTGCATTGTCAGCCACAGTTAAAACATGTTTAATCCCTCAAACTTCGCCCAGCTTACGTTAAAGAAGTTGGAAGCTCCAAAGTTCTGAGTGAGTGCGTGTGCGTGTCGGTTAACTATTCATTAGTTTGAACTTTTTGTACTACTTTCACAGAGATAACTTCACTGAGACTTCTGCACCGTCCCGACAGACAATTTCAGACTACACTGCAGCAAAAACCACCTTCCCACTGGAAGATTTGAGTTAATATCTTATATGCTTCATAACAGTAACAATTTTCTCTTTGTAATAATGTCAGGAAGTTATTTACTTCTAATTCTGGTGTTTACATCCATTCACTGCCTCTTCAGTTATGAGGCATCCCAGATCATCATACAGAATGACCTGGCTAACATCCAAGCTTAGGCTGATCTGTGGTTGCTAACATTCATGTCACAAAAAATGCCTATTGTGACTATGCCAGACTGAGCAGTTGGAGGATGTTGCAGCATCGGGAGTAGATTGCAAAACTGAAAAAGGAAAGAGATGATTCTATAATCACGATGCTCCAGCAGTCTATCCACATCAGAAGCACTAACTCATTTCCTTCTTCACCAAGAATACCCACTTGGGAATGCCAGCACACCCACATAGGCACCATTTTTCTCTAAATGGATGGGAGAACAATTGTTAAATCTAAATCATTTACAACAGCATTAAGGCCAAATATTATTAATGATTTTGTGATCCTAATTTAGAAATGTGAACAAAGACAATATAAATTACTGTTTTGAGTAAACATCCAGAAAAAAGAAATGATAAAAATTTTGTAACTCGAAGAAGAAAGCTAAGGTTTCACATATAATTGTGCATGGTATTTCTTTCACTTTCTAAGTTAACCAGTGCTGACTGCTATTTCTCTCCGACTTCAGACGACCTGGTCTCATGAATGCAGCCATTTCAAACAGAAGACTTGAGTTTTTATATCCCTCACAGTGATTGGGATTCCCTGAATTTAGAATATCTCACATTGAAATTACAGTCAAATACAATTTGAGCCAAGCACGCAACATTGCTAAAGTCTGAATGATTTCCTTTCCAGTCTATAACTTACTAAATTTGCAATATTGTATCAAATAAAGCACTGTCAGAAAAACTTGAACAACAGTACTTTTGTTAATGTGCTCGTCTAAAATCACTAAATTAAAAAAAAGTTGCTAAGTCAAAACTATAATGTAAATGAGCTGTAACTATCTAGAAGGTGACTGAGGTGTTCAGTGGGGGAGCACGTTGGGGCCAGTGACCATAATTCTATTTGATTTAAAATAGTGATGGAAAAGGATATACCAGATCTAAAAGGTGAAGTTCTAAATTGGAGAAAGGTCAATTTTGATGGTATTAGGCAAGAACTTTCAAAAGCTGATTGGGCACAGATGTTCACAGGTAAAGGGATGGCTGGAAAATGGAAAGCCTTCAGAAATGAGACAACGAGAGTCCAGAGAAAGCATATTCCTGTCAGGGTGAAAGGAAAGGCTGGTAGGTATAGGGAATGCTGGATGACTAAAGAGATTGAGGGTTTAGTTCAGAAAAAGAAGGAAGCAAATGTCAAGTATAGACAGGATAGATCAAGTGAATCCTTAGAAGAGTATAAAAGCAGTAGGAGCAGACTTAAGAGAGAAATCAGGAGGGCAAAACGGGGACATGAGATAGCTTTGGCAAATAGAATTAAGGAGAATCCAAAGGGTTTTTCCAAATACATTGAGGACAAAAGGGCAACTCGGGAGAGAATAGAGCCCCTCAAAGACCAGCAAGGCGGCCTTTGTGTGGAGCCGCAAGAGATGGGGCAGATTACTAAATGAGTATTTTACATTAGTATTTACTGCGGAAAAGGATATGCAAGATATAGACTGTAGGGAAATAGATGGTGACATCTTGAAAAATGTCCATATTACAGAGGAGGAAGTGCTGGATGTCTTGAAATGCATAAAAGTGGATAAACCCCCAGGACCTGATCAGGTGTATCCTAGAACTCTGTGGGAAGCTAGGGGAATGATTGGGAGGCCTCTGGCTGCAATATTTGTATCATCGATAGACACAGGTGAAGTGCTGAAAGACTGGAGGTTGGCTAACGTGGTGCCACTGTTTAAGAAAGGTGGTAAGGACAAGCCAGGGAACTATAGACCAGTGAGCCTGACGTCGTTGGTGGGCAAGTGGTTGGAGGAATCCTGAGGGACAGGATGCATATGTATTTGGAAAGGCAAGGACGGATTAGGAATAGTGAACATGGCGTTATGCATGGGAAATCATGTCTCACAAACTTGATTGAGTTATTTTAAGATGAAACAAAGAGGATTGATGAAAGCAGTGTGGTAGATGTGATCTATATGGACTTCAGTCAGGCATTTGACAAGGTTCCCCATGGGAGACTGGTTAGCAAGGTTAGATCTCATGGAAT
This sequence comes from Chiloscyllium plagiosum, assembly GCF_037043375.1. Classification (NCBI taxonomy): domain Eukaryota; kingdom Metazoa; phylum Chordata; class Chondrichthyes; order Orectolobiformes; family Hemiscylliidae; genus Chiloscyllium; species Chiloscyllium plagiosum. The sequence goes on along the minus strand of NW_028270141.1, from coordinate 85,451,014 downwards.
ACAAGGAGAAGTCGCCATTTGGATACAGAACTGGCTGAAAGATGGAAGACAGAGGGTGGTGGTGGAGGGTTGTTTTTCAGACTGGAGGCCTGTGACCAGTGGAGTGCCACAATGATCGGTGCTGGATCCACTAATTTTCATCATTTATGTAAACGAGTTAGATGGGAGCAAAAGAGGTATAGTTAGTAAGTTTGCAGATGGCACCAAAATTGGAGGTGTAGTGGACAGCAAGGAAGGTTCCCTCAGATTACAATGGGATCTTGATCAGATGGGCCAATGAGCTGAGAAGTGACAGGTGGAGTTTAATTTAGATAAATTTGGGAAAGCAAATCTTAGCTGGACTTATACACTTAATGGTAAGGTCCTAGGGAGAGTTGCTGAACAAAGATGCCTTGGAATGCAGGTTCAAAGCTCCTTCAAAGTAGAGTCACAGGTAAATAAGATAGTGAAGAAGGCATTTAGTATGCTTTTCTTTATTGGTCAGAGTATTGAGTACAGGAGTTGGGAGGTCATGTTGCTGCTGTACAGGACATTAGTTAGGCCACTGTTGGAATATTGTGTGCAATTCTGGTCTCCTTCCTATCGGAAAGATGTTGTGAAACTTGAAAGGGTTTAGAAAAGATTTACAAGGATGTTGCCAGGTTTGGAGTATTTGAGCTATAGGGAGAGGCTGAACAGGCTGAGGCTGTTTTCCCTGGAGCGTCAGAGGCTGAGGGGTGACCTTATAGAGGTTTATAAAATCATGAGGGGCTTGAATAGGATAAATAAACAAAGGCTTTTCCCTGGGGTCGGGGAGTCCAGAACCAGAGGGCATAGGTTTAGCGTGTGAGAGGAATGACATAAGAGAGACCCAAGGGGCAACTTTTTCACCCAGAGGGTAGTACGTGAATAGAATGAGCTGCCAGAGGAGGAAGTGGTGGAGGCTGGTACAGTTGCAACATTTAAAAGGGTGTTTGAATAGAAAGGGTTTGGAGGGATATGGGCTGGGTGTTGGCAGATGAGACTAGATTGGGTTGGGATATCTGGTTTGCATGGACGAGCTGGACCGAAGGGTCTGTTTCTGTGCTGTACATCTCTATGACTCTATGTATTTGATTACTGCATACTTAATCAAAAGATTTCCAGAATTTGACTGATAAAACATGAGTAGAAGTTCTGAGATACAAGGTTATTAAGGCACAGCAAGTATTCTTAATGCTTTCATTATATTGCATTTTATTCCTGTAAATTTGATAACACCTTACATTACTGATGATGAATCAATCATTGGAGATTAAAACTGGCAACTGGTTATCCATCACAGATTGACAAATAAACATGTCTGCCTTCGAAAAGAACAACCTCAAAGCTGCCACTGCAACTCTGACACTTTGCCGCCTAATGTTTGTGTGAATTAGTGCAACTGAAAACATTTCTTCCATTTTTAATCTGTTTTATACTTTGCTTGACAGTGCAATACTTTTATTAAAATTGTTCCTGCAACAAATGTATTTTCTTTAAACAGTTCAGGTAGATAGCATTGTAAATATTGAGGCAGGATCAATGAAAATTTGAAAAAGAGATCTGTTCCACAGGAGGGACTGGGTCATACTCAGTATCATTACATTTCGGGGGAATATGACTCAGAGGCCTTCGGTCAATAATCCCACAGATGGTAGCTTTATTCCAAAAACAAAAAATGCTGGAAATCACAGGAGGTCAGGCATTATCCATAGATGAGGAGGTGCCAGTTTTGGACTGGGGTGGACAAAGTTAAAAATCACACAACTTAGAAAATGTCACATGGATTGACACACTCTCACTCACCCTCATATGCACACATACACACCCGCACACACACATGCAAAAGTCTATGGGGTGAATTTGCATTTGCAAAATTGTATTTGCAGATTCATTCTACTTTGCTCAAAAAGCTGACAATCTGCAGGCATAGAGTCATAGAGATATACAGCAAGGAAACAGATCCTTCGGTCCAACTCTTCCATGCCAACCAGATATTCTAACTTAATCTCGTCCCATTTACCAGCACTTGGCCCACATTTTCCTAAACCCTTCCTATTCATATACCCACCAGATGCCTTTTAAATGTTGCAATTGTATCAGCTTCCACCACTTCCTCTGGCAGCTCATTCCATACATACACCACCCTCTGCGTGAAAAAGTTGCCCCTCAGGTTGTTTTTGTACCTTCCCCTGCTCACCCTGAACCTATGCTCTCTCGTTCTGGACTACTCCACCTCAGGGAAAAGACTTTGTCTCTTTACCCTATCCAAGGCTCTCATGATTTTATAAACCTCTATTAGGTCACCCCTCAACCTCCGACACTCCAGGGAAAACAGCCCGAGCCTATTCAGCTACTCCCTATAGCTCCAATCCTTTAAACTTGGCAACTTCCTTGTAAATCTTTTCTGAACCCTTTCAAGTTTCACAATATCCTTCCAATGGGAAGGAGACCAGAATTGCACATAATATTCAAAAAGCAGCCTAACCAATGTCTGGTACAGCCGCAACATGACTTCCCAACTCTGATACTCAACACTCTGACCAATAAAGGAAAGCATACCAAATGCCTTCTTCACTATCCTATCTACCTGCATCACTTTCAAGAAGGGTAGCGAATATTGTAGTGAAAAAATTCTATATTCAAAGTTTGTGAGAAGATTTGTAGCTCGGGTGCTCGTTGTTGTGGTTCTGTTCGCTGGGCTGGGAATTTGTGTTGCAGACGTTTCGTTCCCTGTGTAGGTGACATCCTCAGTGCTTGGGAGCCTCCTGTGAAGCGCTTCTGTGATCTTTCCTCCGGCATTTGTAGTGGTTTGAATCTGCCGCTTCCGGTTGTCAGTTCCAGCTGTCCGTTGCGGTGGTCGGTATATTGGGTCCAGGTCGATGTGCTTATTGATTGAATCTGTGGATGAGTGCCATGCCTCTAGGAATTCCCTGGCTGTTCTCTGTCTGGCTTGTCCTATAATAGTAGTGTTGTCCCAGTCGAATTCATGTTACTTGTCAGCTGCGTGTGTGGCTACGAAGGATAGCTGGTCGTGTCGTTTCGTGGCTAGTTGATGTTCATGGATGCGGATCGTTAGCTGTCTTCCTGTTTGTCCTATGTAGTGTTTTGTGCAGTCCTTGCTCATGAGCAAAACCAATGTAGTGTACAAAATCCCATGCAAGGGAATTGTAGACCATTAAGCCTAACATTTATGGTAGGTAGGTTATTTGAGAAGATTCTGAGATAAGATATACATGAATTTGGAAAGACAGGGTTTGAATAGGAATAGTCAGCGTGGCTTTGTTCATGGGAAATCATGCCTCACAAATTTGTTAGTGTGACCAGGAAAGTTGATGAGGACAGGGTGGTAGACATAGCCTATATGGATTTCAGTTCTGCCTTTGATAAGGTACCATATGGTGGACTGCTCTGGATGGTTAGATCACACAGAATCTAGGGGGAGCTGGCAAATTGGATACACAATTGGCTTGATGGTAGGAAGCAGAGGGTAATAGTGGAAGGATGCTTGTCAGATTGGAGGCCTGTGACGAGTGGAATGCCTTAGGGGTTGGTGCTGGTTGCTGTTTGTTATCTATATTAATGATTTCGACGAGAATGTACAAGTCATGATTACTAAGTTTGCAGATGACACTATAATAGGCGGAATTGTTAACAGTGAGGAAAGTTATCAGAAATTGCACAGGGCCTTGATCAGCTGGGGAATGGGGCCGATAAATGGCAAGTGGAATTTAACATGGATAAGCGTGAGGTTTTATATATTAGAAAGTCAAATCAAGGTAGGAGTTTCTTGGTGAACGGCAGGGCCTTACAGAGTGCAGTGGAACAGAGGGACCTTGAAGTTCAAGTGCACGGTTCTTTGAAAATGGAGTCACAAGTAGACAGGGCAGTGAAGAAGGCTTTTGGCACACTGGCCTTCTTCAGTCAGGGCACTGAGTACTGAATTTGGGAAGTTATGCTGCAGTTGTACAAGATCTTGGTGAGGCTGCACTTAGAGTATTGTGTTCAGTTTTGATCACTTTGCTATAAGAAGGATGTTATTAAACTAGAAAGAGTGCATAAGAAATTTATGAGGATCCAGCCAGGACTCAAAGTTCTAAGCCAAAGGGAGAGATTGGACAAATTAGGACATTTAACTTTAGAGCATCGGATACTGAGGGGGATCTTATGTAAGTGTATAAGATCATGGGAGGCACAGATAGGGTGAATGCACTGAGTCTTTTTCCCCAGGGTTGGGGAATCAAGGACTAGAGGGTATCAGTTAAAGGTTAGAGGGGAGCAACTTTTTTACACAGATGGTGGTATGCATATGGAATGAGTTGCCAGTAGAAGTGGTTGAGGCGGGTACATTAACAACATTTAAAAGGCAATTGGACAAATACATGGATAGGAAAGATTTTGAAGGATATGTCCCAACTGCAGGGAAAGGGGGTTAGTGCGGATGGACCTTTTGGTTGGCATGTACCAGTTTGGGCCAAAGGGCCTGTTTCCATGCTGTAGGACACTATCATTTCATAATTGAGTGAGGCAGGGAAGAATAATTTCCCAACTTTTGTTTCAAATTGTCTTTCAATGGCATCAGCTGAATGTGTGCATGAATGGCAGAATCAGACTCAACAATAAACCCCAAACAATTGATTACCTTTCAACCTTAGAAAAAAACAGTCACATTCCCCTACTTTTGTGACACCCCTCCTTTGTTGTCTAGCTCAGTAGCACTTCCCACTTATACCTATCTAATTCCAATGACAACAATTACAACAATGGCTACTCTTCCTGACTCTGTCCTTTTATCCCGTCCTCTATTCAGTTACCCCACGCTACCCCTTGCCATCATCATCTGAAAGACATAGGTTGGGGTTTTACTAGCCAATTGGTAAAGGATTGCCAACAGCACAGAGGTAATTTCTCAGTGTTATTGGAGGATGGGGGAAGCCATAGCTTTTGAAGGCCTCCAGCAGGAAAAGTAAAATTATCTTTGGCAAGTCTGGTAAATAGAATTATTTTGTAACTGCAACTGCAAGTTTTATGGTTTCACTGTGGACCTTATTTGTACTTCGGTTATGATTGTTACCATTCTCGAAATTTTAAACAGTTCAGACCAAAGTGCAATGAATATGGATATGCACTGTTCACCAATTTTAAATATAAGATACGTAATCAGTGTCTAAATACTCCACTTGGAGACTTCTGCTTCCTCCACTTGCTAAACTTGTGCACATGATCTGCAATAAGATGTGAAATTAACTTGATCTTTAAGGAATGTAAAGTAGATGACTTAAAATCTGGCTAAGAACAGACTAATTACTGCAATTACAGACCTTCAATAGTTTGAAAAGACCTACGCTGATAATCTGTGATGGGAAAAATGTGCAGCATACGCCTACAACGAGTACATAGAACCAAGAGGCCTTACTGAACCAAAACACTTCTTTTCAACGCTTTTCGTTGTCTGAATACAGCTCTGTTTGAAGACAATTCTTTTAGCATTTGAAAGCCAGGGATCAGCTTCAGCAGATTTAGATTCCATACATTATTACACAGCCTCAATTAAAAAAAACTCTTCGCTTTTTTAAAGAGGATTTTCTTTTTCAGAGAACAACTAGAAATGCTGCTTGGGACACCAGCAGGTTTTATGAAATCAAAACAAGCAACAGATATTCAAGCCTGAAGTCACTGTTAGAGCGTGCAAGTCCTCAGCATGGAGTTACCCGACTGGACTGTCTCGATGGCATTTTCAAATTACATTTTGCTCATTACGCTTTAGGTATTTAGTTTTCCCTGTGCACAATTTCTTGTCACATGCACAACTAAATGACTTAAACATTTGATTCATAGGATAGTAAGAATCCACAACTCAACAAATAGAGAGAAAACAACTCAATTAGCAAATAGTGAGCATTAATGAAAATCAAAAATTGGTTAAATTCACATCAGAACATACATCATAAATAGGATGTAGCAACAGCTTGCATTAGAAAATGACCAAATCACAGCTGTCCAAATAATTAATGAGCAATTATCCAACTAAAAAAATGTGCCAAATAACAGCATTTCCTCTGTTCGAAAAGTTTTATTTTCATTATATGGCTGTGTTTATGTGAATGACCTAAGCACTTGAACTGATCGTAGATTCATAGGCTACTGATCCCAGTAATGTGGAGACGTAGGGACCAACTTATTTTGACTACTGAACCAAGGGAATTGAGTGCTACTGACTAGCATGTGCCTGCGCACGTGTGTGTGTGTGTGTGTGTGTGTGTGTGTGTGTGTGGTGGGGTGGTGCTGTACTAATGACAGTTTCTGCATGCTGGAGAACGGACAACTTTCTGAACACGGGAATTTAAAGCAACCAGTACTTTCTGATTTGGTTTCAACAACAAAACAGAAGTTTATTATACAAGAAAAAGATAAAATACAATCAACCATTTAATACAAGTTTGAAGGATTTTGAAACATACAATAAAAATAGAATCTCATCTATCCTAGCAGCATCTTCTGACAATAATCAAACATAGAAAGAGTTTGCTTCTCTATCACATCAAAACAAAACTATTTCTTTTAATTCTGAGTCTTGAGAATTTAGCATCATCTTCGATAATTATTTCACAAGTAAACTTGGATGTTCTCAACTTTAAATATTCCCTACAGAATTCTAACCAAACATTTCTGTTCTGGAACATTCAAAATAAAATCTTTACACAGAGTTAACCTATTTCTAATAGTTTTATATTAACTTATTTTCTGAGAGAAACTCTTTCAAACATCTAACGCTAACCAGGACTTCTGCAACTAGCCATCAAAGGCTTTTCAAGTTATGGGGATTTCTCTTAAGTAAACAGAAAATTCCGGATACTTCTGAACAGAAAGCAAGCTAATGCTCTTCAATGTTTACTCTGTCCATTTGTTAAACTCTCTCAATGCAAACAAATCCCTGTTGTTACCATAGGATCTTGTTCTTTCATACTGGTTGAAAACAAAGTCGTGGCTCCAAAAATAGACAGTAAAATTCCTCATATAGACAGACCAATATCTACCTTACTGTAGATACTGAAGATCTGGAACATAAACAGAAGTTGCTGGAAAAACTCAGCAAGTCAGGCAGCACCTATGGAGAGAAAGCAGAGTCAACATTTGGAGTCTAGCGACCCTTCTTCAGAATGGTTCTGAAGACTAGACTCCAAACACTGACTTTGCTTTCTCTCCTTAAATGCTGCCCGACCTGCTGAGTTCCTCCAGCAATTTCTATATGCTACTAGCTCAAAATCTAAGGTCTAAATTTAATGACGTTAATATATAAATCACACACCTTGCAAACACTTCTCATTAGATCATCAAATTTCTACTTGCCAAACCTCTAACCTCCAATTTTCCACATATCTTCTGCAGTTGGTTTGCTCTGTTGTTCTCCCCTTTCATCTTTTCTTCCTTTCTCTCAGAAATATATTTGCTGTTTTCCATTCTAGTCAGTCCACTTTTTATGGCATATCTTAGCTGTCTCCAATTCAAATGGCATAGAAATGGCCTACTGAGCACACAAGTGGCTTAGCCATACATCAACAGTTCTGGCAACAGTACATCAAGCTTTTTGGATTTTTTTAAAACCAGAGTATTCTGGAATCATCCCACTGAGCTTATTTTCATCATCAACAAAAGTCTCCTTCAGTACCTTCCTCACATCCTTCATGACATTCAATGGTAAGCACGAGGAGTTCATGGATTTCTTTGTTACTCATTCTCAATCACCCTTTCACCTACGTCTTCTGTCTCTCCAAAGCCTGTCTACCACTTGTAAGACACAAGTAAGGAGTGTGACTATCCCACTTGCCTGATAAGTGCAGTGCCAACAATACTCAAAAGCTCAAAACCATTCAGCTCAAAACAGTCAGCTTTATTGATACCTCATCCACTGCACAAGTATTCACACCATTCACAGCAATCTGTAACATTTCCAAGATGCCCTGAAGCTACTCACCAAGCCTCCTTTAACATCACCTCCTAAACTAGTCACCTCTAAAATCTAGAAGGATGAGGGCAGTTGACAAACAAGAATACCACCTTGTGTCAGTTGCTCTCCAAACCACACACCATGCCAGTCCTTCACTGTCAGTGGGTCAAAATCCAGGAAATCTTTTCCCACCAGCACTTGGATACACCTGTGTCAGATTTTGGGGTTCACTTTAACTTTAACTTTGTGGGCGGCACGGTGGCACAGTGGTTAGCACTGCTGCCTCACAGCGCCTGAGACCCGGGTTCAATTCCCGCCTCAGGCGACTGACTGTGTGGAGTTTGCATGTTCTCCCCGTGTCTGCGTGGGTTTCCTCCGGGTGCTCCGGTTTCCTCCCACAGTCCTAAAGATGTGCAGGGTCAGGTGAATTGGCCATGCTAAATTGCCCGTAGTGTTAGGTAGGGGGTAAATGTAGGGGTATGGGTGGGTTTCGCTTCGGCGGGTCGGTGTGGACTTGTTGGGCCGAAGGGCCTGTTTCCACACTGTAATGTAATCTAAAAAAAATCTAATCTAATGTTAATTGTAAGACCCAAGTCAATTACAATTATAGATTAAGTTGAGAAAGACAATATAAAGATATAGAAGCAACTTACTGCAGTTGCTGGAATCTGTACTAAAAATAAAAAATGCTAGAAATCACAGCGGGTCAGGCAGCATCCATGGAGAGAGGAAGCTAATATTTCAAGTATAGACGGCTCTTCATCAGAACATAAAGATTTACTACTCCTGAATAATCAAGACCCACTTCAAGATTCATAGATTGTTTCACAGAATTTAAGTTTATCAGAGCCAATATAAAATAATTGATTTGCAATAAGGCAACGGGCTCAGTTGATTCATTATGGAATACTGACTGTAATGCTTCATATTATTGTTTTGACTGACATCATCCTTCTATCCTCTTCACACTCTATCACTAAGAACCATCCATACTCGCCACTACTCACTGGGCACGGTTAAAGACATCCTGCATACTAATTGGCTTGTTTGCGCATGAACAGTTTATGATCAATCTTGAATCGGCTAAGGACTGACTGATTAATTTCTGACTAGTTTCTTTAAAAGTAATAATGACATCACTTCTCATAGCCTCCTCATGGCTTTCCTAAGACGTCAATTATTCACGGATAATTCCCTGTATCAATGTCATTTTATGATTTCTCACAAACATAATAGGATATTTTCCAAAATCATCTTTCCTAATGAACTCAGGATAGGAGCATTAATGCTGTCCTACTCGAGCTCATCACCTTAGAGTTGCTTAATTGATGAGAGTTCTTTATTTCGTCAAATATTTTATCAGTATCTATTAATTTCTAGAGGCCATTTGTTTGGGAGTGTGCTTTTACTACTTACTGTTGATGTTTAGAATAGTCCCTTTTATTTTTAACACATGGTAAACCTGCATATATCCTAAAATAAAACTGTACAGACCATGTATAAAACATAAGTGTGTAAAGTCAGTATAAAATACAAGGTAGTGAGGTATGCTTATGCATTCATTCAATATACAATGTTCAGTAACAGAAATCATAAAGGATTAAGTGGTCACAATTCTAATCACACACCGTTACAGAATTTAACTCTATTCCAAAACATGATTACTTTTCTTTTTCTAAACCATTATAGATTAAAACTAGCTTAACGTAGACTGTTATTTTACCTTTTTCCCACTTCACAATATAAGCCTCATCTTCCTTTGATAATGACAACATTGGGCACTTCATAAGTCTTTAATCCTATGAACTTGCTCATTCAGCCTTGAAAGGCTGGAATTTATCATTGTTTAATATGAAACAAATTGTTTCAAGTGAAGTTGGGTTATAAACAGAGTCAACCACATGATGCACGAGTGACTAAAATGGTACAAAATATGAATTAATTCCTCTCTTGTCTAATAAAGTCAAAATTATTAAATTAAAACTGACTAAAGCTACAACTTAATTAAACAATGACTTCCCAATACAAATCACATTGACTGCAGTGGTTCAAGAAGGTAGGTTATAACCACCTTCCCTAAAACAGTTGGAATAGACATCAAATGTTGAACTTTTGAACAGTGGTCACATTCCATGACTTTCTTTAATGCTTTCACTTTGCCAGACTTTCCCAAATCTTTCTATCAGCTTGTGCTTGGATTTTAATTACTCTCCAATCTTCTTCTACAGGTTATGAGAGTTGATCTCATCCACGAATGGAAAATGCCAAGGTTGAGTTCTCTACACCTCAGAAAGGTGCAGACTTGAGGTACATTTGAATGAGTTTTGTAATTACAATAAAGGTACTGGATTATGGGGATCAATCATTTCAAGTGAATAGGTTGGGAAAGATTAGGGTCACACTTGCAGTTTATCTCAGGGCAGCATTACCCTTGAATATAGGGGTGACCTTTTCCCCAGTGAATAACTGACCTGTGCAATGTGCTGCTAGCTTATGCAGTGAACAATGAATTGCTACATTCCATAATCCTTAGTAAGACCATAAGGAATAGGAACAGGAGTAGGCTGGTTGCTCCCTTCAGCCTGTTCCAACATTCAATGGGACCCTGGCTGATGCGTCACTCCTCACATCTACTTTCCTGTCCTTTCCCCATAATTCGTGATTTCCCCAAATAATCAAGAATCTATCTCAGCCTTAAATATACCTAAGGACTCTACTCCAAAGCTCTGTGGTAAGGTGTTTCAAAGGCTCTCAACCCTCTGAAAGAAGAAAGTCCTCCTTATCTCAGTCTTAAACTGGCGAGTGCTGGTCCTCTTTCTACTGGGGCATATATCATTTCTTCCAGAAGTAGATTTTGCACAATGTTAACCAGGGCCAATGCGAACTCATGGATCAGCTTTAATCAGCGAGTAGAATCCCTGAAGGAATTGACCAAGTGTTACCTCTCTTAACTGGTCTGGGTTTATAATCTGTTTTTCACTACTCCCATAATGAGTGGGGGCCTCACAGTTGTGTGGAATACATTGGATAAATCAAGAGGTTATTTGTGCACATAATTTACATCATAAGCAAAAATAATCTTTCCGCAAAAGTAATCGAATTATAAAAAATAGGCTTAGTATTGCATCCTGCCATACTTTTGATTTTGTTCAGAAAAAGCTGATGAATCAGAGCTTCTTGACGAGGGGTTCCGTACATTCAATTTTACTATTGGACTGTGCTAACCAGAACTGCAGGTACATCTGCTCTTTCCATCATTAACATGACTCTGCAGTCATTTCTGTTCCATACATTATTCATCAGAACACAATGTGACTTCCTCCCCTGGAGAGGTGCCCTACTTCATAGGAGAACCAGAAACTGACAAAAAACATCACATTTATGATTGATGGATTTAAGAGGCATGTAACTCGAGGATGAAAAATACCATAACATTGTTGGTGTACTTAGAGGCAGCATTGCCACAAGTGTTTCACAAATGTATTTGTTTTTTTCAGAAACACAGAGCACAATGCGTTCAATTGCACTGAATGCATGATCTTAGCTCATGAAACTGACTGCCTTTTCTCATTAAAGGAACAGGATCTTTTCTAGACAATTTTTCAGAATACAGCCAGAATTACTGTATAACTTTAATGGACGGATGATGAAAAACCTGAAGACTAGGGGTAGACTTAGGAGTAGACATACCGGGAAAACTTTCTGCTGGAGTTTGCCTATCTACAATTGGTGATAAAGTGGGGGAAACCCCAGAGAAATGGTATGGCAGCCACTTATTATTCTATTTCTGTCATCTCCCACTGAAGGGGAGCCAGTGCAAATTACTGGTGCCGGACCTTTGTATTTTACTGGCCATTTGATTGATATGTTCATCTTGAATTTTCTTCTAATAATCTAACTGGTCCAAGGAAAGAAACATGCCCTGCCTCAGTTTGACTAATCTATAGTGATCATATAATGTCAGCCTTCAATGTACACAAGCAAGGTTTAGCCTGTGGGAATACATGATCAGAGCATTGGGCGAGTACTTTCTGTAATGGCAGACTTGTGCTGATCTGATATTTACCTCAACTTCATTGGTGTAGGTCCCAGGTCTCTATCTCATTTGGACAGACTCACTCTCCATAAATTCTCTTGTTCTTTGATAAATGTTTTATTTTTTTCAATTGATATTTATGAACAGAGATCTTGGTTCAATCTGTGTGGAAATAATTGCAGAAGGTTTGGTCTCAGTTTGCCCATGCAATCCACTATATTCCAGAGTAACTAACTAATCCCACTTAATCCTTCCCTCCAACTCCTCCGACAGACTGACGCAGACAAGTGTTTTACTTCTATTGTCAGCCTGAGGAGTAGCCCAAATGCTACATATTCCAGTGGTTGGAATGACAAAGCTGAATCATAGAAATTGCCATTTGGCCAAACTAGTCCATACTATAGAGCAACAGAGATGTACAGCACGAAAACAGACTTTTCAGTCCAACTCATCCATGCTGGTCAGATATCCTGAATTAATCTAGTCTCATTTGCCACCCTTCCCATGGATCCATCCAGATGTCTTTTAAATGTTGTACTTGTACCAGTCTCCACCACCTTCTCTAGCAGCTCATTCCATACATGCACCACTCACTGCATTAAAAAAATGCCCTTTCGGTCCCTTTTAAATCTTTCCCATCTCACCTTAAACTTATGCCTGCTAGTTTTGGATTCCCTCACCCTGGGGAAAAATCTTGGCTATTCACCCTATCCATGCCCGTCATGATTTTAGAAACTTCTATCATGTCACCCCTCAGCGTCTGATGCTCCAGAGTAAATTGCCCCAACATGTAGGCAAGCACGCGCACACTCTCCCTCTCCCCCTCCCCCCCCTCCCACCCCCACCCCCCACCCCCATCCCCACACAAAGAAGTCTATGGGATGAATTTGCATTTGCAGATACATTCTATTTTGCTCAAAAAGTACACAATCTATAGGAAATCTGTCCATGTGACATTTTATCAATTCCTGTTTTGAAAATAGAACCGGTCTGACTCAAGGTTGGGATATGGACAGACTGTAACCTCACACCTTTAATGTATTGTCTGAGTTGAGATGTCACTTTTTTAAAAATGTTGATAAAATCTTAAGGTGCCTTGGGACTGTGACTTGAAACTAGTTCTGGGATTTACACATTAATCAAACGAAACCTGCATCCCCATTCTAAGCGATTAAATACTTTAACAGCAATCTAGGTTTGTTCAATCCATCACATCAGTTGTATGACACTTTGATCTTTTATTTTAAATTCTGTGTCCTATGATCCTGCACACTAGCTACCTGATGAAGGAACAATGCTCGAGAAATTTATTAGATTAGATTAGATTCTCTACAGTATGGAAACAGGCCCTCTGGCCCAACGAGTCCACGCCGACCCTCCAAAGAGTAACCCACCCAGACCCATTCCCCTACCCTATATTTTCCCCTGACTAATGTACCTAAAATGATGGGCAATTCACCTGACCTTCACATCTTTGGATTGTGGGAGGAAACTGGAGCACCCGGAAGAAACCCACGCAAATACAGGGAGAACGTGCAAACTCGGGAATCGAACCCGTGTTCCTGGTGCTCTGAGGCAGAAGTGCGAACCACTGAGCCCCGATACATAACTTTCAAATAAACCTGTTGGACGATAACCGGCTGTTGTGTGATTTTTAACTTTCTCCAGCCTGTTCAGCCTCTCTCTATAGTCAAACCCTCCAACCCTGGCAATATCCTTGCCGGTGTTTATGTTTTTCATGATAGTCATCTCATGTGACTGCCCTATATGCCTTCAAACATATCTTTTTCAACTACCTATCCAATCTCTTACATATGAACCTAAAATGTACATGGTAGGATATGAATAGTAGTTGGACTTCAGATCATGTATGAACATCTGCTCATCAGTATTCTTTGCATATTTATTTTCACCTTTAACATTGGCTAGTTGCCAGTTATGATATTCAAAAACTTTTGATTGGAAAAATCTTGGAAAATTCTCTCTGTCTAATTGACTTTAGTAAGAGCAAAAAAAGTGTTCATACTCTCACCATCCATGTATGAGGTCATAAATCAAAGATTTACTGTGAAAAAAACTTGACTCTCATGCAAATATCTGGTTAGTAATGTACTGATTTGATAGGTGGGTGTACTGTTTAGTTTATGGGTATTAATGAATCTGTAAACCAGTGAGTTGACTTTAGTAGACAGACATTGATCTAATGATGTGGAGCAGTCTGACTTTCAGGGGAACCATATAAAATTGCATTAGAGTTACAGGACAGAAATAGGTCATTTAGTTTTTAATCCTCCAAATAAGCATCTTTCATTCTATTCATCTTTTCACGCTATCCCTGCATTCCTCTCTCCCTCATGTCCTTATCTAGCTTCCTCTTTAATGCACCACCAATTCCATTAACCACCCTATAGGATAGAGCATATGTTAAAAGCCTATATTACCTTCCACTGTACTTTTGACTGCAATTAGAAAGGTAAAACCATAACTATACCGTTGTCACAAATAGGGAGGAACATTTTGGAAAAATTATGCAAAGTTGTTATACAAAAGCTGTGAAGCACAGAAGGTATCTAAAAATGCTAAAAATACAAGATTTTTTTATGTGGTCAAGAGTGAATGAATAAATTATACAGGATTGAGCACACTGAATATATGCAGAAAAATATTTGCAAATATATAGCAAGGCAAATTGAAAAACTCAACAGAACTGTTTTTCAGACTAGAGGCCTGTGACCAGTGGAGTACCACAAGGATCGGTGCTGGGTCCACTACTTTTTGTCATTTATATAGATGATTTGGATGTGAGCGTAAGAGGTATAGCTAGTAAGTTTGCTGATGACACCAAAATTGGAGCTGTGGTGGACAGCGAAGGTTACCTCAGATTACAACAGGATCTTGATCAGATGGGCCAATGGGTTGAGAAGTGGCAGATGGAGTTTTTTTTGATTAGATTAGATTCCCTGCAGTGTGGAAATAGGCCCTTCGGCCCAACCAGTCCACACTGACCCTCCGAAGAGCAACACACCCAGACCCATTTCCCTCTGATTAATGCACCCAACACTATGGACAATTTAGCATGGCCAATTCACCTAACCTGCACATCTTTGGACTGTGGAAGGAAACCGGAACACCCGGAGAAAACCCACGCAGACACGGGGAGAATGTGCAAACTCCACACAGTCACCTGAGGCTGGAATCGAACCTGAGACCCTGGTGCTGTGAGGCAGCAGTGCTAACCACTGAGCCACTGTGAGTTTAATTTAGAGAAATGTGAGGTGCTGCATTTTGGGAAAGCAAATCTTAGCAGGGTTATCGACTTAATGGTAAGGTCCTAGGGAGTGTTGCAGAACAAAGAGACCTTTGGAGTCCAGGTTCGTAGCTCCTTGAAAGTGAAGTCGCAGATAGATAGGATAGTGAAGGTGGCATTTGGTATGCTTTCCTTTATTGGTCAGAGTATTGAGTATAGGAGTTGGGAAGTCATGTTGTGGCTGTACAGGACATTGGTTAGGCCACTGTTGGAATATTGCTTGCATTTCTGGTCTCCCATCAGAAAGATGTTGTGAAATTTGAAAGGGTTCAGAAAAGATTTACAAGGATGTTGCCAGGGTTGGAGGATCTGTGCTACAGGGAAAGGCTGTTTTCCCTGGAGCGTCGGAGGCTGAGGAGTGACCTTATAGAGGTTTATAAAATCATGAGGGGCTTGAATAGGATAAATAGACAAAGTCTTTTCCCTGGGGTGGGGGAGTTTAGAACTAGGTTTAGGGTGAGAGGGGAAAGATATAAAACAGACCTAAGAGGCAACTTTTTCATTCAGAGGGTTGTACATGTATGGGATGAGCTGCCAGAGGAAGTGGTGGAGGCTAGTACAATTGCAACATTTAAAAGGCATTTGGATGGGTATATGAATAGGAAGGGTTTGGAGGGATATGGGCCAGTTGCTGGCAGGTGGGACTAGGTTGGGTTGGGATATCTGGTCGGCATGGACGAGTTGGACCAAAGGATCTGTTTCCGTGCTGTACATCTCTATGACTCTACGAATCTATGGTCAAGCATGAACAACAAGCTACTCTTAGATCAGGATGAAGTAACAGATAAACTGGTGATGACAGTGATTTCGGAGAAACTTATAGAATACTCATCATTACAACTTTATAGATATTAAGCAAGTATTTGACAGCATATGGAGAGGAGGAATACAGTATATCTGGAGTTCTGTCAGTGTATTCCCAGCAAATTTAGGAAACATCTTAAGTGATGAGTTGATAGGACACTGATGGAATAACCCAGATCATCAAGTAATAAAGCCACAATTAATTCTGCACGAAAAGAATAGATTGGATTATTCTCATTATGTAGCAAGACTTTTTACATAACTGATTTGTGAATTAAAGTGACCTTATATCAACATCAAAAACAGATTTGCACAAACTGATTAACTATGCACGTGCAGCATAGACCAATTGGATTACAGATAAGATTTACTTATACAGTGCCTTTAGTATAATAAAACATTGCAAAACACCTCTCAAGGGACATAATAAGACAATATATAATTGAAAATCAAATAACGAGATGACAAAAGGTTTGGTCAAAAATACCATAAGGTATGGGAGTTGAATGAGGCTATGTGGCCTATCAAATCTGCTCCACGATTCAATGACGGCTGCTACGTTTCTCAATCCCATTCTCCTGCCTTCTCCCCATAACCATTGATTCCCTTACTGATCAAAAACCTATCTATCTCTATCTTAAATGACGTGGCCTCCACAGCCTTCTGTGGCAATGAGTTTCACCCTCTGATGAAGAGATGCCTCTTTACCTCACTTCCAAAGGATTGTCCCTTCAGTCTGAGGCTGTGCCCTCAGGTCCGAGACTTACCTACTGGTGCAAGTATCTTCTTCACATCTACTCCATCCAGACTTCTCAGTATTCTGTAATTTTCAATGAGAGTCCCCATCATCCTTCTAAACTCCATCGGGCACAGACCCAGAGTCCTGAACCATTCGTCATATGACAAACCTTTCTTTCCTGGGATCATTCATTCATGTGAACCTCATCTGGACCCCCTTTCAAGGCCAGTACATCCTTCCTTAGATACTGGACCCAAATCTGCTCACAATATTCCAAGAATGGTCTGACCAGAGCCTTATACAGCCTCAGAAGGACATCTCTACACTTGTATTCTTGTACTCTCAAAATGAAAGCTAACATTGGCATTTGTAGCTTTAAATGGCTGTCTTAGAGGAGTATTATGAGGTGTAGGGTGTGAGGTGTAGGAGACTATTACAGAGCTTGAGGTCTCGGCAACTGAAGACAGAATTATGAATTGTTGAGCAATTTGATTTCAGCAATGCCTAGGAGGCCAAAATTTGATAAAAGCAGGCATGTAAAAGGATTGCAGAGCTGACGAGGATTACAAAAATGGGGAGTGCTGAGGCTTTAAAGTAATTTGAACACGTTGATGCAAATTTTAATCTTGGGGCTTTTTTTTAAAATGAAAGTCATTGCAGGTTAGCAAGAACATTAATGATCACAGAATGGAACTTGCTGTGAACTTTGACGTGAGCAGCAGAAATCACTGCAGGTAGAAATTGGGAAATCAGGCAGGAGAGCATTAGAATCGTCAGGTTTAGAAGAAAGAAAGACAGGAACAAAAGTTTGAGTGCGGAAGAACGAAACGGTGTGAAGTCAGGTGGCGAGGTACAAGCAGGTGGTTTTAGTGATAGTTCAAATAGGAGTTTGGAAGTTCATCAGGGTTGCAAACAGACTGGCTTAATCTCAGGCTGTTGCCAGGGAGAGCAGAGAATGGAGTTTGGAGAATGAACCAAAAATAACAGTTTAGTCTTCATAGCATTAAGTGGAGGAGACTTATGCTCATCCAGCACTGGATATCAGATATGCAGTCTGATAATGTGGCAATGGTGGAGTCATTGGAGAGGTCATGGCATGGTACAGTGGGGTGTCATCAGTATACATGTTGAAACTAATACTGTGCTTTTGGACGATGCTGCCAAGAGGAACAATGTAGATGAAAAATAGGAGTTGTCAAAGATAGATATTTGAAACCAGGAGCTGGAGTATGCCATTCAGTTCTTCAAGTCTGCTCCACCAGAGCAGGAGAGAGAGTGAATGAGAGAGTGAGTGAGAGTGAGTGAGAGTGAGTGAGAGAGAGTGAGAGAGAGTGAGAGAGAGTGAGAGAGAGTGAGAGAGAGTGAGAGAGAGTGAGAGAGAGTGAGAGAGAGTGAGAGAGAGTGAGAGAGAGTGAGAGAGAGTGAGAGAGAGTGAGAGAGAGTGAGAGAGAGTGAGAGAGTGAGAGAGAGTGAGAGAGAGTGAGAGAGAGTGAGAGAGAGTGAGAGAGAGTGAGAGAGAGTGAGAGAGAGAGTGAGAGAGAGTGAGAGAGAGAGTGAGAGAGAGTGAGAGAGAGAGTGAGAGAGAGTGAGAGAGAGAGTGAGAGAGAGTGAGAGTGAGAGAGTGAGAGAGAGAGAGAGAGAGAGAGAAACAGAGAAACACTGTTTAACATGGGGATTAGAGGATAGTCATCAATTTAGTGGGATTAGGGTTAGGGGAGAGAAGGCGAGTCTCATGGAAAAGATGAACTTGGAATGGGCCTGAAAAGAGATAGCAAAGAAATTAGACAAAGATATGAGCTTATTTCTTGGGCAATGGGGATCATAAGAGGGAGCATAACCAAGTGGGCTAGTAGAGAGGAGGGACGTAGCACACAGCTGATCTGATGGTCTCAAACTGAGTGACAAATAAATTCTTCACACTAACAGAATGTGAGGCTGGAGGAACAGGAGATAGGGATTCAATAAAACAGATGGCAGTACAGAAAAGGGCTTTGCGTTCCGTGAAACAAAAACAAAGGCTATATTATTTGGAAAGAATCTGGAAAATGTACACAATACAGTCTGAGTCTACGCAGTTGAACAGGTGAAAATGTTTGCATACACTGTTAGGTTAGTGTCGGAGAATTTGAGTTGAGAAGAAGACATCAAAAGAAGTTAAAAATCACACATCACCAGGTTATAGTCCAACAGGTTTAACTGGAAGCACACTAGCTTTCGGAGCGACGCTCCTTCATCAGGTGATAGTGGAGGGCTCAATCCTAACACAGAATTTATAGCAAAACTTTACAGTGTGATGTAACTGAAATTATACATTGAAAAATTGATTGTATGTTAAGCCTTTCATCTGTTAGTATATAGTGATAGTTTCACTTCTTTCATGTGTAAATCACAAAACCTTTTTTTAAAAGTTGCATTCTCGGGTTAGCTGTTAACAAAGGTGATGGCTAGACAATATGTCTAGCTTCGACACCTTCAACATATTGTCTAGCCATCACCATTGTTAACAGCTAACCTGAGAATGCAACTTTTAAAAAAAGGTTTTGTGATTTACACATGAAAGATGTGAAACTATCACTGTATTCTAACAGATGAAAGGCTTAACAGACAATCAATTTTTCAATGTATAATTTCAGTTACATCACACTGTAAATTTTTGCTATAAATTCTGTGTTACGATTGAGCCCTCCACTATCACCTGATGAAGGAGCGTCGCTCCGAAAGCTAGTGTGCTTCCAATTAAACCTGTTGGACTATAACCTGCTGTTGTGTGATTTTTAACTTTGTTCACCCCAGTCCAATACCGGCATCTCCAAATCATCAAAAGTAGTATTAGAGTTGCTTCAGTTTCTTTTGAAAGGTTAAACAGAGTATGCAAGACTAAAGACATTCTGGTAAAAACTAAAAGTTAAAATTAATGGAACAATGGATATCCCTATACTATCATGCAGTTCTTAATGGTGGAGCATAAAATGTCAACAAACAAAACACACCAACAGCAGAGATTAAATGGTAGATCGAAATATGGGATTAGCTAAAATGCAAGCATGATACAATAAAAACATGACTTGGACAAGAAACACTACTTTAACTGAAAATCCAAGAAAACTGACTAATGATAAAAAATGGGACTATTGAACAGGTTTCAGTAACAGATGCTGTAGTCAGATGGCAAGTTAGGCATCTTTTCTCTGTAGTGTCTTTTTTTAAGATTAGATTCCCTACGGTATGGAAACAGGCCCTTCGGCCTGAACGAGTCCACACTGACACTCCAAAGAGTAACCCACCCAGATCCATTCCACTACCCTATATTTACCTCTGCACCTAACTCTACGGGCCTGCACATCTTTGGATTATGGGTGGAAACCGGAGCACCCGGAGTTTTCTTAACATTGCTCTCACAGCATTGCTTTGGCAATGGAGTGACATGAGTGTTTCCAACTTTATTTGAATAGCAATTAATGCCCAAATTAATGCTGTAAACTGCTACTTGCTGAAGCATCACATTTCATAAAATATTTTGACTTCAGATTTTTTTCACCTAATGTGCTGCATTCAAACCTGATCTAGCTTTGAAAGAATATTTTAACATATCGTGTCATTTAGTTCCAAAGATTTGAGAGACAGTTTCAAGGATGAGATCCAGATGGAAGCCATGCTACTGTTCAAAAGCATTATTTTTGAAATTTTACATCAAATGTGTTTCCTTGAAAAAATGACATTTGGAATCAGATCAAAAAGTGTGACAGAATAACAGAAAGCCCCAGTACAAATATTTTTGACCATAGAGTTGGTTCACTGTTTTCACTAATCACTGCTAATGAATGTCATGTGAGAAGGATGAAGGTTACAACATATTTTTGCGAACAGGGATACTGTCATTGACATCATCAAGGCTAAAGCATAGTTTACAGAAGTTCAGAATCTTTTTTCTGGCAATACTTATATCATTTGTGGTTCCCAAGATCACTCTGCCAATTATCATGTTTTTTTTAAAAGAAAATTTGGAAGGATTGAGAAGTCAAATGCTTACAGTGAAAATTCCACTGTTGGCAATAATAAGAGGTTGGGAAACAGTGGTGGTTATTCAGAATGGGTCAACAATCAAGTGTCCCAATTCTAGACATATTTTAATGGTATGGAAATTCTGCAGATGTGTGAAAAAATCAAATTTAATGTCAATAACAAGTTGAATTTGGACTGAAAGTTTCATGCAGGTTAGTAAGTTGTGCAACAACATGACTTGCCTGACACAAATGCTGACAAATAATCAGGAGGATGGATAAGTTGAGTACGTATAGAAAAGTTTTAGATCAGCTGAATGTTCTTTAAAAAAATCGGAGGTTTGTTTCCCCAGCACTATAGAGTTCCTGAGCAAAACTCAGGCCACTCTCAAATTAACATGTCCCATATAATCGCTGAAACTCAAAAATTACCTTCTACATACAATCTGAAACTGTCTCACAGTGATGAGGAGACACAATCTAGCAAGCTTCCATAGAAATACAGATGTGACCTTTATTTAAAAAAACAATTAGATTCTGTTTGGATATAAAATTGAGAGCACTTTCAATATTACACAAAAATATAACAGATTCTAAATAACTGATTTTATAGAAACTAAGACCATAAGGCAGAATCTCGCTTTTTCTTTTGGGAGTGTTTTTCATGACAAGGCCTAGCGAACTTTATGTTACGAAACCTGCCTTATTGTTTAAATAGTCAACCCTAACGGTTAACAGAGCAGAAATTGTCAAGACACATGGGTCTGCTGTCCATCACTTGCTTGTCACCCCTTATGAAAAGAGTCAAAGAGATGTACAGCATGGAAACAGACCCTTCGGTCCAACTTATCCATGCCAACCAGATATCCTAGATTAATGTAGTCCCATTTACCAGCATTTGGCCCATATCCTTCTAAACCTTTCCTATTCAGATATGCATCCAAATGCCTTTTCGATGTTGATATTACACCAGTCTCCACTATTTCATCTGACAGCTCATTCCATACATGCACCACCTTCTGCGTGGAAAAGTTGCCGTTTAAGTATCTTTTAATCTTTTCCATCACACCTTAAACCTACGCCCTCTATTTATGGACTGACTCTGATTGTTCCAAGTGGCCAACTGTTTGCTTTCAAGCCCCTGGATTGGTATCGGAGGTGACCCATGACTTACTATGCTGGGATGCCTTAGGGAAGGCTATCCCATTTGACTTCACTGAGATCTGCTGACAACTATGATAAACTGCCTTCTATTGTGTCTGCAGACAATGGCACAGCAACAGTAATATCTCTTGCTGAAGGGTGCAAAATGCACAAAGACAGGGCATGATAATACAAGGAGAAAGTGAGGACTGCAGATACTGGAGATCAGAGCTGAAAATGTGTTGCTGGAAAAGCGCAGCAGGTCAGGCAGCATCCAAGGAGCAGGAGAATCGACGTTTCGGGCATGAGCCCTTCTTCAGGAAACTTCGTCATGATAATACAAGATAGAGTTGCATTGAGCATCTAGGAGGCTCAGAGTGAGTGAGCACCATGACAATGAGCGAAGAGCCCAGAGCTACAGCCTGGTCCAGTCCATGAGCCGGGTGCATGGCCCTGAGCATGCACTGTCTTTGTAGCAGCACTGCAATGATAGTTTTTGGAGCAGCCCAAGATGCAGCATTGAAGTGCAGATGTGTCCTCTCAATGAATCAGAAAAGTGGAATGTGGATTTATAGCAACTGACACATGTCAGATGCCAATGTCCATAGATGTGGGGTGCATGTGAACAACGCCCACTGAGTGTACCCTGAGACTTCAGTGCTTAGTTTCCAACATGGAGGTCACTTCAAATGAGCAGTGAGCTAAATCTGCCATGTGCTCGCACTGGTTTCCTTGTCAAGTTTTCCTGACATCTAACTTGTTTGGCAACTTTGGTAAGATGGCAAGCTGAACATTAATGAGGTGGATTGTACTTTTGACAAGCCATTTAACAAGCTATAACAACTATCCATTGGCAACTTGCCACTCTCTAATGAAAAACTTGCCTTGCTGCTTGCCCATGCCTGTTCTGAAAAGCATTAAAAATGATGAGATTTGTTGCTATTATCAAGCTAGGTCGTGCCTCCTTGTTTTGCCACATATCCCACATTACAAAGACCTCTGTAAGATTGTGCCTTTGACTTATATGGACAGACCATTAATGACTATACCAGTCTAAGAGGTCTTTGTCTAGGTTGGCCACCTATATCCACTACAAATTCACCAAATCGCAGTTACCTTGACTATGTATCCTCACACTCTGCTTCCTGTAAAGACTATATCCTGTTCTCCCAGCTCCTTCGTCTCTGTCACATCGGTTCCAATGATGTCAGCTTCTACAGTGGGGCCTCTGAAATTTCCACTTTTTTCCTCAACCAAGAATTCACGACCACCATGGTTAACAAGGCCTTCAGTCAAGACCATACCACCTCCCATACATCAACCCTCACTCCCTCTCTTCTTTCCCACAACAGAGATAGGGACCCCTAGTCCTAACTTGCCACCCCACCAATATACACATTCAAAGGATCATAAGCCATCACTTCTGCCACCTTCAGCAGGATGCCACCACTAGATTCAAATTCCCCTCTCCTCCCTTGTCAGCATTACACAAGGTACGCTCTCTGCAGGACATCTTGGTCCACTTCCCAACACCTCCTCACACCTTCTCTTGCAATCACAGACTGTGTAATACCTGCCTGTTCAATTCCTCCCTCCACACTATCCAAGGCCCCAGGTACACCATCCAGATGAAGCAGTGATTTACCTGCACTTTACTTAACCTAGTCTATTGTATTTGCTCTTCACAATGTGGTACCCTCTGCATTGGGAAGACGAAACATAGACTGATTGACTGCTTTGCAGAACTCCTACATTCTGTCTGCAAAAATGATGCTAAGCTTCTGGTCGCCTGCTACTTCAATATACCATTGTGTTCCCTGGCTAACATCTGTGCCTTGGGCTTGCTGTAGTGTTTCAGCGAAGCTCAGCACAAGCTAGAAGAATGACATGCGACTGTCCTCATGCTGACCCGGCAGCTTTCAGGAGTCAAAATCAAGTTTAATAATGTTGGGGCCTGAGCACATTTCCCCATGTCCTAACCCTAACCCCCAACATACCAGGCTTTGTCATCACATGGGCTACCACCACAAACAATCCATTGCCAGCTATTATTAGTCTCCATTAGCAGCTATTGATTCTCCCAGACCGATCTTTACCCATTGCTTTGTCTGCCCAACTGTTGTTCTTTCTCTCTGGGCTCCATGTCTACCTTTTGTTTGTTCCTGCCCTCCTCCCACCTCTGTCTTCAGGATATATACCTCGCTACAATCAGTTCTCAAGGGGTCACCGGACCCAAAAATGTTGACTCTGCTTTCTCTCTACTGATGTTGCCAGACCAGCAGCTTGTATTTTTGTTTTTGATTTCCAGTATCTGCAGTTCTTTGGTTTTTATCAGTTCCCTGTCCAGTCCCAGCCTTTGCCCTTCACATTTCTGGACATCAATTTATTAATTAGTAGCCATCATCTGTTTCCTTCTAACCTTTATTTAATGTTATCTTTGTTTAACATACTTGTTGTGCTTTTGCACTCACCCGAGAATGTGTTCACAGAGCAGTCGGCAGTAGTCACTATGGGAGCTGGTAATTAACAGCAGCACTTTCCCAGCATTCTTCAGTTTCCTCAGCCAATCTTTCACTGATTCAGAACAACGCAGTAGGTATTTCCCTGGATCTTTTTTCACTGATGGAAAATATATTCCAGAGTCTTCTGTATTGATAAAAAAGAAACAGACAAATGTCTGACAATGTTTGATACCATGTCTTGCAATGAATTTCAAAGCATATTAATCAGCAATTTACCTAATTGCTACATCTGTCAGCCTATTTTTAATGTTAGTGTCTTTGATATACTATTTAATTTTGTAACATAATAAAGATGGGCATTCTGCCTAAAGCTTACATATTTAATATTGGATGATGACTCATTTTACAGAATATTGTGAAGTCTCTTTGTAAAGTTAAGATTCAGGCACTATTCATTAATTATCTACCAGTATATGCAGATGAATATTTCTGTGCAGAAGTGTTCATTAGGTTGATACATCTTCGGAGTGAAGATAATCTTCCACAAGAAGTGGTTTTGTGAAGAAAGATTGCTAAGTGGAAAAAAAATTAGTTCTAAGGCTGCTTATGTTTTGTTAACCTAGCAGCAACTATATGGAAAATAATTGGCAGTGATTATAGAGGTTATGGCACCAACATCTGCAATGGTATATTCCTGTTCTCTGTTCATTCACACCCCAGTTCTTTGAGGCAGCACAAAGTCTACACTACCTTGGCTGGATTTCCAGTTCTCTTATCCCGCTAAGTAAAACAGAAGAACCTCAGGTGGCTTTCATACTAACTCTCTCCCATTTAGGCAGCGCTTAAAGGGACTATTTATCTATCTTCTCTTGCAGAATTTTTGAAAGTTATTTTGCTTCTACACCAGAGATCAAAATGTAAGACTGACAGGTTTTCATGAAGTGGACTGGGATAAGGATTATGTGGATCTTAGATGCCTGCATGAATGACCTGGATGAAATGAGCTGGTTTGGTGTTGTAAATTCTAGGTCAAGATTCTCTATTAGTTACAGCACACCAATAACAACTTAATGCAGGAATGCAAAAGGCAAAGTTTAATCCTTTCACTAATTTTCAACAGTGTGTTCAAGGTAATCTTAAAACTAAGGCTCTGTGACTATGAACTACAACTTTGAAACATTTAGCATATGGACAAAAGTGAATAACTTGTTAATTCAAAATATGCAGATATAGAAAAACTGAAACAGGCTATTTGGCCCAACTAGTTAATGCTGGCGCTTTTTACCCATCAATGCAGTATTGTAAGGATTGCTGGGCGGTGTATGAAGAGAGATTGGACTGACTCTTTTCCTTGTAGAAGAGAAGACTGAGAGGGGATATGATTGACATGTATAGCAATAATAAGGCACATAGACAAGAAGAAATGCTTCACCTTGATGGATGGATCAATGACCAAGGGTCAAAGATTTAAGCTAAGGGGCAGGATGCTTGAAAGGGTTGTGAGGAAATAACTTTTTACCTGGAGGGTGTGGAAATCTGAAACTCACTGCCGACAAGAGTGGTAAGAGGCAGGAGCCCTCATGGGCTAAGGAAGGGGTGGCTTTATAGAGATTTATAAAATACAAGAACGTCGGATAGGGTGAAAAGCCAATGTCCTTTTTCCAAGCGTAAGGAGTCCACAACTAGACGGCATAGGTTTAATGTAAGAAGGGAAAGATTTACAAGGGATTGAAGGGGCAACCTTTTCATACGGAGAGTGCTGCATGTATGGAATGAATTGTCAGTGGAGTGGAGGAGGCTGGTAAAATTATATTTAAAAACATCTGGATGGGTACATAAATGGGAAGGGTTCAGAGGAATATGAACCTAATGCTGGCAAATAGGACGAGATTAATTTAAGATATCTGGTCGGCATGGACAAGTTGGACTGAAGGGTCTGTCTCCCTGCTGTACAACCCTATGAGTCATTAATTAGGTCATTTAATTGAGAAGTGGCAATTGGAGTTTAATTTGGAGAAATGTGAGGGTGGTTAAGAAGGCATTTAGCATGCTTGCCTTCATTTCTCAAAACTTTGAGTATAGGAATTAGGACATTATGTTGAGGTTGTACAGGATGTTGGTGAGGTCTCTTCTGGAGTCTCTTCTGTGTCCAATGCTAGTCTCCCTGTTATAGGAAGGATATTAATAAGCTGGAGAGGGTTCAGAAAAGGTTTACTATGATATTGTCGGTAATGGAGGTTTTAATTTATAAGCGGAGGCTAGGACATTTTCACTGGAGCATAGGAGGTTGAGAGGTGACCTCACAGAGGTTTATAAAATACAGGGGAGTATAGATAAGAGTTTACTATAATAGAAAAGACATTCTAAATGTCTTTTCCCTAGGGTGGGGTATTTCAAGACTAGGGAACATATTTTTGAGAGGAGAAAGACCTAAAAAAGACATGAGGGGCAATTTTTTTTTACACAATGGTTCGTGTGTGCAATTAACTTCCAGAGGAAATGCTGGATGAGGGTATAGATACAACATTTACAAGACATTCCTGCAGGTGGAAACAGTTTAGTTTGGAATTATGGTTGGCATGGACTGGTTGGACCAAAGGGTCTGCTTCTATGCTGTATGACTCTATTTAAGAAGTACTTGGATGTACACTTGCGATCTCAAGTATATAAGGCTATAGGTGGAAATGTGTTGCTGGAGAAGCGCAGCAGGTCAGGCAGCATCCAGGGAACAGGAGAATCGACGTTTCGGGCATAAGCCCTTCTTCAGGAATGGGGAAAGTTTGTCCAGCAGGCTAAGATAAAAGGTAGGGAGGAGGGACTTGGGGGAGGGGCGTCGGAAATGCGATAGGTGGAAAGAGGTCAAAGTGAGGGTGATAGGTCAGACTGGGGTGGGGGCGGAGAGGTCGGGAAGAAGATCTCAGGTTAGGAAGGCGGTGCTGAATTTGATGGATTTGACTGAGACAGGGTGGGGGGAGGGGAAATGAGGAAACTGGTGAAATCCGAGTTCATCCCTTGTGGTTGGAGGGTTCCTAGCCGGAAGATGAGGCGTTCTTCCTCCAACCGTCGTTTTGTTGTGGTCTGACGATGGAGGAGTCCAAAGACCTGCATATCCTTGGTGGAGTGGGAGGGGGAATTGAAATGTTGAGCTACAGGGTGGTTGGGTTGGTTGGTCCGGGTGTCCCAGAGGTGTTCTCTGAAACGCTCCGCAAGTAGCCGGCCTGTCTCCCCAATATAGAGGAGGCCACATCGGGTGCAGAGGATGCAATAGATGATATGTGTGGAGGTGCAGGTGAATCTGTGGCGGATATGGAAGTTTCCTTTGGGGCCTTGGAGGGAGGTGAGGGGGGAGGTGTTGGCGCAAGTCTTGCACCTCCTGCGGTTGCAGGGGAAGGTGCCGGGAGTGGAGGTTGGGTTGGTGGGGGGTGTGGATCTGACGAGGGAGTCACGGAGGGAGTGGTCTTTACGGAATGCTGATAGGAGAGGGGAGGGAAATATATCCTTGGTGGTGGGGTCCGTTTGGAGGTAGCGGAAATGACGGCGGATGATGCGCTGTACATGGAGATTGGTGGGGTGGTAGGTGAGGACCAGTGGGGTTCTATCCTGGTGGCGGTTGGAGGGGCGGGGTCCAAGGGCGGAGGAGCGGGAAGTGGAAGAGATGCCCTATAAGGCTATAGGGCCAGGTATTAGAAAATGAGATCAGAATAGTTAGGTGGTTGATTTTGACTGGTGCAGACATGATGGGCTGAAGGGCCTCTGTGCTCTAGACCTCTATCACTCTTATGATAATGATGAAAACTGAAAATAGATGTTCTATCCTTTGGCTGGGAATGCTGTTTGGAATTCTGGAGATAATCGGCTACACTTGGTTATGATTTAGACTCCTGATGTGTCACAGACAGTGGTTTTTCATTTCTTCTGGAACGTTTGTATAAGTGAGCTCAGCTGGCCAGTCTTCAAACTAAACATTCTCCAATTATTTAATATGGTTCCGATAATGAGTTCCATGAAAATGTTTAAACTAGTCAGACAGTAAAATTGAAGTATTAGGATATATACATTTTCCTTTCCCATTTACATCATTTCTGAAAGAACAAAACACACGACTTTCCCAAAGGTGCTCTCTCCTGATACCTGCTCACTGATTTTCTCAGACCAAACAACATTTTGACCAAATGGAGTTATGGGGTAGATAGGTCATCTTTTTGGGCCTGAGTACATAATGCTCTGAGGTGTAACAAAAAGTAGCAAGACCACAGCAAGCAATTAAAAAAAAAAATCTCTATTGCTCCCTACATTTCTGAAGGTGTTGTGTCACCACTGGAAGGGTGGCATGTGCCACCCAAACAGCCATCTGTATACACTGAAATTAATAAGCATATTACAGCAAGATGCGTGAGATTACTGTCAAAAGTCTAAGTCTGAAACCTTGTCAACTTCAGCTTCTGAGTCTATTGATGCTGAATTCAATCATTGCATGGTGACCACAGGTCACTATAAGGTCTTTTAACTTAGCACTGAAGCTCAGAACTGCACAGTTTTGCAAGATTGGTGTCTTTTATGTACTGATATCACTTGGAAGATCCCAGACTGCTTTTTATTGGCACTCTTTTCCTTACAGCTCATGATCACAAAGTGTTTGACAGCATCTCAGATGGCTACAATAATTATCGTAAATGTGGATTAACTTAAAGTATGCACCTCCAGCTACACCATTTGTGGCTAAATCAAATGCTTTGGCTTCAACCTACAGAGAGCAAAATTTAGGCCTGAGAGATGATTAAGAAAATAGTTAAATCATTGTTTAATAAATGTGAAATATTTTCTTCAATTATCTTTAACTCATGCAGAGAAGTTCTGTAAACTTTGAAAGATCCATTCTGTAGGGAAAACTGAATACCAAAGTCGTAGAGTTATGCTTCAGGCACACAGGGCATTAATGAGAATAAATCTAGAGAAATGTTGCCAGAGGAACTGGTGGAGGCTGGCACAATTACAACATTTAAAAGACATCTGGATGGGTATATGAAAAGGAAGGCTTCACAGAGAGATGGGCAAATTGCTGGCAAATGGGAGTAGATTAATTTAGAAAATCTAGTCAGCATGAATGAGTTGGACCAAAGGGTCTGTATCCGTGCTGTACATCTCTATGACTCTATTGGTTTTCTTACTTAAGGAAGGAAGTAAATTTGTTGGAAGCAGTTCAGAGCAAGTTTACTAGACTAATAGCTAGAATGGTGGGGGGTTCCCATGAGGAGAGGTTGGACATGTTCTTATCATTTTTGCTTATTTTAGGTGGTGAAGCAGAGTACGTCAGTGAAATTTCTTCATTAAAAGCACAATTCACACAAATAAAAACAACTAAAAGTTAACTTGAAGCAAAACATCTGTAATATAGTATTGAAATCAAAATATCTATAATGTACCATCATATATACTCTGCCAACATTATTTCCACCCTCTATTACTTTTAATGCATGAAACACATACAAAATACATGGCAAAGAGAATGGGAAAATGGCTAAAATGTTAATATGAGGAATACATTGGGCTAAAGGTAAACTGTACCTGATAAAACATCAGCAGACACTAAATGAACAAGTCTGGTATTTTATAAGGGCAATATTCACATCAACTAAAGGCATAATTTTTCTCAGTCATCCTTGGGATACAGGTGTAACTGGTAAGGCTGGCATTTGTTGTCCATCTTTCCTTCCTGTGTGTCAGGCACAGGAGTGATGACCCACCAGATAACTGAGGTGCTTAACTTGTGAGGTTAGTTTCAGAGAAACTATTTCAATTGGAGCAGAAACCCAGAACAACAATTCACTAGACTGTGATTGTTCCACTGTATTAGCTGATATGGAGGAAAAGCAGATACTGAAGTTGAGGTACATATTGGACACAATCTCATTGGCACAGGCATGAGAGGCTGACTGGTCTATACCTTCTCTCTTGGCCTCATTAAGAATGCTTATGGCTCGCTTTCATTGGTCTGGCTTCCCCATTAGAGCTTCAAGACCTCTGGAAGCAGGGCACTCTCTCACTTCATTAAGTGTTGCAGGAGGACCAGGAAATGCCAGGATTAGCAGAGACTGGCAACCACAAAAAACCATTGCCTGCTGCTCCGAGCTCAACGAACAGAATTTTATAATAAGAAGGCCTGGTGGTTAAAATCAACATGACCTCATTTTGTTGCTGGCAGACATGAATCTGAACAAAGCCAGAAACATTACTGTCCCATGATAAACCTTGAATTGCAGTTAACATCATCATGTAGGCAAGCCAATTCCATCTAATTGTTGGGGCTCGTGACACTAAATTACTGATTGAATGGCATTTGAATCCAGTCTGAATGATGAAACCTTGTGCACTTTGCCATCGACATGGTGGGAAGTGAAACATGTTTGGTGCAGTCTTTTCCTAATTCTTTGTCATCACAAAGCTGCTATTATTTGCTTTAGAACAACATTAAATTGGCATTGTTACTCAAAACCCTTAATGGTGGTTGGTGTGAAGCAGAAATGTTTTGCTAATGGAAGTTCATTTCAGTTTTGTTCCAAGATATGTTGTTGATCATAAAAGATAGATGCTGCATGTTACTTTTTGAAACATCAGTTTTTTTTATCTGGATGGTTAGTGTTGAAATGGAGATGAATCATGGTCCAATCCTATGTTTTGGAATTCTTAGAATCACAGAATGTTAGATGATTGATGGAAGCCATTTGGTTCTTCCTAGCTGTGTTAAACTAGAATAGCTATGTATTTTATTTACTTGGTTTCATAGTACTGCTCTTCCTCATTACCTTTTAAATATGTATTCTCAATCACTTGTCCATTTCCCATTTAAAAGCTATTTGGATTCTGCTTCTGATAGGACAGAGAATAAATGCCCTGCCAATTCTTTGTATGAAAGAAACATGCTAACCTCTCTCGTCGTTCTTTTGGGGATTATGTTAAGTGTATATTTTTAATAAAATGTTACTAACACTGGCCAGAGGAAATATTTTCTCAATTCAGTTTGTAAAATCATACACCTCTGAATTTTGAGCTCCTGTATTAGATCTCCGCTCCAAGTTATTTGCACTAAAGAAATGAGCTCCAGTTTCGCTTGCCTCTTTTTACAATTTATGCCTCTCATGTCTATTATCTTCTTATCTTCAATGTACTTTCTCCATGTGGACCTGGCTCCCTTCAACATGAAGAATGCTCTGTAAAAGGCATACAGGAAGCACAGCTAAACAAACAAGTCACAAGGATGCAGTGCTTTCAACTTCTGATGGGAATAAATTATATTCACACATGTCTTTTAATATATTAGAGGTTTTGGCATTTGCCATTGTATTGTGGTAATTCTTCATCAGTCCAAAAGCTAAACAATAATTTCAGAAACCTCACCTATAACAACTACACATTATCATGCCATAGAGGCTTTTTATAAGAGCAGGAGAAACATACTAAATTATTGCCAATATCTAATCCGTGGCAATTAGTCCCAGGAGAATCCTATTAACAACTGTGATTGTGTAC
Source organism: Chiloscyllium plagiosum (assembly GCF_037043375.1). Taxonomy (NCBI): domain Eukaryota; kingdom Metazoa; phylum Chordata; class Chondrichthyes; order Orectolobiformes; family Hemiscylliidae; genus Chiloscyllium; species Chiloscyllium plagiosum. The sequence continues at coordinate 85,419,047 of NW_028270141.1, read as the reverse complement.
TTTTTCTAAAATATATTCTCGCCACTCTCCAGTTGTGCAGCATATGTGCAGCAGATACTGAACCTAATAACTGGACTCCTGCATTGCAATTTTATAGAAACAAGGTTCAACTGTGTATTATTATAGCTCCCCACAGTGGTATGAATCTAAACTACAAAGCTGCCAGTGAATGAGGCAAATAATTGCACAATATTGCATGATTGTATGTGTATCCAGGTAAATATAAAACTATGTCGACAAACAGAATGTGATAAGAAAACCTCTAACTAATTAAGTGTTCAAATCAGCCAGTCCCATACACAGGTTTTAATTGCAATTGTAACATTTTTATTGCTGTTTGATGATGTTGAGCAAAAATAACTTTGAAAATGTCCTTGTTGTGTTACAGGTCTGTTTATAAAGGATATCACCATAGCTTCTGTCCTCAATAAAGTAATTTAGGGAAATACCCAGTGTAGTTCAGAGATCACAAGAAAGTTTTATGGTTTTTCTCCCTCTCTATGATGTTTGAAGTCAGTGACCAAAGCCAGAATCTTCCCAGCCACTGAGTGACGTGGGCATTGGGAAGAAAGCTGAGAAATCACAGACGATGGGTAGTGAGAAGCTTCCCACTGTTGAGATCAAAACATCCTGTTTTCTAAAGAAGTGTTGAATGGCCACATGAGATTTTTGCTCATGAGTAGTGAGTGGACTTTTATGTACACATTAGTATGCATTAACCCACTCATTGTTCCATAATTTGCCTCACTGATATGCAGTTTTCCTTTCTCCATCCACTGCAGTGAAATTAGATGGTGATAATTGAAATGAAAGTCAGAGCAGTTATCTAATTGCTTGCCATTTGCTCTTCTGGCCCTCCAACAGTTAGGACATCTCAGGTCATTTCGACAAGCAGCAACTGCATGTATCTCCCTTGCAGAAGTGCCCTCCAGGTCCCTGTCAGCAAATTGAGATGCCAATATTCCGCTATCTGATATGTCTGGGCCAAATAAAATGAACTACGCAGGACAGCCTCAGACTTGACGAGATGCACAGTTGGGTGTTAAAGATGGCACCATTGCTACGAATCCTGGGAGGTCCTGACCTCGGCCAGTAATCACAGCTTGCAGTAGGTAGGAGGATATGATGAGCAGAGTGATATAGGGATGCATAGGTAATGGGGTGTGCTTGGGAAGACAGATTGAGAGAAGTTGCTTGGGCTCGCATTGAGGAACCCTCCATGATGTGTGCCACAAATGACACTGAACCATTTTCTGATAAGATTCAGTCCCAGGTGCAAGCACCTCTTTGCACAACATTAACATAATGATGCCAAAACAAGCATATGCCCATTGTCACAACTCATTAGAGAGCCGTGTGTACAGTTTAAACAAAATAATCCCCGAGGAAAAACAGGAAAATAGGAGACACTCGCAATCACAGATTGAAGAGAATTCAGTTATTTTTGAATATAATTGTGACAGGGTCTTTCCAAAGGTCCAAACAATTGAAAACATAAGAGTATTGCATTGCAGATGCTGGAAATCTGATAGAATAATAATGAGTATATTCGTTAGTTGAGATTATGTTCGGCACGGACTGGTTGGACGGAAGGGCCTGATTCCGTGCTCTATGATTCTATTTGCATCAATAAACAAAAGAGTTAACACCGAGTTGGGACTTATCATCAAAACGTTTGATTTGTTAATTTTCTCTTTTCTGACTCTGTGAAAGCAGCAGCGAATGATTTTCTTTTACTCTTCACCCCCAATCATGAATGGTAAACTGCCAGAGGATCCTGGGCAAAAGTGAGGACTGCAGATGCTGGAAATCAGAGTCTAGATTAGAGCGGTGCTGGAAAAGCACAGCAGGTCAGGCAGCATCCGAGGAGCAGGAAAATCAACGTTTTGGGCAAAAGTCCTTCTTCAGGAATGAAGTTCCTGGTCTAATTTGACAGTCTGCTCAAAATACACTAGTAAGGTCTGACTGAAAAAATAATTATGACCTCTTGAGGAACCACAGCACAGATGCTATCCTCGTATTGTTTGGTCTAATTGCTGTCCAGTTGAAAACCTCTTCCATCTTTCAATCACCACCATTCCCCACACCCGCAGATCTTCCACCTGCATTGGAAAATAAATTTTTATTCAATATAGTTGCCCTCTTTCCATCTTTAATTGAAATTTCAAAGAAGTGCATCGGAGTATGTGTAGCGATGGCCTCCTCAGCTTTATAGTCCATGCTGCATCTTTATGTTATAAATAAATCAATGCATCTGTGTGGATGTGCAACCTGCCAAAATTGCAGCTTCATAGAAAATAACAGAATTTCTATAACTAGACCAAGATTTAAAAAAAAAATCAACTGCTCAGATACAATCTTCCCTCTGTGCTTCTTCTTTCATCTCATCTGGATGGTATGCTCAGATTCTTGTACAGTTGCATATGTACACACCTTAAAGGGAATCTTGGTTGTGCATGGCCTGATTGTTGCATTGCTCAATACATTCTGGCTTTGCAGTGCAGCCAAGCACGGAGGGAGCATTCTGAAAAAAATATGATCATGCACTGAATAGAACTATTTCCCACACCATATTGCCCTTTGACTGATTTTTCTCCTCTCAGCTGTCGTGCAGTGGGATGCCAGTTGTAGCCATCTGCTGCATTAGCTGAGTTGTAAACTATTCAATACAGGACTGCAGAAGCATTCATTCTACTGAGCCACTGGGGAATCAGATAATTACGATGACTTCACTTCAACTGAAGGAAAAGCTCCCAGATTGTAACTTTTTTTTTGAGAAAAGCATAGAGTGAGTTTTCGATCAGACTCATAACCTGAAATAACAAAACACTGATTTGACTTTCCTCACTTTTATTACCATCGATAACACAGAAATATCAACATCAATTTCAATTAACTTTCTGTTTTCTCCTCATGATGAAACTTAGCAGTAACATGTATATCTCTCATTTATTACACTCTGGATTGCTGTTAACTTGAGACAATTTGTAAGGATTATTCCAAAGTATATAAGCATTTGGTGGTGCCAGCCCAGGCTGAGCTGTGGCATTCCAAATGAGACAGCCTCTATGGTGGTCCTGAATTAAATATTTTTCTTCAAGTCAGCCACACTATAACTGGTGCCAATACCATTAACCCGCAAAAATGCTTTTGCTAACAGGTACAGCAAAGCTGGTTTCATACAGGCTACAATTTATGGTATACAATTTTATGCAGTGCTTGTGTCCAAGTCAGCGGTGCTTTCCAGCATGCTGAAAGACTGGGAGATCAGAGATTCAGCATTGGAACGGAGCTAAAAGTTCCAGCATTTCTAACAGGTGAAAACTTCATTTGCTGGGCCGAACCTTGCTGATGACTGGTTTGCCACGTGATTGTGAACACTCAAGATTCCTGACAGCTGACAGTCTGGTTAAAAGTATTCCTAATGCATGACAAAGAAATGATGAAGAAACAAAACAGTTTGAACATTGAATAAGAAGTGTTAGGAAACAATGTAGCTCATCATCCAAATGGTTGCCACGGTGTCGATGTCATTCAGTGGGAGAGCATTACAGTAAACTTTAACCTGCACCTTAGCAATTGGCACTATTGATAAACTGACAAAAATTATGTAGCTCAAACATCACAATCTACTGCGATGCCCGAGTGCTAAAGCTGTACATAAATTATAACAGTGATGAGTATACCCCTACATTATGTTTCTATCACTTACTGTGTGTTTTTACACTGATTTTAGGAGGTGTTTGATGTTTTTAGATAGTTTTTTTTGCGGGATGCTGATGTCTTGAAGCTTTGTTTGGTTAGGGTTTTCTGTGGTTATGCATGCCTCTTGGTTATCTGGAATATTTGATCAACTGGCACACTCCTGGTCCCAGAGGTGTCAGTTAATGAAAGGTTTGCTGTACTTTATTGCGCTACTTAGAGATACAAGCAATCATAAAAATGAAATTCTGACAGTTACTTTTTGCTCAGAGAGATAACGAGATGGCTTTATTCTGTCTCAAGAGATGGTATTTTGACAGGTTGCATCTGCATTTGCAATACCAGATAAGGAGATATTAGCACGCTCATTGTGCTTTTCCCAGAATATTTAAATATATTGTTCCAGGAAGAAGCTACTGAGTTGCAAGATGACAATGCAGGAAGAAGGGAGTTTGGTCAGAATGGTACTGCTCTCGCCTAGGAGGACAATTGGCTTTATACTAATTAAAAATCAAAAGAACTGCAGATGCTGTAAATGATAAACAAAAAACAGAAGTTGCTGGAAACGTTCAGCAGGTCTGGCAGCATCTATGAAGAGAAATCAAAGTTAACGCTTCATGTTCTGAGGAAAGGTCACTGGACCCTAAACATTAACTTTGATTTCTCTTCACAGATGCTGAGCTGACCTTTTCCAGCAACTTCTGTTTTTGTTTTTGACATTATACTAATTTTAGCTTCTTACAGTTTCTGAATTGTTCAAGTCCAATTGTTTCAAAAACTCAATCCAAGCCTGAGCTCTTTGGAACTTGCACGATGTGGGAGAATCAGGAGACAGAAATTCGTGGCCCCCCAGATGTGACTATGCAATGTTGCTGATAAACAATCCAAATACCGGAATGGACAGGCCCAAGGCATACAGGATATCAGTCCTCATCAACATAAAGCCAGTGAACTGTATGCACCTAATAAACACAGACATGGAGCTGCCAGGAAAGAAGATTTGAAGATCAGTTTTACGCAATGCCAGCAGGAGTCTTCAGGTAGCAGACGGAGGAGCGAAAGAGGTACAGGGAGCAGAAAATAATATCAGAGCACACAGATGTCAAACTCTGACAGGCTGGCAGCAGTGATGATGTCACAGCAGCACGTGTGGAGGGTATTATGGACCATAATGGTTCATTTGATTTTAACATGGCTCGGGTGAAGCACTCCTGCCCCCCCACATTATACATTTCGAGAAATACATATATCAAACATGTACCTTGTTGATTATAACGTACATTGGCCTCTTTAAATGGCACCTGTAGGGTCACATAAAGACCAGGCAACTTATTGCAGAGGGAGCTCCAAACACACATTGGGATGAAAAATCAAAACTGCTCTACTGAGTCCAAAACACTTTAAAAAGAAATACATTGAAAAAGTTAAAACATATATTTGACAGTGGATAGCAAATTCCCTCACAGAATGCCAAAACCAGAAACAACACTGCGTGCAAGTTTAGGTTTTTGTCTTTCCCACACTGGACTAACAGATATCAGATGACATCTAGTGTACAAATGCTGAAAGTAAGTTTCACAAATAGCTTGCAAAAACACCGTTTAAGTTTATTCAAGTTTTATAGAGCAGTCATATAGTCAAAGGGACAAGCAACTTCTTTTCATGCTCTCAACACCAAATGCTTACCATATGTTTGATTAAGTGTTTGGAGTATGAAGGAAGTTAAAGCCTAAGAAAACAACAGAGAGGAAACAAAATTGACAGGAGGCATTTTCCTGATCATGGTATTTGTACTGGCATTCCTGCTTTGCTGGACTAACTTTGATTTACAAGCCACATTTGGTTGATCAGCGTGTGTTTAATCTCTTTAACACTTCTGTTGCTTTAAAATCCATTTGTTTTCTGTCATCAAATGTCAGCTTGCCTCAATTGGTGGCACCCATATCCTAACCCCATCTCAGGAAGTTGAATCTTCAGGGCAGCACTGAGCAAATTGTACAAAATGTTGGAAATATAATGTCAATAAATGAGATACGTATCTTTCAGCCTGTTGGCTGGAAAATAATGGAAAAAAGTCATAAATACACTGGAAAAAAATAACTACTTACATTTATATGGTATCATTACTCCAGAAAAAATATCCCAGGTTGCATCAACAAAGTATTATTAAAAGAAAAATGACACCTAATAAAAAGAGATGTTGGGGGAACAATTTAATGAAAGAGATGAGTTTTAGAGCTGGTCTTTAAATAAAGGAAATGGAGAGGAAAAAGGGTTAAGGGAGGGAATTCCAAAGTATTGAGCCTTAGCTGCACAAGGCATGCCTACCAATCGGGTAAAGGAAGGGGAATACATAAGGAACCAAAGGAACAGAGATTCCAGCTGAGAGGCTTTAATATTGGAGAAGTTTAAACAGATGTGGGTAGGCCTGTGTTATATGTTGGGTGTGGGGAGTTCATTGAAGACTGGAGTGGTATAGAATGGATAGGAATAGCCACTTTTCCGGTATAACCAAAGGAATCATGCTGATTCACACACATACACATACATATATATGTATTGTACATTACTTTAAAATTAGTGTATCGATATAGTAAAGTTAATTTGTGGGATGTGGACATCGCTGGCATATATACTATTAGTATACTATGAATTTATTAATATAATAATTATATTACTATAACTAGTTAGAGTTTACTACTTAGACTGTTAGGAACACACTAGCCTCAGGTCTGTTCCATATCAGCTCCTAGTTTTCATTCCTCAAAGCCTGATGACTTCATCACAGTGGACAGTGCACCCTGCACCCAATCAAATACCAACTGTTTAGACTCATATGCAGCAGCTTGGGAATGTCTGGACTTAACTAGGAGGATTAAAATGTTAATGTTGAGATATTCACCCCACACTGTGCCAATGTTGAACAGTGAAGCGGGTGATGGAGTGATGAATGCAGTGGAACTTTGGGAAAATGGAAGCTGATGAAATGTCCAGGATGGGAGGAGAAAATGGACCCAGTAGAGACAGAGCACAACATTCTAGTGAAAGGAGGAGGAGATCACTAATGGGAGTCAGCAACTCAGCTGTTGCAAACAGTTTAGTTCAAGCTGGGACATTGAGTAGAAGTGGAAATGAAATTCTTGGGTGTGGTGGTTTTATAGAGAGGTCAAAGGCAAGGGTCTCTATACATTTAACTAGAAAAAATTGTGGCTCATCTGAAATGGTTTGCTGAACAAGTGTTCTGATAGCACATAGGTATCAATGAAATCCACTGCGATAGCAGAACACTGAATTGTGTACCAGCAACTTGCAGGTAGATGATGATCCTAATTCTGCTGATCATGCTCACAAAATCAAAAGACCCTCGAATGGGTCTTTGACATCTCTAGTCTGGATGAGAAGGTTTTGGTAAAGTTTGATCTGGCTATATCCTCTGGCTATGCTGGAATCCAGCGCTGACAGACTCATCAAAGTGGACAACAGAAGAGATATGATGGGAGAAGATGGTGCAGTTGAAAGGATCAGGAACGTAACTATACTATTGTTACAGTCACCCAGAATTCTACTGGAGTCTTCAGTTGATGAATGTAATGCTGGTAGAAATCTGAGCACAGAGGTTCAAACAGGAAATCGCACCCAGGGATTCAGGACTAGCATAGTGGCTTCCAAGCTCTCTCACAGCAGGTACATTTACTTTTGAAGCATGGGCATTCTTGCTTTGAAAGTAAGTGAAGAACATACAAGAACTTACAAACAAAAACCAACTTAATTTGGTTTCAGTTGAAGGAAGAATATTGACATGGACATTGAGAAAGTTTCCTGTTGATGTTCAAATCATATCGTAGAGTCGCTTGCGCTCACCTGAATGTTCGGACAAAACTTCAGTTTAAGTCTAAACTGTATGACACTACTGGCAATGCAACTTTTGATTGGCAGGGTACTGTATGTTGCTTATCTCTTCAAATGTGGGCTCATTTGAATCAACAGAACTGGCAGAGAACAGCTGCTAAGGCAGGAGGAGAGAAGCGTTTGCATGATCAGACTTTTCTTGGGCATTTCGCAGTTTACATCATCAGAATGCAGTGACAAATATACAGATGATTAAACTGTGAGCATATTTCAATGCCAGATATACATTTGTAGAGAAACCACCAAGGGCCGGATAAACAGTTCACAGTTTATAGGAAAAAGCAGCCCCCGATTCCTGCAAGTCTTTCCACTCCACCAGGAATGTGACACAAGAGCCAGAAATCAAGCCAAGGCCAGGATATGCTAGGTCCTGGCCTGAGCTTCATTTCCGGGGGGGCGTGTTGGGGACGGAACCTCCATCCACTCAAAACATCTCTTCCAATTCCAACATTTAGTTGTTTAAGTGAGTTCAGTGTCTTAGCCTCAGCCACACTTCCTGACAACTCAGTCCAACTGTTGATCCCCTTCTGAATAAAAAATACAAACTCGTATATATTACTGCAGCCCTCAAAGAATTAATGCCAAAAGTTTAAAATACATTAATTTTCACCGGTGTGCAGCTAATGATTGCATTCAAAAAGTCAAAACCATACAAATAAATATTTTCTTTTATTTGGTCAAAATGTCTGGCCGCTGGAGAACAGACAGGCTCGTAAAATATTTCTTTTTACAAATTGGCTACGAAGAAGGATATTGCTTTGCTTCCCCCAAGTTCTCAGACTTTTCCAGCTCACATAAAAACCCCATGTCATTCACTTCTCACCACCAGATTGAAAAAACGCAAGATGTTTGTGAACTTCCAGCCAATCTTCAGAAAAATGAAAGTTGAGACCTAATACAGGAGTTTAAAATGATAAAAAGGATTAATATAGTTGACTTGGGGAAGATGTTTCTCCCCTGTGGGGTGTACAAAAACAACTGACCGTTTATAAAAGATGGTCAGTAATAAAGGATAATGATTTTTAGAAGAATCTTCTTTACCGAGTATGTGGTTAGACTGTGGAACTTGCTACCACATACAGAAGTTGAGGCAAATGGTGCCAGTTCATTTAAGATGAAGACAGGGAGGGAGGAAAGAATCAAAGGATTGCCAATAATGTGTCAAGAACCGGAGGGGAGGAGACCATTATCAAACATAAACACTGACACAGACTTGTTGGAAAGCATGGCCTGTTTTTTGGCTGTGATTCTATGTAAAAAAACAATGCAATTCCTTGGGAAATAACTTTCTCACATGGTATCAGTTTTACAGAGATGACAAATTCACCTTGGGGGAACTACTAGCTCAAACCTGCTTCTTGTACTTTGTTACAGAATATTAATTACTAACCTGCAAGGTTACTCACTTGCATCAGTAATAATTTAGCTGGAAGCGCCAACTTGTTTTTCTTAGAAATAACCTAAAGTTTCTATCATGTCAACTATAAGTACAGTGTCAAAATTTAGATTTAGATTTAGATTAGATTATAGATTAGATTAGATTACAGTGTGGAAACAACAAGTCCAACAAGTCCACACCGACCCGCCGAAGTGAAACCCACCCATACCCCTACATTTACCCCTTACCTAACACTACAGGCAATTTAGTATAGCCAATTCACCTGACCCTGCACATCTTTGGAAACCCACGCAGACACGGGGAGAACGTGCAAACTCCACACAGTTAGTCGCCTGAGGCGGGAATTGAACCCGGGTCTCTGGCGCTGTGAGGCAGCAGTGCTAACCACTGTGCCACCGTGCCGCCCAGCTCACTGAACCCATTTAGAAGTCCTTTTGTTAAATAGTCATTACTGTCACTATTCTGTAAGGATTCTTGATTTTCAACGGATGAGAATAGTTAAACTAATGTTGGCTTCTTCCTATTTGGTACTTTACCTCTCATCACTGTGCCCCTTTAGTTGTACAACATTATATCAGACGGAAGACCATTGTAATGAACTGCTATAAAAACACAGATCACTACAAAAAAAATGCCTTTAAGATGTTTACAAGTATTAAAACAGATGCACTTTCTACTACGGGATCCCCAGGAAACACTGAATAAAAATGTTTGGCTGCATCCATGGTCTTAGCACCTCAAGATGATCTTACGTTGAAGGATAAGGTATAGCAATTCTATCACATTTCAAAATAGATCTTCTGTTATATTGTGGTTGAATTATGCATCTATATGGATTCTTCAGTTAAAAACAACTTCTGTTCATTTGTCCTTGGAATTGCTTGCTGAGAATCTAATGGAGAAAATTCCACAACATGTAAATAAAATGACTGCTCTGCTTGAACAGTGAAGAAAACTACAAACCAAAACTATCCCAGTTAATAATTAAAATTATAAAAGTATTGCCATAAATTTAAATGACCTTAATCATTTTAATTTTAGATGTCTGTGCCTGTGTTTTGTTCTCCAAAACTGATTAACATTTTATTACTGAAAATAATTGTGACAGTCCATTATCTAGCTTGAAAGCTGCAGTCACAGCATAGGAGAATGTAGTAAGGGTGCCAGCTCACTGAACCCATGGTTTCTGCTGCAGGGAACTCCAATGAGGATCTTGGTGCATTGGTGTGCCTTGTTGAGTGGCTGTTCAGAAATGCTTGGTGCGTTAGTCGATCTGCCAGAAAACTTGCTGTGTTTGGTGAAGAAAGAGTTCAGCCACAACTTGGCACAGGGTCTTCATGTAGAGCTTGGAGCACAAGTCGAGGTAACATTCACAAAATCATTCACAATGCTCTTTTTTTATTTATCCATGGGATTGGCCATGCATTTATCTAGCTGCTCTCAAGAAGGTGCAGTGAGCTGATTTCAGACAGCTAATATTTCAGGTTGCATTACAGTACAAACAGAAGTCACCCAATGTTTTAGTGTTGTAATGGAAGCTCAGAACAAGCTCAGATTGTGGCTACCATTCAGATGCAGAGTCGCACAGCACAGTCTAGCAATGTTCACTCAGTGATTACTAGGATTGCTAATGTGCAACTTCAAGGGAGTGACAGTGGTTCTACCACTCCACCAGTGGGAGATGATAATGTAGTAGCTATGTCTCTGACTAGCGATCGGAGACCCTGGCTAATGCTCATGGAAAATAAGTTCAAATCCCACCATGGCTGATGGAATTCAAATTCAATTAATAAAATATAGAATTGAAGGTGAGTCTCAGTAACAGTGACCATGAAACTATTATTGATTGTCGTAACAATCCATCTGGTTTAGTAATTTTAGATTAGGAAATCTGCTTTCTTACCTGGTATGGCCAACATGTGGCTCAATGTGGTGACATAATCTGACAAGTTAATAAATCACAAAGTGCAAATAGAGATGGGCAACAAGTGCTGTGGTAGCCACTGATGTTCACATTCCACAAGGAAGAATGTAAAAAGCCCGGATTGGTAGCCCCCCCCCCCCACCCCTCGCCTGTCTAAATGGTGTAACCTGAAGACAGATTACTTGATGGCATCTTCCAAAGCCATCTGTGATTTCCTATGCAAGCTACAGTCATATTGCAGCCGCAGGGGTAGCTATGTAAAGTCAGAAACAAAGGGAGTGGATGATTGGTTCAGTATTATATGGAATATTAATAATTTGTTGAATAAAGTTGGTATGGAATGGATAATTTGGAGATGCTGGTGTTGGACTGGGGTGGACAAAGTTAAAAATCACACACCACCAAGTTATAGTCCAACAGTTTTATTTGGAAGCACTAGCTTTTGGAGCACTGCTCCTTCGTCATAACCACCTGATGAAAAAGCAACACCTGATGAAGGAGAAGCTAGTGCTTCCAAATAAACCTGTTAGACTAACTTGTTGTTGGGTGATTTTTAACTTTGTATGGAATGGATGCTGTGATGGTCTGGAACTGTGGGATGGTTGGTTCTGTCATTGACATACAATGTGGATCAATGATGCATTGACAGGAAGTAAAGTTGAAAGTGGGATTACAGATAGCTCATCTGGAAGGAGGATGCACCAGCTGTTTTGTTTTGGAGTTCTTACCACATCCTTGGTTGTAATCCTGGTGAAGACAATGTTGGGAGGGTATGGCAGATCGCTGTGATTCGGGGAAGTATCCATTCTGCTGAGTCATGGAGGTCCCCTTCAGAGATCCAAGCAGCAAAATCATTCTGCTACACTTCACTGGTCTGTTTGATGATGTTCTCATAACAGTGAGGCTTGTGAGAGAAGTGAGCAGTTTGCCTTCTTAACTGCGGTATCTTCACCCTCATAGGTGATAGCCCAAGGGATGCTCTGCTACTTTGGCACCCCTGTTCATGGCTTGGAGCAGATTTTGTGCATGGAATCCTGCTGGTCACACCTCAAGATTATCTCCACATGCAGCACCATTACCACACCAACTGTAAACAACTCCTTAAAAACCCAGAATTTCCACAAATTCAAGAAGTAAGAATCCGGTGAAAGTGATCAGTTGATGATCCCTTAAAATGACACTGGTTCCTGTGTTACTGAATACAAGTTCACCTGTGTGCAGCCCAGAAAAGCTGTTCATCCCAATGGCAAAAGGGACTCTTGTGGTGCAGTGGTAGTATCTGTGGGAACTGGGAGCTGAGTTTAAGTCTCATCTGCTCCAAAGGCAGGTGATAACACTGGTTGAACAGGTTAGTTAGAAAATATCTCTAACCAGAGTGGCAAAGTCCAAAATAGCAGTGCAGTATCAAATTTGTGATGGACATCATAACTTATCTAACCTGCATCCTTCCAGTACCTACATTAATGGCCTGGCCAAGATGGCATTCAGCACAGACCATACAGACATTCAGTGGGAATGGTACAAATACCATTTGGTACTAAACAGCTGGTACCAGTAGCATTGAAGCTCCTGGTACAGTGGAGTCCAATTTTACAGCAGCTCCTTTTTTGAAAAGTGAAGTATAAGACTCCTGTATATTTAGAATTCATTACCTTCCTCGACTTTGTTATTCCTGTACATGCACTTCACCAATTTGTTGAGGTGTATCAGGGTAGGAAAGCTGTAGGTGGGAGGAATGGAAGATGTTGATTGGAGGCTCACAATTATCTTTAATCCTTCAGTGGAGCTGGTTGAAGCTCTCTCTACCTTCCACCTCCATATTTGGGTAAATATATATTTTAAAATGTACCTTTCAGTGGTGGCAACAGTGGTTACCGTAGGGGGTCACTTGTTAGTCTTCATGTAGACCACAATTTCCTGAGTACAGCTGGCCCAGAACTAACTACACATTCACTGTAGACCAATTTGGTGTTACACATCCTCTTGTAAAGTGAAAAGAACCTTATGCCTGTCAGGTCGTGGGCATCCTTTCCTGCCTTGATCCATGTGATTGGCAGCTCATTTATGTTGCCTAATTGGCTATAACTCACACTGACCATATTAGATATTTTGCTTCCTACTTTGTCTCATAATTGAAATACTGTTCTCAAATCCTACAGCACACGTTAACTGCATCACTATATTCTTGCTTATATAATGCACTGGTTTACTACTGCATTCACAATACCTTATTTTGCTGCTTCATTTATAATGTCCTGCTTACAGAAGTACAAGCTCTTCATGTATTCCAGTTCTGCTTCACTGAAGTATATTGCTTCTTTATTAATAACCATTCTGTTATACAGCACTATTCACACAACACTCCTGTGTACAGAGAACAGCTGTTTTACTGAAGCAGAACTCTACTGTGCATTTATGAAACATGCTGTTTTAATGAGGTATAATACTGTACTTCTTTACATATTCAATGAATGTTAACAGCTATGGTGTTTTTTTAAAGGTATGTGATTGGTACTGTAGTTGAATCTCATGCTGCCTTGGCATAGTGGTAAGGTTTTGATATCAATGAAAGCAAGCGTTAAATGTTGAAAAAGATTTAACAGGACAGCAAAGAGTTTGGTGAACATACTGAACAGTTCTAAACATTTATGAGTTACACAGTGCTCTGGAAGCAAAGCCCATTCATGCTGAGATTGATTGACTCATGACATGATCAACTGCGTTTATAATGTGAAGGGAACAGTTTTCAGACAGGGTGGTGAACAATTCATTGTAAAATTATAAATTACAAGAATAACTGAGACACATCCCGAACAACTACTATTCACCTTATCTATGCACCGAATGATTTTATAAACCTGCATAATGTCTATTAGGTGAATGGCAGAGGCGTATTCCTTAGAGTTGGGGATTTCAAGACAGGGAGACATATTTTAAGATGACAGGAGAAAGATTTAAAAAAGACAGGAGGGGCATCATTTTTATACAGAGAGTGGTTCGTGTGTGGATTAAACTTCTCGGGGAAGCCGTGGATGCGGGTACAGTTACAATGTTTAAAGGACATTTAGTACATTCATGAGCACAGAAATAAGAAATGTTCGGAGGGATTTGATCCAAGCGCAGGCAGGTGAGACTAATTTGGTTTGGGATTATGTGCGGAATGGTCTGGTTGGACTGAAAAGACTGCTTCCATGCTGTATGACTCTATAACTCAAAGCAAAGCTAAATACATGAAACTTTGTAAAGAAATTAATCTTTTGTCGAATACGGGGAGTAAATATTGTTCTGAGAACCCTCCAAGAAATATATCTCATGTCTCTATGGTGACTAAAACATAAACACATGGTGCTAGAATTGGATAGTCACAATGGAAATAAATCTGAGTCCTGAACCTGCACCATTTTGGGAATACACATTTAACACAATTTTTGTAGGAATGGCTAACTCATGAAAGAGGTTGGGATTACTGCACAATTAATGTGGGTCACCTAACACTTAAAGGCCAATCAGAGACCCTGGATCATTTAGAGAGCTGTCGTTTGCCGATACAAGCAAGAGGGAGAGAGAAATCCTCAATATTCTTTCTCAGTAATTTTCAATTTGTCAAAATTAAATAATAGCCACAGCTGCAGGAGCGTCCCTATGAAGGGAACCATGATACACAAACAGCAGTTGTCATCTGTCTTTCACAGAAATACTGGCAGTTCAGCAGTTACCACAAGATGGCAGCACAACCATGATTAAGAAAGTGAGAATGACCTGTTGCAATTCTGATTCTTTCTTTTCACATGGCGTAGCAACAACACAGGAGATGGTGCTCTTGTGCTGTGTAAAACAACGGGCATAGTTAAACTTTCTGTCTAATGACAAGTTAGAGGAATATACAACTTTCATCTTTCATGAACCAAAAAGTAAGTTTAAAGTTGAATCACTTCTATCTCTCTGGAAACTGGACCATAGCTCAACAGACATGGTGTTGACTAGAAATAGGTTAATTTAAGACTAGCAAATTTGATACTTTACAGGTATGTAGATTTTGCCCATATGTGTAAAACTCTGAATGCATCTTCCTATCAATTTTATGTTTCTATCTGTATTTGCTTTTACAGATAAAGTGAAAATTTCTCTGTACAGAAGTATGAACCTCCCATCCTCACACCTCCACTAATGTCACAATTTAATAATAGGCCCCTGCTCAACAGAAAAAAATGAATCAAGCAGCATCTACTCAACATCCCCCAGGAAGTTCCTTCAGTGAGTTCATTTTGGTAGTGACTGGCTCCTAGTTTGCATTTGGATCACATGTTTCCCCCTCCTCAATGAAGTAATACTGTTAGCAGAGAAATGTGGGCGCCATGCAGGGCCTGTACACTAATTAGAAGTAGCAAGCAGCCTGGAGAAGCACTCATGCTGACCTTCATGTATCATAAATTGAAATTGCTATTTTTAATTTCAACAGATAAATTATTGACTTGGGTGCTTAAAACTGTGGTTATAATTTCTTTGAAGTAAAGGGCCTACATTAATTAATGGCTTCCATAGTGTTTTGCACAGAAAAGATGGGATGGGACTGGAAAGCACAAAATAAAACTAAAATTACCTGCTTCACTTCCAATGATACACTCGACATGTACTTTATTAACCTCTTAAAGCAACGTTCTATATTTATTTGACCTGCATATTTGAATTTGTATTCTGGATTAATAGATATTCAAATGAAAACCTCAAGAATCACCTATACTTATTAATGACTTTAATTTAAAACGAACAGGGAAGCAAATGCTTTGCCCTGGATTTGTTGCAAATTTCAATCCCTAACAGGACTGTTTGACAAATCAGAAGTTCAATCCAGGAGCTCATACAGTTTTGTCCATCCAAGACACCTGCGCCAGATTAAAAAAAGTCCTACAATTCTAAATGCAGACTAGCACATCGAGGGCCTTGCAGTAAATTATCTCAGGTTGAAGTGAGGTTAATGGTTTGTTCATGTTTGATCTGAATGTCCTAATGAACCCCAATTTTGGGAAATAGGCAGCATGGAAGGAGCTCAAAATTTTGAGGTTCACTCCTCCTGCTCCTCATTTTAACAAATGGCTAGCAGAAGACAAATAACATGGAGGGAGCTGACCAAAAGTATGACAAACAACGAGAAGGGGAGTGGCATATCTAGCCAAACAGCGATTTAAATTAGAGGAAGGGGCATCACGTACTCATTTTCCTCATCTCAGACCTGTCTGGGTCTGTCTTCAGATGGTATTTAATGATTGTCTAAAGATTCTTCATGGCAGATTTTCAGATGGTGCACATCATGCGATCATGAAATGTATCTTTGAACTCTCAGCAGCAACTGGTCAAGGTTTCTGTAACTGTGTTTTAGAGTGTAGACAATTTCACAGGGGTCTGCAAGAGCGCCCTCAAAAAAAATGACCAAGGTTAGACAATGTTTCCCACACAAACACTATCAATGTGGCTGTTAAAGTTCAGGTTCCAATTTACAAGTCTATCTAAGCCAGATTAGAGATGTTACAGGTTCATTTGGATCAGTTCATGAATATGAAAGGATTGAAAGAACACAGGTCAAGCGCAGGCAGATGGTTTAGTTTGGAAACATGGTCGGTGTGGACTGGTTGTACTGAAGGGTCTGTTTCTGCGCTGTATGACTCTCGATGACTCATAATGGCAATAAGAGAAAAACAAAATGGTCTGAGAATTACTTGGAATAGCATCAGGAGTGAGATTAAACTGTGGGAAAATAAAGAAAAACTAATCTGAGTTAATACCTTAAATATTAAAAGAAGGAATATTTATCTTGGAGAGAGATGTAATTGGCAAGACGTCACTTAAATTCACACACTTGTCTTGAAATCAAAAAAATCAAGCAGGAATGGATAATAGTTCTACAGATGATAATTCACCATCAAAGTTGCCTAGAACATTGCCAAAGAACATTGTCTTACCTGTATACAGGACAGTCAGTTTAACTATACCTGACGTGATACAAGAGATTGTATATGTGGTGGAAAAATTATCTTATTTGATCCAGAATTTTGACTTGATAGTTTCAACTTGTTAAACAGTTAAAGAGTCAAATTAAATCTCACCAGTTTATAGCTATCTCAGAAATTGAGTGTGACTGCAAATTGATTAGCTAACTTATCACCTCTTTCATTCATTAGCAAATGCTACCTCCAATTTTTGTAGACTTCATGGACTGGATTTTACATGCAAAAGCAAATGACCAGTGCCAGTCAGCTATTATTCTTGCACTTGCATAGAGACAATCTTGTGTAAGGTGAGTTACATCCATCAAACCAATCAAGATGCAAAGTAATCTCTATAGCAGTCCCAGGACTGGCAACTGTGTTGTCTTAGCCAATCAGATTGAATACACATTCAGTCTGTCACTCTCCCGCCAATGTGGGTGAATGTTATGTAATTTCAATAACACTACACAGTCAATTTCATGTGATTATATAGCACAGAATTAATCTGAAATAAATCAAAGGACTGCAGATGCTGGAGATCGGAAACACAAACAGAAACCCAGCAGACCTGTGGGAAGAACGCAGAGTTAACATTTCAACTCTGGTAACTCTTCATCAGAATGGAGTTGGTGAAGAGTTACCAGACTTGAAATATCGATTTTGCTTTCTTCCAACAGATGCTGCCAGACCGGCTGAGTTTCTCCACAATTTCTATCTTTTGTTTCAGAATCTATTCCATGTGGGTGTTAATGCCCACTTGAACCTCCTCCCCACTTTACTCAGGTAAGTCTGCCATTGTAATTCTCTATTTTCCTCCATTTTGAATGTATCTATGTTATTTCCTTCAAGCACTCCCTATAAAAGCAAGTTTAACATTCTATCCACTTTTTGGGTTAATATGTTATTCTGAAGTATCTATTGGATTTCTTGCTGACAATCTCACATGCTCTTCCATCCCAGAGGAAACACTCTCTCTGTAACGACGCCATCAAAAACTTGAGAAAGTTTAAACATCTTCATCAGGACACTCCTGAGTTGGCCTTATTTAAAAGAGAAGTAACTCATCTGTTAGTCATTACCCAATACTAACATATTTCTGGTATCATCCTTGTACAGCTTCCCTGCACCTTCTCCACTACCTTCACATCCTTTGGTAATACAGTACTTTCAGCCTTGGTCCCAGCACAGCAGCATTGCCCTGGACTCCTCATGAGAAAAGCAATACCGCCTTGATCCAAGCATTGTGTCCCTGAGCCCAGCAGACTGATCCTGACACCAGCAAGGTAACCTCTATCCCAGCACACTGACCCTGGCCCCAGCACGGGAACAGCCCAATCTAAACACACTGACACGGATCCCACAAACTGACCTCAACCCCAGCAGGGCAACACCAACCCCAGCACGGTGACCCCAATTCTTGTAAGGTGATGCCAAATCCAGCACACTGATCCTGACCCCAGCACGGCAACCCCAATCCCAGCACAACTGACCCTGACCCCAACACACCGATCCCTGACCCCAGCACGGTGACCCAACCCCAGCATGGTGATCCTGATCCCTGTGCAGTGACGCCAAATCCAGCACACTGACCTGACCACAATACGGTGACGGAAATGTGTTGCTGGAAAAGCGCAGCAGGTCAGGCAGCATCTAGGGAACAGGAGAATCGACGTTTCGGGCATTAGCCCTTCTTCAGGCTAATGCCCGAAACGTCGATTCTCCTGTTCCCTAGATGCTGCCTGACCTGCTGCGCTTTTCCAGCAACACATTTCCATCTCTGATCTCCAGCATCTGCAGACCTCACTTTCTCCACAATACGGTGACCCCAATCCCAGCACAACTAACCCCGATCCCAGCACAGCGAGCCTGATCCCAGCACGGGGACCATGATCCTTGTACGGTGATGTCAAATCCAGCACACTGACTCTGACCCCAGCACAACTGCTCCTGACCCCAGCACAACTGATCCCGATCCCAGCAAACCAACCCTGACCTCAGCACGGCGACCCCAATCCCAGCACGGTGACCCCAGACCTAGCACGGTGACCCTGACCCCAGCACGGTGACCCCAACCCCAGCAGGATGACCCCGATCCCAGCACACCGACCCCGATCCCAGCACACCGACCCCGATCCCAGCACACCGACCCCGATCCCAGCACACCGACCCCGATCCCAGCATATCAATAGGTGTAACCGAGTCTTTTTCAGATTAGCATGATCTAAGAAGTGTGCTGCAGGGATCATTGCAGGGACCTGCCAGTTTACAACATATATAAAGGATTTAGATGGAGGGCTGGAAGATATGGTAGCCAAATTTGCAGACAACACAAAGATAGGCAGGAAAGTAAGTTGCAAAGAGGATACAGAGAGGATACAAAAATATACTGACATGTTAAGTGAGCGCAATAAAGATGTAGCAAAAGGACTATAAGGTGGGAAAATGCAAAATTCTTAATCTCGTAAGGAATTAAGGGATACAGGGAGAGTGCGGGTAAGTGACGTTGAAAAGCCTATCAGCCATGATTAAATGGCGGAGTGGACTCGATGGGCCGAATGGCCTTACTTCTACTCCTATTTCTTATGGTCTTAAAACTGTCCATTTTGGCAACACAAATAAAGAAGCAGCATATTCATCAAATCCTCATCAAACCTCTACCGTATGGAAGCAGACCATTCAGCCCAACATGTCCACAATGACCCTCCGAAGAGTATCCCACCCCTACCCTATTACTTTATATTTAGCCCTGACTAATGCCCCTAACCTACACATCTCTGAACACTATGGGCAATTTAGCACGACCAATTCACCTAACCTGCACATCTTAGGATTGTGGGAGGAAACCAGAACATCCAGAAGAAACCCACGTAGACAAGGGGAGAATGTGCAAACTCCACACAGACAGTCACCCGAGGGTGGAATCGAACCCAGGACCTTTACGACAGCAGTGCTAACCATATTATTAAATAGTGAGAGTTCTGAAATGAAGAGGGATCTGTGTGTCCTTGTGCATGAATCACAAAATATTAGCTTGGAGCTATAGCAAATAATTAGATCAAGTAATAGGACGTTATATATTTATTTCAATGGGAGCTGAGTACAAAGGGAATGAGGTTATGCTTTAGTATACAGGGCACTGGTGAGTCCTCATTTGAAGTACTTTGTGCAGTATTGGTCACCTTCTTTAAGGATGAACGTAAATGTGTTGGAGACAGTTCAGAGAAGATTTACTGGACTAATACTTGGAATGAGCAGGTTGTCTTATGAAAAAATGATTGAACATGTTTTGCTTGCATCTGCTGAAGTTTAGAAGATTAAAAGGCAACTTGACGGAAACACAGAAGATCCTGAGGGGTATTGACAGGGTAGATTTGGAAAGGATAATTCCACTTATGGGAGAATCTAGTACTAGGAGTCTCTGTTTAAAACTCTGGGGATGGCAGTTTTAAACAGAAATGAAGCTTTTTTTTTCTCTTAGAAGGTCATGAATATTTGGAAGTCTCTTCCAGAACAGGTGGTGGTAACAGAATTCTTGAATAGTTTAAAGGGCAGAGGTGGGTAGATTCTTATTAAGCAAGATTATGAAAGCCTGTCAGGGATAGACAGGAATGTGGATTTGAGGTTCCAATAAGATCAGCCGTGATCTTATTAAATGGCAGAAGAGTACAAGGGGCTGAATGGCCGCCTCCTCCTGATTCATTTGTCTATATGCACATATCTTTGTTTTAGGAATATGAGTAGCAACAGTTCTCCTACCCCTAACATATTTAAAATAAAATTATGGTAAAATATTTAGGGCGATACGGTGGCTCTGTGGTTAGCATTGCTGCCTCACAGCGGCAGGGACCCGGGTTCAATTCCCATCTTGGGCAACTGTCTGTGTGGAGTTTGCACATTCTCCCAGTGTCTGCGTGGGTTTCCTTCGGGTGCTCCGGTTTCCTCCCACGGTGCAAAGATGTGCAGGCCAGGTGAATTGGCCATGCTAAATTGCCCATAGTGTTAGGTGCATTAGTCAGAGGGAAATGGGTCTGGGTGGGTCACTCTTCGGAAGGTCGGTATGGACTTGTTGAGCCAAAGGGCCTGTTACACACTGTAGGGAATCTAATCTAATCTAATCATATGATCCAGCTGGACAAGAAGCATTATTGCCTTTGACTTAATTTTCTTTCATTTAACTGCACTTATGTCACTGCTCATCTATCACTCAGTGGTATGCCAATCTGTTCTTTTTCCCCAGTATATAATTGTTTTGCTTTGGTGGATAATATTTCTGCCATCTCTCTAAAGTTACCAACAGCATTATTCTGTGCCTCCCTTCGTCACCAGTATCTAAGTTCTAGAACGGCTTGAATAGGCCTTTCAATGTCAGGAACCCACCATTCACCCGGAATGGTCAGCAAGCCTGCATCCTAGCTTTTAACTGGCAGGTGTCAATGCTGCATCCAGAAACTAGCCTTCTTGTCTGGTTTCCAACCCTTGATTGAAAAACTAGTCCTGTAAATTAATCATATACAGCATGGAAACAGACCCTTTGGTTCAACTTGTTCATTGCCCCCGGGTTCCCAATCTAAACTAGTTCCATTTGCCTGCAATTGGCACATATCACTCAACATTCTTTCCTATTCACGTACCTATCTGAATGTCTTTTAAATGTTGTAACTGTATCTGCATCTACTACTTCCTCTGACACTTCGTTCCATACACATATGAAAAAGTCATCTTATAAAAGTTTTAAAGCAAAAATAAACTGATAAATATGAAAGAGAGGCAGAATGGAGAAAAGTAAAACCCAAACATTTTCATGTTCAGTTCTTCAATATTAGTGCTGGATTATCATCATGTAGCAGCTGAAAACTTTAGAAATAACTAGAGAGTTCATAATTTTTTTCTGCAGCTGTGAATTAAATGCATATATATTAATTAGTAGTGGTGATAGTGCCAATTCAATTTTACAAAGCATTTGCAATTCAACCTCTGGCGGTACCCAATAAAGCACAGAACTCCCGAATCCCTCATTAAAACAGCTGGTAAGCCATAATAACTTCATATCAAAACTCAGTCAGCGAGTCAACAAACACTTGCAAATAATACAGAATTCAGTCAGAAATATCACACCAATAATTCCTTTTAGTATATCATGCAGAAACACACAATGTAAATTATCTGCATTCTAACGATGGTTTTGTTCACAGATTCTCATGAAGTCTGGTCAATAATGAATCATGTATGTAAAGTTTGGAGCATTGGGAAAAGTATAAAATGAATAGCTTCAAAATGTGTTTTCTGTGAAAGATCCTAAGGCTAAGTTGGATGGAGAAAAGAGCTAACAAGGAAGTGTAGAAATTGACTGCAAATCCCAACCAGAGAAAGATGATCTGCATTTCTGGGAGATGTTATCTGTACAGAAGTATCTAATCACCAATGGAAGGATTAACTGAAGAACAGTAAGATTTGACAACTTTCAAGTCTGGCTGAACCAGAACTTCAATAAAGAAGTCATCCACTACTACTTATGATCAGAAAGTCTGGAAGATCACTGTTGCCTATTCCACCAGCATGGCACTCAGCTGTTGATACAAAATAACTTTCCAGAAGGAATGCTCCATAACTGTGTGCTGTATTCAAATATTTAAAATTTGTTTGAAATCTGTAATTATTTAAATGACATGCATCATGACTCTTACAAATTTGGTTAGCACTGCTGCCTCAAGCGCCAGGGTCCCAGGTTCGATTCCAGCCTCAGACGACTGTGTGTGGAGTTTGCACATTCTCCCCGTGTCTGCGTGGGTTTCCTCCGGGTGCTCCGGTTTGCTCCCACAATCCAAAGATGTGCAGGTTAGGTGAATTGGCCATGCTAAATTGTCCATAGTGTTCAGGGATGTGTAGGTTAGGTGCATTAGTCAGGGGTAAATATAGGATAATAGGGTAGGGGAATGGGTTTGAGTGGGTTACTCTTCAGATGGTCGGAGTGGACTTGTTGGGCCTAAGGACATGGTTTCACACTGTAGGAATTCCACGATTCGATAGATTAATTTACAATACCAAGATCCCTTACTTAAATCTGTAAATGCGTTCTCAAAACCACAACTTTGAGTGAAACAATGAAATCAATGTTAAAACTGGTTTTAGGTTCCTTTGATCCTTTTTACCCCAGATCAATGTACAAATTGAAATACTGTACAGTACTTGAGCAGTATGGTCCATTCTTAGCTGAAATAGCTAGCAAAACAAAATAATTTGTTATTTACACACCTAAACACTGTACAGTTAGGTGCTTTAGGACCCGTCACAGCAAAAAAAACCATCAAACATGTAAATTAAAATGCTGCACATTCCTATAAAACATTCTTCCATTAAATAAAGTTTCAAATTTAATAATTCAAATTATTAAAATGAATGTTTAAAAAATTGAACTCACCTACTATAGTTTTATGTTGACCAGCCTCCATCTAGTGGCAGAAGTTGGTCAGTGCAGGTAAATAACATCTGCCACTAGATAGCTAGATAGAGTTCAGTTCGAGCACAAACAGCAGACAGCAACTAGTAAAGGCACATCATCTATAAGCAGCAGTGATGGTAGCGTGCAATGGAAATTTTTAAAGGTAAGAGTAGAGGGTGAAAAGCGGGAGAAGAACAGGAGGAGAGGAAAGGAACAGGAAGAACTATCCAGAAACCAGAGAAGACACAAGGCCAGGAATCAGACTGGCAGCAATGGCTATCGTCCCTGATGGTCACAACAGACACTGGAGACTTTAAGAGTAAAGATATGAGGTGGGAACAGGAACTGGTTTCATGAGGGGAAAGAGTTCAGCTCTGACACCTGGAGTGGAAGCACTGAGGAAAACATCGTGTGTGTAAGCAGGCCTCAGAACAGGACATCTACAATCAATGACTTTCAAGTGAAACTTGCAACCTGAAATGAATATTTTGACATGACTTTATTAATGATTTTAAAGTAAAACAATGTTATGCAAGGGTTTGCTGACCTTATGATGAACGACAACGTGAATAACATGTTGTTGGATTTTAACCAGAACAATAGATGCAGAGGATTCTTCTGTAAGATTCACTGAATGCAATCTTTTATTTGCAAACCAGTTATCATACTGAAACAGTATATTTAAGTGACAAGCCCCAAGCCTGAGGCATTGCTTGTCCTTGGCAACTGTATAAACGTTAAAATGAATCAAATGTTTATCATTAAGGAAGGAATGAATTATTCTTGGTATGATACTATATGTCCTCTAAGTTCTGTGGTTTCCTGCTATTTTGGAAAATCCCTCACTGGCTTTTAGCTTCATTTACACTGTTATAATCTGCAAAGGAAAGGTGGTGCCACAGGGATTTTCAAAATATTGCTTTCAGAGTTTTTTTTGAAAAAGAATAGCATAGAACCAAATGAAAGAACAAATGCATTTATTTAGCACCTTATATGCTCAGACTGTACAAATCCATTTTATTGGCAGTTTGAGGCACCATCAACACTCACACAGACTAACATAACAGTCAACTGAGACAAAATAAGGTGGCCAAACTAATGAACAAATGATCAGAAAACCATCCATGATAAACAAAATTCAGCTCTTTTCTCAATACTGAAGGATTAACTGTGATGATGTGCTTAGGATCAGCATCGAACTTGAACACACAATCTTCTGATCAGAAACGATGGTGCTGTCAACTAAGTGAAGCTAAACCTCCACTTGCTGAAGTTTAGATTCAAGTGGCTCGAATAAATAATAATTTTATGTGTATAAAAGAGATCGCATTTCTGTCCAAAAATCTGGATGTGTTTAGATGAATGTAAGGAATTTGTCCTCGTTCGTGAGTCACTAAAAGCTATCACATAAAGTGCAGCAAACTATTAGGAAAGCAAATGATAAACTGGCCTTCACTGCAAACGAATTTGAGTAATGGAGTAAAGAGGTATCATTGTAACTGCATACATCCTCATAAGACTGCACCTGAAGTACTTTAGGAGAAAGTGAGGACTGCAAATGCTGGAGATTAGAGTCAAGAGTGTGGTGCTGAAAAAGCACAGCAGGTCAGGCAGCATCCGAGGAGCAGGGGAATTGATGATTTGGGCATAAGCCCTTCATCAGGAATGGCTGATGAAGGGCTTATGCTCAAAATGTCGATTCTCCCGCTCCTCAGATGCTGCCTGACCGGCTGTGCTTTTCCAGCACACACTCTCGATCTGGAGTACTTTGTCCAGTTTTGGTCTCCTTTGAAGACTGTATTTCCATGAGGAATCTCTTCAGGCATCTCTTCCTAAAATCAGAGGTCAGGAATTCACTCTGAGGAAATATGGCCATAACTCTATTGTTCCAAAGTATAGGTATGTTTATGATTTGAACAAGCAATGTTCACAAAATATGCTGTGCTCTTGGAACATTTAGTACAACCCACACTCCCATTATTCCATACCTAGAAGGATTAGAATGAATTGTGTATTTTTTTCCCCTTCTGATTCCCTGAAGCTGCACGGTTCCTGGAAGTACCCTGTTGAAGATACTCTTTGGGACTGTAATGACTACTTTAGCTGACTTATGAATTTGTTTCCACGTAAAGCAACTGTAATCAACCAAATTATGATTTATTGAATGGCTGCTGTGTGCTTTCTGTTCCATTTTCAAGTTACGTCTCGATTAGTTGATTTTTTCAACATGTTGCCATTCCATAAGGCATTCACTTTCAAGAAAGTACGTGGTGACTTTCATCTGTCAAAACACTTTACGAGCCAGTTAAGTACTTATGATGTATATTTTATATGAATTACAATGCAAAAGAATGGGAAGAATGCGACACATTCCCAGGATTATGCAGACAGGTCGTCACCCATGTGAGAATAGTGTAAAAATCTGAAATCATAAAAAAAAGGAATGCTTTACTGGAATGAGCTCACTCTCCACATTTGTAGTAATTTTTCATTGTTCTTATGATCATGTAAAGTTATTGCTTTTTCTTAAAGGTTAATGATTTCAAGCTGTCTGTGGCATTTACAGGATAACTGTTACCAGTGCGAGTGGGTTGGAACATGCTGAAAGTGTACGTCCCATACTTCCCATAGCCTCTTTTGCTTTTGGTGTCTAATGCTCCCAGGCCTTGCCTCCAAAAATTACTGTCAGGCTATTTTATCACTTTGCCTGCCTTTCTTGTCTATCTGTCTTTTCAAAGGTATCTTGAATTGACTGGCTCTTTCAGTAAGAGTCAAGCAAAGTAGGGGCTTCTTCAGTATAAAGTGAAAAGGACCAGGTTTTACAGTGAGAATGTTTACAGGACACCAATGTTTCGACAACCTTTCTAATGTTATCTACGACAAATATATAGTCTTTTGAAAACTGCATTCATCTCACAATTTGGTCATTTAGTCCTTTAATAGAATATGGACAGTTTCATAAAAATAGTCTTTTTGCTTATGTTAGTGAGACTTCACTGGGTTTGAGAAATTAAATGTTATCTGGAACCTCTTCGTTTGACATTATATTCATAATGGACACCCATGCCGTGAGAAATGGATCTTAAAACATTAGGGATCCAGAACAGTTGGGCCCTAAAAGATGCTAATCAGCAGTCAGACTGAGGAATGAGGGAACTTCCAGAAATTGCTTGGATTGAACAAAGGATGTGGCTCAAACAAAGCCATATTTAAACTGACAGAGTCAACTGGGATCTGGACTTAAAATATATATAACTCTCCTCACACCAGAGACCACCTGTGATTTTTCTATGTTGTTACTTACCTTTGACTTTACAAAATAATTTATTATTTATTTCTGCACTAAACACTTGGAAAATATATCATATTCATGGTAAATTTGGAAACATTTGCTTTTATCACTGCATTTTCTGCTTCGGCTATGTTTCTGAAGTTGAGCTCCTGCTTTTTCAGAGTACACCATATGGAATTCTACCCAAATGTTAACATATATTCCAATAATCCAGACCAACTGAAGGAAATGGCCAACTCAGTAGTAATTCATGACCTTGAATCAAAAATAAAAAAAGTTCCACTTCACAACCTGGATTTTCATTCTTGAGGTATTCATGGTTCAGCCTACTCTCCCTCAGAAGGAGGTGATAGGAAAGACATAGTTTTCAATGTCTGATGCAAGTGAAAGGTCCAAGTGGGCAGCTGATCTGGTAAAGGGCTCAGTGACAGCCATAGGAGCTGCCTCATGCTCAGGCAGGTTGTTCACAAGGCCAATCCCGGTGTTGAAGGACTCTCAAATAAAATAAATGAAAAAAGGTCCGCTAGTCCTCAAATTCTCACACTCCCATTCATGCATTGTCATGCAAGATATGCAGCCTCCCAAGACCTTTCATGTTAGGCTATGGCGCATTCATGCTCTTTCACATATTGTAGAAGCAGCGAACTCTACACTGACAATAGAATATGTTAAAAAATAAGTTTTGCTTTAAACATCCTTTCACTATTTTACAATAAGTTTTTTAAAATGCCCTATTACAACCAAAGGATAAAAATGTCAATCATAAGTCTCTTTAAAGTATCAATAGCATAAACTGCAAGCACTTGGACCTCTCAATTTTTTGTAAACAAACTTTGTGAAATTGTCAGTTGAAATCAGAGGCAGAGCTGGATCTCTAGGATTCAGACCTGTCCACCACTTTTAAAGAATCTTTATACTTGGCAAAAATCCAGGGGTTAAGTTTTTTGTTTGAATGTGTTTCTGACATCTGAAAGAAGCTTGCATGTTGCATTTTACACAAAATTAAAGGCCATGTCAAACTGTGGTAGCAAAAGTATGATGTATTTGATGAACAAATTGAACTGTTGCATGATTTGAAGAGGTGCTAGGCCAATCCAGCAATACTTGTCTTCCAACTATGTATGAATTGGGTGCTTCATTTATCTACTTGGCAACGGTGTTTAATTGGCTGCAAAATGCTTTAATTCATCCTAAGAATGCAAAAGGTGCTTTCTGAGTCATTGTTTTGCAGCTGTCTGTGTGTGTTTTACATCAATGGCAAGTGTAAGCAGTCACAAGTGTGGAATATATTATTCAGCACTCCACATCATAAAGTTAGAAATATAGTCTAATGCAAACAAGATGTGGACTGCTTTCCTAGTAGCTTTGAAAAATGCCTGAATGAAGGCACAAGCTACATCCATTTAAGTTCACTGGTAATGCTCAACATCAAGATGGACTTTTATCACAAGCCAGTCAACAACATTCATAAGCAGAAGCCACCAATTCAAAGACAAACTGCATCACTCAGAGAATCTGCAAACTACAATCCAACATGGCAATGCAAAGACACACAAGATATGAACCAGATGGCATAACAAACAAGAGGAAGAAAACAATTAGCCAGCAGTGATTAATGATGAGAATGGAAGACAGAATATGGATTTATGTAAAGAGATGAATATGAGTAACATTATACTGTTAAATGATAAAAGATGTGTTATCAACACATATAAGTATACTTTGTGCTATGAATAAACTTCTTAGATCACTACAATAATTAAAAACAAAATATGTTACGAGTTAAAATCTTCTAATATCTGTTGAGTACAAAATACAGAAGTTTAATCTTATCCTGAAAATACCATTCAATGCAGCTCATGTAAAACACCAATCTAGTGTGAATCATTACTATCATTTTAATACGAATCAAGCATACAATTTAGAAAGGCGGACATCTCCTTGAAACTGAACTTTGTCAAGACATTTAATGGTTGTGCACTTGCAAAAGTAGGGAGGACAGCACTCTGCTAGAATCCTGAGCTGCCATGCATGTCAAGTCAGAGATGCCTCAGTTTATAATGTCATGAACATAATACCACGTGAAATAGATTAGAGGAACTGACATGATACAAGATGTAATTGCAGTGTACTCTTGAAATGAATGTGTAGCTAAATTAGAATTCAGACTGCAGATTTGAAATTTGGGTCTGCCTGATTTAGAAAGGCAGAAAAAGTTTTGAAATATTTGTCAGCCTTTCTGAAGGACAAGGGAAGAATTTCAACCTCAAATAACTGCTGGGATGGAGATGGGAGTGGTTGTAATTTGAATGGGGGGGGGGGGGGCGGAGGAGAAATATATAAAAATAAAACAAATTTAAGAGATTTGTCAACAAAGTTAGAATTCATGGAGTAAAAGAGACAGTACTAATGTGGACATAAGATTGGCTGAATGATAGAAAATGCATCTATGGCTGATGGATATTATTTGAGCTGAGGGAAGGTTTGTAGTAGAGTTCCCCAGCGACTAGTATTAGGACATTTGCTAATTCTGATAAATATGAATATATTAAGGATATAAATCAAAATGTGCAGTGAATAATTTACAACTTTGTAAATGATAAAAAATGATAAACGCTGAGGTGGTCAGTGTGGAAATCAAAAACGTCATAGGCAAGTTGAAAGAGTTAATAGATAAATGTTGGGTGAAATTCAATACTAAGAAGTGTGAGGTGATTCATTTTGGTAGACAGAACATGGACAATTTAATAATTCATGAGGGGGTGCAAGAACAGAGGGACATAAATATACATGTGTATAGACTGATTGGCAGGCAGGTGGAGAGAGCAGTTAATGAAGCATATAATATCCTAGGCTTCATTAATAGGGGCAAAGCATGCAAAAGCAGGGAGATTATGTTGAACTTGCATCAAACACCTGTTAGACCTCAGCTGGAGTATTGTGTACAGTTCTGAGCAACATATAATAGAAATGATCTCATTGGAGAGAATGCAAGATTGGTTTGAGGGCTGAGACTTCAGTTATGAGGTTGGGGTTGCAACATCATGAGGAGTTTGGATAGGGAAAAAATATTCATTGTAAAAGGATTGAGAATGAGTGGTCACAGATTTAAAGTGAATTGTAAAGAAAGCAAACATGATGCAAGAGAAAAAAACGTCTTTGCACAACAAGTGTTTTGAGATGGATTGCACTCTCTGGAAATGTGATGGGGCAGATTCTATTGTGGTATTTTAGAAGGCATTAAAGGATTATTTGAATAAAAACAATCTGCAGGGTTATGGGAACAGGCCCAAGAATTTATCATTGACCCTCAGGAGAGTCAGTGCATTCATAATGAGCCGAATGGCCTTCTTCTGAAATAAAATGGGTGGGTTGTTTAGTGTTGAAAAGGGTAGAGCTGGAAAAGCACAGCAGGTCAGGCAGCATCCAAGAAGCAGAAGAGTTGACATTTCTAGCATTAGCAAGGGCTTCTGCCTGAAATGTCAACTCTTCTGCTCCTTGGATGCTGCTTGGCCTGCGGTGCTTTTCCAGTGCCACCCTTTTCACGTTTGACTCTCCAGCATCTGCAGTCCTCACTTTGTCCGGGTTGATTAGTGAAATCTTTTAAGAAAGCCTTAATCCACTCTCCACCTTAACTCATTTTTTTTTAAATACAAAGAAAAAGCATGGCCTCAGAAAACACAGAATGGAAAAGGAGCTGAAAAGGGCCTTGACAGCACCAATTGTTATGCAGAGGAGTGTTTCCCCCAGCCTGACAAGCTAATCTCCACTCAACTGCTGCCTCATGACATGGGAGCAAGAAGCCACACACCCAACAGGACTGTAGCCTGCCACGCCTGGCAAGAGACAAATAGGTCAGACTTACCGTGTTTAAATTACTTGGAAACATGTACGAGGGAAGGTGGCACACTTTAAGAATCTGAGCAACAGTGTCACATATCAGATAAAAATCAAGTCACAAAATGTAGCATATTGACTTTTTCCATGAAAAGATTGCCCATGTTTACCCTTCATACATGGGACAGCTCTCACTATCTCCCATCCAAATTATACCCAGTCATACAATTAAGATTCAATACACAATTAAAAGCTTTCCCATGCTTCTATATCGGTAAGAAATACAAGAAGCAATTCAGCCTACTGAATCTGTTTAACCATTCAAACAAATCATGGCTGAACTTCAATAACAACTTTAGTTTATTGTCTGATCCCCATATGCTTTGATTCCATTAGTGCCCAAAAATCTATGAATTCTGTTAACACAGCACTTTGAAGAAATTTCCTCTCAACTCGGTATAAACTGACTATTCCCTACACCTGAGAATAGATAGTCTTAGACTTTCTTGCCAAGGAGCGCAATATCTCAGGCTGTTTGGCAAGGTAGGTGCTAAGAATTCTTGAAGTTTCAATGAGATAATTACTCATTTTTTAAAAAAATCCAGAAAATATAGGCTTATTCTACTCAATCTTTCTTTGGAGATTTCAGGATGGATAGAAAGCAGACATCATAAGTCTCTAGGGCATTTGAAATGATAGGAATATAGTGACGAAGCATGGTCTGTCGTGGTCTTCAGTAGGGACCTTTGCCTCTTTCAATAATGCAAATGTATTACCTGTATAGAGAGAGTCCACAATTAAAGTTGTGGGTTGCACTTCTGAAAATCACATCTTTGTTTGTCCTTTGCACAATTTATATAGGCAGGACAAACCCAACCTGGTCAATTACTACCATATTGATCTATCTTCATCATTAGCAAAGTATGGAATGGAAAGTTGACAATATTATCTAGCAGTACTTGCAAAAAAATAAATCTGCTCACTAACACTCAGTTGGGTTCTGCCAGTGCCACTTGGTTCCTGACCTTGTTACAGCTTTGGTTGAAATGAGATGCAAAATGTGATTTACTCCCATTGACAACAAAGCTGCATTTGATCATGTACAGTATCAAAGAGCCCTCGTAAAATGGAAGTCAAATGGAATCAAGGGGAACATTCCATATTAGTTCGAGTTCAACCTGACATGAAGGAAGATGCTTATGGTTATTGGAACTTAATCAACTCAGCTCCAAGCCACCTCGGTAGGATTTTCTCAATGTAGTGTCATAGGCAAAACCACCTTTAGATCCTTTATCTTTCCTCTATCATAAAGTCAGAATTGTGGATATTTGTTGATGATTACACAGTATTTAGTCCCATTTGCAACTTATCAGATAGTAAAGCAGCCTGTGTCTATATGTAACAAGACCGGAACAATAACCAGGATTGTGATGATTAGTAACAAGCTAAAATTCATGCCACACCACTGCCTAACAATGATCATCTTCAACAAGAGAAAATCTAACCACTCCTTTTGAGCTTCAATTGCAATACCATTGCCTAATCCCATACTATCCACATTCTAGAGGCTATCGCAGACCAGAAACTGGACTAGCCATATGAATCATGCCTCAACAAGAACAGGTAAGAGACTAGCAATTCTATGGAGATGAACTAACTTTCTGTTTTACCAAAGTCTCTAAAAGGCACAAGTCAGGAGTGAAAGGAAAACCTTGACACATAGAGCCTTGGAAATCTGGAATTCGCATCCTGTGAGGGTGATAGAGGCAGAAACCTGTGCAACATTTGAAAAAGCATTTAGATATGCACTTGCAATACCAAGGCATATAAGGAGCATTTGCCAAGTGCTAGAAAACGCGATTAGCATTGTTAGGATGCCTGTTTTTGACTGGCACAGATGCATTGGCCTGAATTGTACGTCTCTGAGCTCTGGATCTTTACAGCTACAAATTTCAATTTTTTCACAAATGGCAATCAGGAAAAAGAAAATCGAAGAGAACTAACACACCAAATTATTTTGCCATAATGTTGACTTTAGACTCTACACAAACGTTAGTCATGACATGAGACAACCAAAGTTATGTTAAATGTGAACTATATTTACTCAGCATTGTGGGTGTCTATGCAAGGGTCTCAATAATTGTAGTCTGAGCAGTATAATTAAGTCTGAGCCAAAAGTTTTCTACACATGGTGACCAAGATGATGATAATATTGGTGGGCACAGCAATTGGACCGAAACGGTCCAGTGCACACCCAAACAAAACCACGGAGTTCTGCTGTCTCGGGTTCATTGCTTCAAGCACAAGTAGTAGCATTTTGCTATTCTGCCCTTTGAACAAATTTTTCACCATGAAAACGAATTAAGTGAAAATATAAAGAATAAAGTAATTGTTTTCTGAATGAGGAATACAACAATGAAAACTGTTATAATAACTACTGCTGTCTGAAATCATAGCTTATTATCAGAATGACCAATTCTGGCAACCAATACCTTCAGAAATATATTTTTACTGCAAATAATTTTCCTCATATATCTTCACTGTAGTAATGTAAAGAATTTAATAAATGAATTGCTATGTGTAAGCTCTCTCTTTTAAAATCATGGACTTAAAACTTGTTAATCAGATTTCAAAGTTTCAATGCACAAACAAAATGTCACAATCCTATTCGCAGTGTTAAAATGACTTTGCAAAATTAACTGCTTTGTGCATGGGCATGGGATAATTAACATTTGGATGATCTGGTATGCATATCCTCAGATATAAGGAAAATCAACTGGCACGAAGCACTTCCCTTCAGCACTAATCTGATCAGTGTCCCTACTGCGGCTGCAGACAATGATAACTGCAAGTGCTGCCATGTGGGAAGTGTAAATTCCTGACCTGATTCCTGAGAACAGGAATTCATAGCCCAAGTACTCAGGAGCTGGAATCACTTCTAACAAATATAAGGCACAAATAGTCACATATTACAGGTAGGAAAAGAATAAAGAAAAGAGGAAAAGGAGTAATGGAAGCAGAGATAGAGGTGGGGGGAAATGAAGAATGAAAAAAACTTGGAGAAGTAATCCGCAGAAAAATGAGAGGAAAGCAGAGGTTGATGTTCTGGACCGAATAAGAAAGTAGCTAAGGTTGTTTTAGGATAAATCAGGGTTAGCACTTTGGATGGGGTGTTGACTATGGAGGGGAAATTGTTGGAGAAAATCTTCCAAGATGCAAAGTCAGATTGTCTTTGTTTTGCTTTTAATCAGAATAAAAATATAACTGTGAAGCACAAAACCGTTTACATTTGTTCGGAATGCATCAATATTATACATGAAAATGTTCCTGCTATTTTCTAAAAGTGCACTATTGAATGGAATGTTGTGGAATACAAAATGTATAGCCCCCATCTGATCTGACACTCAATAAAGACTCAGTACAATTTCCATGTTCATAATTGGATTTATTTTAAAGAAAGTGATTTAATTGAGACAATAATTCATTCCCAAATACAAAAAGGTTGTTTGCAAGACAATCTATAACTGTCCCTTTCTAAGTAAAGAGAGAAAGTGAGGGCTGCAGATCCTGGAGATCAGAGCCTCATCAGGTCCACACCCCCCACCAATCCAGCCTCCACTCTCGACACCTTCCCCTGCAACCGCAAGAAATGCAAAACTTGCGCCCACACCTCCCCCTTTACTTCCCTCCAAGGCCCCAAGGGACACTTCCATATCCGCCACAAATTCACCTGCACCTCCACACACATCATCTATTGCATCCGCTGCACCCGATGTGGCCTCCTCTATATTGGGGAGACAGGCCGCCTACTTGCGGAACGTTTCAGAGAACACCTCTGGGACACCCGGACCAACCAACCCAACCACCCCGTAGCCCAACACTTTAACTCCCCCTCCCACTCCACCAAGAACATGCAGGTCCTTGGACTCCTCCATCGCCAGACCATGGCAACACGACGGTTGGAGGAAGAGCGCCTCACCTTCCGCCTAGGAACCCTCCAACCACAAGGGATGAACTCGGATTTTTCCAGTTTCCTCATTTCCCCTCCCCCCACCTTGTCTCAGTCAAATCCCTCGAACTCAGCACCGCCTTCCTAACCTGCAATCATCTTCCTGACCTCTCCGCCCCCACCCCACTCCGGCCTATCATCCTCACCTCCACCTATCGCATTTCCAAAGCCCCTCCCCCAAGTCCCTCCTCCCTACCTTTTATCTTAGCCTGCTGGACACACTTTCCTCATTCCTGAAGAAGGGCTTATGCCCGAAACGTCGATTCTCCTGTTCCTTGGATGCTGCCTGACCTGCTGTGCTTTTCCAGCAACACATTTTCAGCCCTTTCTAAGTAAACAAAATGTAATGCATATGTTCATTATAAAGTTTGAAGTACAGTAACACCAACAACTAAAATGTCAAATATTAACATTTTCCTGGGTCAAACGTCCAAATTACCTCCAAGAATAAGTATTGTACCTTCTAGGCATGTTTATAACCTTTCACTAGTTGTCCTTGTTCCTTTGAACATCCCAAGTAAAGGGATCTTAGATATACTGTTCAGACAAGTTACACAAAAACTACTTGGCTAAATATTAACGCACTCTCCTTTAACTTGAAAGTCATGGGTTGTTTGGAATGTGAAGTTGAGGCAACTATCAGATCAGCCTTAATTTTAAATACAATGGCAGAACAGGCTCTGGAAGCTGAATGGCCTACTCCTGTTCCTAACTCGTATGTTCATTAAACTTCAACATGAACTTTCAGGTGTATGTAAAAACAAAATCTATTCAAAGAACAATGGCATCTCTCAGTGCCTTGGCCAACATTTATTCCTCACATAGATAATTTGATAAATTTTGAGAAGACTCTCAGAACAAATTGCCTCACACATATACTACAGCACAAATGTAACTATATTGGAAACATATTTAATTGGCTATAGTGTCTTTGGGGAGCAGGAGAATCGACGTTTCAGGCATAAGCCCTTCTTCAGGAATGAGGCTGGTGTGCCAAGCGGGCTGAGATAAAAGGTAGGAAGGAGGGAATTTGGGGGAGGGGCGCTGGGAATACGATAGGTGGAAGGAGGTGAGGGTGAGGGTGATAGGCCGCAGAGGGGGTGGGAGCGGAGAGGTCAGGAAGAAGATTGCAGGTCAAGAGGGCGGTGCTGAGTCTGAGGGTTGGGACTGAGAAAAGGTGGGGGGGGAGGGGAAATGAGGAAGCTGGAGAAATCTACATTCATCCCGTGTGGTTGGAAGGTTCCGAGGCAGAAGCTGAGGTGCTCTTCCTCCAGGCGTCGTGTGGCCAGGGTCTGGCGATGGAGGAGGCCAAGGACCTGCATGTCATTGGCGGAGTGGGAGGGGGAGCTAAAGTGTTCAGCCACGGGGCGGTTGGGTTGGTTGGTGTGGGTGTCCAAGAGGTGTTCCCTGAAACATTTCGCAAGTAGGCAGCCTGTCTCCCCAATGTAGAGGAGACCACATCGGGTGCAGCGGATGCAGTCAATGATGTGTGTGGAGGTGCAGGTGAATTTGCGACGGATATAGAAGGATCCATTGGGGCCTTGCAGAGAGGTGAGGGGGGAGGTATGGGCGCAAGTTTTGCATTTCTTGCGGTTGCAGGGGAAGGTGCCGGGAGTGGAGGTTGGGTTGGTGGGGGGTGTGGACCTGACGAGCCCGCTTGGCACACCAGCCTCATTCCTGAAGAAGGGCTTATGCCAGAAATGTCGATTCTCCTGCTCCTTGGATGCTGCCTGGCCTGCTGTGTTTTACCAGCACCACATTTTTCAACTCTGGTACTCCAGCATCTGCAGTCCTCACTTTCTCCTATAGTGTCTTTGGAACATCCTGAGGTCTTGAAAGATGGTACACTAATACAATTTGTTTCTGCTGGTTGTTCACAGATCATACATGAGGCACAGCCCCGATTATAAGCCCAACAGCTTTTAGAGGACACTTTGTTTTGAAGCTTTTGGTCAGTCATTCCAATTTAATTTTCTGTTTGTTTCATAGCAGACGACCACCATTGAAGAAGTGTTAAAAATATCAGAAACTACGGGCAAAAATTAACAGGTCTGGCAGTGAGAGAAAGCAGAGTTAACGCTTCAGGTCCAGTGACCCATCTTCAGAACAAATTGTAGCTAGGGAAAAGTTGGGATATACTTTCCTAGCTACACTTAGTTCTGAAGAAGTGTCACTGGACCTGAAACTTTAACTTTGCTTTTTCTCTCCACAGAAGTTGCCAGACCTCCAAAAGCACTCGGAATATGTTTGGTCAACATTTTTGATTTTCTACCTTTCCACTGAGATACCTTACTTCACAAACAGACTGGTGCAACTAAACAAATTTTGTAACATGAAAACATGAATTGTTTGTTGAACACATTCATGTTTTCAACAAACATGAATGTGTTGTGCATAGGGGTATTCACATTAATACCCCTACGCACAACAGAAAGACTGACAGAGTGATCTTGGACTCTTTAGGCCCCTTCCAATCTGTCCAAACATAAAACCTAATTTTACCATCAAAGATGTTGCCTGGAAAGTGTTTTTAAGATAGAAATTGAAGGCTGCATTTATCTTCACAGCTACATGGAACACCGATTATCAAAGAGCAGAACTGTAAGTCAACCCTGAACAGACGGCTTACATCAGTAAACAAAGCCAAGATAAAAGAAAAAGATGATGTTGTTCCACCCATACCACATGGCTGAATCTTGCACTCTGGTTGCTCTGGAAACCATCATCCTCGTCTATATTCTACATTCTCTTGGTCTCTGCTGCTATTGCAACCAATGGCAACCATAACAAACATCGAATTTTGCTTGTCAAATTATGGACTTTGACTGCATGTAGTACTAAAGATGTACTGATCATATTGTGCTTTATTATCATGACATAAAGAACATAGCAAACATAACACAGAAAAGGATGAGTCTAGCCCAGTGACAAACCCCACACCGAACTCAGCAAATTTACCTTGGCATTGTAAATTGCATGAAAAAAGTAAATTATATTTACAGGAACACAATCAAAAATTGAAAATTCCACAGAAGCATTTTTTTTTAATACCTTGCCTTACTGAGCCTATGGAGGATAGTTAACTGAGTTGGTTAGATGGTGAGAGCTTGGCAACAATGGGTTTGATCTCCATCTGACTGAGTTAGATTGGTGGCTTGCCTCTTACCCATACTGAAATTCTGTGTATGTGGCTGTCAATTGGTGAATAATCACCAGGGTCTGCCTTCAGGCAGAGAACTCAAGAACTTTACTATGCTTACTTTGGAAATGAAGCATGAAAATTCCTCTTACGAGAATGGTGCTTGGTCATTGCAATGCTTCAAAATAATGAAACTAGGTAGGCTGCACTTCATATCATTAACATCTATCAATTCCATTTAAAGCTGGTCAATAAAGTACAGCATATGAAATGAGGTAACTGAGCTTTTAAAGCAGATTGAAATTGGCAGGTACAATGTTGTGTGTTTTACAGGAGACACGGCTACAAGGGGATCAGGGCTGGGAACCAAATGTCCAAGGATATATGCCCTATCGATGGGCAAATGGGGCAGGGTTACCTTGTTAGTAAGAAATGAAAATAAATCGATAGCAAGAAGGGATATAGACTCAAAGTGTGAAATCTGTGTGGGTAGAGTTTATGAACTGCAAAGGAGAATAGTCCTTGATGAGAGTTGCGTACAGGCCTCCAAGCAGTGGTTAGGATGTGGAGAAGAAAACAAATTGGGAGGTAGAAAAGGCATGTAAGAAAGGCACTATTACAATGAACATGAAGGACTTCAATTTGCAGGTGGATTGGAAAAACCAGGTTGGCAACTGATTAATGGAATTCATGGAAATTCTATGAAGTTTCATTTTGCAGCAGCCAGTGGTATAGCCCACTGGGAACAAGTAATTCTGGATTTAGTGATGTGCAATGAGGCCAGCTTGATTGGAGAGCTGAAGATGAAGAAATCTCGAGGGGGGCAGTGACTATAATATGATAGAACACACCCTGCAGTTTGAGTAGAAGAAGCTGGATTAAGATGTACTGGCATTACAACTGAGTGATGCTAACTCCAAAGAAACAAGGGAGGAGCTGGCTAGAGCTGACTGGAAAGGGAACCTAGCAAGGAAGGTGGTGGAGCAGCAATGGAAGGAGTTTCTGGCGGTATTTTGGGAGGCACAGCAGAAATTCAGCCCGAGGAAGAAGAAACATACTAAGGGGAGAATGAGGCAAACATAGCTGATGAGGAAGGTCAGAGACAACATAAAGGCAAAACAAAAAACAGATACAATGTGGTGAAGATCAGTGGGAAGCTAGAGGATTGGGAAGTGTTTAAAAACCAACATTGGAAAACCACAAAAGCAATAAGGGGGAGAAGATGAAACATGATAGTTAATAATATAAAATAAGATTGCAAGATACATAGATATATTTTAGATAAATAAAATGTAAGAGAGAGACAAGAGAGGACACTGGATTTCTGTAAAATGAGGCTGGAGAATTAGTAATGGGGAACAATGAAACAGCGGAGGAAGTGAATAAGTACTTTGCATCAGTTTTCAGAGTGAAAGAAACCTGTAGCAAACTAGAACTTCAAGAGATTCAGAGCCAGAAGTGAGTATGGTGGCCTTCACTAAGGAGAAGGTGCTGAAGAAGATGAAAGATCTGAAGGTGAATAAATCACCCAGAATAGATGGACTAAGCTGCAGTCTTCTCAAGGAAATAGCTGAGGAGATTGCACTGGTGAAGATCTGTCAGAAATCACTGGATTTAGGGAGGGTTCTAGAGGACTGGAAAATGGCTAATGTAGCATCCTTGCTTTAGAAGGAAGGGAGGCACAGGGCAGGGAACTATAGGTTCGTTCATTGGGAAGATTTCAGAATCCATTATTAAGGATGAGATTGCGGAGTATGAAAAGTGCCTGATAAAATAGGGCAGAGTCAACACGACTTTGACATGGCGGACCGATGGGGGTGGGGGGTGAGGGCGGGGGTATGTCTGATAAGTCTGTTAGAATTCATTGAAGAGGTAACAATGAAGTTAGACAAAGGACAACCAGCAAATGTGATCTATTTGGATTTCCAAAAGGCCTTTGACAAGGTGCAGCACAGGACCTGCTCAACAAGATAAGAGCCTATGATATTAGGGGCAAGGTACTGGCACAGATTGAGGACTGACTGACTGACTGGTAGAAGGCAGAGAATAGAGATAAAAGGGTCTTTTTCAGGATGGCAGCCAGTAACTATTGGAGTTCTGCAGGGGTCAGTATTGGGACAACTACTCTCAACGTCACTATGATCTAGACGAAGGAATTAACAGCATTGCTGCTAAGTCTGGAGATGACAATGATAGCTTGGAGATGACACAAGGACAGGTAGTGTTGAGGAAGTGAGGAAGCTGCATAAGGACTTGGACATGCTAGGTGAGTTGAGCAAATAAGTGGCAGATAAAATACAACATGGGAAAGTGTGAGATTTTGCACTTTGGTAGGAAAAATACAGGAATGGACTGTTTTCTAAATGGGCAAAAGCTTCAGAAATCTGAAGTGCAAAGGGTCATCCGAGTCCTATTTCAGGATTTCCTGAAGGTTAACATGCAGGATCAGTTTGCAGTTAGGAAATCAATTGCTATATTAGCACTCATTTCAAGAGGGCTACAATTCAAGAGCAGAGATGTATTGCTGAAGCTGTATAAGACTCTGGTCAGACCACACTTAGTATTGAGAGCAGTTTTGTTCCTCATACCTAAGGATGGATGTGCTGGCATTGGAGGGGGCCCAGAGGAGGTTTACAAAAATGATTCCAGGCACGAAAGCTTGTCACATGAGGAGCAGTTGAGGACAGTGGATCTGTATTCAATGGAGTTTAGAAGGATGATGGGTAATCTCATTGAAACTTACAGAATAACGAGAAGCCTAGATACAGTGGATATGGAAAAGATGTTTCCACTAGTAGGAGAGACTAGGATCTGACAACACAGATTTTGCCTGTCCTCGGATGCTGCCTGAATTGCTGTGCTCTTCCAGCACCACTGATCCAGAATCTGACAACACAGCCTCAGACGGAAGGGTCATCCCTTTAGAACTGAGATGAAGAGGAACTTGTTCAGCCTTCCGACAGTTAGCCTGTAGAACTCATTGCTGCAGAGGGCTGTGGAGACCAAGTTACTAAGTGTATTTAAGGCAGAGCCAGATTGGTTCTTGTTTAGGTTAGATTAGATTACTTACAATGTGGAAACAGGCCCTTCGGCCCAACAAGTCCACTCCGACCCGCCGAAGTGCAACCCACCCAGCCCCATTCCCCTACATTTATCCCTTCACCTAACACTAAGGGCAATTTAGCATGGCCAATTCACCAAACCTGCACATTTTTGGACTGAGGAAGGAAACCGGAGCACCCGGAGGAAACGCATGCAGACATAGGGAGAATGTGCAAACTCCACACAGTCAGTCGCCTGAGGTGGGAATTGAACCTGGGTCTCTGGCGCTGTGAGGCAGCAGTGCTAACCACTGTCACCATGCCGTGAGAGAGTGAAGGGTTACAGGGAGAAGTCAAGAGAATGATGTTGAGAATCAGCCATGATGGAATTATAGAGTGGACTTAATGGGCCAAATAGCCTAGTTCTGTTCCTATATCTTACGGTCTTATAGTCTCTTTGACTAATAATCAAAATCGTGAATATGTGTTTTACAAATAGTCCTTCAAAAGTAAATATGCTTCCAAAACACTGATCCACAACCAAGCTATAATACAAAATATTTCAACAGAATACAAATGAAGTTATTTGGTAGGTCTTTGCTAAAATGACTTTCAACTGCCTTTACCACCAGATTTTACTTTAGTTTAAGAAAACAAACTACATTTTAAAATAGTTTTAATATGATCAAAATAATCTTCATTCTTACAAATTTGTGCACAATAACATAAATATTTATATCCAGCACCATAATGCATTTGGAAGTGAAATATTCTACAGTATGCTGTGGCTATGCAATAATGACTTCCAATATACAAGCTACAAAATACAATTTGAAAATTGCTGAAAAGTGGGACACATTG
The DNA here is from genome assembly GCF_037043375.1 of Chiloscyllium plagiosum. NCBI lineage: Eukaryota > Metazoa > Chordata > Chondrichthyes > Orectolobiformes > Hemiscylliidae > Chiloscyllium > Chiloscyllium plagiosum. Next base: position 85,377,511 of record NW_028270141.1, on the reverse strand, counting down.
CCAATGTTTTTTCTCTCGTAGTCATTGTAGCAAGGATGGCAAATTTCAAATGATTACAATTTATATCACAGGAGGAAAGGGTCCAAATTGGTTGGCAAGTTCATGAGTGCAAGATAAAAAGTTTTGGCAACATGTCACTCTTTTTGATTACAGTTAAATTCTGTAAGCTGGGGCATTTTTCCTTGGAGCGTAGGAGACTGATGGGTGACCTTATAGAAATCTATGAAGGGTGAAGATAAGGGGAATAGCTAAGGTCTTTTTCCTGGGCAGGACAGTCCAATACTAGAGGGCATAAATTTAAGGTCAGAGGGGAACGATTTAAAAAGAGATCTGAGGGACAACCTTTTTTCTCATTGGTAGTGCAGGGCTTTCAGCTTTTTACAATTTTATCAATGAATCAGTTGAGGGGAGCAAAGGTAGCTCTCATGATGCAGTGGTAGTGGCCCTTTGAGCCAGCAGGTTCAGATTCAGGTCACATCTGTTTGAGGGTTTTGTAATAACATCTCTGAACAGGTTGATTAGAAAACCTCTAGATGAGGGAGTGAAGATTTGATAACAAAATATGCAATGACGCAAAGAAGGCATAGCAAGGTTGCAAATGGAAGTCAGTGATTGAACGGATGGACAATCATCTAACAGATGGTGTATAATAAGGAGAAATGTGAAGATGTTCACATTAACAAGAATCAAGCATTAAAAGAGGACCACTAGTTAAACAAAGTATGTCTGCAAACTTCTGAGTTGCAGGTCAATCTAGCTGTGATAGAGCATGAGTCATAAAAGGTTAATATGCAGGTACTGCAAATACTTAAGAATACTATTCTTATTAGGGAGGCAATAAACATACAAGGAAGTTTATTATGTTTCAGTTAGACAGAGCCACATCTCAAAATAGTGTGTGCAGGTTTGGTCTCCCTTTTTCAGGAAGGACGTTAATATGTTGGGAGGCAATTTAGAGGTTTATTAGATTGATACCTGGAATAAGTGGGTTGTCTTAGGAGGAAAAATTGCACAGACTTGGCTTGTTTCCACTAAAGTTCAGAACAATGAGGGGTGACTTGGTTTCGCATATAAGATCCTGAACAGTCTTGGCAAGGTGGACATGAAAAGGATGACTCCAGATCTAGAGGGCACTATTTAAAATATAGATGCTGCCCTTTTAGGACACAAGTAAGATCTTTATTTTCCCCTGTCCTTCAGCAGGTTGAGAGATTTTGGAACTTCCACTACAGAAGGCAGTGGAGATGGGGGTCAATAAATATTTTTAAAGCAGAAGTGGATTGCCGAACAACAATCCAAGGTTATTGGGGTAGATAAAAAGGTGGAATTCAAAACACAAACAGATCACCCACAATATTATTGAAATGGCGGAGGAAACTCGAGGGGTCAGATGGCCTACTTCTGCTTGTAAGTTATATGGTCGTATAGACTTCAATGATTCAAGAATGCTGCTCAATACCTTCTCAAAGGCAAGTGGAGATGGATGCTGGTCTAGTCAGATAATTAATAAAAAATGTAAAACGTCTTCCAGGAATAAGAGAAAAAACATACCATGGGAAGGAGAATTACTTGTTTTAAGGTCAAAACAAAAACACACAACCTGTTGTCTTATGTACTCCATAGAAACAGCAACACATAATGGAGAAGCATCTGTCACCACCCAACCCAAAAAAAAACAAGAGTCTGTATCCATTTTTATAAAAGGGTGGAGTAAAATAATGGATTACAGTATGGTTGACAGTAAGCATGACAAAAAAAAAAAATCAGACATCTTAATTAACTAGATTGCAAAAAAACCCTGCAAACTAGACTCAATAATGAATACTTAAGGCATATGCCTCAGTGTCTGCATGGTATTATAAAAGGATGACTATAAGCTGCGGTTAGAGCAACAATCCAGATTGAAACACTAAATACATTTAATGCAGTGTCCTTTTACCTTGACCCTTACTGTAAGATAGCTTCAGAATATATTGTTATTAATGAAAAATAAATATTTGTGCAAGATTTTTTTTTAAACTTTGAACTAACTGGATAATCTCCTGTAATTTGTAAGTAATAAAATAAAAAAAAGTTATTGCAATAATTTCAAACAACTTACTAATGCAACAATTCCTATTGCAAATAGCAGATTTTGAATATGGACATGCCCAGTCTAATCATGCTCAGCACCACACCTAAAAGTAAAGACATTTTATCATTTAATTAACAAATACAAAGTCTGTGTCATACGCAAAACTAAATGACAAATCACAATATTAAACCAATGCTGAAAGCTGAAAATCCAACCAATACTGATGAGAGTTCAACACAAGCTCCATAGCACCTTTACTGTAACTAATAAGCCACTAAACACACTGCAAATTTCCCAAATTATTGATAACATTTTTAAAGGCTCACATATTGGGCATGTCTGAAAAACGTTCATTAAGGATGAAATACCAAGTATTCTTTGAATAAAAATGTTTTGGAACCCAGTTATTCAATATTAATCCTTAGTATGCGTAATGAAATAGAGTTATACAGAATGGGATCAGACCCTTTGGTCCAACTCATCCGTGCCAAAAGGTCCCAATCCGACCTCATCCTTTTTGCCACCATTAGGCCCATATCTCTCCAACACCTTCTTTTCATATACCCATCCAGATGCCTTTTAAATGCTGTAATTGTACTCACCTTCACCACTTGCTCTGGCAACTCATTCTACACATGCACTATCCTCTGCGTGAATAAGTTACCCCTCAGGTCTTTTTTAAATCTTTCCTCTCTCAAATTAAACCTACACCCTCTAGTTTTGGATTCCGCCACCACAGGAAAAAGACCACAGCTATTTATCCTATCCATGCCCCTTACGACTTTATCAACCTCTAGAAGGTCACCCCTCAGTTTCCAACACGCCAGGGAAAAAGGCCCCAGGCCTATTCAGGCTCTACTTATAATTAAAATCCTCTATTCCTTGGTAATATCCTTGTAAATCTTTTCTGTCAAGTTTAACAGTATCCTTCCTGTAGAAGGGTGACCAGAATTGTATGTAGTATTCTAAAAATAATGAATCTGTAGGTGCCAGGATTTGGAACTTCAGTAGCTTTTGCTTGAGACTGGCATTTCAATGTTTCATTAAAGTTTGCTGTGCTCAGAATTCGCTAAGGAGGCCTGAAACTCCTCACCTCTAAACTGAGGTTGAATCCACCATGGAGCATTGGTGAGACCGCATCTGGAACTATTCCACAGTGTTCTATTGCAAATTTTGTTTCTATGTCTTGTTCAAGCATTACCATGCCCAGGGCATCATCTTCAGACATTTCAGAAGCTAAGGTGCCTGCACCCTGAAGGTGCTGTGGAAATTTATCCCTTTAGTTTTATTTTCCTTCACATTGACTGAATTTAATATTTTGCCATTTCAAACCTGCTACAATGAGAACACCTTGTCATATCTCCAAGCTTTTAAACAAGGATTGAACAACATAAACAACACTGTGTCAGATTAAAACTGGTCGAGGAGTTTCACAAATTAAAGATAAGCATTGGTAAAGACATTTAAAGTAACAGTTACTCTGTGCAACTGTTCCAGAAATAAAAATAAATTAAAAATGTTGAATAAATAGAACAATGTTGAAACTATCGTCAGGTCTTCCAGAAACGGCAACAGACATATAGAAGAAAATTCTGGCCCAGCACATAGTATAAACATGGTCAAGAGATAGAACATAGAACAATACAATGCAGAACAGGCCCTTCAGCCCTCGATGTTGCATCAACCTGTGAACTAATCTAAGCCTTTCACCCTACACTGTCCCATCATCATCTGTGTGCTTATCCAAGGACTGTTTAAATCTTCCTCATGTAGCTGAGTTAAATACATTGGCAGGCTGTTAGGATATATCTCTACTGCGACTAAAACAAGTGACCTTCTTAGTGAATAAGAGACTTGTTGCACTCATATTGGATAGGTTGTGCAATATTGGTCAAAATGGCATGGCCTTTATTGCTCTTAAGATGTTTCTTTTGTTTAAGATCCAAAATTAAATTGGACAGTTTCATTTGTACATAGTTGCACTGGAATGTACTTACATTAGAAAGTCAAATCACACAGCAGCCTCTGAAGAGCATGTCAGACTTGTGAAACATGACAAGTACCTGAATCTACTTAATTAACAACATTGGAGGATTGTTTGTGAGCATCACTTCGTCAGAACGAAGAAGTTCCAGTTAGAACATTCAAAGTCCAATTTTCCTGACAGTGAGGTGCTTTGTGACATTAAAATCAAATTGGTCAATTATCTGAAAAGAGAAATAGTTTGGAGACTATGAGGAGAGGGTAGAGAATGAAAGGAGATAAGCTGCTTTTGTAGAGTTCCAGAACAGACCTAACGAGTCAAAAGCTTTCTTCTAATTTGTAAGTATTCTATGATTCTAAATCGGGTAGAGGTAACAAAATTAAGAGAGGGTGAGAATAATAGAACTAAAACAATTAGAAAATAGAAGAGTGAAAAGAAAATCTACAAAAGCATTTAAACATGAAGGAATGAGGATCCACGGTGTAAAAATGTAACTTTTTGTGCCAGTGAGGCAGTTTTGGAAATAATTAAGAATCATCATATCCTTAAAAGGATGCTGTAATGGTCAACTGAACTTTTTCTGGCAAATTTAATCTGTATTTTTGAGTTAAGTAACCCCATTTAATGTATTTGAATGGGGAGTCAGACAATGAGATAACTTTAGCACACAGCATTTGGAGATGTTGGCCATCTTGGGCATCTTTATACATTTAACGGCACGTATTCAAACTTTGGAAATTGATGTTCGGTTTCCACATAATTAACAGTAAGCACCATTGGAGAAGGTTTACCAGATTAATAGCTGAAATGAGTGTTTTGTCTTACAGTTGGACAGGCTACATTTGTATCAGCCAGAGTTTAGAAAAGTAAGAAATGACTTAACTGAAATACATAAAATCCTGAGGGGCTTTGACAGGGTAGATGTGGAGAAAATGTTTTCTCTAGTGGGAGAATCTAGAATTAAGGGTCTCTGTTTAAAAATCTGATGATCATGAACCTTTGGAACTCTCTTCTTGAAAACTGTTAGAAGCAGACTGCTTGAATACTTTAAGGCAAAAGATAAATAGATTCATGCGAAGCAAGTGATTGAAAGGTTATTGGGGTATATAGGAATGTGGATTTGGGGCCACAATCAGATCAGTCATGATCTTATTGAAAGATGCAGCAGCAATGAGGGGCTGAATGCCTACTCCTGCTCTATATACATCTGTTAAATACATTGGCAGGCTGTTAGGATATATCTCTACTGCGACTAAAACAAGTGACCTTCTTAGTGAATAAGAGACTTGTTGCACTCATATTGGATAGGTTGTGCAATATTGGTCAAAATGGCATGGCCTTTATTGCTCTTAAGATGTTTCTTTTGTTTAAGATCCAAAATTAAATTGGACAGTTTCATTTGTACATAGTTGCACTGGAATGTACTTACATTAGAAAGTCAAATCACACAGCAGCCTCTGAAGAGCATGTCAGACTTGTGAAACATGACAAGTACCTGAATCTACTTAATTAACAACATTGGAGGATTGTTTGTGAGCATCACTTCGTCAGAACGAAGAAGTTCCAGTTAGAACATTCAAAGTCCAATTTTCCTGACAGTGAGGTGCTTTGTGACATTAAAATCAAATTGGTCAATTATCTGAAAAGAGAAATAGTTTGGAGACTATGAGGAGAGGGTAGAGAATGAAAGGAGATAAGCTGCTTTTGTAGAGTTCCAGAACAGACCTAACGAGTCAAAAGCTTTCTTCTAATTTGTAAGTATTCTATGATTCTAAATCGGGTAGAGGTAACAAAATTAAGAGAGGGTGAGAATAATAGAACTAAAACAATTAGAAAATAGAAGAGTGAAAAGAAAATCTACAAAAGCATTTAAACATGAAGGAATGAGGATCCACGGTGTAAAAATGTAACTTTTTGTGCCAGTGAGGCAGTTTTGGAAATAATTAAGAATCATCATATCCTTAAAAGGATGCTGTAATGGTCAACTGAACTTTTTCTGGCAAATTTAATCTGTATTTTTGAGTTAAGTAACCCCATTTAATGTATTTGAATGGGGAGTCAGACAATGAGATAACTTTAGCACACAGCATTTGGAGATGTTGGCCATCTTGGGCATCTTTATACATTTAACGGCACGTATTCAAACTTTGGAAATTGATGTCCGGTTTCCACATAATTAACAGTAAGCACCATTGGAGAAGGTTTACCAGATTAATAGCTGAAATGAGTGTTTTGTCTTACAGTTGGACAGGCTACATTTGTATCAGCCAGAGTTTAGAAAAGTAAGAAATGACTTAACTGAAATACATAAAATCCTGAGGGGCTTTGACAGGGTAGATGTGGAGAAAATGTTTTCTCTAGTGGGAGAATCTAGAATTAAGGGTCTCTGTTTAAAAATCTGATGATCATGAACCTTTGGAACTCTCTTCTTGAAAACTGTTAGAAGCAGACTGCTTGAATACTTTAAGGCAAAAGATAAATAGATTCATGCGAAGCAAGTGATTGAAAGGTTATTGGGGTATATAGGAATGTGGATTTGGGGCCACAATCAGATCAGTCATGATCTTATTGAAAGATGCAGCAGCAATGAGGGGCTGAATGCCTACTCCTGCTCTATATTTGTTCGTATTCAGCCTAAATGCTCTCCGCCCTCTTGTGGCGCAGAGGTACAGTCCCAATCCTCGGACCAGAAGCCTGGGTTTAAAATCCCACCTGCTCCGCAGATGTAATAACAACTCTAATCAAGGTGATTAGAAAAATAGGTCCTGCTTAAATGTTGTTTATACTCCAAAGTCCTACCTAATAATTCTTCTTTAGTTATATAAAATGGTTAAGGGCTTGTTCTCTATGAAAATAAGATTGTCAGAAGCAGTTCCCAAATTAGAAGTGGATTGTAAGCAATTCACACAAATGCTTACACTGATAAAAAGTGCAAAAAGTTGACGAACACATTTGTGAAAACAATGAAGAATACAGTGAAAAAAAGCAGAGCCATTTCACAAGGTAAAGGATGATATTATTATCCACTCAAAACCCACTTGCTTAGATGGAATAAAAATTAGAGCCATGGAGTAAGTCACTAAAGACATTTACAAAAATAATATAGCGCACCCCAAATGTCAAAAGTCTGAAACAATTTGCCACTTATGTCTTGAATGACTGCAATTAATTGTATTTACCATATGCTCTTGGCCAAACAATGCTCCACCATCTACGTACTAGCTTAGTTTCATTAGAACTAAACTGAATCTTTGTTGGTCGGCAACGAGACTCCACTGCATTTTAAGTTGCTATTAGTTGACTATTGGAAAGTCCTGTGGAACATTGAGAGTCTATTAGTCATAACAAGGTATCCTTTGTTGTTTAAGATACAAATTTAGATCAAACGATTGCTTTGGTATGACACCACTGTGAGATGTTATAGGCAATGACATCATAACAAATAAAAACCCACATCTGAAAAGGTGAGCTTTCGTGCCACTACATTACTGAAACCAATGGCATGTAGCTTGCTACAGTCCAAACTTCATTACTGCAACTGATGGTAAACAAAAGGTATAATTATTCTGTTGCAGTTTTCTGACTAACCAGAAGTGTCACTGTAGTGTCAAACAACCACATGCAATTGTGAGATCTTATAGAGTGAATAAAAACTGAAAGGTCATATTTATTTTTCAATTCATTCATCCTTTGGGTATGAGCAGCACTTGTTACGCTGTCAATTATTGCCTACCCTAACTGGCCCAAAGGAGGTGGTGGTGAGCTGGCCTTTTGACCCACTGCTATCCTTGGGATACTGGGATACTCTCAATGTCATTAGAGAGGGAGTTCCCAGATTTTGACCCAGTGACAGTGAAGAAACAGTGATATATTTCCAAGTAAGGATGGTGCATAGCCTGGACGGAAACTTGTAGGCAGTGTTCCCATTTACCTGCTGCCTTTCGAGGTGTTGGAGGTCTCATGCTTGAAAGGTGCTATCAAAGGAACTTTGTGTGTTACTTCAGTGTACCTTGTGGATGGTACACACTGCTAACACTGAATAAGGGAAGTGGTGCAAACATGCAGGCTGCTTCATTTTGGATGGTGTGAAGCTTTTTGAGCAGAGATGGACTCATCCAGGCAAACAGAGTATAGCCTCTCACTTCTGACTTGTAGATGGACAAACATTGGAGAAACTGGAGGTGAATTACACACTGCAGAATTCCTAGCCTCTGGCCTGCTCTTGTGGCCACAATATTTATATGGCTAGCCCAGTTCAGTTTCTGATCAATGGTAACTCCCAAGACCATACAACGTAGGTTTTCAATGCCTTATTGTGAGTTCACATAAGGCACCTTAGCAAATGGACAGCTGTATGCTCAGGCTGGCAATGCCTGAGAAAGGTCAAACTTGTAAAACTGCTACTGAAAATGAAGTTTTATTTTGCCAGCAATTGACTCTTGCCAATTCACTTCAGGGAACATTTCCATTTTTTCTTGTCTTTCTGACTTTCCATAATTTATCCCTTGTTACATTCCCTCTTAATTCATTCCACCTTGTTACCGACATTTGTTTTTGAATTTGATTAAGGGCCTTTCTGCTGGTTTCAAAGCCACAGACCTTTTAGGAGCTACATTTATTAGACTAATGTACTGTAATAACTGATCTATCTTTGATTTTGCACCCAGAGTGAGGACACAAGATGGAGAATGTTGAGAAAATCGAGAAAATACTTGAAAATAAAAAAAATTGTCGCTGTTTGAAGAATACGTCAATGTGTTTAAAAGAGAGGAATAAAAAGAAATACGTTGCTCAGTTTCACATCCCCAACTTTCTTTAAGTGACTCACTCCTACAACCAAATAACTTGAGCAATACTAGGGAATGCTCCATTTGTCACACAAGGTACATGACTACCATTCAGTGTCTCTCCAAATGCTAATAACAGACAGCAGGAACTTAACAAATTATGAATATGAGGTGCCAGTCCTATCATTCCAAACACTGTGGAGCAGTTGAGCTCCCTCTGTCACTAAAATTCCCAAATGATTCATTTTTTAAGTCATTAGCTAATTGCTGACTGATTCACCATACACATACTTTTGCGGTCTGTGATGGCTATTTGCATGAATAACTATTTTTTCCTTTAGTTTCTGAGTACAATTGGGACCTGAATCAGCAAAATGAGTAAATAATTTGTCAGCACAGGTAATGTATACACTTAAAATAATTTAGTGTATCAGACATTGGTGCAGGGCAAGCATGTGCATGTCTAATAATTAATAATTTAAAACATGTTACTGCACCAAGAGTGGATTTTCTTCAAGAAGCTAAAATGTTGTGAATGTGGGACGGATACAATCACTCATTTAAATCTAAAACATATTATCCCATGATAAATGTCGTGCAATTAACAAGATAGTAAACGGAATTAAGACTTTCCATACATAAAGATAACTGAGGTAGACTTTCAGTTTCAGAATAAAGCAAGCTGAATATCAAGAAATTAGGAGATACAGCTGTCAAAGGCCAGAGATGATAAAGAATGGATCACTATGGGCCTTATTTATGGTAGAGAAATGGAAACAACTTTCTTATGAGATATTTGTCTTTCAGATCAACACTAAATTCCTACTTGTCTATGAAGGCTGAATAAGTAAAATACATTATGAATTCCATCTCAGTCACAGGACATCATTAGAGTTCCTCAAGGTTATGTCCTTGGCCCAAACATCTTCAACTGCTTCATCAATAACCGTTCTTCTACCATACTTCAGGATTCTCTGAAGGATAACATGCAGGTTTAATTGGTAGTTAGAAAGGCAAATGCAGTGTTAGCATTTATTTGAAGAGGGCTAGAATACAAGAACAGAGTTGTACTGCTAAGGCTGTACAAGGTTCTGGTCAGACCACATATGGAACACTGAGCATTTTTGGGATTCATATCTAAAGAAGTAAGTGCTGACGTTAGAGGCCGTGCAGAGGATATTTACAAGAATGATCATGGAGATGAAGGGCTTGTCTAATGAGAAGTTTTTTGTTTAGAATCCCTACAGTGTGGAAACAGGCCCTCCAGGAATAACCGGAGCAGATTGACACTGTTGTATAGGTCCACCTTCATGATCAGTAGAGCCCATTGTGTGCTATTTAATCTTTAAAACCATATATCCAAATTTCTTGCACATTTTACCCTGTCATCACTTCTTTCCTTTTCTTTGTATTTTTTATAATTGTCACAACAGCCAATTTGGAAGTTAGTACCTCTTAATATCATTGATGAAAAGTAACAAAGCAATGTGCAGCCTGAAACACTTCAAGACATGCACAGTGTATTGATTGTAGCATTTTTAAGTAATTTGTGGTGCAAATGAAAATGAAGGTAATAACATGGGGTGTGAAAAGCAACTTGTAACTCCCATAACTTCAGGGCATTGATGAAAGCACCTCAGGAGTTCCTTTGCTGAATCAGTAAATAGCAAAAGTCAGCAGACACATTTGCATCCATAAAACAACTCATCACTTCTGTGAAATATCTCAGACAACTTACTTTTGAAATAATCACTTCTAAATGAAGTTCTTGTGAACAGCAAGGATGTTTTCTAATTGCTGACTGATTCACCATACACATACTTTTGCGGTCTGTGATGGCTATTTGCATGAATAACTATTTTTTCCTTTAGTTTCTGAGTTTCTTGAGAATGGCACTGCAGAGAAACTGCCTGTTATCCTTAAAAAAGGATTCTGGGATCCCCAATATCAGCCTGAACAGGCATATTGGGCTTTAGTTAAATCATAAACACATGAAGAATTTACTCAGCTCAGCACTGCTGTGCCACATTATTATCTGACATGTTCAATTGGAGCTTTTACGTACAATCTTTTGATATTCCCTGCGTTCTTCCACTATTATTCCCATCACCACTCTTTTAGGTCCAGGGATGTGAGTGAGGCCTCTTTTGGTCATGGCTGTTCATGGGTTGCATCCTTGTTATTCTAGCTTTCTGCTTCCCTGAAGCAATGTTGCTTTTGACTGTAGATACCAATGCTGGAGTGACAGTCCCGGTTGCAGAGGTTATTCTGAGGAGCAGGAAAATCGATGTTTCAGGCAAAAGCCCTTCATCAGAAATTTTCGCCTCACTGAATTCATACTACAATTAAGGAACTTAGAACACAGTACAATGAGAACAACATTTGCGTTGCAATTGATTGGTGCAAAATAATGAAAAATAATTTTATACCATGTAATGCAGAAAGACTGCATTAGAAAGACATGATATTTCTTTGCAGCATGAGTAGTGGCCACTATTCCCAGTGGGTCTGCTGGTAATAAGGAGCTGTTCACCTTGCTTTTAGTTCTTGGAAGCAGGACCTTGTCCTGCAGTGCCCAGGAATACTGTCACTGATGAGGCAGATTACGAGGTTGATCTGCTCGAGCTGCTGCACTCCTTCCTTGGTGCCCGCTTGTCTGCTGCCACGCTCATCAGCTTCTTTTCCCCTGTTTTGAGGTGTTGGTTCAGGGTGCTGCTCCATCTTGTGCGATCAGCTGCAAGCCTTTCCCAGGACTCTGTAATGATATCAAGCACCTTCATGTCTCTCATGCAGATGTAGTAGTGCAGATGGAGATGCCCAGTGGGTCTCTTCCTGGATGCAAGCTCTCCTCAGAGGATATCCTTTGGGATGTGGCCATCCTGCATGCAGTGGACGTCGCCCAGCCAGCGCAGTCTCTGCTGCCTGAGCAGAGTGTTCAAGCTGGGAAGGTCAGCACGAGATAGGACCGCTGCGTTGGACACTCTGTCTTGCCAGGATATGCCCAGTTTACGATGGATACTCAAGTGGAACGTGTTCGGTCTTCTCTCCTGTCTGGCATAGGTAGTCCACGTTTCAATGCTGTACAGCAGTGTGCTATTGATGCAGGCATTGTCGACTGACATTTTTGTCTTCAGCTTTGTCCATACTTGAGTCATGAGGCGAGCAAGAGTTGAGGCTGCTTTCTCAATCCTCTTGTCGATCTCTGTGTCCAAGGAGAGGTTGGCAGTGATGGTAGAGCCGAGATACGTAAACTGATGGATGACACTGTGTTTATGGTCGTCGATGGTGATGACCGATGATGTCTCTGTGTCCTGTTCCAGGTCACTCGTCTTCTTCAGACTGATAGTCAGCCCGAAATCATGAGAGAGTGAGAGAGGCGGTCAATCAGTAACTGGAGTTCCCGCTGGATGTGCGTTGCAAATGTAGCATCATCGGCAAACAGCATGTCGCTGACGAATGCTGCAGGCACTTCTGTCTTCGCTGAGGGGGGCCAGGTTGAAGAGCCTGCCGTCTGATGTAGTGCATAGGTAAATCCTCTTCGCTGTGGTGACAACGGCATGTTTCAGGAGCACAGCAAAAAAAATCCGAAAGAGTGTGGGAGTGAGGAAGTAGCCTTGTTCGACTCTGCTGCGGATGTCAAAGGGCTCAGAAGAGCTGGCGTTGAACTACACTGTCCCCTGCATGTTACTGTGGAAGGATTCCATCGTGCTCAGCAGTTTCGGTGGGCAGATCTTCAGGAGAACCTTGAAAAGGCCGTTTCTGCTGACCAGGTCGAACGCCTTGGTGAGGTCGATGGAGGCGACTAACAGGAGCATTTTCTGTTCTCTGCACTTCTCCTGCAGTTGGTGAAGGGAGAAGATTATGTTGACCTTTTAGTTCAGAAGCTGCACTGTGACTCTGGGTATACACGTTCTGCCAATTTCTGCAGGCAAGTCAAGATGACCCGAGCAAAGGCTTTGCTGACAGTGTTGAGGAGAGAGATGCTTCTGCAGTTGTTGCAGTCGCTTCTCTTGCCCTTGTTCTTGTAGAGGGCAATGATCTTGGCATCCCTCATACCCGGAAGTACAGCTCCTTCTTGCCAGCAATGACAGAGGACTTCATGCAATGGGAGCAGTAAGCTAGTCTTGCAGCACTTGCAGGAATCGCGTCGCTATTCAGGGCCCTACCTGAGGCCAGGTTGTCAATGGCCTTGCTGAACTCTTCTACTGATGGCTTTGCGTCCAGCTTGTCCATGGTCGCTAAGTGCATGATGGCATCAAATGCTAAAGCAGACACTGTGTACTCTCTGGAGTATTCAACCCAACTCTCCATCTGCTGGCCTTGGTCTGTGATTACTTCTCCAGCGGGGGATTTGAGGGGAGCTGTCTTGCTCTGAACTGGTCCTAATGTCTTCTTGATGCAGGGATGCAGATTTGAATAGATATGAGAGACAAGCATCTTAGCTTTTTGAGCCCAGACCTGATTAGAGTACAATAATGTACTTCTGTTGACTTTCAGAATGCCAGAGTCAGCCTGAATGCAAAGGTAACCCTTGGCTTCTTTCCTCTAGTGCAAAGTGAAACATCATTCCCTGCCCCATCCACTCTCATCCCTAAAATCAAGTGCAAGGAACCAATAGATATTGTTTTCACTATTTCTTTTGGATCATTCATGTCACATACTGCAAATGCCACTGGATGGCCAGCATTTATTGCCTGTCCCCAGTTGCCTTTGAGAAGGTGGTTATGAGCTGCTTTCTTGAATCACTGCAATCCCTAACCCGATTGGTGTTGGTAGATACACAATGCTGTAGGGGAGGGAGTTCAAGGATTTTAAGCCAATGACACTGAATGGTTATGTATTTCTAATGCTGAATGAACATATAGCTTGGAAGGAAATGTGCATGTGGTGGTGTTCCCATGTATCTGCTGCCCTTGTCCTTCTAGATGGAAGTAGTCATTGTTTTTAAAGGTGCTGTCAAATAAGCCTGGGTATATATCTGTAATGCTTCTTGCCAACGGTACACGCTTCTGCTACTGCGTGTTGGTAATGGACAGATTAAATGTTTGCGAATATGGTGTAAATTAAGCAGGCTGATTTGTCTTCAGTGCTCTTAAGTTTCTTAATGTTATTGGAGCTGTACTCATCCAGGCAAATGGGGAATATTCCATCTCTCTCCTGATTTGTCCCTTGTAGACAGTGGAATGCTTCAGGGAGTCAGGAAGTGAATTACTCACTGCAGGATTCCTAGCTTCTGACCAGCTCTTCCAGCCTCATTATTTATATGGCTAACCCATTTCAGTTCCTGGTAAACATAACCCTAGGATGTTGCTAATTCAGTTATGGTAATGCCAGTGAAAGAAAAGGGGTGATGGTTAGATTCTCTCTTGTTTGAGAAGGCCATTTCCTGGCAACTGTACAGTGGAATATTGCTTGCCATTTGTCAGCCCAAGCCTGGATATTGTCCAGATCTTTACCTATTTGGGCAGGGGTTGCCACAGTATCGGGGGAGTACTGAATATTGTTCAGCATTGTACAATCATCAGTGAACACCTCCACTTTGGACCTTATTTTGGAAGGTAGGTTATTGATGAAGCAGCTGAAGCTGATTGGTTCAAGGACATTACCCTGAGAAACTCTGACAGAGATGCCCTGGGACTGACATGATTGACCTCCACCTTTAAATGTGCCTGGAATGATTTTAACCAGAGGATTGTCCCCTGATTCCCATCGACTCCAGTTTTGCTAGATGCCACACCTGATCAAAAATGACCTTGACGTCACAGGCAATTACGCTCACCTCATCTCTGGAAGTCAGCTCTTTATCGATGTTTCAATCAAGACTGTAATGAGTTCAGGAGCCAAGCTTAGTGTCAGTGAGTACATTACTGCTAAGCAAGTTCTGCTTAATGACACTTTCCAACACTTTGCTGATGATCGCGAGTTGACTGGTGCAGTGGTAATTGGCTGGTCAATTTGTCCTGTTTATAGAGGATGCCACCAACTGAGCAATACAAGGGATAAGAAAGGAGCCAGAAATGAATAGTTTCTCTTCAAACAAATGATCAACATTAGTGGTTCAAAGATTTCAATAATGTTTCTATTTCTATAGGAAGGATATATGTCAGTTGTGCACAGAATCAAAATGGAATAATGCATTAAGTATATATCCAAGCAACATATCTGTGAGAAAAATGCAACAGAATAATCAATTTACATGAAACTGGAACACCAGAAAATTCTTTTCAGTGCAGCGCTATGACTGACATCACATAATGCCTAAGTACGTAGTTAAAGCCCTCACTGCCAAACACCAGTTGGAATTTGAGCCTTTCATGTTGCTCCATTCAGATCAACATCTTAACTACTGCCAAGGATGAGAAGCACTGAGGTGATGTCTTGTCTGGCCTACAGAAAATAAGAGAAAAGACATCTACAAAAAAATTACATGTCTTAAATGATACCGTAAAATATAATAATTATCAACAGCTTTACAATGGTAGTGAAGTACAAACATGTCCTATGTCAGTGACCAAGGTGATGTTTTTTGTTAGTCATAGGCAAGTCATAATGTAAGTCTCCCCAAGCTTACTCAACCTTCATCATAACACAATCTCCTCAAAGGATTGTTTTTGAAACTGACAGAAGAATATAACACTTGTGACAGTGAATATCTTCCATAACATTCAACATGAAAATCTGGTCTGCCAACATCTAGGAGCCTTATCAGAGAGGCAGTGATATAATCCCAAGTTTCCTTTCCATATTGAGGATCAGATCCCATAATCATGAGCTTTTAACCTCACGGCTGCAGTGAAGCAGCGAGAAAAAGCTGGAATTTGCTGAAGTAACCAAGAGAGCACCAGGGTGAATGATACAGAATGAGAGACACAATTGAAAATGGCAACAGAAGAGATAGTAAAAAGGCACTATTTCAGTTACATCACAGTCAAGGCATAGCTGTAATGTCTATTCTGTAACTAAGAATTGTACCTAGGTAGTTTTCTACCTAAGATAGTGGTGTAAGTGGTGACTTACTTTTCACTGTACTCATTTGAATACATGTGACAATAAAGCTAATTCACTGTAAAGTCAGACAGAAATGACATTGTTTGCAAATATAAGGAAAATCTGGGGTTGAAAGCTGAATTGCTAGTTGATTGACTGACAAAACCCAAGACAATGCTCACTGGGTATGAAGATCAGAGACAGAACAGGTTTGAGGTATACGTAAAAAGCAATGAGTGCCTTAGTGAATCCAACAAAGAAGGAATACTAAAGTTTGTTTTAATCTTTTTGAGCTTTTACAAGTCTGAGACAGCAGAATGAGGGGCAAAATGAAACATGACATGCATGCCTGGAAAGAAAGACAAGAAGGAAGACAGAGGACACGTTATGGAAAAAATAAACAAAGGCTGAATCCAGAGTAGCGGATGAATGCATACAATTTACGTAGGAATGGTAGAGATCAATGAGAGAAGTACTGATCTCAAACGGAGGACAGGCAAGAGGTAATATTAAGAAGTCCAAAGTTGATGTCAGATGTGCAGGTTGTGGCTTACATGAAGCAACCAAAATCCAGTATTTGCGATCTGGAGAAGAAATTGATTCATGAACATTATACTGTCTATGTATAGCTGAAGGTTCACATAGCAGGAATATGTAACAGGAATTTGGCCATGCTAATCCTCATGCTCATAATCCTGATCCATTGCAAGTAACACTGCACTGGGATAGCTTTTCCTAAGGTTATACAGGAAAAAGAGAGACAATCAGAATATTTAAATGAAAAGTAGAAAATTCAGAACTAAATTACATCTGTGAATAGCATTTATCCCTCCCCACAGACAATAATGGACATTTTTCGGATGTTTCATAATGATACCCCACCCAAGGCCCTGTTTTCCAGGACTAGTCTAGACGGTGTAAGTTAGCTGGCCAACTGCTGGTTTTTAAGAGGTAGGTGGAGATGCATGGATCAGTATAGCTACCAGCCAGGGCGCGAACAGATCCAGTAAGAGGACACTGCACATCAATGAATCATTATGGTGCAGTAGGCCAATCAGCTTGTCACGTCTGCACAGTTCTGAAGAATTCAGAGTTGGTGCCAAACTCCTGCTTTCCCCCCAAATCCATCACATTGTTTCTATTTAAAGTACCATCTAATGCCTCTCGAAAGCCTCAGTTGAGTGCCACCACCACATTTCCAAATTGTGCATTCTAAATGTGGATCACTTACTGTGCAATAAAGTTTTTTTCTCACGTCATATTTGTGACTTTCCAAAATATTCTAAAACTGCCCTCTTGCTCTTTTTATGAGAGCAACATTTTCTGTTTATCTACTCTGTCCAGAATTCTTACGATCATGGACACTTCTATTAAATCTCCTCTCAACTTTCCGCGCTCTAAGGAGAACAGTTATGAAGAAAGATTGGAGAAGTTGAGATTTAAATGTCTCATATCTGGAACCATTCTTGTAAATCCCTGCTGCACTCTTTAATGCATTTGCATCCTTCCTAAAGTGTAGCATCCACAACTTACATAATACTCTAACTGAGATCTAAGCCATATTCTGTAGAATCATAGAATCCCTATAGCGTGGAAGTATACCATTGCTCCATTGAGTCCACACCAACCTTCTGAAGAGCATCCCACCAACACCCACCCCCTACCTCTGTAACCCTGCATTTCTCTAGCTTGCACATCCCCTGGACACAATAAGAACTTAAGATATAGGAGCCTGTTGAGCCGGCTCCACCATTCAATAAGATTATGGTTAGTCTTTTCATGCACTCAGCTCTACTTACCTGCCCACTCACCATTACCCTTAATTCATTTACTGTTCAAAACTCTATCTTTGTCTTATCACATTCAATGATGTAGCCTCAACTGCTTCACTGGGCAGGGAAATTCACAAATTCACAACCCTTTCGGTGAAGAAGTTCATCCTCAACTCAACTTTAAATCTGCTCCCCTTTATTAGGAGGCTATATTCCCTAGTTCTAGTTTTATCCACCAGTGAAAATAACCTCCCAGCTTCTATCTTATCATAATTTTGTGTGTTTCTCTAAGATCCACCCTCATTCTGCTAAACTCTAATGAGTATAGTCCCAGTCTACACAATCTCTCGAAGCCAAACATCTCAACTCCGGAATCAACCTAGTTGGGCAATTTAGTATGGCTAATCCGTCTAACCTGCACATTTTTGGACAATTCAGTTCATCACAACCTTACTGCTCATACTCTATGCCTCTAATAATGAAACTTTATGAACTGCCATGCCACCTTTAATGATCTATCATTGAATATATCCAGGTCTCGCCTGCAGAATAACACTCTTTATTTTATTTTCTTTGCACAGTCTTTGTACCAAAGAGTTTCACTTTGAATTTCTGGGCACTGAACTTCATCTGTCACCTATTTTCTCACTGTTATGAAGTTTTATACTGTCCTCCTCACTGTTTACCATTCATTCATGATTTGTGGGGTCATAGTCATAGAGTCATAGAGATGTACAGCATGGAAACAGACCCTTCGGTCCAACTCATCCATGCCGACCAGATATGAGGTTGATCTAGATTTGCTGTGCAAAGGGCATTTATACATTTCAGGCATAACAAGGGTCCCAATACCAACTCTTGGGAAATCACACAAACCCTCCTTCACCTTTCAACCATTATGCTCAGTTTCGTATTACTCAGCAAATTTTGTAATCACATTATTAATGACCCTTTTATTCTATGCATGACTTATTGTTTTTCACAAGTGTGGCACTGCACTGACTGCTTGTTAACAGTCCATGTACTTCACATCAACAGTTTTGCCCTCATCAACCCTCTCACATGGAAGCACTATCTATAAACCTGCAATCCCAGCATTCAATGTTGTCCACATTCTGAGTGAGGTTTACTGAAATTCTTTGCACCCATTTGCCGGATATCAGCCTGAATATTGTTTATAGAATGATGGTGAGATTATTCACCATCATCACAAAGGAAAGCTGACAACAATCTTTGGCATCTACATGAACACTTTTAGACTTCGCAATTTACAAATTGAACAATTTCCCAGATTCTGAAATTTTAGAAGTGCAGAATCTCAATCCTACAGAAGTGAATTTATTTGGAAATTAAAAACAAAAATAAAATTAGTGTTTTGTCTCTTTTGTCTCTCTTTCTCTAAAAGCCATTTCGTTTTCTCCAAATATTACTTAAGATTTCCAAACACTATTAAACGCATTTTTACTTTCTTGTTTTACACTTCTTTATTTAGATCCTCAATAAGAAATCCTTCAATCTGGTTGTTGAATAGCCACGTTGTTTCGACTTCTGCTCACACTTGTCACATATCCTTCGTAAGTACCACAGTGGATGAGATGTTGGATTTAGGGAAGTCTTCGTTTAAGCCCAGGAAGGCTATGTGGGTAGCTGTCAGCAGAGAAACCATTCAGCATCTTTCATTCACTGCTGACTGTAAAATCTGGGACCATTATTCCTTCGCAACTTGGATCTTGCTTAAAAAAAGAGAGCGATTTCCATAATTAAGAGTCCTACAGTGAGCAATATTAGAACTATTACAACTATTGTTACATATTTTTCTGGTTTCAAACAAAATTGCAAGACTCCATGTTCACCTTTGCTGCCAATTACAGAGGGCCACACATGGTTTACAACTTTATTTTCTGACGTCTTCTACAATCCTTCGCCTGACAACTGTTTCCACTAAGTATACCCTTACTCTGACTCAGATGAAACTCTGATTGCTCTCAGACCACCAGAAGAGCCACCTCCACTCTATTACTCATGCTCTACATGGTGCAATGAAATCCACATCCCAGTTAGGAATATTTAAACAAGTATGCAATTGACAATATAAGAGTTTATTGCGAGGTTATAAAAACCCAACATCAGCAAAATGTTAAGCTGAATGATTTAAGTCACTCTGATGAGGGTCAGAAACACACGTATCAATTAAGAAAACTAGCAAATGCTGTTCAAAAGAATCAAACTACTACATATTCCAAAAAGCTGTCAACACAAGCTTTCTGTTTTACGGAAGCTTTGTAACGGGAGCTGTAAACATGCAGAACATTCCTTCATTAGTAACGCAAGTTAAAAAAGCAAAAGCTGAAGAAAGGGAAATCTATATTTGTAAAGTACAACAACATTACTTCATCTTTACTGGATTTGGAATACAAAAATAAAAATCACAAATGCATTTCAACAAAGCAACCATTGCACCAGTTTGCAAAGTTACTCAGCAGTCACATCTTGCACCGAATCCTCCAAAGATATCAATCCCCTGTGGACCCAGCTCAGACAGATATCATATTCAACTCCCAAATATAAGGCGTACCAAAACTGACCCCCCGGGGAACACTACTACAAATGGTATTCCAGCCTGAAAAGATATCCATTTGTCATTACTCTCAGTTCCTTACCACTCAACTAATTTTGTATCCATTTACAATAATCTCTTTTATCCAATGAGCCCTAGGTTAGCCGTCAAATCTGCTTTGTGGCACCATATGAAATTGTGCCAGATCAGCTCGCGTTTTCTTAATGTGGATGATCTCAAAGTTACTCGAACTATATAATTAATTTCCCACTATCTCCACTTTTCTTTCAAATGGCAGATAAAATGTCAGACTCTTTTGTGCCATTGGGAGAATTTTGCCAGCCAAAACCTTCTCCCATTGAGGATCCTCAATTTCAAATGCTGCAAATGACCTTTCAGAAGTCAGTGCTGGACCTGTATAAGCATTGACCATAAACAGTACTTAGTGTGAAGTCAAAAGTGTATTAAGGGAAATAGATTCACTTTTCATATTTTGAAACTGTATGGTGACAATACTCAAAAATAACTGAACGGACAATGATTCAAAATATATTTCTTACAGCAGGATTTCAAAGTTATATATTGTGAACTTTGTTAAATGTTGGTAACTTCACAATTAAATATTTGTTTCATTGGTTAAATTTCTTATAGTTAGGCTTATCTGCGTACCAATAATCACTTGCACAGCACAACTTTGTTCTGGGAGCAGAAAGACGACAAAATTGTAATTGGACATTTGAATTCTGTTGCTTTTAGATCTAACAAAGTTCACCATCTTAAAAACAATACAAGACAAACGCAGGTAATGGACAGCAGCACCTCTGAATAAAGTTTTTGTTCTAATTATTTATGGATTGGGATTGTTTCAATGCAACAGAAGCAAAAGCATCAACATCTGATATTTATTTTTGATTTATGTCAGCTGGCCAAAACCAAAAAGTGGCCTCCCTTCAGAAAAAAAAAATCATCTCCTCCCTTGGACTTTCATGGTTAGAGCTTGGGTTTTAAAAAAAACAAACATCAGATTATAGATGTCCAACCATGATGAACACACATTTTAGCCTAGGCCTGTGATACATAGAACTTTTGATTGTAAAAAGTCATTATTCTGTTAAGACGATAGGGAAGTCTTGGAAATCCATGGTTTATTACAATTTTATCATAAAATCTTAGGAAAACTTATGAATAGGAGAAGCAGGCATGTTTTTGTCTTAACCACATGGTCATTAATGAGCAGATATCTTCCGCCCACTAGTGAACCCTCTAAACTTTATTGGAATAAAAAGAATTGCTTTACAGTGGGTGAACAATAAAATGCATCAGCAAGCTCCTCAAAGCCATTCCTCCAGTACAACCACTCATACAGAAATATAACCATTTGTGAATATTTCAAACATTTAAAATTACAAATAAAAATATATCTATAAATGTTCATCTTTCTACACCCAAAGTCCAATCCTGAAACTAAAAGTAAAGAACTGCATCAATTATATTAATTGCAATTGTGCTAAATAATAACATGGTAATGCTTCAGGTCTCTCCTCAATACATTTCAATGTAGTGACAGCTTAAATTAGCCAATTTTTTTTTTTAACTGGGTTAAGGAAACAATTTGGATAAAGAAGAAAACTGTAACATTTTTTTAAATATCCATGACTTTAATTAAATGCATAATCTAGCAAATTGACACAAATGACAAGTTAAAAGATTCTTTTTCTATTCAGTATGGTGGATGGACAAAGGAATGAGGGGATGGTTTACACGGTTACATGGAAGTGTTACATGGTTAAGTTGCCACAGTCCCAGAGGACCATACAGCTGCTCACTCCATAGCGGGAGGGACTTCTGGTGAATTTAACCTGAGGGTCACCACACCACAGATAAGGGGTGAGAGTTGAGATGGGATATGGGCTGGGTGCTAGCAGGTGGGACGAGATTGGGTTGGGATATCTGGTCGGCATGGAGAGGTTGGACCAAAGGGTCTGTTTCCGTGCTGTACATCTCTATGACTCTGTGACTCTTTGGTGACTTCAGCCAGTACAGGAATTGAACAGTGTCATTGACGTCATTCTGCATTGCAAACCAGCCATCCAGCCAACAGCCCTGACCAACCCCAACAAAAATGATAAAATGTTCATAAGGAATGGTCCGGATTTTGTGCTGAGAATAATAGGGAGATTAACCATAAGTGGCAAGTACAAGTCCAAATTATCCAGCTGTTCCATAGTTGTAATATCACTGAACCTTGCCAATAGACTCAAATTTGAATTTATTCTTTAGCTTATAGCCTTTCAGTCCTTAGGTTAGTTATATTAATTACCCCTAAAATGCAATGGAAAAAGGTAGGTTTGGTACATTCAGACGAAAATAATTGTGAATGGTGTGATCAGCCTTAAGTACAAGTAAAATCCTCTCTGGCCCTGATAAATTTAAGTTATCAATGGTGATGCTTCATTCATTAGAATTTAATTAATTTTGAAGATTTAACATACATTTACCTTACAAAGTCTCGCAATCCCATGTCTGGTTTATTTTTGTATTTTGCTCTCCATACATGACGCAAATCTAAATCATGCTTTTTTTAAAAATCTGCTTATTTTATGAGAATTCAAACAATCAGATTGGATGAACAGCCAGATTATCATTTGCCCTGCTCACATACGTCACAGATCCCCTGTTGAACATGCCACATTTAATCAGAAGAAACTCAATGGCACTCAAAAATAAGACAAATTCTGAAGGTATTCAACCTGAAATGCTGACTTTGTTTCTGTCCCCATAGCTGGTGCCTGATCCACTGATTATTTCCATAATGCCTTTCTCCTCAGAATTTACAAAGTTCTTTCAGTGCACCCATTATATTGTCGCTATAATGTAATTCAGAAATATGGATGTAGGTTTGCTTGCTGAGCTGGAAGGTTCATTTCCAGATGTTTCGTCACCATACTAGGTAACATCTTTAGTGGGTCTCTGGCGAAGCACTGCTGATAGTTCCTGCTTTCTATTTATATGTTTGGGTTTGTGATATCATTTCCTGTGGTGATGTCATTTTCTATGGTGAAGTCACTTCCTGTTCTTTTTCTCATGGGGTGGTAGTTGGGGTCTAACTCGATGTGTTTGTTGATAGAGTTCTGGTTGAAATGCCATGCTTCTAGGAATTCTCGTGCGTGTCTTTGTTTGGCTTCAACACAGGAAATGACATCACCAACCCAAAGAAACCCAGACATGTAAAAAGAAAGCAGGAACTATAGGCAGCGATTTGCCTGAGGCCCACTGAAGGGATACCTAGTAGGGTTACGAAACATCTAGAAATGAATGTTCCAGCTCAGTGAGCAAACCTACATCCAGAACCTCAACCTGAGCTACAAATTTTCACAAAATTCACTAATTCAGAAATATACTTGAAGATGGAGTCTATGTTTATAATGCAAATACTAATGCAAGCACCTTGATCATCTCCAATCGCAAACAAATATGTGTTTATGCACCTTATTTAATATCCCAAGGCAGGAAAATTCATCACCAAGTTATATGTGACATTAATAGGGCTGATGACAAAAATTTGGAACAGTAGGTTTAAAAAAAAACTGTCTTATGTGAGATAGAGAGAGAGTCCAGAGAGAATTCAGAGATTAAGGTGTTGACATCTGAAAGAATGGCAATTACAGGAAGATGCCAGAATTAAAGGAGCACAAATAATTCTTAAACTGAAGGAGATTACAGAGACAGGAAGATGTGAGGCCCTGGAGGGGTTTAAACCAAAGATGGGAATTTTAAAATTGACGCTTAACCAGCATGAAATGCAAGACAGTGAATGCAGGGGCGATGGGTAGTTAACCGAGAAAGTAATTATATTCTAATTGTTTTAATCAAGATTACTTCATATTCCTGGCTTTCTCTCTTGGAAATGCAAGTATTATGCAGAGCTTGAAACATGCTTTACACACTGACTAAATCAGCTGTTACTTACGTGTGAGTCTCAGCAAGATATTCAACTCTGGATGTCTCCAAAGTTCTATCTTTTCTTTCATCGACCATTGGTGGATCACACCAATACACTATACTGTCCTTAGCTGACACAAGACATGTGCAGGTGATAGTTTGTTGCATGTTTGTTTTTCATTACAAGCTTGATAGCTAAGTGTGCCGAGATTGCGCTCACCAAATATTCTGGGAAGAACATATTGTAAAATCATTTGATGGGAAGGTTAACAGAATTTCACTATAAACAAATAAAAACTATAATTTGTGGCTGCATTTCAAACATTTTTGTACTCAATGTTCCAAGTAAAACCAGAAACACAAAGGAAAATATAACCCATTACTTTTAAGATGGGAAAAAGAAACTGCTGTCTCACCTCAAGAAATATGTAAAAATGAAACTGTTTTATCAGATTCCAGTACAAAAGTGACAAAATCCTTTATAGTTCTTAAAGCAAACATTGTCAGAGAATTTACAATTTCCCTTATACTGAAAGCTTTGGAAAGAAAACTCCTGTTTATCCAAAATAGTAAATGATACAATATTTTATTAAGTTGATGGTAATGTGACTCTTGGAAAATTAGAGTCAATGCAGGTTTTTGAAAGGCAAAACCTTGACAAATCCATTGCAGCTTTGAGATTGTTACAAACAAGTTAGATAGCGGGAACAATAATCGGAACATAGAAAGAGGAGTAAGCTGTTCGCCTTGTCGAGTCTGCCCTGCCATTCAATATGATCATGGCTAATCAAACACTTCAATACATTTAACCCACCCCACCCCAATAACCCTGTATGCCATTGGTAGCCAGAAATCTATCAAAGTCTACCTTAAATGTACTCTATGTACTCGAAAGCCCTTTGCTGCAGAGAATCCTAACGGGTCACATCCCAAGTAAAATAATTTCTCCTCATTTCAGACTTAAATGGCATCCCCCCTATTTTATAAATTGTGCTCTTCAGTTTTAGACTCCTCAGCCAGGGACAACATCATATCGACATCTACCATGTTTATTCCCATATGTGGAACAAATGGATTTTTCAAAAGTCATACTGAAAGCCACACAAAAAGTTGCGAGATAAGACTGGGCATGTGGGATAAGTGAGTTGCATACTTGCCTTGGTTCAAGATTGCTTTATGTCCAGGAGACAGAGTAACAATGAAAAAAAAGTCATTTATTGATTAAGAACCTGTCACTAGTGAGGTAATATAAGCAACAGCTCTTGACCCTCAGCTATTAACAATCTTTTTCAATGATTCAGATCAGGAGATTGAGCATAATGTACAGGCATTTACTGACAACAAAGTTATCTGAACAATATATTATGAGAAACACAAAGAGGTTGGAAAGCATAGAGGCAGGTTAGCGAGTAGACAAGGTGTCAGATTGAATATAAGGTGGGGAAATGTGAAATTATCTAATTGTAGCAAGAATTAAAAGGCACAACATTTACAGAAGGTAGAACATTAATGTATGTTGCATCAGGTACTCAAGGATTACAGGGTCCTTGTATATGAATCACAGAAAGTTAATATACAGGAATTGTAAGCAATAATGAACTCAAATTGTATATTAATCTTTCTTGCAAAGGGCATTCAGTACAGTAATTGGTGCAATGATGTTGGGCATTGGTGAGGCTACACCTGGAATACTATACTAAAGTTTGGCCTCTTTACCCAAGAATGGATGTGTGGCGGAGAATGGATGATATGAAAATTCAGTAAATGACATCTTTACCACAGTAAAATATTTCAAGGCACTTGTCAAGATACTGATGAAATAGGATGGTCAATTTTCAGCTTCCTGGTTTTAGTAACTGGGACATGTAGATTGGTTTTAAAAAAGAAATACACAAGCTTTAAAAATGGTTGACTGATCACTTGGATTCCTGCAGATTGGGTCAACCTATGTGGAATGAACAAAATTGACTGAATGAAATTTAACACTTACCAAAGGGAATGAAGCCAGTCAGATGTGAAGAAGCTCACATCCCTATTTCTAATTTAGACCAGTGTGATAACTTTAACGAAGTGGAAGTGAAAGACTTGCCTGGAATTGTTCTGCTTGGAAACAATTATTCTCACGTCTGGGGTCAATGAATGAGCTGTAGTTCAAGTAACTGTTTTGGCAGAGCAGAAGGTATGAATTTATAACAGAACTGGAAGATTGCACTCTCTCTTGCTCTCTGCTTTTGCTCAGTAAGGATACAACAACTGGTGGAAAACAAATTGGAGTAACATGTCAACACCAAAAATCCAAAGATACTTGCAATATTCATTGCACTCACTGATCCAGGGCTTCATGAACCAACTTGTTTTCCAATGTGAGCCAATTTTAACTCACTACGTTATCAAGAGCAATTGGAATGGGCAATTAGGTCACAGCCCAAGTAACCCCTCCTCTCAAGCCCCTACCTCCTCAAAATTAACTCAGTTGGTGGCTTATGCTCTTTAGCATCCTAATAAGAACAGCGAATCACTCATCATGGTGTACTAGCTTCGCATGCCCAATTTGAACATGAACATTTCTTTATTCAATAGCTGTAATTCCACCAAATAGGTGGAGATTCTTCTTCCCATTGCAATACTCAAACATTGTGTGGCACTGACTTGTGTTGTAGTGAACAGAGCTACCAATAATCAGTCGCTGCATTGTATTTGCATCTTTCACTTCCCAGTAATGATATCATGTCCATAACTTGCAAGATATGGATTCCATCCAATGTAGACATTTTAGAGAGTTAAATTCTAAAAGTGGACAATGAGCATCAAAGTTGGCTGCCAAACAGCATGTGAATGGATAATAAATTAATACGTCTGAACAAAAGTCCTCAAATTCCTTAAAATGTGAAAGCCTTTGCGAATTTTATCCCTCCTGTTGACTGAGTATTTACAGAATCTCAAAATCAATAATCTACCAGCTGCAATGAGCTTGTCATTTAATATTTGATGAGAAACCAGTTTATCACAAGCAGATGAACAGCCACCATTCATCAACCAATGTATAGCAAAGGCTTTCAGCTTTGAATCATTTGTGTACACAGCAAAAATAAACTGACTTCAGAAAGCAAATCCAAGCATAAACAAGTCAGGTCAGAAACCAAACTGAACCATCCCTCCAGCAAGAAGAATACAACCCTACCTGAACAACCAACAAACGCATGTAGCGAGAGACTGAAGGCCTAACTGGTCTTCACCTGCGGAGGCTCATCTCTGTAGAAACTGAGACACAGCTTTTCTGGAAATTTCCAATTGCAATTAATTTTAGTGGACTGAAATTTGAATGGGTCATTTACTTTTATTTCTACTAATGATCTAAAAGCTTGGTTTATCTCTAGAATCCATCTTTACGTGTTTGCGTGGGAAAGGAAGTGAGTGTATTTGGTTGCATTTACATTTTGGGATATTACAAAAATAAACACTGCTTTTTCTTCTGATTTAAACTTACCCAATAGCTTGCTTGATGCTTTTACTGAAGAAGCAGTGGCATAGTGCTAATGATACTGGACTGGTAATATGCAACTCCAGGCTAAGTGTTATGCGGGGCATGGCACATGGTGAAATTTAAATTGGAAACAAATATGGAATAAAAAACTCATCTCATGCTGACCATGTGATTATTGATGATTGTCATAAAAAAAACCCATTTGGTTCACCAATGTTCTTTAGGGCAGGCAGTGCCATCCTTACCTGTTCTGGTTTACATATGACTCCAGGCCCAAAGCAATGGCAGTGACTCTTCCTGCCCTATAAAATGTTGTAAAATTGTACTAAACAACAATGTCTAAACCAAGAAACCAAACTGGATGGAACACCTAGCATTGACTCAAAAACCAGAAATGACAACAGCAAACATAGCCTGCTGACATGGCAAAGCTCTCCTTACCAAAATCTAAGCGCTGATGCCAAAATTGGCAGAACTTTTCGCTCATTGTCACTGTGTTAAAATCCTGGAATTCCCTTCCTTACTGTGGATGTCTCTACACTCCAAAGTCTGCAGCAGTTCAACAAGGCAGGTCATCACCATCTTCTCTAGGGCGATTAGGAATAGGCAATAGATTGTCTCCTAGACAGCAACACCCATATCCCATGAACAGATTAAAATAAAACGCATCTTATTTTGGATAACCAAGAGGTGAGGAGAAAGGGGACAAGTTATCCCATCTCCTGTCCTTAACACATTCTCAAATGTTATAATGAAACTGGCTACCTATTCAGTGCAGTGAAGGGTTTATTCCATGTTCTGAGGTTGGTGCGGGCTCTACCAGGCTGTTTGACAATGACTGCAGGTTTTCATTCCATTTCACTATTTCATTCCATCATTGGCCATGGCCTCAGTCAAAGTTGCTGCAATTTTGGTGAGTATGCCTCCTTCATTTCAGCATGAACATACCATGATGTAGTCACCTGCAGGTTAGCTACTGCTGCTTACTTGTGGAGTGCATCATCTTGTCTTGCCTGAGAGGGAAGTTCATCAAGAGTGTAGTACAAGATGGTGTTGTCACAATTAATTAGCTGATAGTATCTGGATATTTATGAGACTTTGGTGTGAGGCTTACACAAATGAAAGAATAGAGTAAAGGAAATGAATGTTAAATTTGGGTTGTTAACGGGAGAGATTGTTGGAAAGTGAGTGAAGCATGCTGGGACTAGGATTAAGTGTCTTTACAGGACAAACATACTCCTAAAATGGCTGCTTTGGTCAGAATACAGAGGTATTAAGTGATATGGGCTGGCTGTAATTTGTAGTAGCCTCTCAGAGTTTTGCTCAGGCATTCAGTTCCTAAGCAGAGTGCTTTGTTCCGAGTGGATACAGGAATCAATGAAATGAACAGGTAGGATAGACATTGTTGCCTCTAGTACAAAAAACTGCGCAAGAGGGAGGGCTTTAGTTTTCTGGGGCATGAGAACCCATTCTGGGAAAGGAGGAGTGTTGCATTTGTGTAGGACCAGTACTAGAATCCTCACAGGAAGATTTCTTAAATGAACTCAACATGGGTATGTGAACCTGGAAGGAAAATCAAATATAATGACTATAGGAAGTAGAAGAGCTGCAAAAGGAAGAGGAAAGAAGCAGAAACAAATCCTAGAATCAACCAGGGTTAAACTACAGATTAATTTTAAAAAAGACAGTATTAAAAACATTCTGGATGCTTGTAGCATTTGTAACAAAATAGACGGATTGAAGGTGCCCAGAGCCAAAGTTATGACTTAATTGCCATTTTGGAGATGTGGCTGCATCCTAACCAAAACTGGGAACTCAATATCAAAGAATATTGAATATTTAGAAATAATAGACAAAGAGCAAAAAGAGGTGAAGTTGTAATGGTAATAAAGGACAGAATCAGAGTATCAGTCAGGGAGGATCTCTAATTAAAAGAATACGATGTAGAAACTGTTTGGGTGAAGCTAGAGAACAAAAAGTGGCAAGTAAGTATTGAAGGAGTGATTGAAAAGCAACCAAATGGTAACAGTAATGTAAAACATGGTATAAATCCAGGAAGTTTGATGTGTATGTAGCAAAGGAAAAGCAGTAATTCTGAATGACTTCAATCCACAAATAAATTATTTAAACCGAAAGAGCATCAATGCTATGGAGGAAGAATTCCTGGAATTTGTCTAAGGTGGACTTCTGGAGCAATATATTAAAGAACCAACTATGCCCAGGTTATTTTAGATCTTGCATTATAAAATGAGAAAAGACTAATTAATTACCTTGTTGTAAGAGATACTGAGGGGAGTATATGATAAACGTTTTCATTAACTGGTAAAAAGGTATCGACCAATCTGAAACTGCAGCCTTAAATCTGTATAAGAGCAATTAAAAGGCATGGAGAGAGAGAGATGGTTGCATCGTTGGAAAAATATATTCAAAGGATTATTGACACATAGGCAATATCTAGTATTTACAAAATTAATGCTTGGCTTTTAAGACATGTACATTCCAATAAGGCAAAAATACCGACAGGAAAAATGAAAACACCAAGGTAAGAGACGTTATATTAGGTCAAAGGAATCGATTTATAAAGTTACCAAAAAACGGTTTAAACCTGAGGTTTTGGAAAATTTAGAATTCAGTAAAGGAGGATAAATAAACTGATGAAGAAATACAGAGTAGTATATGAATGTAAAATAATAAGAACCATTAAAATGGATAGAAGAAAGGAAAATATTGGCAAAGAAAATATGGTTTCATGTCAGGTGGACAAGGGCAAGGTTGAAATAGAGAACAGAGAAGCTTAGTATGCATTTTGTGTCAGTATTCATTAAAGGAAACTTTTAAAAATTGTCTAGAAATAAGATCCAAGAACCTAGTGAGAGTGTGGAACTGAAAGATATTAGCATTAGTAAACTAAGTAGAACTGGAGAAATTAATGCGACTTAAAGTTAACAAGTCCCTGAGGCCTGGTGGTCCTCACCCCAGACGGTTGAAAGAGATGGCTGCAGATATTGTGGATGCATTGGTGATCATCTTTCAAAATTCCACCAATTCTGCAAAGGTTCCTTCAAGTTGGAAAATTACAAAGGTAACCCTATTGTTCAAGAAAGAAAGGAGACAGAAAACAAGGAATCACAGAGTTGTTCGCCTGATGCCCATATTCAGGAAAATACTATAATCTATTATAAATGATGTGATTATTGTAAATTCAAAAAATGTTTGACTGGACAGAGTCAACCTTGACTTAAGTGGAAATTATCTTAACAAACCTAATAGATTATATCATAGTCAATAAGGTCATAAAGAATTCATCACTGGAATAACAGAAGGCTTTTGACGAAGTCCTGCTCAAGAGCTTAATAAACAAATATGATTGAAAATTGGTTACTATGCAGAAAGCGAAGAGTAGGAGTAAATGGTTCAATATCAAGTTGGCAGACTATGACCAGTGGGATGCCATAAGGATTAGTGCTTTGCTCCCAGCTGTTCACAATCTATTAATGATTTGGATGGAGGGATCAATTGCAATATTTTCAAGTCTGCAGCTGATACAAATCCCTTGATTGATAACCTAAGTTGTGAGGAGGATACAAAGGGACTTCCAGGGTATTTAAAGAGTCTGAGAGGGCAGGCAAGAACAAGGTAGATTGAATATAATGTGGATACGTATGTGGTTCTCCACTTTGATAGGAAAAATTAAGGTGCAGATTATTCCTTAAATAGTAAGAGATTGGAAAGTGTTGAGGTCCAAAATGATCTAAATGCCTTAGCTCAAAGCTGGCACGCTGAAAAGTAAATAAATTAGAAGGCAAACTTTATATTAGCTTTTGTCGCAAAACAATTTGAATACAAAAGGAGTAAAACAAGTCTTGCTTCTGACATACTGGAAATGCATCTGGAGTATTATGTGCATTTCTGTTTCCTTTACCCAAGGAAGGATACACTTGTCATTGGGTGAGTGGAGCAGAGGTTCATCAGACTAGGTCCTAGTATAATATGACTGTTCTACAAAGAAATTGAGGAGACCAGGCCTGTATTCTCTGGAATTGAGAAGAACGAGAGGTGACTTAGAACTGAGATGAGGACAAATCTCTTTCCTCAAAAGGTGGTGAATCTTTGGAGTTCTCTAACCAAGAATTGTGGAAGTACAGTCTTTAAGTAAATGATTGCTAGATATGTATTTGCAAATGACATCAAGGGATATGGGGAAAACATAGGAATATTGAACAAGATTTTAAAATATCTACCAAAGTGCAGAAAGCTGGAGAAACTAAACAGCTGACTCCTTTTTCTAAACTTTCCATTTTCTACAATGGAAATAAGCTGGTTGGACTTGCATTGCCTACACATGCCGACACATGTTTTTGGACTTTATCTAATTTAATGGCCTGTGTTTTGTGTGACATTTTCTATGAACTTTCCAATGTTTTAAAGGAAAACTAGAACACCAAATGAGACATGACTAAAGATGAATAGCTAAATTCTTATTTTGCAGACAGCAAGTAAATGTACAAAGCAACATGTAATAAAATGCTACCTCGATTCAACATACTGTCAAACCCTCAAAAACTATAAAATTAGCCACATGATTCCATTGTTCAACTCATAAATCAGCCTCCCTGTGCTGACTAAAACAGAGGTTAATATGACTTTGTTTCCCCTCACAACGCCAGGCACACACTCGAGACCAAGCTGGATGACTGATTAATTTCCCCTGTTTCTCTTTGTTGCCCAGACAATGGGACATATACACCTCTGACTCCTCTCTCAGTCACTGATTCACTTTAAGAAAATTGACTGTTTCCCTGCCCTCCACCCCCTTTTGGAGTGGGTTTAATGAAAATACATAATGAAATAATTAACTCTTGGTGTGATCTGTAACATTCTAATACAGACTTTTAATGCTTGTAGCTTTTATTTGAAAACCTGCAAATTTCTCTACTGTAAAACACACAATCCTTCAACATAGCTGATTCTCAAATCTTTTTATTGGAGGTAAAAGTTAGACTCGGGGTTTAAACTATGGACAGCTAGGGGCGTGTCTTGCCTGGGTGACTTATTTGAGGGGGATATACTGATGTCTTTTGACCAGTTGGTTCAGAAGTACGAGTTGCCCAATCGGGACCTCTTCCACTTTTTTCAAATTCAGAATTTCATACAAAAAGAGACCACACTTCCAACTGATTCTTATGGATCTGACATGGAGAAGAGGGTGCTGAGTGCTGAGAACACACTTTCCGTCAGTAATGTCTATCACCTATTGGGAGAGGGTCCCGCGGATGAGTCCGAACGACTCCATAAGGTATGGGAGAGAGAGCCGGATGCTGAGATTTCTTCTGAAGTATGGGAGGATATCTGGGAAAATGCAAGAAGGATCTTGATTTGCCCAATTGAAAATTCTCCACAGGGTCCACTTGGCTCCAGACTGACTTTCAAAATTTAAAGTGGGAATATCTCCAATGTGTTCTAAATGCAAAAGGAGCCTGAGTATGCGGAATCATTGTTTCTGGTCCGGCCACAGGCTGCTGGCATACTGGAGCACTGTGGTAGGCGAGAGAGAGAGGGTCTTGGGGTCAGAGGTGGAGATAGACCCGGTATCTCCTCTTCTTGGTTTTGTTAACCTACTTCCAATAGACAGGCACCAAAAAAATGCTTTTGAGTATCCTCACTATTGTGCAAGATGGAACATTCTGATGGGTGGGCATCTGAAACCCCCCCCCCAGGGCTGTCAGGCTGGTGTAAGCATGGCATGGAACATATCTTTTGGACTTTCTTACAAGTATGGTGCAGCATAAAACTGACAGTTTTTATAAGATATGGTGGCCCTTTTCGGACTACTTGGGTACAGATTTGTCTGCCATACTAATAAGGGCATTTGTATAGCTATGACGATTCTGTTTAATGAATCTGGTATCCAGAGAGGAAGAACTACGAACACATGAATATGCATAAATTTATGCTCTCGATGGTCAAGGGGTATTACTTTGTTCCGTTGAGCTGTGTTATTGTTATTACAGTCATGATTTATTAGTTAGTTAAGTAATTTTGCTGTAAAATTAGCATATTGGTCTCAAAAATATCCTCCCTCTCAACCCTTTCATGGTCAGCTGAGTGGTACGATGTTTTTGTTGATGCTCTCTGCTTTCTTATCTCCACTGCACTCGGGGTACTTCCATTCTACAACCAATCCCACAGTCCTCAGGAACTGAGAAACTTGCCCCAATTCAGAAATGTTGATATAGAACATAGAACAGTACAGCACAGAACAGGCCCTTCAGCCCACAATGTTGTGCCGACCATGTCTTCTTAAAATTCTGGGAGGAATTTAATGGTCACAGGGCCAGCCACACAAATGTGGCAACATCACTGCAACCATTCTGAGCCTTCCCTTGCCTATAGTAATGCCAATTAGGCACCTATTTGGTTGGCATTAAGGTTTTTGGTATCTTCAGAAGGATCAACATCCTTGGAGAGTTAGCGGCTTAGCAGTGGGCACTGCAGCAAGTCCTGGCTGTAGGTCACCAACAGAGTGGGTGATGATAGATAATGGCCAGGACTAGTCAACGGGGATGCCAGTGAGGTAGGATCAGAAGGGCAGTGGTGGGCAAATGAAGGTTAATTTAAAGAGCAAGTCAGAGTCTTCATGCCTGGACATTTACCATGTTTGGATCTCTCTGTTGGGCATAAGCTTTCTAAGCAGAAAAAAACTCCAACACTCAACTCTATGCTACATGTTTTGCCAGGAGGATGGGTGTGTAGAAGGCTTTACTTGTTGGGTGCACCATATGGTGAGACCCCCTTCACCCACTGTCGGTTAAACACCAGAGGCAGGAGGCTGTGGGCCTCTGAACCGGTTGGTTGTCTTTTCAGCATCTTCCCAGACAATTATATGGCCAGAGAACAAATCTATGGGAGCATTAAATTCTACACTCCCTCTCCAACAGCTTCCTCCACCTCCTCAACGCATTACCCATTCTTTAGGTCTGATCCCAAATGTGAAGAAATTTGAAATGTTTTATTGCATTAAAGACACAATAATAATGTTTTTTTTGGCAAAGTGTGAGTTGTGTCAAGATTTCTGGAGGGATTACAGCAGCGAGGCTCAGCAAGATTCCGTGCCATCTCACCAAATGTGTCTCAGTATCTTCCTGCCCTAATGACTTCTGCCACATCAGGTTCTATCTCCATCTTATCATGCACTGTTCCCAGAACAATATGCTACTCAGTGAATATCTGCCAAAAGACCAGCATGTCCTGCATTTGAGACACTTTTGAGAGCTGTGATGCACCCTAATAATAGGCTTTGAAAATCAAGTATTATCTGTTGCTGCCCAGCGGTCATATTAATTTTGTCATTGCCACATACAAGTATTCAGATAAATCCAAATATGAGCTTCCATTGACAGCCAATAAAACAAATCACAAAGGAAATGAATACAGACTGTAGCTGACACTGAATATGCTAACCAAATGGTGGCATCCTGATCTTGGCAGGCGGCTTGGCAGTCCAGCCAACATGAAACTCATGCTATTGCCAGTCAAAGTGACACCAGCTCCACCCATCTGGGCACTATTCAAAGATTTTCCAATTGCATTTTCCACCGGCAGAATGGTA
Organism: Chiloscyllium plagiosum; assembly: GCF_037043375.1. NCBI lineage: Eukaryota > Metazoa > Chordata > Chondrichthyes > Orectolobiformes > Hemiscylliidae > Chiloscyllium > Chiloscyllium plagiosum. The sequence goes on along the minus strand of NW_028270141.1, from coordinate 85,342,315 downwards.
AGTGATGGCAAGGAATGCAGCTCCCAATGGACACTGAAAATCTCAGGCTGTGGTTGATCAGTAGGTAACCTCCACCCTCAGATTCTTCTTGTATTTCATACTACACATTTACATCTATTACTGCCACCACCGATCCTCCCCCCAACAGAGATCCAGCAAACTGAACCCCAGCCTCAAATGTCCTCTCTGCCCCCGAATTCAAGCACCACCTTAATGATGTCCACCTTGCTCCATTAGAGATGTGCACCGCCAATAGTACCCTATCCTCTAGCCTACCATGCCCTTTGATTTTGCTTTACTTACTTTCCCGTACACCTTGACTTTTCCCATTCCAATCCTTGTTGCCGCCCCACAATTGCCTACTTCCCCCCAGCCTGGACTCCACCATTTCTTTTGGGGGCGATTCCCACACTGCCCCTCCAGGTCCCTTTCACCTTGCTAAACCACTGTTGGATGTACATCCAGGGCTGCATTTGCTCCAGACCTTTGCCTGATTTTGATGCGTACACCCAAGGTAAGATTGATCAGACCTGTGACTGCTGTCTTTGCAGCTCCCTGACTGCTACTGATGTTCTGTTACTCACTCCCCAGACAGCAGTTAGATAGATCTCTTGGTGGTCAGTGTCCCAAGGGATGCCTGACCATGGCCAAACCTCTAGACTTGTGCAGACGGTGCTCCTCACTGATGATACTAGCAATCCTTTAATGACATCAAACCCCTTAACAGGTCTGAGAACTGGACTCCATCCAATTTCCAACATGGCCACTTGGTTGAATAAACATACAGGGTGAATGTTGCAGAGTCTGCTGGCACATGCTTTAGGGTGTTAAATTGATGCTTGATGTTCCATCAAGATAATCCACTCAGGCCTGCATGCGAATCCATCATGTTAACTAGCATGGTATAGCATAGAAGGAGAGACAGGAACTCTGCGAATATGCAAGTAGGCACTCAGTGAGCAAGCACTAAGGGATCAAGCAAGCAGCCCTGAAATGCTACTCTAGGCTATGAGCTGGGTGTCTGTTTCTGTGAAGTGTCCTTACTGCAGCCTCTATACCCCCAGCATGCCCTACAATGTAAGTGTGAGCAGGCTCCAAGTGGATCAGACCGGTGTCATGCTGATCATGGAGGTTCGGCAAATGTCCGTGGAGAAAAGTTGCATGTGGCTGATGTCTGTGCATTGCGCCTTAAAATTGCAGTTCGCAGCCAGTGTCCTGACTTCGACGTCAAGATTTCTCCATGTGCAGCTGATATAGTGTATTTAGCAAGGTAGGATGCTGAATCTTAATGAGGTGAGTTAGGCTTTTAACAAGACTTTAAAACAAGCTATAATGCTCCCTAATTGGCATTCTGCCGCTGACCAGCGAGAAACTCATCTTGTTGCTCAGCAAAAGCATAAAAGATGCAATGGGTTGCTCCTGACATTGATTTGGAACTTGCTAAACTTCTCAATCTGAATCTGCCACAAATCTCTCAGTAACCAAGTTGCTCTGACACCTCTAAGAATCTGCCCATAGGCTTTGAATTGGTAACAAAAACAAATTGCTGGAAAAACTTAGCAGGTCTGGCAGCATCTGTGGACAGAAATCAGATTTAACATTGCCGGTCCAGTGACCGTTCTTCAGAGCTTTGAAGTAATTATCATTTCTGTAATGATTAACTGAAAGAAACAATGGAATAACTGATCAACAGACTTAGCACACAGAGGAAAAAAGCCCCCCAAAAATGAATCTGATAGAATTATAGAATCATTGAATAATGGAACATGAAGGGTGGCCACTTGATCTATCATGTCTCTAGGTATGCTGTAAGAAATGTATTCCCTTTTTTCTCCATGTAGCCTTGGAAATTGCTCCACATTAAATATTAACTTATTGTTTTGCATTAATTAGAACATATTGGGTGGAGGACACTGGCGAGAAGGATATTTAGGTTCTAAAACAATATACACAGAGAGGTGAGCTATGGATTTAGAGCCATGATTTTCCCATGGAATCTACATCTTGTTTATGTTAACCGGCCAGTCTAAAGAGACCAAAGGAGTAAAAGCAAGTCAGAATTGTACCTCACCCCACCATTATCAATCTGCTTCAACACATTAGCACTGGGGTGAGATACAAACCCAATTCTCGGAATTTCTGCCTCTCTTACGGTATTGTGGTTGCACACTTGGTTACTGATGGCCTAGGGAATGGGTGGGGTTGGAACATTTTCCGATGGACTTGAAAAATCTTGCAAAACCAATGTTTTTCACAATTAGTTTTAAGCTTCACAAATCCTCAGTTTGGTCTTGGCAGACTAAATTTATCTGAATGCTTGGTAAGACCCATAAATCTGCTCATAAAATATGAATTTGCTGAATGAATGCCACAATCCAACACTCAGAAGTAATTCCAAATTTGAGTTTGTTGATTGTTACTGATCAAACCTATGCAGTTTTGAAACATACCAGTAATTTATTGTTTTCAAAATAACCTGCCGCAGGCAGAGAAAGGTTAAAAAAAGACATTGAATTGATTATTGGCTTGATGATTTTTTGGTTGTAACACGCTGTGGCAGAATATGTTGTTGCAGAATAAAAAGTGGTTGTGTGTGGGTGGAGTGCATGTCTACTGAGGGATTCTGAGAAATATCTTTTATTGCCATGTGATAAATAGTCAGCTCTACCACTCCCTGATGACATCCGAACCAAATTAGTTATTGTTAATTAGCTTAAGAGTTGGACCATAGACACTGGATTTCTTCTTTATCAGTCATTCGCTGACGTTATACACAGGAAATAAGCAATAATGGTTCATAGTGCTTCATGGAATAACAACTTTAATGTAGCATCAAGTCAGGTATGCCATTCTGCAAATGGTTAGCTCAGAATAAGCAAGCTCCTAATCAGGAATTAGCATATCTTAGTGCCTTGTAGGTTCACATCCTTCAAGCCAATTTTAGTTTTGTCTCTTTGCACGGCAGATGATAGCAAGAGCAGCAGATGGACCATCTTTAAAGCAGCATCACCCAATACTTCCAACACAGCTTGCCAACTTAGTGTCATAGAGATGTACAGCATGGAAACAGACCCTTTGGTCCAACCCGTCCATGCCGACCAGATATCCCAACCCAATCTAGTCCCACCTGCCAGCACCCGGCCCATATCCCTCCAAACCCTTCCTATTCATATACCCATCCAAATGCCTCTTAAATGTTGCAATTGTACCAGCCTCCACCACTTCCCCTGGCAGACACATACCACCCTCTGTGTGAAAAAGTTGCCCCTTACATCTCTTTTATATCTTTCCCCTCTCACCCTAAATCTATGCCCTCTAGTTCTGGACTCCCTGACCCCAAGGAAAAGACTTTGTCTATTTATCCTAACCATGCCCCTCATAATTTTGTAAATCTCTATAAAGTCACCCCTCAGCCTCCGACGCTCCAGGGAAAAAAGACACAGCCTGTTCAGCCTCTCCCTATAGCTCAAATCCTCCAAACATGGCAGTATCCTTGTAAATCTTTTCTGAACGCTTTCAAGTTTCACAACATCTTTCCAATAGGAAGGAAACCAGAATTGCACATAATATTCCAACAGTGGCCTAACCAATGTCCTGTACAGCCGCAACATGACCTCCCAACTCCTGAACCCAGTACTCTGACCAATAAAGGAAAGCATACCAAACGCCTTCTTCACTATCCTATCTACCTGCGACTCCACTTTCAAGGAGCTATGAACCTGCACTCCAAGATCTTTTTGTTCAGCAACACTCCCTAGGTCCTTTCCATTAAGTGTATAATTCCTGCTAAGATTTGCTTTCCCAAAATGTAGTACCTCGCATTTAACTGAATTAAACTCCATCTGCCACTTCTCAGCCCATTGGCCCATCTGGTCAAGATCCTCCTGTAATCTGAGGTAACCCTCTTCGTTGTCCACTACACCTCCAATTTTGGTGTCATCTGCAAACTTACTAACTGTACCTCTTATGCTCGCATCCAAATCATTTATGTAAATGACAAAAAGTAGTGGACCCAATCCTTGTGCACTCCACTGGTCACAGGCCTCCAGTCTGAAAAACAACCCTCCACCCACCAACCTCTGTCTTCTACCTTTGAGTCAGCTCTGTATCCACATGGCTAATTCTCCCTGTATTCCGTGAAATCTAACCTTGCTAACCAGTCTCCCGTGGGGAACCTTGTCGAACGCCTTACTGAAGTCCATATGGATCACATCTACCGCTCTGCCCTCATCAATCCTCTTTGTAACTTCATCAAAAAACTCAATCAAGTTTGTGAGACATGATTTCCCATGCACAAAGCCATGTTGACTATCCCTAATTAGTCCGTGCCTTTCCAAATACATGTACATCCTGTCCCTCAGGATTCCTCCAAAAATTTGCCCACCACCAACATCAGGCTCACTGATCTATAGTTCCCTGGCTTGTCCTTACCACCCTTTTTGAACAGTGGCACCAGGTTTGCCAACTTCCAATCTTCTAGCACCTTACCTGTGACTATCGATAATACAAATATCTCAGCAAGAGGCCCAACAATCATATCTCTAGCTTCCCACAGAGTTCTAGGGTACACCTGATCAGGTCCTGGGGATATATCCACTGTTATGCGTTTCAAGACATCCAGCACTTTCTCCTCTGTAATATGGACACTTTGCAATGTGTCACCATCTATTTCTCTACTTTCTATATCTTCCATATTCTTTTCCACAGTAAATACTGATGCAAAATATTCGTTTAGTGTCTCCCCCATTTTCTGCGGCTCCACACAAAGGCCACCTTGCTGATCTTTGAGGGGCCCTATTCTCTCCCTAGTTACCCTTTTGTCCTTAATGTATTTGTAAAAACCCTTTGAATTCTCGTTAATTCTATTTGCCAACTTCCAATCCAAAGCTAATGTCCCCTTTTTGCCCTCCTGATTTCCCTCTTAAGCAATGCCCACTGTTGCCAATCCCTTCCTAGTTATTTATCTGAAGAAGCTCTGGCTGTTTTTATATTACTTGCTAGTTTGCCATCATAGTTTCTTTTTTCCCCTTTTTTTTGGTCATCTTTTGTTAGTTTTTCAAAGAACAACTTTTCCAATCCTTTGATTTACCACCAATCTTTTCTTTGATGCTGTCACTGTCCTTAACTTCCCTGGTTAACTACTTTGGTATATTTGCTTCCTCAAATTCTTAATCCTCATATATATTATATATATTCAGTGAGTTATGAACCGCATTTTAAACGTTGGCTGTTGGTCAAACATCTTATTTGCTAAACTCCTCGGAGTCTACTCTAGCCAACTTTACTCTCATTCTCATGTCGCTTTCCCCCATTTATGTTTAGTCCAGTTGCTTTTGACTCAAGTTTCTCACTCTCAAACTGAATGCTAAATTTTACCATGTTATGGTCAATATTCCTGAGGAGATAATTTGCTTTGAGATAATTTATTAAACCTGGCTCATTACACACTACCAGATCCAAATAGCCTAATCCTTGGTTGGATCCACAATGTATTGTTCTCGGAACTATCCCAAACACACACTGAATTCTTCCTCACAACTACCTCTGCCAATTTGATTTCCCTGACTAAAGATTAACGTCACCAACGATTAATGCACTGCCTTTCCCCCCTTGTTACTTAATATCTCCACTCATATGCATTCTATATCATCTGATCAAAGATAATTTCTTGTTAATGTGCTAATTGCATTTCATACTAACAAAGCCATCTGACCACCCTTCCCTTTCAAAAGGTCACATATCTCTGCATGTTCAGTTCCCAGCTTTGATCTCCATAATAGGGATAAGACCAGAAACATTAACCACTTTTTGTGCCATTAGTTTGTTTAGTTTACTCCAAGTATTGTACATATTCAAGTAAAAAAACCTTTAATCTTGCCTTAACATTGTTGATTCCCTCATTGTTCCTATTTGTTTCCATACTTTTGTGCTCACATACTCCGTCACTTCATGTGCCCTTCTTGGTATGATTGTCAAAATAATTGCCTTGCAATGTTGCCTTTCGATTTCCAAGCCTACAATTTCTTTTGATCAAACCTTCTTCCCATTAATTAGTTTAAAGGTCTCTCTATAGTCCTAGTTATTAGATTCACTAGGACACTGGTCTCAGCACAGTTCAGTTGAACCCCAACCAACCGTAATATCTCCATTCAGTGAAGTGAAACCCAATCCTCACACACCAATCTGTCAAACTTGTGGAATTTACCTTATCCTATGTCAATCTGCCCATGGCATTATCTTTAAACACAACTATTAACAAGTGTCAGATTGCAACAGTAAAAAGCATAACTTGTTTTACTTCAACATTTTCATTTTTTGTCTTCTGCTGTCGTTTTGTGTACTCTTCTGGGCCTGTAAAGATAATTTTCACTGATCAAAGGATTGATTATCTGTGTGATCTAGAGTCCAAGGCAGCCTGGACAAGTAGTCTTATTGTCACAAGCAAAGTATTATAATGCATTGCAGAGTTAGGAAAAAGATAGTTAAAAAAGAGCCAATTTCAATTTCTGTACTGCCTTTCACAAAGTCAGCTACCTAGTGTTTTGTTGCGAATAAAGTACCCTTGAAATGTGAAGCAGGAAACATTATAACTTATTAGTGTAAAGAAAATAGTGGTAACAAGCAGTGGAAATTCACCCTGATCTTCCTTACAATTCTTCCTTCAGACTTGTGCAAAAATGTGTAAATCTGTTCAACAGAAGCATTTTTCAAAGGAAAAGGTTTCTGAGTGTGGAACAGTAAGTTAAAATTTGCTGTGAAAAGTACTTAAATTGCCAGTTATAAACAAACAGATGGACACAATATGGTTTTGGTTTTTGAACTTTCCATGATTATTGTAGTCCCCTTTAATTTTTGCACCTAAAATAGTTCATCATTTTTAGCCACCCCCACAAATCTAACCACTTAATTTTGAGTGGTTTTTGTAACCAAGAAATATAAAAAGCTAAACATTCAGTTATCTAACGATGAAAATAAATATTTACACTGGCAAAATTAAAAGGTCAAAGACAACAAAGAAAGAAAACTGCTGATAGACATTCAATTATAGTAATAGTATGAAAAGATGAGTATCTTCACAATAAAAATGGGAAATATATCCAGTATTTTATGCTGTCAATAAACCAATAGTTGTACAGAACAGCCAATGCCTTATAATTTTTGTCGTCTTTATATTGATATTTGGACAGCACTCATGAATAGCATACTTTGCCCTTAAATTCCTCCAGCTTAACACAATGCATCCTACAAACTAACAACCTTTTAATCTTGTATTCACAACTATCAGAATCAATTAATTCTAACTATAAAATGATAAAAACATGAATGCACAGTTTATACTCTCTTACCTGCTAGAAATGTTCTTCATTTCTTTCAGTAAAACACACACAATAACATGAACAAAGATATTTCCAAATTCATTCTCTTGTACACAATTTGATAAAATGTGGTCCTTCCAACAGCATACAGTATTTCAGCTGGAAAATCGGCAAGTTACAAATAAGGCCAAGCATTTCCCAATGGAGAAAGAGCAAAACTAAGGTTAAGTCAACTCATCTTTCTTGCACACACTTCTCTGGTAGCTGGTAATAGACGACAGAGGCTGAGAGATCTATTGCAAGATCCCTGCGTGCTTTCTTGGCCTGAAAATAATGTAACATATGGCGAAAAGGAAATCTATGGCAAGTATGACAATTGTTTTCAAATTAAGTGTGACAGATTGTAAAACTATAAACTATCCACAATACTCATTCTTTGTACAGTCTTCAACAACGAACATTAAAACAAAACCTCCGAAGGAGGCCATTTGTGTTGAAATTGAACAGGTTCTAAAAATGTTAGCAGAGGGGTCTGATAATGTGGAGTCCAGGCTGTTAAAAAGCTATATGTTGAAATTCATCTCTTACATATGGGAGAAGTAAAAGAGAAGATACTTATATGAGATGTTTCTTAGTCTATGTTGAGAGTCAATGGATGATTTGAACACAGTAAATACTAATTGATTGGAAACTGGGAAAATTCATTCATGACCATGCTTAAATCTTCCAGAATTCCTGAAATTCATAAGACTTGCACACCCAACCTACCTGGAAAGAGAAAATCTTCTCTAAAGACTTCTGTTTTTGGTTTAAAAAAAAAGCAATATTATGAGGTAGTGATCTTATTAAAGAACATGTTAAAGGACCTTCATACTCTTTGCAAAATTACATTTTGGTCATATGAAATATTCTTTCCCCACAAAGAAAGGTGAGACCAAAAGAGTCAGAAATGCGCTGGATTTTCCACCCAGTTTACAACAACCCAGGAATATTGGCTTTCCCAAGTTGTTGATGAGGCTGGACAAAGATGGGATGACTCCTGTACTGGTTACATGTCCATCGTTGCACTTGAGACAATGTGGTCATTCCCAGGTTTTTAGCTTTGCCTGGAATTGCAGTTATATGGATATAAGATTGCCACAAAGGACCACAGTTGGTCATTTTCAAAATACATAGCGAAAATAATAAAGGCTTCTTGATTCCAATTGCCTTTTTCCAGTGCCAGTTGTTAAAAGGAGCAACATCAATTATATTTTCTGTTTTTGTTGCTACCTATAGCAACATTGCTGACACAGTTCAACACATTTCCCTGCCCTTACTTAACAAAAATGATGTGATTGTTGTTATAACAGTTAACATCAACTTTGGGTTTTCAATCTGGCTCTAGATTCTGAACCTGTGGACAACCTCATATCTTCAAAATCCTGTAGCAACATTTATTTCTTGGCTATTGAAATGCACTGTAGAAGTGGAAAAGGCCACAAAGACAATCTGAATTGATTAAACTGCTGCTGCAATCAATTTCCAAAAAATAAATGCCACTTTTTGTGCAAATCAAGTTTCATTTAAGAAACACAGATAATAAAGTCAATTGGAAAATTAGTGTTAATAAACTGAAGTAAATGACTTCAAATTATGATAAGTCTTTTTCTTGTGGAACTTCCACTTGCCACTTTATACAATGTCACTCTTGGTATTGTGCTATGCTTTTCTCTGCACAGTTTGCAGTAATAAATACAGACATCCATGATAATGAGATATTTGAGGCACTCATTACCAGTACCTTTAATTCTTACACAAGTGCATGCTTTTGCTCACTCCAAAAACTGAATACAACTAATTAAAGGTGAAAAGGATAAGATAATTGGGCAGTACCTATACTCCACAGCAGCTGGCTTGGCTGCTACTCTGGAATACTTCCAAACTAACAGGACAACAAAACTCAATACTAGATAAAAGCTTAAACAAGAAAACAAATACCAGTCCGACAAACTAAACAAGATCTGGGATAGAGCTTCTCAAACTAATGGAGATACTGTTTACTGTACGTCTTCACTTGAAATACATATCTTCCTTACAGTCTTGAACAGTCTTTCTTCCTTTGGAGGTAAGAAATAATGATGTGAGTTTCCCAATTATGATGGGCATTCAGTATCATCGCCAACTAGTACATGGCCCTAAAATAAACTTCTACTAGTTCACTGGTTAAAACTGAAGACTCAAGTTTGTTGGGACATGGCTTACTTATCCTCAATATTCTACATGTTTTAATTTCTGCACAATATCATTCCCCCTGTGTGCAATGTCAACCAAATTTGAAAATAAGATTATGAGTTAGGTTATGATTTAGCCTTATGGAATAAATGGAAGAGACCTAGTCTCGTCTGCAATGATTTTCAGAGAACAGAAATTAAAAGGAAGTTCACAGAATACTTAGATTATAGAGCAGCTCATTATTCAGTCTTTTAATTAAAGCTGAAAACCGCAGATTGGTAAATTTGCAATGTTATGCAATATGAATAGCTACATGAAAAATAAAGCCCATGGGGACATTTCTGATAGAAACTTTAATACCTGAAAAATAAGAACATAATTAGGAACAGTACTGTATCTCTATTAATACACCAATAATTACACAATTACACTGTTGAAGACTTGAATTTGTAAGAGTAGCAATTTGTCAACCCTAAAAGATATATGATCAATAAATGCATGAAGTTTGACATTGACACTTTTATGTTTTAAGCACAGAATCCATTTTTAAAATCATTTTATCAAAGAACTAGTGGATCAAGTAAAACCAGTCTATGATATTATGTTGGAGACAGCCCACAATTTGATTGTGCTTGCTGAGTTGCAGAATTTTTAAAAATAATTCACTTCTGGGATATGGGTGTCATTGGCTGGGCTAACATTTATTGCCCATCCCTAGTTGCTCTTGAGAAGATGATAGTGAGCTGCCTTCTTGAAATGGTTTGATAGGTGCTGTCTAAAGAACGTGTGAATTTCTACAGTGTGTTTTGTCGATGATACACACTGCTGCCATTGAACATCAGTGGCAGATAGAGTGGATGTTTGTGTATGCTGTGCCAATCAAGTGACTGCTTGCCATGGATGGTGTCAAGCTTCTTGAGTATTGCAGGAGCTGTATTCATCCAAGCAAGTGGAAAGTATTCTCTCAAACTCCTGATTTGAGCCTTGTAGAAAGGCTTTGGGAAGTCAAGAGGAGAGCTACTGCACAATTCTGAGCCTCTAACCTAATCTAAACCTGTACATGGCTAATAAAGTTCAATTTCCGGTCAAAAGTACCAGGATGTCAATAAGCCACTTTTAGTCTCGACTAAATATAGATTGCTTAAATGTTTCTTGTATATACTAGTCCCAAGTCACTAGGTCCTCCTAAGATAAGGTTCAATGGGTACAAATTGTAATCTCCCAAAAAGCCAATCTCTCCATCTGCAGCCTCCAAGCACAAAAGCAAATACCCAATTCTGGACAGCATCAAAATCAAACTAGCTGAATAAGCCTTGATCACAGTCAGAAATGACATGGTCTGTCATGGATTGGTATTATTTTCTCTCCTCCTTTTCTTTGACTGAATTATTGTCACAACTGACTTTACTATCTCTTGCTGCGCACCATCCCCCCCTAGTCTGAAATTGCTATGGGGCAGCCTTTGGATTGGGGGCAGACTCCCCACTGATCTTTTAGTCTGTAGTGTTGGATTGCGGTACTCCATAAATGTGAATCCATTGTATCTGTATACAGAGGAACCTCGATTATCCGAATATCAATTATCCGAATTTTGGATTATCCGAAGAAGATCTCAAGGTCCCGATAGAAACATTACATCAAAGAGGTGTTTCCAACACTGATCGTGTCTTTTGTTTACAATGATTAAAAATGAATTTGGCTTACAGAAATGTTGCCGAGAACAGTCTTGGACAACAATGGGAGCCCAGGCATGGGCAGGGCGGGGCAGCCAGGCTGGACCGGGGGCAGGATTGGACAGCTCATGCACGGTGTGCTGCTATCGAGTCTCCTGAACGGGGAGCACACGTAGCAAGTGCTCGCTGTTAATCCCATTGAACTGATCGGGGGTGGTGTGGGGGGAGTGGGGGTTGCTTCAGCAATGCTGCGGGTCCCTTACACACAAGTGTGTGTCTGCTCAGAAACAAACCCTGAGACAGAGAGAGGGAGCAAGGCATGCTGAGCGAGGAAAAAGGAAACTTCAGAAAACTCCGAGCCCCAGAGGAGAGGCATTGAATCAATTAACCGAATAATCAATTATCCGAACAAAATACTGCCCACCCACCTCATTCGGATAATCAAGGTTCCTCTGTAAACTGTGCCAAATCCTATCTCCTTAACATTTGCTGCCTCTCGTCTCTGCTGCTGAAATCCTTCACCAGCAGACTGACTTAACTAATCTAATGTTTTGCTGGATAGCTGATCATTCTCTATATGCTCACATGCAACACTGCTGCCTGTATTCATTCAACCGTCTTTCTTGTGCTCATGAATTTACAAAGGTGGTGGGCTCCTGAACAGCTTAGATTTTAAATTCTTGCCTCGTTTGTCTGACTTTGAAACATCATGCTCTGCAAATCCAACAACCTCCAGAGCTCTCTGTTCCTCCAATTTTGGCTCATTGTTTTCTTTACCGAACTTTGGCAGTCAGCCATTTAGATCTAATTTTTTTGGAATTCTATACCCGGAACTTCTCAATCGCGACTTTCATTTTTGTGTTTTATCACCCCTCCAAAATCTTTCTCTTTTTGCTTGTCTACACTCACACACATTGGGACATTTGGGTTACTCCTCTGTGAGTACGACTAAATATTCCCTCCATCTGCACTAGTCTCGTGTCAAATATCCAAGAAGTTGATCCAAGTTGAAAAGTATTATTTTAGCTGTCACATCTCCAGTCATTAAGTGTTAGCCATAATGTTAACTGGTATGAATGAAATAAACGAATGTATGGATATTATGAAGCATCCTCCTCACATCTTCAAACTCCCAATGAAGATCACTTTGAGTCTAAGCAGAAATCTACAATTGACAAATATATGTGTCCTTGAACCTTAAGAGTGAACCATACTGCTCTGGATCTGCAGCCACATGTAGGCCAGACTAGGCAAGGATAGTAGATTCCTTTCTCTAAAGGGCATTAGTGAACCAGATTGTTTTTTTACAACAATTGACAGTGGTTATGTCATCATTGAACTAATGATTAATTCCAGATTTTTATTGAACTGTAACCTCACCATTTGTCAGGGTGGGGTTTTGAATTCAGGTCCTCAGATTGTTGGTCTTGGACTGAATTGCCAGTTCATTATCATTGGGACATTTTCTCCTCCCATTGCCATTTAAAGAACCCATAAGTTCATAAGGCTAGCATTTGTTGCCCACCTCTACTTCCTCTTAAACTGAGAATTAATCCTCCTTGCTCACTTCTGTCCAACCACATCTTCCTATTAGGCAAGACATGACATTCTTAGACTGTTAGAGATGGAAAAACAGTTTTACAGAAAACTGTATGCAGATTAGCAGAAAAGTAGCAATAAAAGATCATAAATTAGGTCATCTTCAAGATCAGGTCGAACAGATCCATTAAAAAAAAAATCACATGTTGCAAATATCAAGATAACATTTCCTTTTGTAAACAGGAACTAAATACTTCTAATGATGGCTAATACATGTATTCTACATAGAAGCAAAGCACAAAATATAAAAGCTAACTCTTCAACCAGATAGCAGGTTGAATTCAGTAAAGCTTGTCATGGGATGCTTCAAGAAAGAGATTTTAGCTCTTGACTTGAGCAATGTTGTAGACACCTGCCCAAAAACCGTCAAGACCAAAGTACATAAAATAATATTGACTCGGATACCTTCAAGTTGATCACAGCCATCTCACAAAATATCATTCAAATATTAAATATTACTAATAAGACTGGAGGGGTTCTGACAGCAGATGAAAACTGTCTCATCTAAACAATCTTTTTATGGAAGTTTAGCTATAATAAAATCGTACCACATTAAATAGTATATTTATGATATTTTATTTACACTGGCCATTAGGTGGTGCCAACAAGGGGAAATGAATTTGAGTTGAAGGAAGAAACTGTCTAGACCTTTATATATATATATCCAGGGAGTGTTGTTAGCAGAGCTTATTTTCTGCTCCCTGATTTCATATTAGTTGCAAAACTCCTTCTCAGACACAGACTATAAAGCATGCAATTTGAACCAGACTATAATTTAGTAGGTTTCGGCATGTCCTAATTAAAACTAAACATATCTCTCACATGTACAGTATCCTCATTTTCCTGTGGAATTAAGTTTCCTTTGAACTGTAGATTCAGTAACGTGTTTAATTTCATCCATTTTAATTTTAAAATCTTTTGAGGTTTTTTCACTAGAATAAAAATGTCTGCAGAAAGTTTGTTCATTGTCATACAGAGTACATATAATCCCTGAATAAAAGTAATGTATTTTATTTTGTGAAATGAAAAACTTACAAAAGTATATTTTAACCATATCTTGAAGCTTACTTACAATTAACATCAAGTTCTTATCATGTCAATTGAGACAATGATACAGATCTTCTTTCATAAATTATTGTACATATTGTAACCAAAGAACTTAAGCAGGTTTGCTGACATGCTCACTCTGTAACTGGCATGTCTAGGTGCTTTGAAAACATTTGTTTCTTTCATACTTCTGAATTATTGCCTCTTACAAAATAATTAAAATGATTTGTTTTGTACAAATTCTAAGAAGCTAGGTATCAATTAGTGACTTTACCTCGATATAGAAAACAAACATGACAATACAACTGGATGATTGTGATTACCCTTCAGCCCGCTCATGATAGCACCATCAAATTACATGCATACTGCAACTAATTTAAACATTTTGAGTCTGACATCTGTTGACAGACAAAAAACGGAAGAGAAAAACAAATTTCAGGTTAGCCCACAAATCTAACACAGAATGGAACATTATATGATAGATCTGTCACTTGCCAGAAAGCTGTCTGAGGGTAAGTTAAATATAGTATTAAAACCTTTGGCTGAAGTTAAATTTATATAAGCTAACAGATCTCCTGTGGTAATGATCACAGGCAGTCTGGGATGTGGAGAACAGCTCCTAGTTCGTGCCTCTGTATTGCTGTAGTTTAAATGAGACAGCAGTACCCCATTGCTGTCAATAAATTTACTGAAACAATATAACAGACAGGATAAAAACATTACGTCCCTTAATGATAGGCAAGTAAGACTAGTTCCATTTGGGAAACTTGGTCAGCATGGACAACTTAGACCAAAGGGTCTGTTTCTGTGGTGTATGACTCTATGACAAGATTTGCATGTCACTGATGACATAGGTATTTATAATGTTCCTATCACTTTACAAAACTAGCTGAAGATGCAACATCTTCCTTAAACTTCTTGATGCCAGTCATTTACATTGTGACATATCTCATGCCTCTGAAAGCTCAGGGATGTGATGCTTTGAAACATTGCTAATATTGCACTATAAACATAAATTCTGATTTATACTGCGATTATACTATGATCAACAGCTTGCTGATAACTGTCTACTGCAAATGATATACATCTTATGAAGATAACGTAGTTACTATAAAGAAATCTCTTTGCTGGAAGACGTGTGACTCAGCTGATAGCACTCTTGCCTAAGGCAGAAGACTTAGAACATAGAAGAATACAGCGCAGTACAGGCCCTTGGGCCCTCGATGTTGCGCCGATCCAAGCCCACCTAAACTACACTAACCCACTATCCTCCATATACCTATCCAATGCCCTCTTAAATGCCCATAAAGAGGGAGAGTCCACCACTGTTACTGGCAGGGCATTCCATGAACTAACGACTCGCTGAGTGAAGAACCTACCCCTAACATCAGTCCTATATCTACCCCCCCTTAATTTAAAGCTATGCCCCCTTGTAATACCCGACTCCATACGCGGGAAAAGGTTCATACTGTCTACCCTATCTAACCCCCTAATCATCTTGTACACCTCAATCAAGTCACCCCTAAACCTTCTTTTCTCTAGTGAAAACAGCTCCAAGTGCCTCAGTCTTTCCTCATACGATTTTCCTTCCATACCAGGCAACATCCTGGTAAACCTCCTCTGCACCCGTTCCAATGCCTCCACATCCTTCCTATAGTATGGCGACCAAAACTGCACACAATATTCCAGATGCGGCCGTACCAGAGTCTTATACAACTGCATCATGACCTCAGGACTCCGGAACTCAATTCCTCTACCAATAAAAGCCAGTACGCCATATGCCTTCCTCACCGCACTATTTACCTGGGTGGCAACTTTCAGAGATCTGTGTACATGGACACCAAGATCCCTCTGTTCATCCACACTACCAAGTATCCGACCATTAGCCCAGTACCCCATCTTTTTGTTATTCTTCCCAAAGTGAATCACCTCGCACTTAGCTACATTGAATTCCATCTGCCACCTTTCTGCCCAGCTCTGCAGCTTCTCTATATCCTGCTATAACCTGCCACATGCTTCCTCACTGTCAACAACTCCTCCGACTTTCGTATCATCCGCAAACTTGCTCACCCAACCTTCTAACCCCTCTTCCAGGTCATTTATACAAATGACAAACAGCAATGGTCCCAAAACAGATCCTTGCGGAACACCGCTAGTGACGGCACTCCATGAAGAAACTTTGCCATCAACTACTACCCTCTGTCTTCTTCCATCCAGCCAATTCCTAATCCAAACCTCCAATTCACCCTCAATGCCATATCTCCGTATTTTCTGCAGTAGCCTACCATGGGGAACCTTATCAAACGCCTTACTAAAATCCATATATACCACATCTACCGCTTTCCCCTCATCAACCTCCTTCGTCACCTTTTCAAAGAATTCAATAAGGTTTGTGAGGCACGACTTGCCCTTCACAAAACCATGCTGACTATCCTTGATCACTTGAGGACTAGATGGTCAAAGAAGATTGTGAACAAGCATGCAAGTTCTTCCAATACTCCACCCTACTCTCCAAGGGAAAGCGTTTGAATATGCAAACCAAAAACAATACAGAACTTCCTTTTAACTTCTAGCTGTAATATCATTGTAGCAAAGTTGAGAGAATATAATTTGAGAAATTGCCAGAATTTTTCTTCAATTAGAAGAACTATTTAGCTGGCAACCTGGTTCAATTGCTAACACTCTCATCTGAGGAGAAAGTGAGGACTACAGATGGAGATCAGAGTTAAAGTGTGGTGCTGGAAAAGCACAGCTGGTCAGGCAGCATCTGAAGAGTATGTGTGTGTGTGGGGCGGGGAGGGGCAAGGGGGCTGAGAGATAAATGGGAGGGGTTTGGGGCTGGAGGGAAGGTAGCTGGGAACGTGATAGATAGATGAAGTTGGGGTGATGGTGATAGGTCGGAGAGGGGGATGGAGAGGATAGGTGGGAAGGAAGATGGACAGGTAGGACAGTTCAAGAGGGCAGTGCTGAGTTGGAGGGTTGGATCTGGGATAATGTGGGGGGAGGGGAGATGAGGAAACTGGCGAAATCAACATGGGACCCTCCAACCACACGGGATCAAAAGCTGAAGATGCAGTCTTCTTCCTCCAGTCATCAGGGGCTAGAATTTGGCGGTGGAGGCAGCCCAGGACTTGCATGTCCTTGGCAGAGTGGGAGGGGGAGTTGAAGTGGTCGGCTCCAGGGTGGTGAGATTGTTTATGCGTGTGTCCCAGAGATGTTGTGAAACGTTCCGCAAGTTGGCATCTTGCCTCCCCAATTTAGAGAAGACCACATCGAGAGCAAAAGACAGAATAGATGACGTATGTGGAGGTGCAGGAAAATCTCAATTGGATGTCTGCTCTGACCTATCACCATCACCCCCACCTTCATCCACCTATTGCATTCCCAGCTACCTTACCCCCAGCCCCACTCCCCTCCAATTTATTTTTCAGCCCCCTTGAGTCCTCCCACATTCCTGATGAAGAGCTTATTGGCAAAACGTCGACTCTCCTGGTCCACACTTTATGACTCTCTGAGTCAGGAGGTTTTAGATTCTAACATGATTGTTGAGGACATAATCTCAGCTGATATTTCACCGCGGTGCTGAGCTGTACCATAAGAGATATACTTCCTTTTGAAGGAAATACTGACCTAATTTCTCATCTTCTATTCTAAACTCTCCAGGATTTCCAAAAGATTTGAAAGACATTATACATAAAACTAACTTTTCTCTGTTTAGTTTCATGATTTCACAAATCAAATAATATTGAGGAATGATTTCCACTCATTGCAAAAGAATTCTAACAAATATATTTTTGAAATTCTGATTGCCGTCTATCGATCTAAATTATGAATATATTCTTAAATGAAGGCCGAATCATGATAGGAGCAGCTGCAAATAATCGCACATAACTCCAAAACTCCTTCTGACGTAGCTTTTAAATTTTTACAATCTTTTTGTAAACTTGAAAAATGTACCATTTTGTGTAATCTTTACATACATTATGTTTTAAAAAGAACATGAATATATTGCTGCATTGTTTTACATTTGAAGCTTTACAACCTGAATATAACTTGACAGCTATTAATGCAAAAGAGGAGAAATTGAGGACTGCAGATGCTAGAGATCAGAGTCGAGAGTGTAGTGTTGGAAAAGCACAGCTGGTCAGGTAGCAACCAAGGAGCAGGAGAATCAACGTTTCAGGTATAATCACTTCCTGGAATTCCTGATGAAGGGTTTATGCCCAAAACATTGATTCTGGCCTTCCTCGGATGCTGCCTGACCTGCTGTGCTTTTCCAGCATTACGCTCTGGACAGCTATTAATGTTAAATTATGATCTATGTTCATGAGTGCAAGTGCTGTCCTTAAGATTACAACTTTCAAAGTGATTGCACCTCATCTAACTTTATATAAATATAAAGAGTGAGTTTAATTTTCAACTACGGCAATTAATAATTTTGAGCTGTGGCACACTTAAAAACTCTAACCCCAATATTATCATTGTTGATAAAACTCTCATCCTGACAACAATTATTTACAAGTTCATATGTAATGTCTAGTGACAAGTTATGTCTCATCTGAGGGAGCGTTGAAGTGATGATAGTGTTGTTCTTTAAATAAAATGGTTGGCTGATTTACTCAGCTTAGAGTTCAAGTTGACATTAAGAATCCCAAATATTAATTATAAAAAGAAAATAAAATCTTCTGCTTTGCTGCTCAACATTCCTTTGTCAACTGATGCCTCTAAAACAGATTAATTAGTTCTTTCCCTCAATCCTCTTTGCCACGCCCACTTACATGCTTAACGGTTGCTAAATTTTTCTACATCACAGCAGCAATTTTATTTTAGAGGGATCTGTAGTATAAGAGTTGGCAAGTCATGTTGAGGTAGTACAGGACACTGGCGAGGCTTCTTCTGGAAATATTATATCCATTTCTGGTCACCCAGTTGTAGGAAGGATATTACTAAGTTGGAAAGGGTTCAGAAGGGATTTACCAGGATGTTGCCAGGTGTGTATAAAGAAGGCCTGGATAGGGTGAGACTCTTTTCACTGGAGCATAGGAGGTTGAGAGGCGACCTTACAGAAGTTTACAAAATAACGAGGGGTAGACATAGGGTTAATAGTATTTTTATTTTCCCCAGAATGAGGGATTTCAAGACTTTTTGGGGGGGGGGGGGGGGGGGGGGGGGGGGGGGCACATTTTTAAGGTGAGAGGAGAGAGACTTAAAAAAAGACTAGGCCATTTTTTTTTGCACGGGGTGTGGTTCTCATATGGTATGAACTTCCTGAGAAAGTGTTGTATGCAGGTACAATTACAATGTTTACAAGACATTTGGATAAGTATAACGACTAGGAAAGATTTGGAGGAATAAAGGCCAGGAGCAGGCAGGTGGGGACTGGTTCAGTTTGAGAGTATGTTCGACATGGACTGGTTGGACCAAAGGGTCTGTTTCTGTGCTGTATGACCCGATGTGAAGTACTTCTGTCACACGGTGTATAAATTCACATTCTTCAGTTATTTGTTTTCTTTTGAGTAATGGATGGGTCAAAATGTAGGGAAGTGTTGCTAACAAAAACTGAAATTACTGGAGAAATGCAGGTCTGACAGTATCTGTGGAAAGCGTAACAGAGTTACTGTTGCGAGTCTGGTGACCCTTCTTCAGAACTTCAGAAGTGTTGCTAAAGGTAATAATCAGACCACACATGGAACAGTTTTAGACCCTTTATTGAAGGAAGGATACACTGGTATTGGAGGCCCTCCAGAAAAAAGTTCACTAGGTTCATCCTGGATTTGAGAGGACTGTCATATAAGGACAGGTTGAGCAGGAGTTCTTTGGAGTTCATAAGGATGAAAAGAGCCCTTACTCAAACATGCAAGTTTCTTTGGCACTTGACAGAGTTGATGCAGGAAGGATATTTCTACTTATGGGAGAGTCTAGGACCAGAGGGTATAATCTCAGGCTAAGTAGGCACCCTTTTTAAAAGGGATGAGGTTTATTTTTCCATCTGAGATAACGGATTCATGGAATCCTTTGCTGCAGTGAGCTATAGAGGCTGGGTCATGAAATATATACAAGCCTGAAATACAGATTTTAATTACTATGGAAATCAAGTGTTATGGGGAAAATGAATGTGTAGTTGAGAATGATCAAATCAGCCCTGATCTCATTGAATGGCAAAGCAGATTTGATGGGCTGAATGGACTACTTCTGTTTCTATATCTTCTGGTCTTTTAAACTTGAGGTTAACAATCTACTGAACTGCTCCAGGTCACACTGCGTAAATGATCGTGATACCATCAGGATTGGTTACTTCAGAGCAAAGTTCAATATTAGTTATGGTCATGCCATTGAACAATTTGAGCCATTCCTCACGATCCACTGACAGAGAAAGTAGACATGTCTTCGATGACTCATCCATCAACCTTGTAGGTTGCCAAGATTTTCCAGGGAAGACTGAAACCCAGCAATTCATCGCTTGCATTAGTAACCAAACTCTGGATAGCGATGTCGACAATCAGCCAAAGATGTTCCATTGAAGGGTTGATGCTATCATCAGTTTTGTACGGTATTTAGTATGTTCCAGCAGGGACAAAGGGTGTTCTGTGTCAATGGCTATGAGACGGAAGGGGAACAGCAGTGTTCACTTGGACTTCATACTAAAGTATGCTTTCCAACCTAAATCTGCAAACTAAAAATTTTAAGGAGGCAGCCAAACCTTGCCCAGTGAGTTCCTAATCCAAGCAGCGAAATTCCATTGGAGAGGGCATTAGTGAGACCACATTGGAAACAGTGGGTACATTTTTGGTTTTACTTTAGGAAGGCTATCATTGCACTGGACATGGGTTCAGAGGCAGTTTAGTTGTAAGCTTCCTGGGATGAAGAGCTTGGCTTATGCTCATTGAAGTTTGTAAGAATGAGATGTGATCTCATTGAAACAAATATGGTATATCAATGAGGTAGGGGATAGGAGAAAAGATCAGATCAGCCATGGTCTTATTCAATGGTGGAGCAGGCTTGAAAGGTGAGAATGGTATTGTCCTGTCTATTTCTTATTGCCAAATATGATAAGAAAGGTCTCACAAACAGCAAGGGCAAGGCATGTTTATCTTTTCTTTTGAGGGGGGGGGTCTGTTGAGATGTTGACTGAGAAATAGTGGGGACACGGCCCCTGCTTTTCTTCAAAATAATGCCAAAGGAACTTCTACCACCACCTGGGGGAGCAGATGGGAGGCTCGCTTTAACCTCCCAGTGCCCCACAACAAGCAAGCACTAGACTTGCAGTTTCTAAGCTCGAGTTTTTGAAAGATATCTATTGGTGAAGTAATCTAAGATTAAACATAGGATCATGGCAACAGAAAAAACAGTGTTACTGCACAGAATGAGATTCAGATCACAATGAGGTTCACTGGTTGTCCAACATTGGGATTTACGTATAATTTTCTCATTTCTAATTTTTTAAATATGTTGACATTATATTTTGCATATACCGTTGTTATTCTTTCCATTCATTCTGAGTGACAGTCAGGCATTCTACAGTAATTTCACCAGCAATAAATATCATAGTATTGTATGACACGGAAACAGGCCATTCATCACATCAGGCCAATGCCTCTGCTTTTGCTCCACAGGACCATTCTTCCACACTACTTCATCTAATAAAACATTTTTTCAAAATTATCTGGCTTTCACCTCCACTTTTGAATTCTATCCATCAAGAAATTAATTCATTTTTCATGCCTTTGTTGGCCCTAAAAACACTACATTGCTGTTTGAATTAATTTATATATTCGTTTGCTCAGATTTCACTGTTTTTTGAAGAGTACAGAGTGTTTGAAGATTTTAAAGGCAAAATTAGTTACATTCAGCAAAAATGCAAAATGTTTTCAAGGACAGACAGGAATCTAGATTTGAAGTTACAATCAGATTGGCCATAATCTTATCGGGTGTTGGAGCAGGCTTGAGGGATTGAGTGGCTTACTCCTGCTCCTAATCTACTTATATCATTATTTTACAAGTAGTACATAGCCCCTTTATCTTTTCAAACCAAATACATCTATATTAAAATTCGCTTGCAGATTACGTGCCCAATCACCCTGAATTTTATGAATTCCTTCCTGTATTTGGTTCCTGCTCCATCTTACCCATAAGCTCCCAAATTTGCTTCATTAACAAATTTTATGATTGAACCTCCAACTCTTGAATCTATCCCCATTGTAAATGTTGAACTACATTGGTGTCAGCACACATTCCTGTGGAACACCTCTTCCTATTTACTTTGCCAATTGGGGCAGCTACTTTTAATCCCAATCATCGAATACCTACAGCGTGGAAACAGACCATTTGGCCCAACGAGCCCATACCGACCCTCTGAACAGTATCCCACCCACACCCGTTCCCCTACCCCTGACTAATGTATCTAACCTACAGATTCCTGAACACTATGGATTAATTAGCATGGCCAATTCACCTAACCTGCACATCTTTGGATTGTAGGAGGAAACCGCAGACACCGGGAGAATGTGCAAACTCCACACAGACAGTCGCCTGAGACTGGAATCAAACCCAGGTCCCTGGTGCTGTGAGACAGCAGTGCTGATCACTGAGCCACCATGCTGCCCGTAATCTCTGTTCTTGATTTCAGAACCAGGTTGCTATCTATTCTACAATTCCTTCTGCTTAGCTGTGAGTCAGTTGTGTAGTAGCTTATTAAAGGCCTTTACAAAATCTACGTCAAATGAATATTCCAATCTCACTCCTCTATACCTGTACAAAGGTTTTGTAAAGCATGACCACCCGTAGCCCCTTTTCTGCAATCTTGGAATCCATGATGATTCATTATAGTTTCAGTCTTTAGTTTATTTTTATTATATCTTCTCTGCAAAGAAATACATAAGGCTTTCCACCATGGACATTTAAGCTGTTTGGTCTATCAGTACTGAGAGTTGCTCTATTTCCCTTATACAATTTATAAAGGTTGAAAAAAAAGAGACTCGCAAGAAATAATTTTTAAAAAAACATTAAAACAAGTCAACAGAAAGAAATGCTGCTTTGCTTCCTTTTCTTAATATTTTCTGCTAGATATACAACTGCTTGTTTCAATAACAAGTTGGCTTTCATCTCAGCAACTCTGGATTTCTTTCATTTGTACACAAATATTTAGTAGGAACAGTAGATATTTTTAGGTTTGTTTTTCCTACATTGCTGCATCATAAACAGTTGGATATTGCCCCAGAGTCAAATACCATGCTCAATACCAAACATGTAATTATTAACCATTTAGATTCTATTTAGATTCAGCCATCAACATACTAAGCTGTGGTCTATGTTTGGAACCTGAAAGCACTCATCATCAATTGTCACGTGGTCAAAGGTTTTGGTTCAAGCAATATTTATTTACAAATGTTTATAAAGAAAAATTGAAATTCCAGTTTGAAGAGGCTATAATTTTACTTAAGGTTGTAGACACATTTACTGGAATCATGTGGCTTTATGATCATCCCCCACCCTTCCTAAATTCTACAGATGCTGGTGCAGTTCTCTACAGATTGTAGGATGCCAAATGTAACCACACCATTTACAAAGGTAGGGAGAGAGAAAAAAAAGAGAATTACAGATGAGTTATTGTAACATCAGTAATGGGGAAAAGACATGATAAAAGAAATACACCACGCATCAACAGTATTGGATAAAGCCAGCAAGGGATAATGAAAGGCAACTCATGCTTAATAAATCTACTGGAGGTTTTTGAGGATGTAACTAGTGGGATAGATAAGAGAGAACCAGTGGATGTGAAGACAGTAAGGACTGTAGATGCTGGAAACCAGAGTTAATACGTGTGAAGCTGGAAACAGGCTACAAAGGGTTTCAGCCCAAAAAGTGACTTTCCTGCTGCTCAGTTGCTGTCTTATCAGCTGACCTTTTCCAGCTTCACATGTATTGACACCAGTGGATGTGGTGCATTTGGTTTTTCAGAAGGCTTTTGATAAGGTCCATCATGAGAGTTAGCAGTCCAAGTTAAAGCACATAGAATAAAGGATAATATTCTGGAATGGATTGAAAATTGGTTGACAGAGAGGAAATAGAGCAGGGAAAAAATGAGTCTTTTACCAACGTGGGTGCATTGTAAGGATTAGTGCTTAGGTTCCAGCTATTCACAATTTATATAAATGCAACATTTTGAAGTTTGTTTACAATACAAAACTGGGTGACATCATGAGCTGAGATTGATGGAAGTAGGCCTGAAGATGATTTAGACAAGTAAACAGGGCATATACATAGTAGATGCAGTGCAACCTGACTAAATGCTTCAGTGTGAAAAATAACCAGAAAAGGAGAGTATTATTTAAGTGGTGGTATATTGGGAAGTGTGGATGTATAAAGGGATCTTAGTTTTCTTGTACATCAGTCAATGATAGTCAGACAGGTGCAACACACAATTAGGAAGGCAAATAGTACATTTATATTTATTGTGAGACAATTTATGTTCAGAGGTAGGGATGACTTTCTCCAGTTTAAAGGACCTTGGAGAGACCACACCTGGAATACTGTGTGCAGCTTTAGTCTCCCTAAGTGAGGACATACTTGCTACAGAAGGAGTGCTGAAATCTCCATAATTATTTATGGTTTGTGGGCATTTTTTTATGTAACAGGCATTTATTTCCCATCCCTAATTGCCCTTGAGAAAGTGGTGATGAGTGAAATGTTTTTACTGAAGCATTACAACGGTGTTTAAAGTTTGGTTTTGTAAATTAAAGTATTTAATAGGTCTACTTTTTAGTTTTGTGTGGTGATTTTCAGCTTTATGTTTTGTTATATGTTGCAGTGATACGTTGTGGCTTCTTCTTTAACAGTCCCTTAGGGTCCACTCTCGGGGGATGGGATCTGAGGTGGCTGAATCATCCAATCCTGGAGTCTCAGACTCTGCCATTGGTAGGATTAGTGGTGTTTAATGGGACCGGGAGGTGTGAAACACACAAGATTCTGCATGGTCTTTCTGCAGCTTATGCTTGGCATCCATGTGTCCCACTCAGAGGCACTCTAAGTGGCTCGTGCCTTAACAGATGCTTCTTCTTCAGTTTGTGCATTTTAGGGCAAGTGATTCCCACATGTCTGTGTAAATATTGCATCTGTTTAGGGAGGCTTTCAGGGTGTCCTCAATGCCCTCCGAACCATTGCAGGGATCGGAGTAGACCACTTGCTTATGGAGTCTTTTGGGCAAGGTGGACGATACACTACAGCTGGTTGTGTGTGAGCATTAGACTGGGAGAGGATACTCATGTTGGCATGCCTGTCCCGCCAGTGGATTTGTAGGGTTTTGCACTGATGAGAATTCTCTAGAGGTTTGAGATGTCTGTTGTACACAGTTCATGTTTCTGATGCATATAGAAGAGTGGGGACCACAGTTTCTCTGTAGATGATGAGCTTGGTGCTGGGTTTAAGCACATTATACACTCTATTCCTTTGGCAACCAAAGGCTGCACTGAAGTCGATATTGGTCAATGTCTGTTCGCTCTAATAGGAGGCTCCCGAGGAATAGGAAATGCTCCCAACTGTTTAGGGGTTTGCTATGGATTTTGATGGTCACAGGGACAGGCTGGTAGTGAACCTTTGTTTTTTGGATATTTAGTCTGAGGCCTATTCTCTCAGAGGCCCTGGTGAACGTATTGATGATGGTTTGTATCGCAGTCTCTGACTGTGTGCACATACAGAAGTCATCTGTGCACTGCAGTTTGATGACAGAAGTTGGGGTGGTCTTGGCTCTGGCCTGAAGGCAAAAGTTGAACAGTTCTCCACTTGTCCTGTAGATTAGCTCCACTCTGGCAGGGAACTTCATAAATACTTTGTTACCTCAGTGCTCATGCTTTTCAATATGTTGGTAAGGTATGAATCTTATCCATGTAACTGACAACCGAAGACAGAAGAAGAACATCAGTCAAGAGAACAGAAGAGCAGGCATGTGCCTAGTCAGTCCGAAACCAAAAATCGGCATTCCATTGTAAATGACTGAATCTGCTGTTTTTATTTGGAGTTTAATTTCTTTTGTACTTAATATGATAAACTTCATTCAGTTCTGTAAAATGTTTGGAAAAAAATACTTGTACATAGAATGACTTTGTAATTACCAGGATGAGTAAATGTTTTAAAATTGTTTTCTACCAAGATTAACTGCTTTAATTGGAGGTCAATTAGGTCTTACCATTAAAACATAAAGTGAACCTCAAAATCTTACAGAAACATGGACACAATACTTTGTGTCATTGCAGCAGGTATCCTTGTTGCTTATTTATTGACATTTTCCATCTGCTACTTATGGAATAGCTAGTTTTACTATTGCCTTTTAGCACAGAGAACCAAGAAAAATAGTAATTTCTTTTGTGTGCTATACTTTCGTCAATGAAGATTCCTCATATGATGGATATTCTATCACCCTGTAACAAATAGAAACTACCGTCAATGAATAATTATATGAACCTTCTGCAATTAACTGACAAGTGGAAACCACATTGTCTTTCAAATAATTTTTTTTTAGAAGCAAAAACCAGTAGTTTGGCAAGGAAGCATAAATTCCAAGTGCTTGCATGTGAAGGTGCTGGTCTTGGTATCTTAAAAAAAAGACTTTTGGAGTGAGATGGTTCAAGTATCACTCTCCAACTCCATGGCTAACAGCTTGTAGACCTGACCAGCCCTAAAACAGAGAAGCAGTCACACTGTGCCAAAACCAGCTTTAAGTGGCTGTTCTTTTTTTCGCATGGTATTGTGTTAAATACAGATAATCCCACAGAATAACCCAGCATGTCTGGAAAATATTCCCCTAGGGATGTTTGCAAGTAAATGGGAAATGGGCGTTAGTATAATTAGACAGCTGTGCTGATGGTTTTCTTTTTTTTGGGAATTATTTAAGCAAAATTTTGTGTTTTTTTCCCCAGTTTAGAATAGAAATTAAAACTCCAGATGGCTTAATGGTCAACGGTAACCAAAAGAGACAGATTTTAATCTGAGAGCCAGAGGTTTTTAATTATCCCAAAGGCAGCATTGGAGAATTTAATCATATGTGTATTTCTTCAGTCATTTAACACATGGCAAAGGCAAAAAACAGATGTTTCTCTCAAAATTCCTTGGCTTTCTGATTCCTTGCCCAATCTTCAAATGTGGTCTTTGTTCACAGACCAGTTCAGGATAGGAAATATCTTGAGTTGAGATAGCTGAGGATAAATTGGTCTTCACAGTATTTAGGTTCTGAAAATATTCTGGTGATATGCTAAGCGGCAAGACTTGAGGAAATTCACACCAGAAGTCACAAGGTCTTTCATCAGGCTTTTATTCAGCATTGTTCAATAAAAATGGTTGGAATAAGAATTAGGCCATTCAGCCCATTGAGTCTGCTCCGCCATTCGATCATGATGGACATATTTTTCAACCCCAACCTTTTGCCTTTTCCCTGTAACCTGTGATCTCCTTACGAATCAAGAACCTATCTATCTTTGTCTTAAATACACTCAATGACTTGGTCTCCACAGCCCTGTGTGGCAATGAGTTCCACACAGTCATCACCCCCTGGCTGAAGAAATTCCCCTCATCTCAGTTCTAAAGGGTTATCCCTTCAGCCTGGCCTCTCAATATTCTGAAGGTTCAAGCAGTCCCCCCCACCTACCCCCCCAATCACTCCAACTACAGACCCAGGGTCCTCAACCATTCCTCATACGACAAGCCCTTCTTCCCTGGGATCATTCTGATAAATGATCATGGGCAGCACGGTGGCACAGTGGTTAGCACTGCTGCCTCACAGCGCCAGAGACCCGGGTTCAATTCCCGCCTCAGGCGACTAAGTGTGTGGAGTTTGCACGTTCTCCCCGTGTCTGCGTGGGTTTCCTCCGGGTGCTCCGGTTTCCTCCCACCATCCAAAGATGTGCAGGGTCAGGTGAATTGGCCATGCTAAATTGCCTGTAGTGTCAGATAAGGGGTAAATGTAGGGGTATGGGTGGGTTTCGCTTCGGCGGGTCGGTGTGGACTTGTTGGGCCAAAGGGCCTGTTTCCACACTGTAATCTAATCTAAATCTAAATCTCCTTTGTATCTGCTCCAAAGCCAGCACATCTTTCCTAAGATATGGAGCCCAAAACTGCTCACAATATTCCAAATATGATCTGACCAGAGCCTTATACAGCCTCAAAAGTACGTCGCTGCTCTTTCTAGCCCTCTTGAACTGAATGCCAACATTGCATTTGCCTTCCTAAGCATCAACTGAACCTGCGTGTTAACCTCCAAGGAATCCTGACTGAGGACTCCCAAATCCCTTTGCACTTCAGATTTTGGAAGCCTTTGCTCTCTATTCTTCCTACCAAATGCATAACCTCATACTTTGCTTAAAAGTGTACTCTAACTGTGGCTTCTTTGCCCACTCTCCTATCCTTTCCAAATCCTTCTGCAGCCTCCCTGCTTCTTCAAAACTATCTGCCCCTCCAATTGTCGTTACGTCATCTGCAAACGTAGCAACAATATCCTCAATTCCTTCATCCAGATTGTTCATGTATAATGTGAATAGATGTGGTCCCAACACTAACATCTATTGAATTCCACAGGCTGTCAATCATGATCAGGAAATCTAGCAAGCTTAGTCTCCTATTCCTGTTCAGCCACTGATTTGAGCAAAAGTTTGGCACAGATTCAACTTATTCATTTATTGCCAATCATCTGATCAGGAAAATCTCCTCTCAAGAAGTCTATTGGATTTTGGTTTTCAATTCGATAGGTGATGGTTATCTTGGTCTGTGTAATGTAAATATTCGGAACTCACCATCAAATTATGGCCCTTTTGAAAAGGAAGATATAATCATCGAATATCAAATGCAGCAAGAAACATTCTAGCAAATAGGGCTGGAGAGGATTACAGGAATGTGATAGTTTGATGCAATGAAAAGTATTTCAGGCAGAAATTCTGGAGTTGATAAACTGAAGACAAATCATGCAACTAAAAAAGGTGAGGCTATTGTGAATTTTGTGCAAGGTAAGGTATCATTGTAATCAGTTTACCGATGCATCACAATGGCTTTCATCAGCAAAGTGACAGAATATAATTTAGGACAACGCTGGGATTGTGGCATTGTATCGTAAATCCATAACCCCAGATTAAAGTTCTAGCAACATAGATTCAACTCCTGCCATGGCAGATGGTGAAAATTTTGAATTCAATATTAAACTGGAATTTTTAAAACAAGCTACTTTAGTAGTGGTCATGTACATTGTCAAACCTCATCTGCTTCACTAAAGCAAAGATAATTTGCCATTGTGACCTGGTCTGACAGACATGAGATTCCCTATGCTCAGCAGTGGAGATCAATCTGAACTGCTTTCTGAGAAATTTGGGATGGGGAATAAATGCAGGGCTTGCTGGCAATGCCCTGATCACATCTAAGAAAGAGAAATAGGCCTGATTTTGCAAATGTCCAAAAAAACTTGCATTGTGTGTTTCATGAATCTCTGGCATTCTGAAATGCTCTACAGTCAGTGATCTGCTTTTAAAATATATTCACTGTTAAATTTGCACAACAAACTTCCACTAACAGATTAACTTGTCAGTATAATTTTTTTGCGATGTTACTAAGTACAGGCCATGACAATTTTCTTTCATTTAGGGGGCATGTGTGTCGCTGGCTTAGCCAGCATTTACTGCCCATCTCTGGTTGCCATTGAGAAGGTGGTGGTGAGGTGACTGAATCACTGCAGTCCATTTGGTGCAGGTACACTTCAATATTGTTTGGGAGGGAATTCCAAGATTTTGACTTGGAGACAGTGAAACTGAAGGAACAACAGTACAGTTCCAAATCACGATAGTTGGCTAGGAGGCTAGTGGTTGCGGGTTTAAAAGGTGCTGTCTAATGAGCCTTGATGAATTTCAAAGTGAATTTTGTAAATCATATATACTGTCTCTACTGAACATTAGTGGTGGGTGGAGTGAATGTGGTAGCAATCAATCTAGCTACTGGGTAGTGTCAAATGTCTTGAAAATTGCTGGAGCTGCATTCATCCAAGCAAGTTAAAAGTACTTGATCACTTTCCTGACTTGGATCTAATAAGTGGTGGACTGTCTGATTCCAAGCCCATGACCTGCTCTTACAGCCACTGTATTTGTATGGCGAGTTCAAGTCATGGTCGATAGTAACACCAAGAATGCTGACAGTGAGGGATTCAATTATTGTATTTTCGGAATCCAAATTTGCTTCTGCTGATGGCCCACAGTGTCTTATAGATGTCCATTCTTGAGTTGCTAGGTCTGTTCAAAATCTATCCCAGTTGGTGCAGCCACACAGCACGATGAAGGATGTCTGAAGACAAAACATCAACCCCACAAAAAGTGTGCGGTGGTCACACCTACTGACGCTGTTATATGATTAGATTAGATTTCCTACAGTGTGGAAACAGGCCCTTTGGCCCATCTAGTCCACACCGATCCTCCGAAGAGCAAACAACCCAGACTCATTCCCCTACATTTGCCCGACTAATGCACCTAACACTATGGGCAATTTAGCATGTCCAATAGATGTCTGGCAAGCAGCTTGGTAAAGATGAGCTCTAGTCTGCTTGCCCCTTGTATTGGTTCTCAAACCATCTGCATTAGACCCAGAGAGTAAATATGTTTGTTAGGACTCAACCAGCTTAGGTAGTGTCATCATCAGCAGCTGCTGAGACACTCCTGGCAATGGACATTGAAGTTCCCCATCCAGCACAATATATTCTGTACTCTTGCCACCTTTCATGAGTGCTCTATGTGGAGGAGTACTGATTCATCTGGAGTGGGGGTGGAGAGAGAGCAGATTACATACAAATTAGCAGGAGGTTTCCTTGCTGAAAAATGAGTTGCTGGAAAAGCGCAGCAGGTCAGGCAGCATCAAAGGAGCAGGAGAATCGACGTTTTGGGCATAAGCCCTTCTTCGGGAATCCTTGCCCAAGTTTGACCTGATGCAAATGAGGCCTCACAGGATCTAGACACCATGTTAGGGACTCCCAGGGCAACTCCCTCTTGACTGCATACCACTACATCAGAATCTCTGCTAGGCTACATTCCCTCTAATTTTATTTCTGGATTCATTGGCCTATGTGCATTGCAGCAACTTCCAGAACAAGAAGTTACTGCCACTATCAGCATGCCAGTGCCAATCACTGCCCATTGAACCTTGGAGTGGCTGTGTGTGCCAACAGCCATGCAGCTGAGGGACTATTGTTGCTGCATCGCTCCTGGCCCTGGGATAGGTTATGGGCCACAGGCCAGGGATGGTGGTGATGGTGCCTGGGACATGGTAAGGTTTGAGTGCATGACACACCTCTTCCCAGCAAGGTACTTTGCCCTCAGTACGGACAGCTGAGTTTGCTGCTGTTGTTTCTGATGCCAAGGCCAATTAAATTCCCTATAGTGTGGAAATAGGCCCTTTGGCACAACAAGTCCACACCGACCTTCCAAAGAGCAACCCACCCAGACCCATTCCCCTAAGTTCACCCTTGACTAATACACCTAATAATATGGGCAATTTAGTATGGCCAATTCACCTAATCTGCACATCTTAGGACAGTGGGAGGAAACCGGAGCACCCGGAGGAAACCCACGCAGACACGGGGAGAATGTGCAAACTCCACACAGACAGTTGTCCGAGGTGAGAATTGAACCCGGGTCCCTGGCGCTGTGAGGCAGCAGTGCTAACCACTGAGCCACCGTGCCACCCCAAACAATTCAAGTAGATTAGATGAGATTCCCTAGTGTCGAAACAGTCTCTTCGGCCCAACAAGCCCCCACCGACCCTCTGAAGAATAACCCACCCAGGCCCATTTCCCTCAGACTAATGCACCTAACACTATGGCCAATTCACCTGACCTGCACATCTTTGGACCGTGGAAGGAAACCAGAGCATCTGGAGGAAACCCACATGGACACAGGAAGAATGTGCAAACTCCACAGACAGTCGTCCGAGGCTGGAATCGAACTTGGGACCCTTGTGCCGTGAAGCAGCAGTTTTAACCACTGAGCCATCTTGCTGTCTAAAGATCTAGATTAGATTCCCTACAGTGTGGAAACAGGCCCTTCAGCCCAAAAAGTCCACACTGACCCTTCGAAGAGTAATCCACCCAGACCCATTTCTCACTGACTAATGCACCTAACACTATGGGCAGTTTAGCATGGCCAATTTACCTGACCTGCACATCTTTGGACTGTGGGAGGAAACCAGAGCACCCAGAGGAAACCCACCCAGACACGGGGAGAATGTGCAAACTCCACACAGACAGTCACCCAAGGCTGGAATCGAACCTGGGACCCTGGTGCTCTGAGGCAGCAGTGCTAACCACTGAGCCACCGTGCAGCTCCTAGCCACTTTGGCCCGTAGGGTTCACGCCAATCCTCCGAAGAGCATCCCATCCATACCCACCCTCCTGCCCTATCCCAGTAACGCTGTATTTCCTGTGGTTAACCCACCTAACCTGCACATCTTTAGACTGAGCGAGGAACGCAGAGCACCTGGAGGAAATCCACACGGACACAGGGAGAATGTGCAAACTCCACACAGACAGTTGCCCGAGGCTGGAATCGAACCCGGGTCCCTAGCGCTGTGAGGCAACAGTGCTAACCACCAATCGCGCCACCAATGTGCCACCATCGCGCCACCAATGCATGATGATCCATCCAGTTTCAGTTTGACTTTGTAGCAGCTTGATATAACTGAATGGTTTTCTCGGATGTTTCAGAAGGCAACCACATCATAGAGTCTGAAGTTTCATGTGAGTCCACTGTTGTTTGTCATTTATATAAACAATTTGGATGAGAATTTAAGAAGCATGGTTAGTAATTTTGCAGATGACACCAAAAATGGCTAGTCGACAGTGAAGAAGGTTATCTAAGATTACAAAGGGATCTTGATCAATTGGGCCAATGGGGTGAGGAATGGTAGATAGAGTTTAATTTGGATTAATGCGATAAATACATTTTTGGCAAGACGGGAAAGAGCAGGACTTATACAGTTAACGATAGGGTCCTAGGAAGTGTTGTCAAGCAGAGAGATCTAGTGGCTCAGGCATATAGTTCTTTGAAAGTTGCATCACAGGTAGACAGGGTAGTTAAGGTGGCGTTTAGCAGGCTTGCCTTCATTGCTCAGACCACTGAGTATCTGTGGCTCACTGTGTCTGAATATGCATGGAAGATTGATCAGTTTGAAAAGAACCCAATTCATGATTCAATAAGCTTGCGCTAGAGTGAGAATCTCCAGTAATTTCTTAGCATGAGGAACAATTCCGAGCTTAGAAGGTACTGGGCTCAATGGGCAAAAAAGCAGAAATAACCATGTGTATTGCTTCTGGGAGAACTAAATATCAACTTAAAGGACAGGACAACATATTATGAAGTATGCTTTTCAACTGTATCAAAAGTTAAGTGTGCGAATGACGTGTGAAAATAAAAGCTCATAATGTAGGAACAACAAAGCAGCATGGATAGAAGATTGGCAAGCTTATAGTAAGCACAGAGTACGATTAAATAGGTCTTCTTCAGGCTAGTAGAATGTCATGAGTGGTGTGCATCGGGGTTAGTGCTAGGGTCTCAACTGGCATTACAGAAATGATATCGATAAACAGACTAAAGGGGTTAGCTGAATTTTCTGATGACACATTGATCAGTTGGAAAGTGAAGAGGATATGAGGAACCTACAAAGGGATATAAATAGGTTAAATGAGTGAACAAAATCTGGCAAATGGAAATGTAAAGTTGTCCATTTTTGGAGAAAGAATAAAAAGAACAGGCGAATTATCTAAATGGTAAGAAGGTTGCAGAGCCTGGGGATGCAGAGATCTGGGTACCCTAGTGCATGATTTGAGGAAGGTTAGTGCACAGCGAGTAATCAGGAAATCTAATGGAATGCTATGTTTTATTTCAAAAATAGACTCGAATAGAATATCTTGTTTTGTCACGCGTATTCCATTGTAGAGTACAGTGAAAAGCTTTTACAAGGTCTGCCTCTTATGGTGCCGTCTTAGGTGCAAGCACCAGCTATACATTATCAGGCATTAGCGAGACTATGTCTAGAATACTGTAGGAGAAAGTGAGGACTGCAGATGTTGGAGATCAGAGCTGAAAATGTATTGCTGGAAAAGTGCAGCAGGTCAGACAGCATCCAAGGAGCAGGAGAATCGACGGCAGGAACTCCTGAAGAAGAACTCATGCCCGAAACGTCGATTCTCCTGCTCCTTGGATGCTGCCTGACCTGCTAGAATACTGTAGACAGTACTGGTCACCATACTTACAGAAGGATGTTAATGCACTGGAAGCAGTTCAGAGAAGGTTTACTAGACTAATACCTGGAATGAGTGGATTGCCTTATCATGAAAAGCTAAAAAGGATGGCTGTATGCTCTGGAGTTTAAAAGAGTCAGAGGTGACCTAATGGAAACATATAACATCCTGAGGGGAATTGACAGGGTGGATGTTGAAAGGTTGCTTACTGTTTAGAGAGAACTTAGAATTAGGGAATCATGATTTGAGAATAAGGAGTTGCCCATTTAAGACAGAGATAAGGAAACTATTTTTTCTCTCAAAGGGATGAGTGTCTTTGAAATTTCCTTTCTCAAAAGGCAATGGATGCAGAATGTTTAAACCTTTTAAAGGTAGAGGTTGATAAATTCTTGATTACTGAAAGGATATGCAGGAACGTAGAGTTTAGGTTAAAATTAGCTCAGCCATGATTTCATTGAATCATGGAG
This sequence comes from Chiloscyllium plagiosum, assembly GCF_037043375.1. Lineage (NCBI taxonomy): Eukaryota > Metazoa > Chordata > Chondrichthyes > Orectolobiformes > Hemiscylliidae > Chiloscyllium > Chiloscyllium plagiosum. The sequence goes on along the minus strand of NW_028270141.1, from coordinate 85,307,751 downwards.
TAGTCTTGAAGGGTTGAGTGGCTTATTCTTGGTCTTTGTATGTTTGTATTGAACTTGAACTTTAAAATAAACTTTAAACAGAAAAGTTTAAGTTGTTGATAGAGGCATTGTTTAGTCAACAGTATTTTTCTGTGTGTAAACATAACTTGAATTCTAGTTATCCTCCTTTTAGTGATTAACTACAAGTTCAAATTTACTTTCAAAGTTAACGGTCTCTAGGGAGATTGTAATAAAGGATAAGCACTGTACTTGTTGGTTTGCTGTTTCAGGGTTCTTCAATAGTCTTAAATGTGAACATACATAGGACCTTCTGAACAAGGATAAGCAGTAGGCCTTACGGGCCCACAAACCTGTCCCGCCATTAAATAAAATCATGGCTGATTGGATTGTAATAACAAATCCATATTCCTGTCTACCCCGACAACCTCCTTGCTGTCAAATCTATCCACTTCTGTCTTAAATATTTAAAGACACAGATTTCAACATTTTTTTTTTTAAGGAGGAGCAATTTTCAAAGACTCACATCCCTTCAAGAAAAGAAAAAGCCTCATATGTTATAGAATTTTTTTTGAAAGAAAAAACATGATCATCAGATCTAGATTCTCCCACAAAAAGAAACATCCTTTTCACATCCCCTCAGGAACTTGTGTTTCAAACTAGTCTTAATCTTCTAAAGTCTAGCATGAACAAGCTAAGCCCATCCAACTTTTCCTCATACGAGAACATGCTTATGTATTAGTTGAATAAAACCTTCTCTGAGCAGACATACATCCTTTATTAAATAAGGAGACCACATATGGTTTCACCAGTGCCCGCTACAATTGAAGCATAACACTTCCTACTTATATATTCACTTCCTCCTGCAATAAACAAAAACATTCCATTATTTTTTCTGGTTAATAGCTGTACCTGTTTCATATGCTTGGGATCCATGCAGTAGGTTGCCCAGAAGCTTTTCACTCTTCCTGCCAAGATGGACATATGTTTTCTTTTTATTCCCCCAAATTATACTCCACTGGTCAGATTTTTGCATACTCACTGAACGCCTCCGTATCCCTTTATAGCTTAGTTGCATCTTCTTCACAACATACTTTCTTACATATTTTTGAGTCATCAGTAACTTCTGCAATCATATCTTCTGTTCTTTCATCCAAGGTGTGCGCACAAATTGTAAATAGTTGTGGCTACAGAACTGGTTTATCTGAAAATTCCCATACACAGAGAAACCTCGATTATCAGGCATCCCATTAATTGATTTTCAGATTATCCAAAAAGATCGCAAAGTCCCAATGCTTGGCTAACTACGTTATTTTGCATTTGATTGACCGAACAAATTACTCCCTCCTCGTGTCCTTCGGATAATCGAGGTTCCTCTGTAGCTATTTTGTGCCAATGTCTTGTTCAATTCACATTAAAGCAAAACAACCAGGCCCCAGCAGATGTGTCTGAGCCACCCTTTCACCTACGTTTTATTAAGTAAAAAAACTTCCTGACCCTACTTTTGGATTCCCTCTCTGTGCTATCATTTTTTAAAAAATCAAGCGTTTCACACTAATAAGTTTCTGATGAAAATTCATGCACACAAAAGTTATTGCATTAGCCTACGTTCTATTTGCCTTAAAAGTTCCAATTAAATTTGTCCGGCCCTTCACAAATCATTGCTAACTGCTCTTGATTAACATATACCTTTGTAATTATTCACACTTGGTCTCATGTTATGCATGCTCAAAGTTTACCCAGTTAAAAAATAATAAAGCAAACTGGTCTCTAACTTCCTGGATAATGATTATTTCCTTTTTTGGGTCACATAAGTCATGTTTCTTGGCAGAATTCCCATTTCGTAAGATGTAAAAATAGGGTTACTGGTTTTCGCCCCCTCTCCTAAGGTAAACACAACCTTCTGAGCCAGCTGATTTTCCTACTTAAAACAATAGTGGTGCTAAGTCATTAATTTCCAGTAGTGGATCCTTCTCTCGCCTATTCCAGCTCTACAAGAGCCCTATTTCACACTTAGGCTTAAAATGAATGCAGAAAACATATGAGAAAAGGACAATGCTCCCAAAGAAAAGTTGGAATTCTTTGTCTCCAAGTGACCCCCTGCTTTATTGATTATCTTTCTATACGTTATCTGCTTCAAACAGCTGCTATTTTCCTTTACCTTGATCAAATCTTTCTTCTTACTCCCATCTTTGATATTTTGCTTTTGCTACCTATTGTACTTATTTTCCAGGTTTCATCTAGTTTAACCAATTCATCCTCCTTTCTGCCATTACTATTTTATGTCTCTTTATTTTGTTCAGCAACATGATCTAGTTCATCCATTTATTCAAAATGTCACAACCTTTGATGCAACCTCTTCACTACTTGTTAAAATCTACTTAGCCAAACTGCATCTAAGTCTCACCAACTCCATGATCATTTTAGAAACAACCTTTCTGTTTAATTTCTTCTTGGAATATGGACAATTCTGCTATGTGGTATTTAATAGAAACAAAAAAAAACTGCAGATGCTGGAATCCAAGGTAGACAAGCAGGAGGCTTGAAGAACACAGCAAGCCAGGCAGCATCAGGAGGTGGAGAAGTCAACGTTTCGGGTGAGTAAGTCACTTCATTCGGTTCTTCTAGGAATCCCAGTTTAAATGCATGCACATCCACAGTTACATTCGGTGAAAGATAGCATGGGTGTAACGGGGCTGCGTGCAGGCTTTTACCCAGGGCTCATCCACTCCATCTTCTTTCCTTCGTTGTTTTACTTTTGCTTCTGTTCTTTGCTTTATTTTCCTTTCGTTTGGTCTTTTTGTTTCTTTTCTGTGATGGGTTGGTCAGCAGCACTGATGCCGCAGCAAGAGTGGGCTGCATGCGGAGTGGCGGACGTGGCTCACTGGCAGCAAGGACATTCTCCAAGTGATAGGAGGCCAATGACAACAGTAGCAAGTGCGTCCACCCCCGAATGCGTTCGCCCCTTTTTGGGGCCGGCGACAGTGGCAGCAAAGCTCCCCTTGCAATCAGGGAGGCTGTGCTGGCAGCACGGGTCTCCTCAAAATGGCGGGGCCAGCAAGGTGGCATTGGCAGCTGAAGCAGGACTTGTGACCTGCCAGTGGCCTGGCAGCAGAGCCAGGACACACTTTGTTTTGGGGTATGTATGGGTTCAGCGGCGTCAGCAAAGTGGGCCCAGCAGTGAAGAGATGCTGCCTAAAGTGGGGCAAATCCTACATTGGTGGGCCTGGTGCAGGAGGCAGTGAGGTGGTGTAGGCTGGATGCCGGCATGGACTGGGGTTTGAAAAGACTGACATTCTGAACATTTTACTTCTTCAGTTTTCTAATTTATCTCTATGACTGATAATGCTGGACAATTTATTTCTTAGCTTATCTAATTTTTTTTTGTTTCCAAAGAATTTGATCTTAAGTATCTGCACCTAGGTACCTTTGTGTCTAAGATGGAGTTGTAAGTCAACAACTGTAAATTTTTTACATGTGACAATGAAGCTAATTCAATTCAACTCAATTATGTCAATTCATTGTTTTATATAATGGTACTAATTCAGTTCAGGTGGAACTCTACCCTCTCATACATTTAAAGCTGAGTTCTGGTTCTTTCTTGCAAATAACTAAGTCTTCTTATACAAAAGCTCCCAAAACTGAAAGCTTAGATTTTCTCAGCTTTTAATAACCTGTAAATTTCTAACCAAATACTCCTGGTCTGAAAGTTGCACATAATAAACTTTTCTATCGAAGTAACTATGCTTTTATTTTAAAACTTCATAAAATAAACCAACTCTATTGACCACTATTTTACAATTTATGAGATTAATAATTTTAAATTAGACAGCTTTCACTGGGGGATGTACATCATCTACTTTAAAGTAGTGCTGCAATCTGAGTCCAATCTTTTTCTGAAAATTTCTTTAGCAGACTTATTTATTTTAGATATGAAGCTGCCAGTTACTTTAGTCATGATAAAATGTATTTATTAATGAGTTATATAAAAATACTGCTATTTGAATGCAGAATAAATTTTCCACACTTGTTGGTGCTATTGCAACTGTGGCCAACTGTAAAGATTAATTAATTGCAACAGGACATTGACTGGCTAGCAAAACTGACAGAGGAATTTGATAGTGCAAGGTGATGCATTTTGGTATAAGGCAATATAAATTTCAAAGCATTGATCTAAACAGGAACTTGAAGATTGCTGAAGGCTGCAGAACATATTGTGAAAGCAGCTAACAAAACATACGGCACCTTAGAGTTTCAAGAACAGAGCTACTGGTCTTGTGATCTCAAGAAACAGCTGAAGGAGGTGGATAATGCAAAAGTTATAAACCCTGAAATATTCTGGCAATTGCAGGGAAATCTTGCCCTCCAGACCGAGCTCCACGCATAGCCAAGTGCAGTTCCAGTTCAACCATAAAACTGGGAAATATCTGTCAATATATAAAATAATCCAGGAACGTCAGTCCATAAAAAGCAAGTCCATTCCAACCTGACCATTTACTGTCCAATCAATCTATTCTTGCTAATCAGCAAACTGATAGGACTATTCAAGACTGCTAGTGAGTTGGCAAAACTGAAGTCAATGAGAATCAGGAAGAAAACTCTTGATTGGTTAGAGATACATCTTGCACAAAGAAGGGGAAACTTAGTTACAAGATATCTTTACACAAAGTGGCCAGGGAGTGTCCTAGGCCCAACCATCTTCATCAATGACAGCCCCACCATCCTCAGGCAGCAGTTCAAGAAGGCAGCTCACCATCACCACCTCAAAGGCAATTTGGGAAATAAAGGCTGTTATAGCGAATAATGCTCACATCTTAAAAACAAATCACAGAAAAACAACTAGAGAATAATGTCCAGTTTCGGTCACCACACTTTAAGAGGGATGTAAAGCATCTACCAGAATAATTTCAGGGATCAGAAAATTTATTTAAAAGGTCAGGCTGGAGAAGCTAAAGTTGATCTCCTTTAAATGAATGAGATTGAGAAGAAATGTAACAAATGTAAAAGATTAAGACCTGGTTTAGCAAACATAAGGAAAAGCTGTTGCCATTTGTTAGTGGTACAAGAACTCAACAACACAGATTTAAGATTTGAGGCATGAGAAACAGAAGGATTTGTTAGGGGTCTGGGATGGGGATTGACACAGGTAATGATGCAAGGTGGAATCTTCTTCTGCAGGGTGTGGTAATCACCTGAAACTCATTGCCTAAGAGTATGGTGGAAGGAGAGACGACTGATGACCTTTAAGGAGAAATTGTATGGACCCTCACGGGAAACAAGAGGATACATTCAGGGCTACAAAGATGGAGTAGGGGAATAATACTGACTGGGCTGCTCTAGAGAGAGCTAACATGGTTGAATAATCTCCTTCCTTGCCAGAATGATTCTTTGACTATAAGATCAACATCCATTTTATCATTAGGACATAAATGATAAATAATGTATAGTTATTTCTGTAGTTTTAAAGGCTTTGGGGATTTTTGTGACACAAAAGAATAGCTGCAATAGTATGTGAAATTTGCTAATTACAAGTCTCTGAATTTACTCAAAATGCTTCAAATCCCTCTGTTGTGCTCACCCATTATATTCTTATTATGATATATGTAATGGGGTTGTAAACCCAATGTTGTGCTTTGTTCTCAAGATTGAAAAATTGAATCCTACATAATTTTCTGGTTGCAAAGAAGGCATTCTGTAATTTATGGACTCTATGTCATTACAATTTTGTTGCATTCTGAAACATTTCAAAACCCAGAGCAGATTGAGGTTTACAGACAGACTTTTCTGAGCCTGCACAGTTTGGTCTCCCTGAGGGTGTGGTTTCCATAATTTACAAATGATGATGTCTACATCTGCCTGATCTAGACTATTGACCAAGACATGTCTACGTAATTTCTTTGCCCTCAACTTTTTTGAAGTAACCAGAGGACATAATGTTTTTAAGAAACTAATTCTGTTATTGATTTTAACTGGGACAGCACTGTTACATTTATATCATTATTATTCTGTCAATGCCCAGGAGGAGTCATTATTAATTTGTTGCTTCACTGGCATGTTATAGGTGGGAATCTCCTGCTATTCCCCAGATTGGGAGCTAAGGCAGGAAAGCCAGTTTAATTGAGCAGGAAGCCTTACATCAACTTCCTGAAGAAAGGATGAAACTCATTAATTAAATTCATGGAAGTTTACAGATGATAAGCTTAGGAAAGTACTTTTGTATGCATTTGCATGTCATACATGCTCATTGAAAGACAATCATGCTAGAATTAATTCTTCTGTCCCAATTAAGTTGTCCATGATTGAGCAATGTGTGGCTTCCGATTTATGGCCACTTATCGGTGGTGTGAAGTCAGTGTGGTCAACCAGCTGGAGCTGAAATGAGAAGCTGCTGTTTATCCTTCTTGTGCAGAGGGCTGCTTGAGATGTGGTAGAGACAATCTGAAGGGCATAGGTTGGATGGTTGGGGGGGGGGGGGTGTCAAGGGAGGGAAGGCATGGTACATAAATGTGGGAAGGAAGGAAGGATCTTACATTTTGAGTGTCGATATCTTTTAAATGGGTAGTCTTGAGGGGTTGATGGTTGGAGAGAGATACCCTTAAAGAACAGAGTCAGTACTGTCTGCCAGTTGAGGTTACCATGAAGTATTCTCCTTCTCAACGTCTCCCCTCACCTGAGACTTGGTGGCCCTCCGGTTAAATCACCACCAGTAACCTCTCTCTCGAATGAGAGAGGAGACCTATGACCAGGTTCTTTGTGATAGAAGGAAAAATGGGCACAATAAGGAGTATAGGCCTATGGGAGAGAAGGAATATTGAGAATGAGCATCATAGGATGAATGGTAATTGGAGGGCTTGAAGGTTGAGGGAAGAAGAATGGCTATACTGAGTGGGTCAAAGTTGACAGATATCAGGGGGTGACAGAGAAGAGTATAAAACAGTGCAGCACATTTGAAAAGTGACAGACACCATTTTGTTAGCTTCAGTACATTCACTGTGTAAATGCAAACTGTGAAAGCAAGAGGAAGTGCAGTGAAAGATGAGATGTTGACTGCAACACCTTATTAACCATGAAGGAAATGGATGAAAGCCATGCTCAGGTGTGTTCCTCTCTCTATGGTCACATTCCAAACGTAAAAACATTGATGTCTGGGTGGGAGGAGGAGGAGGAGAGCATGCACAAAAGGATACCTTGTGTTGACTGAAGGAGAGACGGAGTTGGCAACAAGGTGAGTGCTTGGGAAGAGGGACATAGGGGCGATATACTAAACCGGACAAGGACATCAGAATGCCGAACGTTTTCACATTAATATTGCTTGTTTTGCAATCCTTCATATAGACCAACTTGAAATGAAAAAGATTTCACTTGTACAGAACATGCTGCACAGAAAACACTGTGGTGTCAGTGTCAGCAGGAACACATCACAACCTGCAAAGTACTGCATTTTCCCTTGACCTCTGACACCCAGAAGAAACAACGCTGCAGGTCCTTGGCACTAGTAAACCCCATATGCATGCACCACTGGAATTCGTGTGTAATCTCAATATGGCAAGATACAATTACATTTCACTGACGCATTCTCCAACAGAGGCAATGCATTGCAGATACCAGCAAAACAAGCACTGACTCGACTGCAGACACTACTCAGACAGCAGCCACAGAGGAATGACAGCTGGATGATGCACTTCAAGGCTGCACCTTTACGAATAATGTGGATAGTTGTATCTTACATGTCAGTCTACTCAGAAATGCTCCTGATGGTGTGACACAAAAAGCAGTGTATCTTTAAGCCCTCACAATCTGAGGCTAATCAGGAACAAAATATTACATCCTTAAATACATGCAATGGCTGCAGCAACTGCAGCCTACTGAAAATACAATAGACATAATTAAAGTGAATTAAACATATGCTTACAGACATATTGCAAACATAGAGTTATTAGGCATGTGTGCCAACTTGTCCCTTTATAAACTGGAATATTACTTTTTCTGTTCCCTTGCTTGGGTGCAGTCACAGCTGAGGTGAAGGCTTCCCGCTGCCCATGACGGCCCACTGCCCGCTGCCCGTGACTGCACCCTGCCTGCTGCCTGTGACGGCCCACTGCCCGCTGTTCGCGACTGCCCATTGCCTGCTGCCTGTGACGGCCCACTGCCCGTGACAGCCCACTGCCTGCTCTCTGTGACGGCCCACTGCCTGCTCTCTGTGACGGCCCACTGCCCGCGACGGCCCACTGCCCGCTGCCCGCGACGGCCCACTGCCCGCTGCCCGTGACGGCCCACTGCCCGCTGCCCGTGACGGCCCACTGCCCGCGACGGCCCACTGCCCGCTGCCCGTGACGGCCCACTGCCTGCTGCTCGTGACTGCCCACTGCCTGCTGCCCGGGACGGCCCACTGCCTGCTGCCCGGGACGGCCCACTGCCTGCTGCCCGTGACGGCCCACTGCCTGCTGTTCGTGACGGCCCACTGCCTGCTGCTCGTGACGGCCCACTGCCTGCTGCTCGTGACGGCCCACTGCCTTGTTGCTCGTGACGGCCCACTGCCTGTTGCTCGTGACTGCCCACTGCCTGCTGCTCGTGACGGCCCACTGCTCGTGTCTGCCTACTGCTCACGACGGCCCACTGCTCGTGACAGCCCACTGGTCGTGACGGCCCACTGCCTGCTGGTCGTGACTGCCCACTACCTGCTGTCTGTGATGGCCCACTGCCTGCTGCTCGCGACTGCCCACTGCCTGCTGCTCGCGACAGCCCAATGCCTGCTACCCGTGACGGCCCACTGCCTGCTACCCGTGACGGCCCGCTGCCCACGACAGCCCATTGCTTGAGATGTCCTTTGCTGGCCATCCTCTGATAGTCTGAGGCCTGAGTGCTCCGGCCTGGGATCAGTTTCCAACACTGGGGCAGCTGGAGCCTAAGGTCACTGGTACTGAAGTGGAGGAGAGGCAGGGCACTCTTCAAGTTCCCTGGAATGTCTGGCTGATGCTCCTCTTCTTTATGGAGCTCCATGGCACTGGCTTGACTCTTTGTGAAGTGTCACAAAGTAGATGTTGCTCTCGATGTGGGGGACAGGACACCAACATCAGGGGGACAGGACACCAACTCGCGGAGCGTTTTAGAGATCATCTCTGGATCACATACACGAAACAACCCCACTGCCCTGTGGCTGATCACTTCAACTCCCCCTCCCATTCCCCCAAGGACATGCAAGTCCTGGGCTTCCTCCATCGCCAAATCCAAGCCATCTGACAACTGCAGGAAGAACGCCTCAACTTCTGACTTGGGATCCTTCACTCACATAGTATCAACATCGACTTAATTAGTTTCTAAATGTCCCTTCCCTCACCCTTATCTCAGATCCAATCCTCCAACTCGGCACCATTCTCTTGAACTGCTCTACCTGTTCATCTTCCTCTACCTATTTGCTCCACCCTCCCAACTGACCTATCACATTCACTCTCCACCTGTATCTGCCTATCGCCTTCCCAGCCCCACCCACAGATTTATCCCTCAGCCCTCTCCCCCAACTACATTCTTGATTAAGGGTTCATGCCCGAAACATTGACTCTCCTGCTCCTCAGATGCTGCCTGACCTGCAGTGCTTTTCCAGCACCACACATTTTGACTCTGACTCTCCAGCATCTGCAGTCCTCACTTTCTCCTCTTTGTAAAGAAGAGCACTTGGAGAGAGAGGTCCTAGTGCCCTTACCCAGCCATTACTGCACTGCACTATATCCAGTGCAATGGAGTGCAGGTTTGAGTGCAAGCAGCCACTGAGTACTTTTCTGGACCAAACCCTCATAGGTGAAACCATGTGTTTGTGTGCCAGAGCCAGGGGCAGTACTCATAACAGGGGGAAATACCACCAACCTTCACTCAAATATGTACAGCCTCCTATTGGAAGGATATTGTGAAACTTGAAAGGGATCAGAAAAGATCTACAAGGAGGTTGCGAGGGTTTGAGAGTTTGAGCTATAGGGAGAGGTTGAATAGGCTGGGGCTGTTTCATTGATCGTCAGAGGCTGAGGGGTGATTTTATAGAGGTTTATAAAAGCATGAGGGGCATGGATAGGGTAAATAGACAAGGCCTTTTTCCAGGGGTGGGGGAGTCCAGAACTTGCATTGTAAACCATGTTTCCCTCTCCACAGATGCTGCCAGACCTGCTGAGTTTCTCCACCAATTTTTATGTTTGCCCCAGTTGCATCTCCTTTGAATAGACAGAGTTCATTTCTCCTGCAGACAAACAGAAGAACTGGATGTTACGTCAAAGGGTCTGTAATCCTCCCATGCCCAAACTAGTCAATGTTCCACACACAATCTTGCACAGTGAGACCGAGTGACACCAAGTACCAATTATTCTTGTGACATGCAGCAAATGGTGCATTCTCTTCCTGCACTGCAACAAGGATATTCTCTCAGTAATACTGATGCTAACCCTCCATCCAAGTCACTTTGATCAGATGGGAGGGATCTTCTGTTGCTGTCCCTGAGAGACTAACGCCCTGTCTTTCCCGGCTAGGCTGGAGGAGAACCGGCAGCAAGCTATCATTGAAATACAGGGCCTCTTCTCTGAAATATTCTGAATAGTAAGACAATAGGGCTGCAAGGACTACAAGATGTGGCTACAATACAAGGTGCGCTTGGTTTGCAGAGAAACAATGAATGTCTGTCCGGGTACCCATTAAATGTAGGGCCCAGATTTCCACTCTGACAGATAATGGTTGTTGCATCAATTTCTTGCTGATTCCCACCTCAAGAATCTCTCACACTGCAGCATTCACATGTAATAAACAGACTACTACATAACCATGGGGGAAAGTTCATTCTACCCTCAAGCAAAGATGACATTTACTTCAAAACTTTTACTCCAGATCAGCAGATTCCATGCATTGCTGCAAAACTATTAGACCTGGCTGAAAGAGTGAGTCCAGCCTGTTTATGGCATGGCTCTATAAAGTCATAGCTGGGGAACAAGCATCCTTGTTTGCTTTCAACCTGTGCCTGGCTGTAGGCATTTTTAACTTCATTCAATTGCAAGTCAGCACACGTAATGCCAGCTGCACCTAGTTGTATCCTACACTCTGCCAGAAAAATGAGCTCTACCCATGTATGGCACAATGGTTGTTGTTCTTCCATGTTACAAAAGAGCCCGTAGTGGCATCTGTTTTGATCTAGCATCAGTACAGACAAAACCAAGGTCTAGTTGGTTCTGGGGAAATCTTAATCACAATTTCACAACACATTGTAGCTGCACTGCAAACAGTGCAACGTCAAGTGACTTCAACATGAACTTTTGGAGTTTGGAGCTACATTCCTCAATTTTCATTTTGTTAGGAACAATGTCCTTCTAAGTTACATGGCCACCTTGAAATTTGGCTGCACATTTAAATGAGTGACCGCGCAGAGCAATACATACTGATCTAGCCAGCGACACCCACATCCCATAAACCAAACAAAAATCAATAAACAAAAACCTTGTTTTATGAAAACCAAAAGAACTGAGGATACTACAAATCAAAAACAAAAATAGAAATTTCTGGAAAAGCTCAGCAGGTCTGGCAGCATCTGTGGTTTGAAAGTGTTCTGAGGATGGGTCACTTGACGCAAAACGGTGAACTCTGATTTGTCTGCGCAGATGCTACAAGAGCTGCTGAGCTTTTCCAGCAATTTTTATTTTTCTAATTATATTATTTGTGTAACGATAATGGTTCACAAAAGGTTTCAACATAATCCAGACTAATAAAAATAACATAGCATATCATTCAAAAATCTGTGCTGAGTATGGCATAAATTTGAACAGTATTTATTCTGGAGATTCTTAACAATAAGCTAAAATTATTCACTGCTTGGGTCAACACTTTCAGAGCAACAAAAGGCCTTTGAGTTAAACCACAGGAAAGCACTAAGGGCCAAAGACCTTGTGTGGTTTATGAATGCTTACTTTTCACTTCTGACCGCTTGTACATATTGAACATATATTCAGCATTCAAAAAAAAAGCTAAAATTGGAATGGAAAGCAAGAAAAAAAAAGTTGTAAACTAACAGAGCATTGATTCAACACATTCACACTGGGCCTTTGGACATCAAGGCTTTTTATATAAAGTATCTAGTATTGTACTACAGTAAACCAAGAAGAAATTTCTTTTCCTCAGCAAATAATTAACATTTTGTTAATAGATGATACATTAGAATGTTCAATGTAAAAATACTATGAGAGAGGTGGATTTTAAAGCAAAACCATAACATCAAGGTCAAAATCTACCAGCTATTCATAGTGTTGTAATCAGTCTCAGCCAGTTCTTTTCAACAGTACTTTCTATGCTTTGTTTAAATAAAAGTTTTAAAATCAATGATCAGTTCACTGAAGGTAGTGTTGTTAGTGTAACAGCTTCGAACAATGCTAAAGAGCAAATCTTGTGCAGTTGGAAAAAATAGCCTGCAGTTAGCAATAATCATTCAATTTATGAGAACAGAATTAGCATCTTCTCACAATAATCATGAAGCTGATTTATTCATGTGGAAATTAGTGCCTTTTCTTAGTTCTATGTAAAAGGCCGAGTACATTTATTTTATTTAATCATTCTAATAACAGGATAAATCAAGAAGAAACCTATATTTCAACAGCAATTATTTGTGGAGTTTTGTTTAAAAAGACATGGATGTAAAACATTTAAATTTAAGTTTCAGCTTCATGGTTTGAATAAATACAGAAGCATTCAGATAAACTATGTAAATCAAGACACTATTCAAAAGGGCCACAACACACTGCAGTACACCAGAACTGCAAAAAGAGGAAGAGGAACACCTATACAAGGTATTCGCAAAAAACGGATACCCCCGCAATTTCATCAACAGATGCCTAAGGGAAAGACAACAGAACGAGAATATGCCGCAACCCAAAGGACTAGCCACACTACCATACATCAAGAACATCTCTGAAATGACAGCTAGACTACTGCGACCACTAGGACTTATAACAGCACACAAACCAACAGCCACTCTCAGACAACAACTCACCAAAACGAAGGACCCGATAGCCAGCATGAGCAAAACTAATGTAGTGTACAAAATCCCATGCAAGGACTGCACAAAACACTATATAGGACAAACAGGAAGACAGCTAACCATCCGCATCCACGAACATCAACTAGCCACGAAACGACATGACCAGCTATCCCTAGTAGCCACACACACAGACGACAAGCAACATGAATTTGACTGGGACAACACTACCATTATAGGGCAAGCCAAACAAAGAACAGCCAGGGAATTCCTAGAAGCATGGCACTCATCCACAAACTCCATCAACAAACACATAGACCTGGACCCAATATACCGGCCACTACAGCGGACAGCTGAAACTGACAACCGGAAGCGGCAGGGACAGGCCACTATAAATGCCGGAGGAAACACCACAGAAGCGCTTCACAGGAGGCTCCCAAGCACTGAGGATGTCACCTAGACAGGGGACGAAATGTTTGCAACAAAAACTTCCAGCTCGGCGAACAGAACCACAGCAACGAGCACCCGAGCTACAAATCTTCTCACAAACTTTGAACTATGTAAATGTAGCACAGTTATGTGCACAGGTAATTGATAGTGGCAGGACAAGTGGAGGGATCAATTAACAAAGCATAAAGTATAGTTGGCTTTATTAATAGGGGCATATAGTGCAGGAAGAGTGAGGTGGTGTTGAACTTGTATAAGTCACTTGTTCGACCTCAGTTGGAGTATTGTATATACAGTTATGGATGCCATGTTATAGAAAAGATGTGAAATGCATTGGACAAAGTGCAGAAACAACTTACATGAATTGTTCTGGCAATGAGAAACTTCAGTTATGAGGGTAGATTAAAGAAGTCAGGATGGTTCTCCTTGTAGAGAAGAACACTGAAAAGATATCTGATTAAAGGCTTGCAAACTCATAAGCAGGCTGGAAAGAGCAGATATGAAAAAGTTGTTCCCACTTATAAAACGTACAAGGGGTCATAGATTTAAACTCGTACAAAGGAAGAATGATGAGAGGAAAAACTCACTCAGCATGTAGTCATGGTAATGGAATGCACTGCTTGGAAGTGTGGAGGCAGTTTCAATTGAGGCATTCAAAGGACATTGGATGATTATTTAGATAGAAGTAGTGTACAAGGATATGGGGGAGAAAAGCAGAAGATTGACATTCAGTAATGATGCTTGTTTGAAGAAGCACAATTGACTGAATGGTCTCCTTCTGGACCATAACAATTCTGTGATTTATCGCATTTTCTAAAAAGAAAACCAGTGGAAAGTTAGGTCATTCTGTGAGTGATGAATCAGTATTGAAAATTACATCATCTAGCATTTTCATAATATTTTCAAAGTAACAAAATGCCTACTCTTGGAAATCTGAATGCTTCCCAATCGAAACTTGATATAATAGGGTCTCAATAGATTTGCCACGACCCGACTGTTATTAAATGCGCAGAACTCTTTAAAATTTTTGGCACTTTATAACTGCCATAAGTGTTTCCATTTTAGTCATGATGCATGCTAGTTATGGCAGCGATGTTTCAACCTTTGGAAATAGTATTCCATTATACAGGACTATACTCTTCTGAAGAGGAAAACGTACAATGTTAAGTTCATAGAATCATCAAAATCACAACCAAAGTCCACATTGACGCTCTGAAGAGTATCCCACCCAAACCCATTCCCCATTACTCTACATTTACCCCTGACTAATGCACCTAACACACACATCCCTGAACATTATGGGCAATTTAGCATGGCTAATTCACCTAACCTGCACATCCTTGGATTGTGGGAGGAAACCAGAGCACCCAGAGGAAATCCTTGCAAACTACACACTGACAGTTGCCCAAGGCTGGAATCGAACCCGGGTCCCTAGTGCTGTGAGGCAGCAGTGCTAACCACTGAGCCACCGTGCCACCCAAAATTTGTCTCCCAAAATTTAAATGACTCCAACAATCCTCACAGCATGCAAGAAACCATCACTCAATGACAAAGTGACAGAACAACAGTTTATTTTCCTTCTCTTTTTAAAGGAAATAGACTAAGGACAAATTAAAAAAGACATAAGATCATATGGGGTAACTTAGTTGTAGATATTGAGATTTTGAGAAACTTGAACCATGAAGCAGAGAAGAGTCTATCCTCCATCCTGCTGTCGTTTTGGTCTCACTATGAAAATGCATTTGAGGCGATTCATAGGAGGTTTACTGGGGTAACACCGAGAATAAGTAGTGTGTTGTCCTAACAGGATAGATTGGTCAGGCTGGGTTTGCTTCCACAACAGCTTGGTTTGGCTGGCAGCATTGAAGTGTGTAAAATCTTGAATGGTCTTGACAGGATGCATGTAGAAAGCATGTTTTGTCTGTCAGCCCAGAATTAGGAGGCAGTCTATTTAATGTTGGGGTCACAGTTTCAGGACGGAGATTGGGAAGGATGGGTTTGAATGACTTTGAAAGTCTGCCTGAGAAGATGGCAGGGGTGAGGGAAATAGAATATTTTTATAACTGAGGTAGATGGATTTTTTTTGGTGGGACAATCAACAGCTCAATATATTAGGTAGGGACATGGAATTCAAAACACAAGCAATTTATTCATGATCTAACTGAATATGGAGCAGGCTTGACAGGTGGACAAGTTTGCTTCTGCTTACATTTTGTTGGTTCCCTTAGTTATCGATTAAAAAAATACAAAATATAAACTCTATTACAGGTAATTATATAATATCACTGACACAGAGCCACAGATGTTACAAGTTTTTGAAAATTATCTCAAATGTTGCCCTTAGGATAACTTGTACTGAGATGCTTTTTTGAGGCTACAGTCTGGGTTCTGTCAGAAGTGATACTGATCAGCCAGACAGGAGGGAAAAAAAGTCAGACCATTAAAAGTTAGCTATCCTATTTCTACTATATTGTTACACGTAATGTTAATTTTGATGATCCAGTGTTCCTCTCATTAC
Organism: Chiloscyllium plagiosum; assembly: GCF_037043375.1. Lineage (NCBI taxonomy): Eukaryota > Metazoa > Chordata > Chondrichthyes > Orectolobiformes > Hemiscylliidae > Chiloscyllium > Chiloscyllium plagiosum. The sequence continues at coordinate 85,291,795 of NW_028270141.1, read as the reverse complement.
TCACTAGTTTCATATTTAAACAAATTGCTTCTAAAATTAAGGAAAATAACTTCAACTAAAACTAAAAAGTAAGAAAACAGCTTTTAATCAAAGTGAACTTTTGTGATCACATTGCAGCCCATTTCATGCAAAGAGCTTCTGCTGCTATACCATTTGTAAGAGTGAATGAAACTAAAAAATAAGCCTGACACGTTTAGGCCATCATGTATTCATGGCAATGTAGCATACCAGACAAGCTCAACAACTACCTTCCTGCACTGATTTTTCAAAAGCAAAAAGTTTCAGCGAGATGCTATTCCTTTTGTGAGACTGGTTGAGGAATAATAATTGGTCAAGCCAGTGGGGATAGCTGCCTTGCTCTTTTCCAAAACAATGCATGGGATCTTCGAGGTCCATTGTCTTACCTGAAAGAAGGCCACTCCAACAGTACAGCACACAGTGGAACACCAGCCTAAATTTTTGTGATGAAGTTTGAGTTGAACATACAATTATTGATTTAGAGGCGAGTGCGCTATCAACTAAGCAATGGCAAACACTGCATATCAATTTGAAACATTGTTCCTATATTCTTTCACATGATTGTTCCAATTCTGTATTTGTATCGTATTCTCCTTACTTGTTTGTGACACAATGTCAACAAGGATGATAGTTTGTATTTTTTAAATTTTCGCTTCATGAGAAAGTTGACCAGTTCTTTCCATGTTAAATGGGTCCATAACCCCGTTAGAACAATAAAACAAAGAGGAGAGTAAAATGTTACTTATGACTTAGGAAGACTTTATAAAAATTAGAGACAGATGAAAGCACCTACATGTCAGTGCAGGTTAGTTGAAACGCTCTTGCCTGAATCACTAGATCGTAGATTCAAGCTCAACTTGAAGGTGATGTGAGCTATGAAGCTTTGAATAATCCAAATTCAGGTGGATGTAGTGTGTTCGTCAAAGAGAAGATCGACTGCTTTGGACAACACTTTTTCCTCGAGCTACAGTTTAATGTCATTTCTTTATTTAAAATACTCTTACTATGTTAAAAGTACTAAATTAATTGGCCAGTATCTTAAACATCTGTGGAAGAAAATGATTGCTCACATAACAACAGATTTCACACTACGTCTGGCACTAGTGACTAATATTCTGCAAGGCCATGTCATCAGGTCTTTACATTATTTTGCAAATTGTCTTTGGCACCCAAACCCTGCAAGCAGCTTCAGGAAATGACCAAAATACCAAGATATTTTATACACTAACAGATTTATGTTATTACATTTGATATTTGGAAACACTTGTGTAGTTTTTTTTCCAATTATTACATGTTCACCAATTGGTTTTATTATGTACATCTTGCATGGAGGGAAATTTGGACAGGTCAATGGATGGAAATATTTACAGCCACAATATTCAATCGGTAAGAGTTTAGTAAATCTGCATTCTTAACATCTTGTGGTTAATATCTAGGAAGAGAATACTTAACAAAAGTGAAATCCATCTTGCTTGTGGGAAAAGAAGACCGTAATAACTACAAATTTTACAAACTCAACTTTGTTTTTCCACAGTTTTCTAGTAGTTCGACCAGGGAAATGCATAATTTTAATCCCAAAATATCAAAAAGCAATGATAGAAAAACTGGCCCTTTAGTCATAAACTTTATAAGTTCCAGTTATGTTACCCTTCTTCAAAGCTCTAGGCAAAATAAATCCAGGCTCCTTATTCTCTGTTTATAAATTAATCCTACCAATCCAGGATTTATCTGGAGCATCTCCAATGCACTCTTGCTATGGCAAACATATCATTCATATATAAAGAGATTAATACGCACACAATACACCAACACTTTGTACAACAGCAACATCTTAACTTCTGTACTCCCATCCTTTTGTAATGAAGATCAACATATTATTTGCCTTCTTAATTGTCTGCTGAACCTAAAGCTAACTTCTAGAGCCTCATGAACAAAGACACCAATGCGCTTTTGATGGCTAATGCTGCTCAATCTGTCATAGAGTCATAGAGATGTACAGCATGAAAACTTGCGGTCCAACTTGCCCACGCTGACCAGATATCCCAACCCAATCTCGTCCCACATTCCAGCACCCGGCCCATCTCCCTCCAAACCTTCCTATTCATATACCCATCCAAATGCCTCTTAAATGTTGCAATTGTACCAGCCTCCATCACTTCCTCTGGCAGTTCATTCCATACCCATACCATCCTGTGTGTGTAAAAGTTGCCCCTTAGGTCTCCTTTATATCTTTCCCCTCTCACCCTAAACCTAGTTCTGGACTCGCCAACCCCAAGGAAAAGACTTTGCCTATTTACCCTATCCTGACCAATGAAGGAGAGCATACCAAATGCCTTCTTCACTATCCTATCCATCTGCGACTCCACTTTCAAGGAGCTATGAACCTGCACTCCAAGGTCTCTTTATTCAGCAACACTCCCTAGGACCTTACCATTAAGTGTATACGTCCTGCTAAGATTTGCTTTCCCAAAATGCAGCACCTCGCATTTATCTGAATTAAACTCCATCTGCCACTTCTCAGTCCATTGGCCCATCTGGTCAAGATCCTCCTGTAATCTGAGGTAACCCTCTTCGCTGTCCACTACACCACTATTTTTGGTGTCATCTGCAAACTTATTAACTGTACCACTTATGCTCGCATCCAAATCATTTATGTAAATGACAAAAAGTAGAGGACCCAGCATCAAATCTTGTGGCACTCCACTGGTCACATGCCTCCAGTCTGAAAAACTGCCCTCCAACTCCACCCTGTCTTCTACTTTGGAACCAGTTCTGCATCCAAATGGCTAGATATCCCTGTATTCCGTGAGATCTAACCTTGCTAATCAGTCTCCCATGGGGAACCGAGTCGAACACCTTACTGAAGTCCATAGAGATCACATCTACCACTCTGCCCTCATCAATCCTCTTTGTTACTTCTTCAAAAAACTCAATCAAGTTTGAAAGACATGATTTCCCACGCACAAAGCCATGTTGACTATCCCGCATCAGTCCTTGCCTTTCCAAATACATGTACATCCTGTCCCTCAGGATTTCCTCCTACAACTTGCCCACCACTGAGGGCAGGCTCACTGGTCTATAGTTCCCTGGCTTGTCCTTACCACCCTTCTTAAACAGTGGCACCACGTTTGCCAACCTCCAGTCTTCCGGCACTTCACCTGTGACTATCGATGATACAAATATCTCAGCAAGAGGCCCAGCAATCACTTCTCTAGCTTCCCACAGAGTTCTCGGGTACACCTGATCAGGTCCTGGGGATTTATCCACCTTTACCAGTTTCAAAACATCCAGCACTTCCTCCTCTGTAATATGGACATTTTGCAAGATGTCACCATCTATTTCCCTACAGTCTATATCTTCCACATACTTTTCCAAAGTACTGATACAAAATAGTATCTCCCTCATTTCCTGCGGCTCACAAAGGCCGCCTTGCTGATCTTTGAGGGGCCCTATTCTCTCCATAGTTACCCTTTTGTCCTTAATGCTTTTGTAAAAACTCTTTGGATTCTCCATAATTTTATTTGCCAAAGCTATCTCATGTCCCCTTTTTACCCTCCTAATTTCCCACAAGTATACTCCTACTTCCTTTATACTCTTCTAAGGATTCACTTGATCCGGTCTATACCTTACATATGCTTCCTTCTTTTTCTTAACCAAACCCTCAATTTCTTTAGTTATCCAGCATTCCCTATACCTACCAGCTTTTCCTTTCACCCTAACAGGAATATACTATCTCTGGATTCTTGTTATCTCATTTCTGAAGGCTTCCCATTTTCCAACCATCCCCTTACCCGCGAACATCTGCCCCCAATCAGTTTTTGAAAGTTCTTGCCTAATACCGTCAAAATTGGCCTTTCTCCAATTTAGAACTTCAACTTTTAGATCTTCTCTATCCTTTTCCATCACTATTTTAAATCTAATAGAATTATGGTTGCTGGCCCCAAAGTACTCCCCCACCGACACCTCAGTCACCTGCCTTGCCTTATTTCCCAAGAGTAGGTCAGGTTTTGCACCTTCTCTAGTAGGTACATCCACATATTGAATCAGAAAATTGTCTTCCACGCACTTAAATTCTTCTCCATCTAAACCTTTAACACTATGGCAGTCCCAGTCTATGTTTGTAAAGTTAAAATCCCCTACCATAACCACCCTATTATTCCTACAGATAGCTGAGCTCTCCTTACAAGTTTGTTTCTCAATTTCCCTCTGACTATTAAGGGGTCTATAATACAATCCCTTTTTTATTTCTCAGTTCCACCCAAATAACTTCCCTGGATGTATTTCTGGGAATATCCTCCCTCATCGCAGCTCCAATGTAATCCTTTGTCAAAAATGCCACTCCCCCTCCCCTCTTGCCTCCTTTCTATCCTTCCTATAGCATTTGTATCCTGGAACATTAAGCTGCCAGTCCTGCTCATCGCTGAGCCATGTTTCTGTAATTGCTATGATATCCCAGTCCCATGTTCCTAACCATGCCCTGAGTTCATCTGCCTTTCCCTTCAGGCCCCTTGCATTGAAATAAAAATGCAGTTTAATTTATTAGTCCTACCTTGTCCATGCCTGCCCTGACTGTTTGACTCGCTTCTGTTCTCAACTGTACCAGTCTTAGATTGATCTCTTTCCTCACTATCTCCCTGGGTCCACCCCCACCCCCAACCCCCACCTTACTGGTTTAAATCCTCCCAAGCAGCTCTTGCAAATCTCCCTGCCAGTATTTTAGTCCCCTTCCAATTTAGGTGCAATCCATCCTTCTTGTACAGGTCGCTTTTACCCCAAAAGAAATTCCAATGATCCAAAAATGTGAATCCTTCTCCCATACACCAGCTCCTCAGCCATGCATTCATCTGCTCTATCCTCCTATTCCTGCCCTCACTAGCTTGAAGCACCATGAGTAATCCAGATATGAGTACGCTCGAGGACCTCCTTTTTAAATTCCTGCCTAACACTTTGTAATCTCCCTTCAGAATCTCAACCTTGTCCCGTCCTATGTCGTTGGTTCCAATGTGGACAATGACCTCCTGCTGGCCCCTCTCCCCCTTGAGAACATTCTGCACCCTCTCTGAGACATCCTTGATCCTGGCACGAGGGAAACACACCATTCTGCTTTTTCGCTGCCGGTCACAGAAATGTCTGTCTGTACCTCAGACTAGAGAATCCCCTAACACAATTGATCTCTTGGACCCCGGCGTACCCCTCGTTGCATTAGAGCCAGTCTCAATGCCAGAAACTTGGCTGTTTGTGCTTTGTTCCGCTGAGAATCCATCATCCCTTACATTTTCCAAAACAGTATACTTGTTTGAAATGAGTATATCCACAAAAGACTCCTGCACTATCTGCCTACCTCTCTTACCTTTCCTGGAGCTAACCCATCTATGTGACCATATCTGAGACTTTCCCCCCTTCCTACAAATGCCATCCCGCACATACTGTTGCTGTCGCAAATTCCTTATTGCTTCTAACTGTCTCTCAAACTGATCCATTTGGTCTGATAAGATTTGCAGTCAACGGCATTTATGGCAGATATAATCCGCAGTAACCCTTAAACTCTCTTTAAACTCCCACATCTGACAAGAAGTACATATCACTGTACTGAAGGCTATTTTTGCACCTTCACAATCTGCAGACCCAGAAAATAACACCGTCTTATTCCTCTACAAAACACTGCCCTAGGTTAAATTAACAGTTATGGCTTGTATTTTAAGTTTAATCAAGAGACATAGCTCCAAAAACATATAATCAAGAAAGAACCCACTCTACTCACTACTGCAGCCTTTCTATTGGACACACTTAAAACAATGATTAACTTATCTGATACTGTGCTGTGAACTTCATCCAAACAGGTTCCATGATTAGTTGTGAATTTCACTGTTCGTTAATTTTCTCAGACGCAGTCCGATGTCCAGCGATACATGAATTCAAAACAGCAAAGGCAGTAACTGAGCAGGTTCTCTCTCTCTCTCCTGCACTGACCTCACAATGTGCTTCCTTTGTCTGTTCTTCTCCCTTTTAAAACTGCTGTTGTTTTGACTTTTTTTGTCCAAAGTTCCAAAGCAATGCAACAGCATATAAAACAGTAATTGCTGCTCCTGGAATTCGAGGAAATCACCTCCAGCACCTAAAATACCTCAAAAAAGGAGCAGCTGTTACAGCCAGAAATTTTCCCACCCTCCATCTTGGATTACCCAGAATCCTCATTTAAGAAATGTCCTACTTTTTTTTTTCCTCTACCTAAGTGAATAATGTCATTCTTATTCACATTATTTTTCATCTTGCAGCCCATTTACTTAACTTGTACATATTCTCTTAAAGCCTCCTTTGCAATCACTTCACCACTTGCATTCCCAGTTTAGTGTCGTCAGCAATTTTAGAAATAATAGATGTTGTTAATCAACCTATTCAATTGTGTCACAACACACCTCAGAATCTGGTGGGACTTGAACCCAGGCCTCCTAGCTCAAAGGAAGGGACACCACTGTTGTAGGAGCCTCCAATTTGGAAATAACATAAATCTTCTCCACAACGAAATCATTCCTATAGAATGCCAGCAGCTATGGACTTAGCACTGGTCCTTATGGCACCCCACCAGTAACAGCTTGCCATTCTCAGAATGACCCATTTATTCCTACTGTCAGCTTACTGTCTGTTAACCAATCCTCGATCCAACCTGACATAGTTTCGCCAAACCCATGTGGTCTAATTTTATTTAGTTAACCTCCTCTGTGGGACTTTAACAAAAGCTTTTCGAATATCTAAAAACACCGCATCCACTGATTCTCCTTTATCAATGCTACAAGAAATAGCCTCAAGTAAGTCACACATGTTCAACACAATTTCCCTTTCATAAATCCATTTTGATTTTGATTATTACCACTCTTTCCTAAATGTCCAAATATCTTCTTATTTGCAATAAATTCTAACATTTCTTGATTACTGGCATCAAACTAACAGTTTTGTAGTTCTCCATTTTCTCTCCTCTTAGTTTCTTAAAAGTATGGTGACATTTGCTACTTTCCAATCCACAGTAACTGCTCCAGAATCTATAGGATTATGAAAGAAAATCACAAAAGCCTCCACTAGCTACTCCCTTCAACACCTTAGGATCATGCTCATCTGATTCAGAGGATTTATCAAATTTCAAAGGAGTTAACGTTTGAAATATTGCTTCTTTACTGATGCTAGTTTCTTTTAGCAGCTCAGTTTCACAACATCTTTGGTCACCTAGTATTTCTGAGATGGTTTCTATATCTTCCATCAATATGATTTTTTTTCATGTATAGACGGGGCGTTATTGGCTAGCTCAATGTTATTACCCAACACTAACTGCCCTGGAGAAATTGGTGGTAAGCTGAGTACTTGGGGTCACCCAAAGATTGTTTTCTCATTATTTCACTGGTTTCCTATTACACTTCCCATTTCCCTGACCCTGACTCTACTTGGCCCACATTTGTCGAGCTAATCTTTCTATTTTTGGATACATAAAACAGCATTTTTCATTCTGCTCTTGTGTTCTTCACTAGTTTGTATTCATATCTCTTTTCTCTTTCTTAAACAGTTTGTTATGCATCACATGGCTCGCAATCCCTAGGCTCATCACTTTTTCTGGCATCCTAATAATCCATTTCAAAATACACCTGGTATATTGAGAGCAGTTTTGATCCTCTGACCTAAGAAAAGCTACACTGCCAAGAAAGTCAATGCAGTGAAGGTTCACCAGACTGATTTCTGCAATGTCATGTTTGTCACAACAGGAAATTTTGCATTGACTGCATCTGTATTCACTGCACTTTGGAAGAATAAGAGGGAATTTAATTAAAAAATAGACTGGACGTAGGAATTTCAACTGGTTAAGGTGGTGGAGGAAGCTCAGAATAAGGTGCCACAGTTTCCGGATGCACTGTCGGCCATCTGGCCTATTATGAGGAGAGATTTGCTTAGAGAATGGTGAACCAGAATCTCTACTACAGAAGGTTGCGGAGGTGAAGTCACTGAATATATTTAACTAAGTATGACGTAGATTTCTGGAAGTTCAGGGTGTAGAGCTTATTGAAGACAGCAGGAGTATGCAGTTAAGATAAAGAATTCAGGATTTGATGGATGAACAGCATACTATAATCCCAGTTTCTATATTTGATTGAATATAATCTTTGATTTATCTTGTTGATTTATCTTCCCTTTGGGTCAATGCACCTTAGAGGAATGTATACCTATTATAAATCAGATTGTACTTCTTTAAGTACTAGCTATTGCATGTCTACCACCCAATGTTTTGGTATATTTTCACAATCCACCCTAGCCAATTCACCACTCATATCTTCATAATTTCTTTTCTTCAGTCTTAAGACTCTTGATTCAGAATGAACTATATTGCCTTCAAACCTGACGTGAAATTCAATCTTATCCTAGACACTATTTCCCAAAAGTTTCTTTACACCAAGATTATTTATGAGCCCTTTCTCATCTCACAGGTCCATAATAGCCCAATCCTTAGTTAGCTTAACATACTACATCAGAAATCCATATTGTACACACTCCAAAAATTCATTATCCACAATTAAAGCACTGATTTGGTTGACCGCAACTGCACGGAAATTTAAAAATCACACATCAGGTTATAGTCCAACAGGTTTATTTGGAAGCACTAACTTTCGGAGCGCTGCTCCTTCATCAGGTGATGCTGTATTACCTACATACATGCAACTCTAAATGTCAGATTTATAACATGTTGATCATCAGTACTAGTAGTTTCGTGGCCGATAAACAATTCTCAACGATGTTTTCTTCCCTTTGCTGTTTCATACCCTCATGCAAACTCATTCGTCATCTTGATACTTGGAGCTCAAAACCACTCTTACTAATGTGATGATGGTGTTCCTTTCTAAGAGTGCTAGGCAACCTCATTTTCTTTTCCCCCCAGCGCTCTAAAATGCCAAATTTCTTTGAGTATTCAGTTCCCAATCTTAGGTCAACCTGATGCTAAATCATGGAATGGCAATACTTCAACTTATGCACACAAATCTTGAACTTTTTTGTGAATGTTACATGTATTCAGACAGAATGCTATTCATTTTGCTTTTTAATATTATTCTCCATTCTGATCCTATTTGGTGCTCACGTGTGCTTCATCTGTTTTCTATTTTTGCATTCCACTTCCCTTTACCAGTTTTGCTTCTTAAATCTGAGCTCTCTTTCATGTTTTCATTCTCCTGAAATCTAGTTCAAATCCTTGTGGTACCAAATACTGAATTTCCCTCTGAGGATCCTGGTCCTGTGAAGATACAGTTCATCTATCTTGTAAATTCCCATTTATCCCAGAAATGTCTCAGAAATTTGATGTCCTTCCTCTCATCCCAATCCTCAGCCACATGTTCAATCACTCAATTCCCTTAGTCTATGCACTAGCACATGGGACTGGAAGTATTCCTAAGATTACTGATTTAGAGGCCTTTTTTAAAATATCTTTCCTATGTTTTGATAATCATATTCCCCTTCCCAGTAAAGACACTGGTACTCACATGGACTATGACTCTGACTGTTCATCCTGCACCAGAAGAATGGCCTGCAGTTTCTTCAAGAAATTTTTGGTTGTGTCACCAGGGAAGAAAGATATCATCCTGGAGTGACATCTAAAGCATGGAAATATCTGTCTGTCACTTCTCTTCTTCCACCCTGCCCGTACAGCTGGACCACATGTGGTGCCACAAACCTAGCTCCAAATGCAGTCCTCCAAGGAACTAACAACGTCATTAATATCCAAAACAATTTTTAAAAATTGGATATCTGGGTGTACTTGTATGTAAATCACAGAAGGTTGGTCTGCAGGTACAACAGGTAATTAGGAAGGCAAATGGAATGTTGCCCTTCCCTGCTAAAGGGATTGAGTTTAAAAGCAGGGAGGTTATGTTGCAGCTGCATAGAATGCTGGTGAGACCACACCTGGAGTACTGTGCGCAAATTTGGTCTTCTTACTTGAAAATGATGTACTGGCACGAGAGAGAGTACAGAGGAGGTTCACTGGGTTGATTCCGGAGTTGAGGGGGTTAGCTTATGACGAAAAACTAAGTAGACTGGGATTGTAGTCATTGGAATTTAGGAAAGAGTGGGGAAGGTCTTATAGAAATATATAAAATTATGAAGGGAATAGATAAGATAGAAGTAGAGAGGATGTTTTCACTGGCGGGTGAAACTAGGACAAGAGGGCATAGTCTCAAAATTAGGGGGAGCAGATTCAGGACCGAATTGAGAAGGAACTTCTTCACCCAGAGGGTTGTGAATCTGTAGAATTCCGTGCCCAATGAAGTAGTTGAGGTTTCCTCATTGAATGCGTTTAAAACTAAGATAGAAAACTTTTTGAACAGTAAAGGAATTAAGGGTTATACTGAGAGGGCGCCTAAGTGGAGCTGGGGCCATGAAAAGATCAGCCATGATCTGACTGAATGGCGGGGGCTATAGAGTCAGATGGCCTACTCCTGCTCCCAGACAAAAGTGAGGATTGCAGATACTGGAGATTTCAGAGTCTGGAATAGAGTGGCGCTGGGAAAGCACAGCAGGTCGCGCAGCCTCCGAGGAGCAGGAAAATCGACGTTTTGGCAAAAGCCCTTCATCAAGAATGAGTCACTCCTGAGTAAGGGCTTTTGCTCGAAACGTCGATTTTCCTGTTCCTTGGATGCTGCCTGACATGCTATGCTTTTCCAGCGCCACTCTAATCTATAGTCCTGCTCCGAGTTCTCATGTTGTGTTCTGGATACTCTTGCGCAACTGGCTGGTCCTCTTGCGCGCACACACACTCATATCCCTTTTCTGTCTTCATGCTCTTAAAGTACGGAATAAAACAAATGGTAGAAATCACAGTGGATCAGACAGTATCCATGGACTCTTCATCAGAGCTGAAATGAAGAGTCATCTAGACTCGAAACGTTAGCTTGCTTTCTCTCCCATGGATGCTACCGACCCACTGCGATTTCCAGCATTTGTTTTTTTCCCAGTAGACATTCCAGCATCTGCAGTAATTTGCTCTTACTTAAAGTACCTTTAGGTTTTGTGCACAGAATTACCATGTAAATCTAACTCACTACTCACACTCAATATATATCTGACTCAGGCATATTTTTCTGGCCGTATATGTCACTCACATGCAAGCAGTAGTAAATTCTGACCAAAAAGAATTCAAATTGAATTTTCACTTCAGTCCGAATCTGTGAATGTCTGAGTGAATAAAATGATGAAAAGTAAATGACATTTAACTTGATAATTGGAATTGCAGCCTTACTGCAGCACTACATTTTCAGCAATTAAGTATGAGAATTCTAATATCTTAATGCATTGAGGATTTAAAAAGATTAAATTTGGAATATCTAGTATTTCCATAGTGTCTACAAATATTTAAAAAGGAGCAGAGGCATTCAAGTAATGTATAATTTTGGATATGTACATATTGCCATAAGATTAGCAGAAGCTCTAGTAGCTTAGATGACTTTTAGTAATGATTGCATTTATGTGGGAAGGGACATAACTTGCAAAGTTGAGCAGAGGTATAAAAAGGTTAAAAAAAATCTAACTACCTCAGTCAATATAACAGAACTGTTGAGAGATCACAACTTTGGAGATCCAGAACCAGATGTATCGGAATTTATGTGAAGTGTAATCAATGAGAGTGACCTCTTTTCCAAATGTTGCTACAAAATTCTGTGTTCAAATATTTTAATCATAATATTTCAGAATATCAACAAATCAGCAACAATCTAGAAACCTCGTGTGTGATTGCATGGATAAAAAGGTTTGTACTTATACTGCATCTCCTTATTTTGGGTCTCAAAACAGTCTTTAAATGTTCACATGTAAATTAATTTGAAATTCCATGACTTGCGTTTGTGTATTTTGCTTGCGGGAACATGCAACAAATGGTACTAAGTTTACTGACCATCAAACCTGTCTTTCTGTTCACACTGATTGAGAGAACAATGTTGATGAGAATATCTGTAGCAATCATTATATAAAGCATGACACTAATTCAATCTCTACAACACTTACACACAGACCAAAAGTCACCTCATAAATGTAATACTTTATCCTATTTTGTAGTGTTCGCAAGGTTATAAAGAGTATGGAATAATTGACAATGCTAAATGACAGCATGATAATTTGACAAATTTCAGATCTTGGCTCCAAGTGCCAACATTGTAAATTTTTACAAGCAAGCTGAGTCAGAACATATCACCTAAGTAATCATGTGGAGACTGGTTAACTAACCCCTTCCTTCACCCAGCAAACATTGTACAATGTATTGGGGGAATTTCAAAGGAACTAAAAATAATTAACCAGTCACATCTGATGAAGTGAATGTCAACTAATGTGACAAAATACAGTTATAATGTGGTATTCATGTTCAAAGTGATCATTACGAGACATTTGGAAATAAAATAAGTAAAGGATGTGTGTCTTTTCTATTTTTCTATCTTTCTTGATTGTGGACAGGAATGGGAAAAGGCTGTTTGAAAAACCTAGAAATGAAGAGAGTTTCAACCAGCAACAAGTTGTTGATTGGTCTATGGCCTTGTGATCAGCTATTGATGACAAACATCAATTATGTGATTGGCTCCTAGGTAGATTAACATCTTGGCACAACAAAATAGTTAAAAGCAATCAGACTTCTGCAAGGTCAGGAGCCGTCTCTTTTCCCCGCAACAACAAAAACAAACCTTAATGCTGAAAACGCTAGTTTATTTTTCTCTCAGCAGTGGCTCTAAGTTATTGCTCTAAACCAGTAAGCCAGAGACTTCATAAGCATGAAATAGCCAATCTCTTCCTTCTGCATGCAAGTGAAGATATCTGGAGAAGTATGTGTGTGTGTATTTAACGGGAGATTTATAAGGCGATTCAAGTTTTAATAATTAGTGTTATCTTGCCAGTTAATAATTGTTTATTTGTAGCTCGAATTTATTTATTTACAGAGTACAAGTGCAGAAAACAGACATTGAAATTACATTAGACACTTATTAGACAGTACTTCAAGTACATATACAGTTGTGTGTACAACCTTATTGCTAAGTTGTGATAAAGCACAAGCAATTTATAAGAATGTTTCCATAAATGAGAAACTTTAGTTAGGAACATAAATTGTAGTAGTTAAGACTGTTCTCTTCGGAGAGAATAATAAGCAGAGATCTGATCAAGGTTTTCAAAATCATAAGCAGGCTGGATAGAGTAGATAGGGAGAAGCTGGTCCCACTTGTAGAAGAAAAATAACGAAGGGGCATAAATTTAAATTGATGTGCAAATGAAGCATGGGCCATGTGAGAAAAGGCTTTCACACAGTAAGGTAAGGAATTCACTGCCCAAAGAATGTGGTAGATGTGGGTTCAATTGAGCCATTTAAGAGGGCATTTGAATAGTTATTTGGATATAAATGGTGTAGTGGGTATGGGGTAAAGGCAAGAGATTGGCACTGGATAACAGAACCAGTGGGAGCAGAATGGGCCAAATAACCACCATTTGCACCATTAACAATTTGGTTCCATCATAACTCATAATTTTTGTTAAGTATAGAAACTGGAGCAGTGCTTAGTCAATGTGGGTCTAAAAAGACAGGCAAACTGGGGAATTCTGTGTACTTTTTAAAATTTTTAACATTTGTGACAACTCTGGAAATATTGTAGTTTGATTTCCAGCTACCTGGTGAGGCACAACAAATAAAACATTAATCCAAGTACAATTACATGAAAACGTGCCTTAGAATTACTCCCCACTATGTTGCGACCATTTACCTTCACACTTGGAAACAGAATACCAGATGCTATGAACCAGCAGTTTTAGAAACCACTAACAAGCAGCACAACAAATGGATGTTTGACTACCTTTTCAAGTTTGCAGTAATGTTCAAAAGATAACTCACTGTGCTATGTTAGCTCATTCTATCCTCTGTTTACATTTTGGCAGTTAATTTGTTTTACATTCTCAATAATTGCCACACCAATAACCTTAACATTTTCACTATTAATCTCCACTTTATGTAGCCAAAAGTCTAACTTTACTTGACAAATCATTTCTATTGACCGATTAAGGAAGATGGTGCACAGGGATAATGTACCGAGGAGACTCACACAACAGAAGAGAACGTACCTTAGCTGCTACTTCAGGAAAGAAAATTTCAGCAACATCAGCTTCTCCAGATTCAAGGACATAGTTCAAGATATCGAAATATAATAAGCATAACAATCTGCTGGATGTGGGAATTAACTGCAGGCATGGCAATGTACAGGATATATAGCATCGTATTACAAACTCATACTGTGATGGAAGACTAAGAGAACACAGATCAAAATTTGAGTGCGTACTGTCTAGGATCTACCCATTATTAAAAATAATGGTCAGAAGATCATGAACAGTGCACATCTCATTTTCCAACATGCACTGCCAACATACACGTCTCTTTACTGAGTGGTAACCAATTTAGTAATGAACATGGCCCTGAGCCAAGTGCACTGACTGCATTAATCAGTTTCTTTGAGACAAAAATTAAGAAAACCCAATTGAGATAGTCAATATTCTGGTCAACAATTAAACCTTCAACCCCATCCACGAAAGAACAAACTTTCCATCCCTAGAATTTCTCAGTTGCCTTTCAGTAAAGAGAGACGTGTATGCTGGCAGTGCATGCTGGAATATGAGATATGCACTATTCATGATTTGCTGACCATTATTTTTAATAGTGGGTAAATCCTGGGCAGAATGCACTCAAATGGATGGTCCTAAGAATTTCCCAGTGAGCAAGCCTTGGACTCTGTTCCATATTGGCGCTTACCCTGTTCCAACACAACGGCTGCCAGATCTTCCAGTTCTCCACTGCAAGCCAACCCTACAAGATCCCCAAGGAAATCCCATTGGTTACAAGGTACTACTTCAGGCTACCCCAAAATCCGCTTCTTTTTTTTCTTTTATAAGAAAACATCTTAAGATTTATTTCAGGTACCAGTCTCCTCCTGTTACATTATGCTTCTTCTCATATATTAAAAAAAACTTCATCATTGTGTCTTTGGCTCTGTTTTTGGATGTTACTTATTTATCCTGTATGTCACAGATAAATATTTCTACCATTATTCAGGATTAAATTCAAAGTTGGCAGTGTCCTGGAATTCTTTCCTTAACACCAGTGTGGGAGGATGATGTGAAGAATGGCAGAGGCTCAAAACGATTGAGCCACATAGTCTCAGTGACTTAATAAAAAAACTGTGGTCTTCCCGAAACTCAGAATTTAAATAAAAAAGTTTATTAAGGATGTTTCTATTATAAATTACTTTGATTAACTTGACAAATATTTTTACAAACTATCAGAATATCATTACACATGTCTGAGTATACCTTTCAGTCTAGACCAAGATCTATTCCCACCCAGTTTCCAGGTGTTGAAAATGCTGCTTTCAAGAATTGACTTATTCATACCTGACTATCTGACTAAACTTCGCATCAGTGGTCCCGTTTGAGACAGCATGGCAACAACCAGTTCCATATCATCAAATATACTTTGGTCTCTCTCTCTCTCTCTCTATTCCTATGATACCTTTCACTTTCTCATACATCTTTTATCCCACTGGTTACAAGGTGCCAGACTATCTTCTAAAATATTTATTCCCAAATGTTTCCTCTCACTATCACTCCTACACCAAACCTAGAAATTTATTCCCCGGGTTTTATCAAGATATCCACTGTTCGCCCCTGCATTGTCGGAACATTCTAGCTAAGGTTCTTTGACATTATATCCACCCATTCCCAAAGAACAACAACTGAACATTTGTATCTTCATGCTGTGAGATGAACCATATTAAAATATTCCATGATCATCCCTCAACACCCACAAGTCCTGATTCCATTCCAACACCGCATTCTCACATGTGTTTCTTGCCATGTAATTTATAATTGCATTTTCAAATGTGCAAACTTGTGACTTAGATCAGTCATTAGTTATCAATCTTCTGCAGCTGTTGATCTGCTCAATCACTGTTGACTATATTGTAAATAGAATTATCCACAGTAAATCTTTTACTTTGCTGCTGAAATCCTCATCCATGCCTTGGCTATCTGTACACTTGGACATTTCCACACTATGGACTGTATTTTATGCAGAGCCCCTCCACATTAAAGCAACATTTGACAATGTGCCATATAAAGAGAAACACAAGGGACAACTATATAAGACTGTAGCTGAAATACTGTGAATTGGTTTTCTCTTCCTATCTTAGGAAAGATATATTGGCACTGGAGTCAATGCAGAGAAAATTCATTGGTTGATCCTGAGTGTGAAGGGCCTGTCTTATGAGGAGGGCTTGAGTAGATAGGGCCTGCACTCATTTGAGTTTATAAGAATGAGAGGCAACCCTATCCAAACATGTAAGATGTTTAGAAAAGTTGAAAGGGTAGGTGAAGAAAGGTTGTCTTCCCTTGTTGTAGAGTTTAGGATCAGAGGGCAGAATCTCAGATTAAGTGGCCAACCAGTTTCAACATAGATGAGATAATTTTTCTCAGAGTGGAACCTTTTGCTGCTGAGGGTTGTGTCATTAACTATATTTCTGAGATACATTTTAATCAGTACAGGAAGTAAGGGTTATGGGAAATAAACCGAAAGTAGTTGAGGATTATCAAATCAGTTGTGATTTCATTTTTGGCAGAACAAATTCTTTGGGCTGAATGGCTTACTTTGATTCTTATGTCTTATAACAGGGTGAATGACTAAATATTTGGTTAGAGGTTTTAGGGAGCACCTTAAAGGACGAAATCGAAGGTGGGGAGGTTTCAGTAGAGAATTCCAGACCTTAAGGCATTGGAAGACGAAAGCCTGGTCACTGATAGCTGAATGATTACATTTGAGGATGGTCAAGAATTTTTTCAAGCACTCAACTTGAGATTTTCTCAAGGGTTCCTTTTTGATTTTCAGGGTCTAATTTTTCATAAACACTAATTAATTTATTAGGTACAGTAATAAAGTAACAGTACCTTCCATGTTTGTACTGACACATGGGGCATTTGGATAAACAAACAAGAAGAATTAGTAAAATCATTATCCTCAATAAACATTGATCCTTCATAAATCTTAAAGCCACAACACAGAAGGAAGGCATTAATTTCCTAGAAACCACACATACTCATACACGACATCGGCTAACAAGTTTTGTTCAAAATAACTAGCACATACTTCTCCACACATGAAAACCATGACCCTAAACACAACTTCTTCGAGGCAATGGCAGACTGCCTGTACACATCTCTTCAAAACTCATGGGGTCTCCTCCCACTTGCAAAAGAATAAGCTTCTTGCTGAAGCTCAATTTGAGTTCCAAAACTGAGACTCAGCTTCTGATCTCACTACTGCCTTAGTCCAAACTTGGACAAAAGTATTAAATTCCAAAGGTGAGTTTAAAGCAAATGCCCATGACATCAAGATTGCATTTGACCAAGTGCAGCACTAGAAAAAAAACTACTGGACGTAGGTTTGGCTCGCTGAGCTGAAAGGCTCGTTTTCAGACTTTTCATCACCATACTAGGTAACATCATCAGTGAGCTTTGAGATGAAGCACTAGTGGTATGGCCCGCTTTCTATTTATGTGTTTAGGTTTTCTTGGGTTGGTGACATCATTTCCTGTGATGGCATAATTTCCTGTGGATGTCACCAATACAAGAAAACCTAAACACAAATAAAAAACGGTCCATGACACCAGTGCTACATCCAGAGGCTACAAATCTTCTCAAAATTCGCAAAGAAAAAATACTATATCCATTGGGAACTGGGTGAAAGCCCTACACTGGTTGAGGATCATACGTAGCAGAAAGGAAGATAGTTATGGCTATTGGAGGTTAATCACCTCTGTCCTCAGACATCAATGCAGGAGTTTCTCAGGAGAGTGTCCGAGACATAATCACCCTCAGCTATTTGATCAAAAACATTCCCTCCATCTAATGTCAGAAGTAAGGATATTTGCTGATTAATTGCTCAATGTCAACATCATTCGTGACTCCTCAGACATTCAAACAGTCTGTGTCCATAAGCAACAATACCTGGATAATATCCAGGCTTGGACTGAAAAGTGCCAAGCGATATCCGAGCCACATATGTGCAACATGTCCAACAAGAGAGACTCTAAACGACACCCTTGATGGCATAATCATTACTGAATCTCCTACTATTGACATCCCAAGGTTACTACTGCCCAGAAACTGAATTGAATAAGCTGTATTAATACTGTGGCAACAAGAGCTGGTCAGAGGTTAGGAATTCAGGTGACTATCTCACCTCCTGACTTTCCAAAGTCTGTCCATCATACACAAGGCATGGGTCAGGAACATGACTGAATACTCTTCACTTGCTTGGATGAGTGCAACTCCAACAACTCTCATTAAGTTCATCACCATTCTGGCCAAAGCATCCTCTTTGACCAACAACTCAGCTACCAACTTCAACACCACTGACAAACACTGGTAGCAGTTTACAAGATCGAGAAGATGGACTGCATAAGAACAATAAAGCAGGGAAAGGATGGCAATGTTAATGGCAGCACAAGGTAGCTTATTTTAATGGCAAGTTACTGGAAGGTCAGGATCATTGTTCTACAAAGTGGTCACCCGTCTACATTTGATCTTGCCAATGTAAAGGAGATTGCACTGTGAGCAGCGAATAAAAATAGGTTGTTAGAAGACCAAGTGATATGCTGCTTCATGTGGAAGCTGTGTTTGGGGGGTTGGATGATGACGAGGGAGGAGGTGAATGTTACACCTTCTGCGATTGCATGGGAAGCTGCCATGGGGGAATGTGGAAGAGTTAGGAGTGAGGGAAGAGAGGACTAGAATTCCATGGAAGGAATGATCCCTTTGGAATGTGGTGGAGGGGAGGGGAAAGTATCTTTAGCAGTAGCACTGTGCTGGAGGAGAAGGCAAGGGAAGCCCTATCGTGCTCTGGAAAAGGTAAGAATGAGTGAGGGCAGAAGTGAGAGAGATGGCTCAGGTATGGTCAAGGGCTTTGTGAATCATGGTGGGAAGTTTTCAGTTGAGGCAACAGGCAGCCTGGTGGAAAAGGCAGCATCATCCATGAAGAGAAGGCAGCCGGGACCAGAAAGCTGGAAATTGAGAAAATGCCAGAAGTTTCAGAACTATCACAAATGAAGTAGGGAAGCATCTGAACAAAGGGGAAAGGTATAAAATCAGGAAAAAGGATAAATGACACCTATTGCCAAACTGAGGTAGCCACGGCTCACTGTGTTGTGTTGTTGCATGACAGCTAACAGGAGGTGCTGCCATTTCCCTTGCACCAGCTACTGATTCAGGTGTGACAATCAATTTCAAGAGCCTTCGCATCACAATTGTAAACATCCTTAAAATAAAGGTTTTGACTTCCACTTTCATATCGCTCCAGCTATCTCACCAGATGAAAGATCCTGAATAGACTGTTTACTGAGTGTCCATCATCTCTTGGAAATGAAAGGACAGCAATAACAGGATACAGTTAGCAGATGTCTCGGTTGACCTTAAGTTTACAGAGGCCAGAATGTGGGACTCCAGTCATGAGTGCATTGGAATAGTTAAGCCTGGAGGTAGCAAAGGCTTCAACAAAAGTTTCAGCAAGAGATTAGTTGAGATGAGGCAGTGCCTGGTGATGTTACTCAGGGCAGGGCTAGGAAACAGGCATTTGTAGTGATGGTGCAAACATGTGGGTAGAAGCTCATCTCAGAGGTCAGATGTAATAATGAGTTTGCAAACAGTCTGGTCCATTGCCAGTGAGGTTAGGAAAATACTGACAGATGGTGTGCAATGCGGGGAAGAACACAGTCATCTATTTATGATCCATGGAAAACAAAAGCAAATATTTTTCATTTCAAGTTGTAATATTGAGGGCTGGGGAGGATCAGAAGGATTTGGGATTGTGGGAAGACCGAAACCGAGTGTCCAACTACAAAAATATTGATGCAATGCTGACCCTCATTTCAGAATGCATGTTTCAATTATATATAGCCTTAGACAAATCCCAGTGCAAAGCTGTATTCAGGTTCTATTACTTCCTCTCAGAACAGGTATACTGGCCTTGAATGAGGATTGCAAAAATTCACCAGGATTATAACATGACTGAAAGGGTTCCATCAGTACAGATTTTATAAACTTGCCTTGTATTCTCCCATATTTAGAGGACTGCAGGTGATGATGATAAAAATGATAGCAGGATTAACTAAAATAGAATAACTACTTCTTCTGGTGGGTTCAACCAGAACATGGATATATAATCTTAAAATTAAAATGAAGATATTTAAGATTAAATCAATTCGTCCCTTTAGGTTCAAGTTACCATCAGATTAAATAACAGAACATACTCCATTTTTGATCTTGTTTCTTTTGGTCACTTTCTCAGGTTGAACCAGAATTTTGACATCGACATACCAACTATCTCTGTCAGCAGTAACTTTTAACATTATTGTTTACCATAAATTTTAATTGTTAAGTAGTTCAATTTTCCTTGTGGCTTTCTTCTGTTCAAATTGCAGAACGTGATGTAAAAGTACAGTTCCTCAAAGCTGGGTGCCTAAAAATGAAATTTTCCATAAATCAGACACGTTTGAAATGGAGTGCTGGTCGAGTTTTCAGATCAATGTCTGTATTATTGATTATCCTTCTGCTCAGTTTATTTCCAGATTTCTTCCTTCACTTCTCTTGTGTTCAGACGAGCTCTCTCATCAAAAAAGCGAGCTTTCACTTTTTATTTCTACTGTGGAGCAGAATCACTCTCCCTGAGGCTTTCCCTTTGGTTTTTCTAACCAGGCACATTTGGGTGAGTACATGCTGCTGGGGCAAAGGGAAACACATAATCACAACCGCACAGTTCCTACGACATCTGCAGAAGTGCCTGGAGTGAGCAGTCAGGACTGTTCCTTCACCTACATTTTGATGCTTCATACAAAGTAGGGTCCTGGCTTAGAGGAAGAATTGGATAGAATCATCCACTTTCAGGTTAACCTAAATTTGTTTGAGGGTGTTTTTTATATTAGGCTTTAGTAGTTTCAAGATATCCAAAAATTCAGCAACATGAGCAATCAAGCAAGACGAGGTCCTGAGGTTGTTGGATCTGAGGTACTCTACTGGTAAAGATCGATAATGCACTGTAGATTAAACTGCTTTAATCTTCTAATTGTAATACTTGATATGATAAATTCACTAACATCAACACAATATAGGTTCATTAAAATGTCAAAAAAGAAATGTCAAAATAGTCAGAAGATAATCACATTACAGATAATAGTAATGATTTGGAGGAGACAGTGTTGGACTGGGGTGGACAAAGTTAAAAATCACAAAGCATCAGGTTATATATCCAACAGGATACAACCACTGGGTGAAGCAGTAGTGCTCCAAAAGCTTCTGAGTAAACCTGTTGGACGATAACCTGGTGTTTTGTGATTTTTTTACTTTGTCCACAATATAGATGAGACAACGATGGTAACAATATTAAAACCTAGAGCAAAATTCAACTTATTTTTTATCTGAACAAATTTATTATTCTAACTGTAACCAAGTTGTGTTATTTCATTGTTATATAAGAATTACTAACACCAGTCATACATTATTTTAAATGTCACTGAAGGAAATTATCTGTGAATCTTTGCAAAATTTATGTTATATGTATGTTGATGTTTACACAAATCATCCAGTATTGTTCTACACTTTATGACACACTTAAACAAAAAGAAAAATACAAACACATTCACAGCATTTCATTCAAGTTTCTTCGCCTTGTTCTTTTAGATCGTTTTGTAAATTACGGTCACCGCTGCAAATTTTACAGTCTGAGAAAACTGACACCCAATATGATTATCTGGTGTAAAAGTAGATGTAGCTTATAGATTTTGGAACCACAATTATATAAAATGAAGTCAAGTAACATGGATATAGAATACTGCTCACTGTTGCTTATGTCAGATTTCTAATTCCACAAACAAATCATCTTTGAAACCCAATTCAGAAATCTGTTCAACATTTGAATTTGAAAATGCCTGCAACTGCAGAGCAAAGCCAAAGAAGGAAAGGCAACTCAAACCAGAAGAAACCACTGACCTGATACAACTTGTCAATGTGACAAATGAAACAGCATAATTGGTACTTGCATTTGAAAGGAGGAGCTATCAACTTCACTGTAGTATGAGTAAGCTTTCTCATATATAAATAGCAACATGTATTGTTTTTGAAAACACTTCTTCATCAGGTACCCCACTATTTCAGAGGATAAATTATTGGGAGAATACAGTGAACGAAGATTCTGGACATAAAATATGTTGGTACGTTTGAATTTCACTTTGAATTAAGATTAACAAGGCGGCAAACATTAATTGTCATTTTGCTTGCGAAGTACTTTACAAACTATATATCATAGCATCCTTACTATTGCAGCAATATTGATCTGCTTTTATGATTTTTGTAGTGTGAAGAATTAAATCAGACTTAAAAACTAAATGAGCTTATTCTTCCAAATTTTAAGATTAATAATGTATTTCTTAATTATCGTTGCTGACAGTTTACATTTTGCCTTTACTTTTAACCTTTGAATCTCAGTGGCACAGTAGATCATAGAATCCCAACTGTGTGGAAACAGGCCATTTGGCCCAACAAGTCCACAGCAACCCTCCGAAAAGTATCCCACCCAGACCCAATCCTCTACCCTAGATTTCCCATGATTACTGCACCGAACCTACACATCCCCGAACACTACGGGCAATTCAGCTTGGTCAATTCACCTAACCTGCACATCTTTGGACTGTGGGAGGAAACCGGAACACCCAGAGGAAACTCACGCAGACAGAGGGAGAATGTGCAAATTCCACACAGACATGGCTGGAACCAAACGCAGATCCCTGGTGCTTTGAGGCAGCAGTGCTAACCTCTGAGCTACCGTGCCACCAAATGTTATATAATTATAATAGATGACATTTCTATCTTTGTTCAGAACAAATTCTGTCACAATTTTACAGAGTTGAAGTTAAAACATGGCTGTAAGAGAAACTGCGGCGCTTCTGTTGCTATTGTCTGTTACCTTGGCCAACGGACTTGGATATTATAGACATCATCATGCACAGCATCCAGCTGGTAAGTGTCCATGGGGTGATCCCCGTGAGTTACAACAAATGTGGTGATCCAAGTTGACAGAAAAGATGGGGGCAGCTCGCTACGGACTTCAAATATTTGTTGCTGGTTTCATTTTAGTCTGAGCTAAATCTCAGACAAGCAATTTTAATATTCACATTCCTCCCACAGCACCTTGTTTATCCAATATTCTCCACATAAAATACCCACATGATACAACACTCTCTTAAAGCAGGCAATCCACGTCGCTATCATTTAATTTTTCTAGACACTTTGGAATGCAAAATTGTGCACAGGTTGATGTACACTTCAATTTTCTGTCCCTCCCAAAGGGGAATCCTTCACAAACTCCTTCGACAACCAAGGTGAGACTAAGACACTCCTGTACAAACTTGTCGCCAACCATTACCTGGCACAACATGTTAGTGCATTGACTCCATCAATAATTAGTGTTAGCTAACTGAAATCATCGCTGAGTGTCGACAAAATTAAATATTTGGCTATCACAACTTCATACTATGCAGTATTATGATTAGGAATTAGGATTCTTATGAGAAAAACAATTTTAAGAACTATACAACTTAAGCATTATAAATCAATGTGCACTCCTCATCCAAGTCACAGAATATTATTTATTCCACATGCATTATCACCATCACGGCTTACTTAAATGTTAGAAACCATAGATTATCTCCAGTTATTTCTCCAAAACAGTCCCCACCAATGAATGTAATGGTAGTTATGGGTGATGAAAAAAGCATATGTTTAATGCTGTTCATTTTTGCTCAAGATATGTCTGCTGGATCACAAGCTGAAAAGGACAAGATTCAAATGAATTATAACCATTAAAAAAAAATTTAATATCACTGTCAACTTTAAGTACAGTGATAATCATTTGTAAAAGCCTGCAACAGTGACTTCCATACTGCTAGTGCCAGAAATGGAAAGGAGGAAAAAGGGTACGTGGCTATCGTGGGGATCATCTGACTACTGTTATAGTGGAAATGGGAGGTAAAATAAATACTCTAGAGTTTTTGGATTTTTAAAAAAATTCAAAATAGTTATGAAAAGAGCTCAGATTTGAGAAGGTTAAACTGTGTAAGGTCTTCAATATTTGATGGTTGCCAAATTATGGTTTATGCTGAGATTTTATTTTGGAGAGATGCAAAGATGCAGCCTCAAACTACCTCAGTCAGAATGGGATCAAAACCTTATCATCTGATTCATATGCTAGCCATTTAGCCAACTGAGCTAATTGGCATCCCAGTGCACAATACTTCAATTTTAAAATCTCACCGTTTTTTCACAAATCACTCCTTGGCTTCACCCCACTCCATCTCTGCAGCCAGTTCTATAAACCTCAAACAGATTTCCATTCATTTAAGCCTTGTCTCTTGAGCATTACCAGTTTCATCATTTCATCAGTGCACATGTCTTCAACTACCCTGGTCTTGTGCTCTGGATTTGTCTTACTTTCTGGACTTTCTTCGTCTCTACCTCTTTTCTGACTGCCTTTAAAATCAACATTTTTGATTGACACGTTCATTCTTTTTTCCTGATCTCCCCGTTGAGGCTGGTGTCAAAATTTATTTGTTAACTCTTCTGTAAAGTACTTTGTTTCAATCGTGTTAAACATTTCGTATAATTGCAAGTAGCTGTTGTGATATATGGTCCATGGAAAACTCGTTCTACTGCCTAAATGACCAAGTTTTAACATAATATGCACAGCAAAGTAGGCAGTTTAAAAATTGAATTTTAATCAAAATAGATTGTGAAAACATCTCAAAATGTATTTACAACACCAATTAATAGCTACATTTGTTCAAGGGATACAATTGAATATAGCAAGAGCTTAATAACTCTTTAAACAATGTAAGCAAAGCACTGAGCAACTGTTGGATCAAAATTGTTGTCCCATGTGAACTATGATTGTAAATAAGTTTAAGAATTGAAATCTAGATGTAACAATATTATGCTGTAATCTAAGCTGCACATCCTTGACAATTCAAAACTAAAATAATTATTTTAATCCTCAAATGACTCTGTACAACTGCAGCACAGAATTCCTATTATACTGTGACATTTGGAATACAATTATTTATCCATTTAGAAAAAAAATGTCTAATGATCTGATATTCTATTAATGACCACTAAATCATTTAAATTCTCTAATGAGATCATGGTTCTGCTGCACAGTGGTCAGGAGTTTTCAGATTTGCCTGCAGTGAGTTACCCAAAATTTACGAAGAATTACTAAAACATCAAAAAAAATGGGAAGAGAAAATAATGTGGAACTTGTCTACCTTTATGTGTGACAATAAAATATTGAAAGCTCAATCCACCTTTTGCACAAATTAAGCCTAATATTTTAAGGAAATAGGATCAGACATATTGTTCAACTTTAAACTACAAATTATTTTAATGCCATCAAGATTCAGCTGAAGATACAGACCACTGTAGGTTTCAGTGAGGAGAAATCTTTTTTAATTGTAGAGAACACTAAAGATAATACACTAAAGATAATGTACATTCCTTTCACGAAACTCTTATTAGATACACTAGATCACTAGGGGCAAAATTATAGTAATAAGCAACAGCTGTTTGCAGAGAACTGATGCTAAAGGATGAGGATATTTCACTGACACTGAAACTGAAACCTTTCAGCAGTTAATTTCTACTTAGAATTAAATTCTGCACCTAAAATTGTTTCAAAATTAATTTTTGCACACACAATATAAGCAAGATACACAGTGAGAGGTTGTGAACTGTGTTGTTGACAATGACATATTATTACTTTTATGAACATACAAATATTTCAATCAGGAGCAAAAAAGGGGTTATTGGCTCCATCACACGAGCTCCATTCAATAAAATCATGGCTCATCTGATTGTGACCTCACTTCCACTCTCCTGCCTGCCCCAATACCTGTTCACTCCATTGTTAGTCAAGAATCAATCAGCTCTTCCTTAAAAATATTCAATGACTCTGCCTCCATCATTCTCTTTCCCAGAGAATTTCAAAGATTTTCAATCTTCAAAGAAATTAATTTTCTAATCTCTGTCCTAAATGAGTGACCTCTTATTTTCAAATTGCGTTCTTTAGGTCTAGTCTCTCCCATAAGGAAAATATCCCTTCACACCCACTCCGTCAAGTCCCCTCAGGACTTTGTGTGTTTTGATAAGATCACCTCTTATTCTTCCAAACTCCACGAATACAGACTCAGTCAATCCAGCCTTTCACGATAACTCCCTTATCCCAGGCACCAGATGAGTGAACTTTCTTTGAACTACTTCTAAAGGATTTACAGCCCTTTTCTTTTATAAAAAATTTAAGGAGATCAAAACTTTCCACAGTACTTCTGATGTGGCCATTCCAACAAAATATACAGCAGAAAAAAAAACACATCACTACTTTTCCTTTCTATCTCCTTGCAAGAAATGACAATATTCTATTTGCCTCACTAATCACTTGCTGAACCAATATAGTGGTTCAGATACAAGTCATCCAGATCCATCTGTATTTCTAAATTCTTCAAGTTTTCTCCATTTAAATAATGTTTCTACTTTTCTTGCTGTCAAATTGGGATAAGTTAACATTTGAATGCAGACTTTATTTGCCAGTTTTCCCCCTTACTCACGAATACTATTTATTTCCTTTTTCTGCATCATGTCCTCTTCACAACTTATCTTGCTATCTTTATGTCATTAGCAAATTGAGCAGCCATACACTCAGTCCCTTAATCAAAATCATTGATATGTATTGAGCTAACTGGTACCCTGCTCGTCATATCGTCAACCCGAAAATTACACCTTTATGTCAATTCTGTTTGCTGTTAGCTAGCCAGTCCTCTATCCATGCTAAGATGTTGCCTCTAATGCTACAAGCTCTTATTTTGCATATCAAGTTTTGATTTGGCACCTTGTCAAGTGCCTTCCAGAAATATAAGTGTTGAACACCAACAGGTTCTACTTTCTCCACAGTTTATTAATTCCTTAAAGAATGCAAATAAATTAACAAAATACTACCTCCCTTCATAAAAAAAAACTTGTTGATTCTGACTTATTGCTTTCAGATTTCCCAAGTGCCCCACTGTAACATTCTGTAATAATAGAATATATTTCAGTTAGCATGGCAAACTATAGATGGATTACTGTATGCAGTTCTGGTTACCACAGATGCAGGAATCTAACTAAAAATTTTTTTTTTTTGAAATAATTATTGTTTGGGTATCCTCTATTTACAACACGATCAGTTATATGTAATATTTACAGTAAAGAGCAGCATCCAGTTCAAGTACAGCAGTAACCTGTAGCAGTAAACAATTTCACTTGCATTCTTCGCAAGTCTGTGATGCCTCTCATGCCATTAAAGGGAAGGCGCAGAAAAGTAGTAGGATACCTAAAAGGGGAAAAGATTACCTGAGACATTTGTGCACTTACTAGGAGATAGTGAAAAAAAGCAGCTGATCTAGATTTTCACTTCAAGCAACAAAGGAAACTGAATGAGAAACAGAAAGCAATGCAAGAAAAATATCAAGTGAAGTAGAAAATTTCATATTAATGCGCCAACACTAAATAGTGTAGATATGGTTATTGTGAAGGTTTAACTAGTTATATTTCACAAAGTTGCTAACAACCCAAAAGTTCATGTCACTTATACTTCATGGATTCAAAAGCTTTAAAAATCATAAGCAGCAATAAGTTAGAGCTGAACAAATCGGGAATTTACAAACCAATATGTACCAAACTTCCACTGAAGGAGGAGGAGACAAATGGAAAATTCTGTTGATTGTAATTTTATACAAAGTAAACAGATATAGTGCATTTGAAATAAGAAACATAACTATGGTTCCATAGCTTAAGCAACCCATATTTTTAAGGACCTTCCTAATTTAAATTTCATCTTCTAACTGGTTGACATTACTAATCACTACCTCGTAAGTTTTCATCAACCTTAGTTCCTGCTTGGATAATAAAATGTATTCTTTCACCCAGGCCCCTAGTCGCTTTTATATTCAAATGTCTGCAAGTTAAATTAATGGGCACAAATAAAGAAAAATAAACATACTGAAATATAATGCAAAATATTTAAAATCTACTTTAAAACTATTTTCGATTTATGGCAAATATTTGTTGTTAGTATAAAATGTAACACTGCACTTAACGTTCCTTTCAAGTGCAACTCGTGTATGGCTGCAAAACTGTAGTTAAGAATATTCTATTGGTTTTATGTACCAGCAGAAACAAAAATAATTAAATTCAGAAGTAGAACACAGTTAGAACATTCTGTCTGGAAGATATAACCACTTTAACACTGGTCGAAATATTCCATTCATTTCACTAATCCTGCTGACAAACATAATGGCGCAAAGAGTGTACAAACAGAAATAGGAAATCATTCTTTGCATTATCATTATTATTTAAGGCATTGCAATACTGTGCTGGTAAGGTTTAACAAACAGTAATCTTGCCTGAGTCAGAAGGGTGTGGGTTAGAACACAGTCTCAGCAGACAGTCGAGTGCAATATTAAGTTAAGGTAGTAATGTCAGTAATCAAGATATTTGACTTTCTACACTAAATTCAACATAAAGCATGAATTTAGTTATAGTGAAAACATTTAAAAGCCTCCAAATATATTTAGACCATCACTTCATTAGCACCAAAGGATTTCAGACAACTGACAAATATTTCTACAGGGCCGGTGCCAAAAACATTTGAAAACAGAATGTTCAACCACTGCCTTGTTTTATGAAATAAATTGGGTTTCTGTCTTTTGCAAATGAGTATAAATTTGTTTAAAATGATTCTGAGTGCATATATACCAAAAATCAGTTGCGACATGGCAGCCCATTTTGGGTCTTTCTTAATAATCGTGCTCAAAGGTTCAAGTCTCCTGTTTTGAGAATAGCCATCAAAAACACAGGTGGGGTTTTTTTGAATTTTCTGTTTACTTTTTATTCATGTACAGCTTGATCAAAATATTTTTAATAACAAAGGAATGATTATAATGAAACCTTCAACGCATTACCTAATTTTTGAAAGAATGATATGCTTATAATAACATTTTCTATGAGAGAAGTTTTTCAAAGAAATTTCTTAGGAGGAACCTTGAGGAAGAAAGTAAACACTACAGTCAGCATTGAGAAGCCTGGATGTGAACATTGTATAAAAGCATGTTAGCTGTCATTTTATTTCCCAAATTCTGTGTTTCATCCGTTTCCCTTTTTATCCTTCAACAAAACTTAAATTTAAGCTTGAACAAACACCTAACTTTTAATTACACTTTATACATTATGAGCTTTTAAAGTTACATGTATTGTGTGTACAACCAAGGTAACTTAGCACTTACTTTCATACGTTACTGCACTATTTGTTTATAATGTGATTGAAAACAACCGCATCTGACAGCTATTGCATAGAATCCCCCTCCAAAAAAACTCTGTGGCAACCACCATTCTCAGATTTTATTTTTCTGCTTGTACATGAACCCAAAGTAACAAATGAAAGATTCAAAAAGGTCCACAGTGTTCCTTGACTTTTCCAAAACAGGTTATCGATACAGTGATGGAGATTCAGACAGTTCAGAAGAAAATCGAGTGTCTATTAACTCTTCTCCAACAGGTGAGAAATGGATCGTTTTACAAAGAGAATTTTAGAAACCATTAATTTACATTATCAGAGATATACTGTAGGAGGCCAACAAATCTGGTATATCTACACATGTTTAAGAGGCAAGAACCTTCCATCATGATTTTCTACTTTTATTATGCCTGTCATAATTAAACTGAGCTATTTACTTAACTCTCAATGAGTCATCCATACCTGTTTTTCAGAATGTGTGTTGCTTGGTTATGTTTATGGTACCATAAACCACTTTAAGACTTCCAAAGAGCCAGCTCTTCTTCCTTTACCTTGGCCAATTTTTCCTGCTGGAAATATATCCTTAACTCCATAGGCCCGTAACTGCCATTTTCACCTCTCCTTTTACTAAATATACTCCAACTACTTTGAAATCATATCCATGACACATGACAGGTCCCAACTCCAACAGTTGCCTAGCCAGTGCTGATTTGAAAAGTGCTGAAAGCATTTGAACAATTTGAAACAGAATCCTAAAGATAGTTGGGAATGTGATATTTGTGCAGGAGGATATCCATCAGAGTTCAACTAGCATTAGATTCACAACTGTTCAACAACTATTGTTATGAAATCTTTTCCCACCACAACCTGACCCATTCTAAGACCTATACATCTCCTGCTAAAAAGTTGTCAGGTCTGACAAACATTAAAATTATATCAATTCTTGATTGCAAAGAAGTCCAGTCATGTCAGAGAATGAAGAAAATGCAAGAAGGAAGCAGGAAGAAAGTTGAGTAAACATATCTAGATTTGTTAAATATGTAAACAAAATCTTCCTCACCATGACCAGCCTCAAATAGAACTTTTGCAAACAGTAACTTGCTACCCTTCCTGCTACCCCATCGGAACAGGAGTAGGCCAATCATGTGCAAACCATTTGTTAATTCCTTGATTCTGTATCCTTAATCATCCTGATGTAGCAGAAATCTATCAATTTCAGGTTCTGAGCTGTCCATTGGCATAACCTCAATGGCTTTCCTCTTGAAGGAGTGAGAGACTTTTCTCTGGGGTTATTGGGCTAGAATTCCAGATATCCAATTTCTATCATGAGAAGAATTAGGTCCTGACATCAACCCTGAAGAAGTTAGTCATAATTTTAAGATATGGCCTCTCATTCTGGAGCATGCTTGACCCTCCCATGAACTCCTAACAAAAGGACATAATTTCTATCGATCCTCACATTTAATTATCGTGAAAACCTCAATCTTTTGTAATCAAGAGAATACAAGTGAAATCTTAACTCATATTTTAACCCTTTCCAAAGCCTGCAAGATCCCTCTCCAATGCTTCTGCATTCTGAACTGTCTGTAACCCTTTGGTACAACCATACTTTGAAAGTCACCCCATGCAACTATCAGATTTTGATACCTCAAAATAGCATTCCCATAACAACCATGTTGGACTACCATATTCTTAAATGCTATGACTCCTGCTGCCAATGTTCACAACCACCCTCTCAATAGCATCAATCCTAGTGGCCCCAAAACCAGTCATTACAATCTGCAATCTTTTTCAACAATTACTCTCTGTATCATTGCTTCTGAAAAGGAAAGAATTAACCATTTCAGTTAATAAAAAAAACATAGATTCAGTTTCCATATCAATTTGTTCATCTGCAGGGTACAAACTTAATGGTATCACTAAAACGCCTGCATTAATTAACAAAACTACCATTTGATTTATTCAATCACCATAGTTAAGTACCCAATAATATTTTGCATATCACGTAGCAACACATTTTTGTAAACTCTTTATTGACAATTCAAAGCAGCAAATCAAAGCAAAGATATAAGGGGGCATCCATAGAGAGAAAGCAAGCTATTGTTACAAGTCTAGACAAGTTTTCATCAGAATGAAGAGCCATGTAGACTCGAAACATGAGCTTGCTTTCTCACTATGGATGCTGATTGATCAGCTGTGATCTTCTGCATTTTTTGTTTTCAGAACAGAATCCAGCAACTGCAGTAATTTGATTCTGCAAAGATAAGGAGTGTGCAAATGAAAATACAATAAAATAACTACACAACAATTGATGACGACAACTAATGTGCGATGATACCCATCAATCCTGTGATAAAAATACATGAAACATATCGGCAAATCAATTTAATTATTTAGATCCAGCTACCTCTCCTTCTACTGCTACAACACTCTCAGATTCCTCTATCCTAGTCTTGACATATCTTACATTATCCTATTAGTGCTTCATACTTCATCACACCCTTCAATGTTACCATTTTCAAAATATTCCATACCACAGTTTTAAAATTAAGCGTGTCCCTTTAACCAATGGCATTGTCCTCAGAAGTATAAGGAGATCACACCTCCCATTGATAAAATCTAAACAAGGTACGAAGACAAGGGTTACAGATACACAGATCACTAAAAGTCATGATGTGGTTTAAAAAGAAGAGAAAAAAAATATTTTGCTTATTTTCCATATCAACAGAACTGAAAAACATATAAGTTGTGTCTAACCACAGTTAGATCACCTTGGATATGATGCAGATTTGATTTCCTTATTACAAAGTAGATATTGAGATACAGGAGAAAGTGGGAAAAAATATATGCGACATTGATAGCAAAACCAAGGGTATATATTTATTAAGAAAAGCTGAACAGGTCTGGGTTCTTGTCTCTAGCAAAAAGAAGACGGAGTGATGACAAGATAGAGCTCTTTAAGGGAACTTTTGACTTCCATTTGTATCTTCATATTTTTCCTCCTTTGGGAAGTATTGGGAATGTATTAGAAGAATTACTATCAACCTTCTGTCTCTTGTCAAAAAATGCATCTTCAAGACCAACTAGCTCTGTAGTTGCACTTGAATATGGAGCTTTGGGTTCAGAGACAGGGATACTAGCTCGAAAATAATGAAATATTTTGGAAACGTAGTCTATATATATAAACTTTCATATATGGGCAAGAGTTCAAAGTTGGAGCTTATAAATATAAGACAGTAACTAATAAATGAAACAAGGAATTCTAGAAAAGTACCCCTTACCAAAAAGTGGTAAGAATGTGAAATATGTGATCACAAGGAGTGGTTATATAGTCAGAGAGATGTATATCATGGAAACAGACCCTTTAGTCCAACTTGTCCATGCCAACCAGATATCCTAAATTAATCTAGTCCCATTTGCCACTATTTGGTCCATAAGGTCATCTCTCTGCCTTCGATGCTCCAGAGAAAATAGCCCCAGCCTATTCAGCCTTTCCTCATACTTCAAACCCTCTGATCTTTTGAGGCAGATACTAGAGCATATTCAAGGAAAAGCGAGGAAAATGCATGAGAAATAAAGAACTAGGTGTATAATATTGAGGTGGTAGATAAAGAGAGTTGGGAGGAGGCTTGCAATGAGCTTAAAGATTGGTTTAAAACAACTGGGCTGTACACTCAATGTAACTTGAAGGAACTATTTACCAAAGCACATTAAACAAAATATTTGCAATATAAAACTACCATCAATATATATGGTAATAAAACATGGTCTTCAAGAACATAAAAGAGAATGAAAATATTGGCTTTTCTCTTGGTGTATAAATTTATTTAATTTGTGGGCTGATGCAATCTTGGCAACCACAAAAGAAAAGCACAGATGCATTCATTATTGGCAAAATAAAACAAATACACAAATTTGGTTTACTTCAGTAGTTTGAACAAACGCTACTATGTAATTAATTTTGCTTAATTGCATAGCTGCAAAAAGCATCCCATGTGAACTTTAAGACACAAACTTAAGTCTATTCTGAAGAAATCCCATTTTGCCAGCAACTGCGATTTAGTTTTTCAAATTCAATCCCACATCTTCCCCAATATTCCTTGACAAAAGTGTTTCTAACATCTGACCGCTCACTTACTGGTATAGCTCAATTTCTCAATTTTTTTTAAGATCTCTGCAAACAATAAGCATTGTTCAAAATAACTATTTTTCAAAATGTATAAACTAACAGGAGGATATCTGTGATGTCAGTTTTGCAGTTCCAATTAGGGAACTTTCAAACACTTAACCACATATTATAATTTAAATGAGATCTCTTCTTTCTTTATTGATATTAACAGTGAGATGGCACCGTGGGCCACAGGGTCCTCCTGGGCCACGTGGCCCTCCAGGCCCACCAGGATATCCAGGAAAGTCAGGAGTTGGACAGCCAGGACAACCTGGTCTTCCAGGACGACCAGGATCCCAGGGGATGCCAGGAATTGGAAAACCTGGTGCTCCGGGAGCACCAGGAAAGTCAGGAGAAAGAGGAACACCTGGCCCCAAAGGTAGCATGGGACCTCATGGAATGCAAGGACCAAAAGGACAGCCAGGACCTAGAGGGTATCCTGGGTCAGCTGGAATTTCATATCCTGGTAAACCAGGCCCACCAGGGCCTGCTGGGTCTACAGGGCCGGCAGGAGCACCCGGAGCGAAAGGGGAACGAGGGTATCCTGGTCCCCTTGGTGCAAAAGGAGAAAAAGGAGTTGGAATTCCAGGACAGCCAGGGGCAAGAGGTCCTCCAGGGCAACAAGGACCACAAGGAATGCGTGGCGAACCAGGATATGGGAAACCAGGACTCCCTGGTCCTGCTGGTTTACCAGGAGCAAAGGGCGAAAAAGGCACAGCAGGTCCACCTGGAGATTCAGGAATCCCAGGTCAGAGAGGCCCCCCAGGATTACCTGGGCCATCAGGAATCGGAAAGCCTGGAGCGGATGGCACACCAGGGTTGCCAGGTTCTCCTGGACCCAAGGGGCCTCCTGGTGCACCAGGTCAGCCTGGAGCTGCTGGACTTCCTGGTTTTGGAAGGCCAGGCCCACAGGGACCTAAAGGGGAACCTGGTGCCCCAGGTCTAGCTGGATATCGTGGAGAGAAAGGGGAGAAAGGTGATCCTGGCAGCCCAGGAAGCTCAGGAATTTCTGGATCAACTGGCCCACCTGGGCCACAAGGTTTGAGAGGTGCACCTGGTCTACCAGGTGCACCAGGACAAAAGGGCATGTCAGGTCCACCTGGAGGGCAAGGGTACCCAGGACCAAAGGGTGCAATAGGCCCTGGGGGTGCCCCAGGAAAATCAGGAATTCCAGGAGAACCTGGTATACCGGGCGCAGTCGGGCAAATGGGACCACCTGGTCAAAAAGGCGCCATCGGACCTGTCGGGCCAACTGGGAAGCCTGGGGACAGTGGCCTTCCAGGTCGTCCAGGGCCACCAGGATTCCGAGGTGAAGTTGGATTAAATGGACCTGCCGGACCCCCAGGTCCAAAAGGTCTACCCGGATTTCCAGGTCCACCCGGATTCCCTGGAGAGAAAGGAGACCCAGGACCTCCAGGTCCTCCTGGACTACCAGGTCTTTCTTCTAGTCTTAATGAAAAGAATCTGTATGGGCCACCAGGCCCACCAGGAGCACCCGGCCCTCCAGGCCCACCTGGACTCCCTGGTCCACCAGGACGGCCAGGAGAAGTTGTGAATCCCGGGAAATACGGAGGCTATAATGGTTACGTAACACCGGATGTCATGAGATCATATCCAGCTTTCACAGCTATTCTTTTAGAGTCATTTCCATCTGTAAGACAGCCAATAGCTTTCAACAAAATAGTGGCTAATCAAAACAACAATTATGATCCCACGACTGGCATATTTACATGTCAAATACCAGGCATCTATCAATTTTCTTACCATATACAAGTAAAAGGAGGAAATGTTTGGATTGGACTGTTCAAAAATAATGAACCTGTGATGTACACATATGATGATTATACAGAAGGTTATGTCGATCAAGCTTCAGGAAGTGCTATAATACAATTATATGAACATGACGAGGTCTCTGTTCAGTTACCTTCAGAGGAGTCCAATGGTTTATATTCCTCCGATTATATGCATTCTTCATTCTCTGGGTTTTTAATTAGTCAGACATTTTGATGTACATCAATCACATTCCGTCCAAAATCAACCCCCAACACATCCTCCCCAAACCCACCAAAGCGATGAGCTGACAACTCTCCTGCTAAGTGCTGGCAGCTCACACCAAGTATTTCAGCAAGGCCTAACAATGAAAGAAGTGTGGCTTTCTCACTGGAGTCATCAAGTCAGACATAGTACAAGTCCTGCTCACTGTTTGCTCCAGTTTAAAGGTTATCAAATTGCCCCATTACTGCCTCTTACTTTTATGGCATAGGTTTTGGGTGAAACAGTAGTTCATAGGAAGTACACTGTAATTGTCACTTAAGTACTACAGTTTTAAAGTGGATTCAATGCCAGTAATCCCCACCTCAACTGAGAGAAAAGGAACTGAGAATTCTTACTATTCCAAATGATGTGGTTAGAACTTATTGCTTCAAGGTTTTAAAATTCTATATCAAATATTAGCTTACCACATCACTAATTGAAGAACTTAAATTCATTGCAGTGGGAAACATCAGAGCCCCTTCACATGAAACCTAAAATTGTTTGCAAAGAAATATAATGTGCAGCCAGGAAATACAAAGGCCAACGCCAAATGACTAAATGGCAATTTTCCGGAATATGCAAATGACAAATTTATTTTCTCGCATTGTGTTGTATATTGAAATGGCACAAAGTAATTCAAAATTATAAAAAATATTCCTGCCAGCTGCACAGAACTATTCAAAAACAATCTATTTGATAGTTATGTTACAAAAGTGATAAATTCTAAATCTATTGTTTAATTATGTTACAATTAAATGGCAGGAAGGTGCTTTTGTTAACATTGATGCTACTGCATTGACTGGAGCAATAGAAATCAACATTTAAATAGCAAATTATAAAGGTAATGTATAAACACAAAGTTCTCCTGTCAGAACAACCTTGAGAAGTGGATTGCATTTATAGCCACAAAACTGTTCATTATTTCAAATTTTGTATTTTATATATAAAAACACTAATAAAATTGTTTATGATGCTACTGTGTTACTTACTTCTATTCAATATAAATTATGGAAAATAGCTAATAACACTGAGCCACAAATTAGTAAGGTTTCAAAGTTTGTGCGAAGATTTGTAGCTCGGGTGCTCGTTGTTGTGGTTCTGTTCGCCGAGCTGGAAGTTTTTGTTGCAAACGTTTCATCATCATCAGTGCTTGAGAGCCTCCTGCGAAGCGCATCTTTGATATTTCCCTCCGGTGTTTATAGTGGTCTGTCCCTGCCGCTTCCGGTTGTCAGTTTCAGCTGTCCGCTGTAGTGGTTGGTATATTGGGTCCAGGTCGATGTGTTTGTTGATGGAGTTTGTGGATGAATGCCATGCCTCTGTTCTCTGTCTGGCTTGCCCTATGATAGTAGTGTTGTCCCAGTCTAATTCATGTTGCTTGTTGTCTGCGTGTGTGGCTACTAAGGATAACTGGTCGTGTCGTTTCGTGGCTAGTTGATGTTCATGTATGCGGATTGTTAGCTGTCTTCCTGTTTGTCCTATATGGTGTTTTGTTTTGTTTTAGATTTAGATTAGATTACTTACAATGTGGAAACAGGCCCTTCGGCCCAACAAGTCCACACCGCCCCGCCGAAGCGCAACCCACCCATACCCCTACATTTACCCCTTACCTAACACTACGGGCAATTTAGCATGGCCAATTCACCTGACCTGCACATCTTTGGACTGTGGGAGGAAACCGGAGCACCCAGAGGAAACCCACGCAGACACGGGGAGAATGTGCAAACTCCACACAGTCAGTCGCCTGAGGCGGGAATTGAACCCGGGTCTCTGGCGCTGTGAAGCAGCAGTGCTAACCACTGTGCCACTGTGCCGCCCACCGTGCAGTCCTTGCATGGTATTTTGTACACTACATTCGTTTTGCTCATGTTGGGTATCGGGTCCTTCGTTCTGGTGAGTTGTTGTCTGAGCGTGGCTGTTGGTTTGTATGCCGTTATGAGTCCTAGGGGTCGCAGTAGTCTGGTTGTCAGTTCCGAGATGCTCCTGATGTATGGTAGTGTGGCTAGTCCTTTTGGTTGTGGTATATCCTCGTTCCATGGTCTTTCTCTTAGGCACCTGTTGATGAAGTTGCGCGGGTATCCGTTTTTGGCGAATACCTTGTATAGGTGTTCCTCTTCTTCTTTTTGCAGTTCTGGTGTACTGCAGTGTGTTGTGGCCCTTTTGAATAGTGTCCTGAGTAAGGTTTATTAGAAGATACATATTGACGCTGCACTGGTGCAGGAGTGAAACTGAATTTTCATCCCATTTTCCCTTTTGATTGACAGAAGTTTGTGCCCATTTGAGCATAAGGTTTTAAGTAGATTAATGGAGTTCTGGAGGCATCCTCAAGAAAGAACTTCATTTTGTAATTTTAGGACATCCCAAAGCACTTTACAGCCAAGCAAGTGCAGTGCCCAGGTGAACATTCTGGACCCAGTGGGGCTCATGCCTGCTAAAACTACTCGGAGAAAATGAGGACTGCAGATGCTGGAGATCAGAGCCAAAGAATGTGGCGCTAGAAAAGCATAGTCGGTTAGACAGCATCCAAGGTGCAGGAGAATCGACGTTTCGAGCATAAGCCCTTCATCAGGAACGTGAAGAGCTTATGCTCGAAACGTCGCCACTCCTGCTCCACGGATGCTGCCTGATCGGCTGTGCTTTTCCAGCACCACACTTTTTGATCCTGCTGAAACTGCTTTTGGCTTTCAGTCAGAACTTTCCAAAGACTTCAAAAAAGGTGAAGAACTAAGGTAATCAATCTTAGGAAACCCTATGTTGCCTGGTAACCTGCCAAGGTTTCTGCTTACAACTTAAACATTTAGTTTGAAAAAAGCTGGTCAAATGGTGACCATGTGACCAATGTCCTTTCAGGAAGAAAATCTACCATCCTTACCTGCTTTGGTCTACATGTGACTCCAGTCCCACAGCAATGTGACTGACTCTTGACTTCACTCGAAGCAATAAATGCTGGCTGAGCCAGTAACACCCACAGCCCACAAACAAAGGTAGGAATGTAGGGCAGGTAGCTGTTGGGCATTTCCACAAACGAGAATGAACTGAGTCAAATATTAAAATGGCTCCACTTCTGAAATACGACTCAAGAGCCTAATAAAGTAAAACATTTTGCACATACAGCAGTGTAATATGAGTACAGTACTAATTGGTCCTAAATGTCTGTTTGCTCAGCTGGTAATGAAGTGATGCACACAAAAGCCATGACGGCAGAAGGAAGT
This sequence comes from Chiloscyllium plagiosum, assembly GCF_037043375.1. NCBI lineage: Eukaryota > Metazoa > Chordata > Chondrichthyes > Orectolobiformes > Hemiscylliidae > Chiloscyllium > Chiloscyllium plagiosum. The sequence continues at coordinate 85,252,905 of NW_028270141.1, read as the reverse complement.
AAATAAAAACAGATTCAAAACTTAGGAAAATAAAACAAATATTATCACTTCAGTGCAAAAGGCAATTTTATGAACTTATAGCTCTGACAGTATCTCCACGTATTAGGGTCAGGAATTACATCACAGAGCAATTGATAAGGCAATTCGCTTGCCATGGGGGTAGCCTTTGACATCAGGAAATCACTTTGTGAAACAAAAAGTACCCAAAGAGGAAGGTGTGCTCTTCCCTGCCCTCACTCCCACAATTTGCCAGAAGACACTCACAGCTTAGGCAGCTGGTTCTTCAAAATGCAGTCTGTCCCACCCATCTCCACCATTAACTAAATGCCAGTGGAGGGCAGGAGATCCTCAACTGGTCACTTCTGTGGTACATTGGCTTTGGATGAGTGGGTTGTCGATCACATTCACTGGCAAGACAATTTACTGAAACAAGTCAGCTTTTACATGCAAGAGGACATGATCCTGTTTGGAAGTTCAATTTGGAGTCAAGTTTAATAGCTATGTTGTAATCACACCATTTCAATGCGAGATGCTAAGGGGATAGCATTCATGGTAGGGGGCTGAAGACAATAGTCTTAAGTCTTTCTCAGTCTTTATCTAAATGTAACAGTGGTTCATTCAGGAATAGCAGCCTCAGAACCAACATTTTTCAAGGAAGCATTCTCAAAAGATTCACCTAGGAATACTGCATATACACAGAATGATGGTTTATTACTTGGTATCTACATTTCTTTGCATGGTGCACTCTTCATTTTTCACTGACTGCGAAGAGGTCAGGCATCTTACCAGAAGAGAAAGCAACAGGCTTACCTATAATTGTTGACATTCTGTGTTATGGAAAGTTCCTTTCAGATCGCTAAATACTTTCTTTTTCTAGTTTTTCTTCAACTCTTAGATTTTAATCATTCATATGTGAATTTCCCATTATCCAAGATAATCTTTGACAATGAGAAGGAACAAATGAACCAACAGTCAAGGTTGGAGGGTTTGAGTTATAGGGAGAGGCTGAATAGGTTGGGGCTGTTTTCCCTAGAGGGTCAGAGGCTAAGTGGTGACCTTATAGAAGTGTATATCATGAGGGCCATGGATAGGGTGAATAGCCAAGGTCTTTCCCACAGGGTAGGGGAGTCCAAGCCTCGAGGGCATAGGTTTAAGGTGACAGGGGAAAGATTTAAAAAGGACCTAATGAGCAACTTTGTAACACAGAGAGTGCTGCGTGTATGGGATGAGTTGCAGAGGAAGTGGTGGAGGCTGCTACAATTATAACATTTAGATGGGTATATGAATAGGAAGGGTTTAAAGAGATATGGGCCAATTGTTGGCAAACGGGGTGGCACAGTAGTTAGCACAGCTGCCTCCCAGCACAATGCACCCAGGTTTGATTCCAGCCTCAGGCAGCTCTCTGTGGTTTCATCCCACAGTCCAAAGATGTGCAGTTTAGCTGAATTGGCCATGCTAAATTGCCCATAGTGTTCAGGGATGTGTAGGCTAAGTGCATTAGTCAGGGGAAATGTAGAGTGATAGGAGTAGGGGAATGGGTCTGGATGGGATACTCTTCAGAGGGTCAGTGTGGACTTGTTGGGCCAACTAGCCTGTTTCTACACTGTAGGGAACCTATGATTAATTTAAGATACCTGGTCGGCATGGACATATTGGACGGAAGGGGCTATTTCCATGCTGTACAGCTCTAGGACTCTAAGAGATCAAACAGGTACTTCAAGAAATAAAGAGTGCAATTTTACCTTTAAGATGAGTTATGCCCATTTCTATAGAATGAAGCCAGGTATTTGAAATTTGTATAAAAGAATTATAGGAGTTTAAAGCACAGCTAGAGACCATTAAGCTTACTAGGCAATATCTGTATTTATGCTCCATGAGTCTCTCACCATCCTTCCTTATCCACTGCAATCAGCGTATCCTCCAAGTACTTATTTAGCTTCTCTTTAAATACATCAATGCTATTTGCTTTAAATATTCATTGTGCTACATTGTCACCTATTCTTACCAGGATTTGGACAAATAAGTTTCAGTGGAATATCCTGAGAGATTTATAAATTACCAAGTTATAGTTATCATGTCTAGTTTTGCTATCCTAACAATCTGATATGTCCTGCACCTGTTTCGCTTTTCAAACTTTGTTAGATCTTACAAGGCCACTACTAGCCTTTTCTGGAGAGAAAAAAAAACTGTGGTTCGTTCAGTTTTTTTCTGATAGCTAACCATTCAGTTCTAGTATCTCTCTTGCTACCTTCTTCCCACATTCCTCAAGGTTTCTGACCTTATAATTTGGCGACCAGACATATCTACAGTTTTCCAAGTGTTACCTAACCAAGATTCAACACAAGTTCATCACAACCTTCCTGCTTTTCAAATCTGTCCCTCTTGAAACAAACCTTGCTATGGGTTTTCTTTATTAATAATCTTATTAACCCATGTGATTGCTTTAGTAATAATCTTATTAACCCATGTGATCACTTAAGTAATTTGCACCACCACAGAAATCCTTTCTGTAAATAGAGGAAAGAAATGCTACCTGTGCACCTAAAAATGGTTAGTTCAAATTTCAAAAATTCATCTTTTTTATTGCACATAAATTTTATGGGTTCCATCCGCACTAGTTAAATCATTGTGCTTAACAATTGATAGCTGACTTAATTATCATAAGGATCAATTACAAAGGAGCTACTGCTTTCTATTTATATGATTGGGTTTCTTTGGGTTGGTGATGTCATTTCCTGTTTTTTTTTCTGGGGGGGGGGGTGGTAGATGGGGTCACACTTGATGTGTTTGTTGATAGAGTTCCAACCAGAAGTTCCAAGAGTTCTAACACATTGAGTTAGACCCCATCTATCAAAGGAAATGACCAAATCGCCAACCCAAAGAAACCCAAACATATAAATAGAAAGCAGGAATCATCAACAGTGCTTCGCCTGGAGGCTCACTGAACATGTTACCTAGTAGGGTGACGAAAAGTCTGGAAATGAAGCTTCCAGCTCAGCCAGCAAACCAACATCCAGAACCTCAACCTTAGCTACAGATCTTCTCAAAACTTGCTCTTACTGAATACTTGATAAGGCTTTGCTGATTACAGTCAAAGTCAGATTTTAAACAAGTTCAATCAGTTATTCATACCTCATAGGTTTCTGAATGTAACTTTTAAAAAGTAATACATGCAGTTGCCAAAACGAGCTGGCCTTTTATTTTAGAAAATATGAGACTACGTACTTTGTTTGTTTCTTTTTAACTTTAGTCACAGCCAGCTAATTGTATTAATATCAAGTTGCCCACTTGAAATGCTGACGACTATATACAGGAAAATAAACGAGTTGGGATGAGGAGATGCTTTTAATAAATTACTGATATATAAAATTATCTGACTTGCAGTGTTATTTCATGCTGATTAGATGATCATGTAAAATGAGCAAACATATTTAGATGTTTTCAAAAGAATTTTACTATTGCAGGAATACATAAAATTTGTAGAAGCAAGAATCTAGTACATTGCGATATCATCAAATTGAATTCAGCAAGAGAATTTATAATATCACAAACAGCAGCAAATTCCGATATTAAGTTTATTTAGCAACATGGAATTGATTACAACAAATTCAATTATGTTCAACTGATTGTGAGACTCAATTTTCAATTGTCGAACGCCTTACTGAAGTCCATATAGATCCAGATAGACCCTCTGCTCTCATCAATCCTCTTTATTACTTCTTCAAAAAAACTCAATCATGTTTGTGAGACATGATTTCCCACGCACAAAGCCATGTTGACTATCCATAATCAGTCCTTGCCTTTCCAAATACATGTACATCCTGTCCCTCAGGATTCCCTCCAACAACTTGCCCACCACTGAGGTCAGGCTCACCGGTCTATAGTTCCCTGGCTTGTCCTTACCACCCTTCTTAAACAGTGACACCATGTTAACCTACCTCCAGTCTTCCGGCACCTCACCTGTGGCCATCGATGACACAAATATCTCAGCAAGAGGCCCAGCAATCACTTCTCTAGCTTCCCACAGAGTTCTAGGGTACACCTGATCAGGTCCTGGGGATTTATCCACCTTTAATCGTTTCAAGGCATCCAGCACATCCTCCTCTGGAATATGGACATTTTGCAAGATGTCACCATCTATTTCCCTACAGTCTATATCTTCCATATCCTTTTCCACAGTAAATGCTGATGCAAAATTACCGTTTAGTATCTCCCCCATTTTCTGCAGCTCCACACAAAGACTGCCTTGCTGATCTTTGAGGGGCCCTATTCTCTCCATAGTTACTCTTTTGTCCTTAATGTATTTGTATAAACCCTTTGGATTCTCCTTAATTCTATTTGCCAAAACTATCTCATGTCCCATTTTTGCCCTCCTGATTTCCCTCTTAAGTATACTCCTACTGCCTTTATACTCTTCTAAGAATTCACTCGATCTATCCTGTCTATACCTTACATATGCCTCCTTTTTCTTAACCAAACCCTCAATTTCTTTAGTCATCCAGCATTCCCTATACCTACCAGCCTTTCCTTTCACCCTAACAGGAATATACTTTCTCTGGATTCTTGTTATCTCATTTCTGAAGGCTTCCCATTTTCCAGCCATCCCTTTACCTGCGAACATCTGCCCCCAGTCAGCTTTTTAAAGTTCTTGCCTAATACTGTCAAAATTTGCCTTTCTCCAATTTAGAACTTCAACTTTTAGATCTTCTCTATCCTTTTCCATCATTATTTTAAAACTAATACAATTATGGTCGCTGGCCCCAAAGTGCTCCCCCACTGACACCTCAGTCACCTGCCCTGCCTTTTTTCCCCAAGAGTAGGTCAAATGTGCACCTTCTCTAGTAGGTACATCCACATACTGAATCAGAAAATTTTCTTGAACACACTTAACAAATTCCTCTCCATCTAAACCCTTAACACTATGGCAGTCCCAGTCTATGTTTGGAAAGTTAAAATCCCCTACCATAACCACCCTTTTATTCTTACAGATAGCTGAGATCTCCTTACAAGTTTGTTTCTCAATTCCCCTCTGATTGGTTGTCAAGACTTCTCAGTTGAAACTTTATTGCTGGAACAGCACAGCAGGTCAGGCAGCATCCAGAGAACAGGAGATTCGACGTTTCGGGCACAGGCCCTTCTTCAGGAATGAGCAGAGAGTGTTCAGCAGGAGAAGATAAAAGGTAGGAAGGAGGGACTTGGAGGAGGGGCGTTGGAAATGTGATAGGTGGAAAGAGGTCAAGGTGAGGGTGATAGGTCGGAGTAGGATGGAGGCGGAGAGGTCAAGAAGAAGATTGCAGGTCAGGAAGGCGGTGCCGGGCTGGAGGGATCCGGCTGAGACAAGGTGGGGGGAGGGGGGATGAAGAAACTGGTGAAGTCCAAGTTCATCCCCTGCGGTTGGAGGGTTCCCAGTCGGAAGATAAAACGCTCCTCCTCCGACCGTCGGGTTGTTGTGGTTTGGCGGTGGATGAGTCCAATGACCTGCATATCCTCGGTGGAGTGGGAGGGGGAGTTGAAATGCTGTGCTACAGGTTGGTTGGGTTGGTTCGTCCGGGTGGCCCAGAGGTGCTCTCTGAATCGCTCCGCAAGTAGGCGGCCTGTCTCCCCAATATAGAGGAGGCCACACCGGCTGCAGTAGATGATGTGGGTGGAGGTGCAGGTGAATCTGTGGCGGATATGGAAGTTTCCTTTGGGGCCTTGGAGAGAAGTGAGGGGGGAGGTGTGGGCGCAAGTGTTGCACCTCCTGCGGTTGCAAGGGAAGGTGCCAGGAGTGGAGGTTGGGTCGGTGGGGGGTGTGGATCTGACAAGGGAGTCGCGGAGGGAGTGGTCTCTACGGAAAGCTGATAGGGGAGGGGAGGGAAATATATCCTTGGTGCTGGGGTCTGTTTGGAGGTGGCGGAAGTGACGGCGGATGATGCGCTGTACATGGAGATTGGTGGGGTGGTAGGTGAGGACCAGTGGGGTTCTGTCCTGGTGGCGGTTGGAGGGGCGGGGCTCAAGGGTGGAGGAGCGGGAAGTGGAGGAGATGCGGTGGAGGGCACCGTCGACCACGTCGGGGGGGGGGGGAAATTGCGGTCCTTGAAGAAGGAGGCCATCTGTGTTGTATATATTTTGAACTGGTCCTCCTGGGAGCAGATGCGGCGGAGACGAAGGAATTGGGAGAATGGGATGGCGTTTTTACAGGGGGCAGGATGGGAGGAGGTGTAGTCCAGGTGTAGTACAGCATTTCAACTCCCCCTCCCACTACAGCATTTCAACTCCCCCTCCCACTCCACCGAGGATATGCAGGTCATTGGACTCATCCACCGCCAAACCACAACAACCCGACGGTTGGAGGAGGAGCGTTTTATCTTCCGACTGGGAACCCTCCAACCGCAGGGGATGAACTTGGACTTCACCAGTTTCTTCATCCCCCCTCCCCCCACCTTGTCTCAGCCGGATCCCTCCAGCCCGGCACCGCCTTCCTGACCTGCAGTCTTCTTCTTGACCTCTCCGCCTCCATCCTACTCCGACCTATCACCCTCACCTTGACCTCTTTCCACCTATCACATTTCCAACGCCCCTCCTCCAAGTCCCTCCTCCCTACCTTTTATCTTCTCCTGCTGAACACTCTCTGCTCATTCCTGAAGAAGGGCCTGTGCCTGAAACGTCGAATCTCCTGTTCCCTGGATGCTGCCTGACCTGCTGTGCTGTTCCAGCAATAAAGTTTCAACTTTGATCTCCAGCATCTGCAGACCTCACTTTCTCCTGTCAAGACTTCTCATCCATGAAAGGGAATAGTCCAATAAATACAAATCCTAAATCTAATGATGATCAAAGATAAACAATAAAACTAAATTATCTGGAACACACACATCAGTTTACTATAATACATGCATTAGAAATGCAAACTTTTTAGTCAAAAGTTGCATTAAAATAATCCAGGGCGCCACCATCTGCTACCCTTCTCACATTACAAGGGTAATGCAATTAATATAATGAAGTAAAAACATTATTATTTAAAATAACAATACTGTCAAGATTAAATATTTCTATGACAGTTTGGTTAGTTTAATTAATTATATACAATTTGCATACAATGCTCTTGGTTTGCTAACAAATAATAACAAGGATACATATTACCCACTTAGCTGTCAATGTCTAATAGAATACAAATTTCCTACTATGTTTTATGGGGTTATATTAATAATTGAGTTAGGTTCATATCAAGGACCTCTGTCAATTCAAATGGCCTTCATTACTTCTTATAGGCATTCCTAGGAGATGTCCTGTAATTGAGGCATGGTCAAATGATTGATCTTTCCCTTATCTCTGCCGGGAAACATATCTCATGAGGCAGTGCAGGACTTCTTGACAACATCTTGCTAGAAATTAGAGGTGTTCTAAGAGATTTATGCTCTAAGAGATTTATCTAATTAAAAATAAAAGAGGATCTCCTTGAAAAGAGGAATAGTGTTACATTATATTGGATTCTACCACAATTAGGCCATGTGCTGGTCAACATGAAGACAGGAATCCCAGACTCTGACTTAGTGAGACCCAAATTTCATACCCGAACAGAAAGAGAGGCACCTGTTCTTCCTCTGTGTAGATCGACAGATTTCCATCAGTCTACTTAAAACAAAACTCTGGATACAGGGAGAGAAGGAGGGAGAGAGTCCCAGGCAGAGGGACAGGAAGGAAGCTGCTGCAGACAGCTGTGAGAAAAGTTCTGTTTTTTTTTCCTGCTAACTTCCAGACTGCAGGTAGGAAGTTATTTTCTGATTGAAAAGATAGAACCCATGGAAATTAACCAATGCTGGAGGATTTGTCCTGTCATAATCAGAGGGGCAAAATCAGTGGAGTGAGCCTTGCTCAGGATTGTCCAGGATTTCTCAGAAGATCGAGGGAATGGGCTGTCGACAGTCATTGGAATTACAACATAGCAAAACGGGAGACAAGCTAGTTACAAACTGGAGTAATTTTCAACTGCTTCATGAAAAGACTGCAATCTTGAGGAGAACATTATGTCAAATATAAGTCTGGTATGTGGTCACCAAATGTGCCAAAATGCTAATTTCTGCAGTTTAACACAATATTGTCTTACACAATAATATTTAACTGTCGATGATATTAGTTTGTTACCTTAAAAGTTTAACAAAATTAAATCCTCATGTGATACTTTTAAGTTAGTCTCCCGAAATTCATTATATTTTCTTGAGAGACCATAGGCTATACTGGAACAGTAATCTCCCACCAGGTTTCAGATGGTACTTTCCCATTACTGAGTACTTCTGGAACACTTGGGTGTCTATCCCAGGTACGATGGCTCAGTGGTTAGCACTGTTTCCTCTCAGCTCCAGGGAGTCGGGTTCGATTCTAACCTCGGGCTACTGTCTGTGTGGAGTTTGCACATTCACCCTGTGTCTACATGGGTTTCCTCCGGGTGCTCTGTAATGTCGCCCATTGTGTTAGGTGCATTATTCAGGGGTAAATGTCGGGAATGGGTCTGGGTGGGTGACTCTTCGGAGGGTCGCTGTGGACTTCTTGGGCCGAAGGGCTTGTAGGAAATCTAATCTAATCTATTTAAACAGACTGCAAATCCATAACTTGCTGAGATATTTCTCTCCCATAGAGTCATAGAGATGTACAGCATGGAAACAGACCCTTCTGTCCATGCCGACCAGATGCGGCACTGTGGCACAGTGGTTAGCACTGCTGCCTCACAGCGCCAGAGACCTGGGTTCAATTCCCGCCTCAGGCGACTGACTGTGTGGAGTTTGCACGTTCTCCCCGTGTCTGCGTGGGTTTCCTCCAGGTGTTCCGGTTTCCTCCCACAGTCCAAAGATGTGCAGGTTAGGTGAATTGACCATGCTAAATTGCCCCTCGTGTTAGGTAAGGGGTAAATGTAGGGGTATGGGTGGGTTGCGCTTCGGCGGGGCGGTGTGGACTTGTTGGGCCGAAGGGCCTGTTTCCACACTGTAAGTAATCTAATCTAATCTAATATCCCAACCCAATCTAGTCCCACCTGCCAGCACCCGGCCCATATCCCTCCAAACCCTTCCTATTCATACACCCATCCAAATGCCTCTTAAATGTTGCAATTGTACCAGCCTCCATCACTTCTTCAGGCAGCTCATTCCATACACGTAACACCCTCTGTATGAAAAAGCTGCCCCGTAGGTCCCTTTTATATCTTTCCTCTCCTACCCTAAATCTATGCCCTCCAGTCCTGGACTCCCCGACCACAGGGAAAAGAATTTGCCTATCTACCCTATCCATGCCCCTCAATTTTGTAAACCTCTATAAGGTCACCCCTCAGCCTCCAACGCTCCAGGGAAAACAGCCCCAGCCTGTTCAGCCTCTCCCTGTAGCTCAAATCCTACAACCCTGGCAACATCCTTGTAAATCTTTTCTGAACCCTTCAGGTTTCACAACATCTTTCTGATAGGAAGGAGACCAGAATTGCATGCAATATTCCAACAGTGGCCTAACCAATGTCCTGTACAGCCGCAACATGACCTCCCAACTCCTGTACTCAATACTCTGACCAATAAAGGAAAGCATACCAAATGCCTTCTTCACTATCCTATCCACCTGTGACTCCACTTTCAATGAGCTATGAACCTGCACTCCAAGGTCTCTTGTTCAGCAACACTCCCTAGGAGCTTACCATTACGAGGAGAAGTCCTGCGAAGATTTGCTTTCCCAAAATGCAGTACCTCGCATTTATCTGAATTAAACTCCATCTGCCACTTCTCTGCCCATTGGCCCATCTGGTCAAGATCCTCTTGTGATCTGAGGTAACCCTCTTTACTGTCCACTACACCTCCAACTTTGGTGTCATCTGCAAACTTACTAACTGTACCTCTTATGCTCGCATCCAAATCATTTATGTAAATGACAAAAAGTAGAGGACCCAGCACCAATCCTTGTGGCACTCCACTGGTCACAGGCCTCCAGTCTGAAAAACAACCCTCCACCACCACCCTCTGTCTTCTACCTTTGAGCCAGTTCTGTATCCAAACGGCTAGTTCTCCCTCTCTGAAGGCTTCCCATTTTCCAGCCGTGCCTTTACCTGCGAACATCTGCCCCCAATCAATTTTCGAACTTCTTGCCTAATACCATCAAAATTGGCCTTTCTCCAATTTAGAACTTCAACTTTTAGATCTGGTCTATCCTTTTCCATCATTATTTTAAATCTAATAGAATTATGGTCGCTGGCCCCAAAGTGCTCCCCCACTGACACCTCAGTCACCTGCCCTGCCTTCTTTCCCAAGAGTAGGTCAAGTTTTGCACCTTCTCTAGTAGGTACATCCACATACTGAATCAGAAAATTGTCTTGTACACACTTAACAAATTCCTCTCCATCTAAACCTTTAACACTATAGCAGTCCCAGTCTATGTTTGGAAAGGTAAAGTCCCCTACCATAACCACCCCATTATTCTAACAGATAACTGAGATCTCTTTACAAGTTTGTTTTTCAATTTCCCTCTGACAATTAGGGGGTCTATAATACAATCCCAATAAGGTGATCATCCCTTTCTTCTCAGTTCCACCCAAATAACGTCCCTGGATGTATTTTCAGGAATATCCTCCCTCAGCACAGCTGTAATGCTATCCCTTATCAAAAATGCCACTCCCCCTCCTCTCTTGCCTCTCTTTCTATCCTTCCTGTTGCATTTGTATCCTGGAACATTAAGCTGCCAGTCCTGCTCATCCCTGTGCCATGTTTCTGTAATTGCTATGCTATCCCAGTCCCATGTTCCTAACCATGCCCTGAGTTCATCTGCCTTCCCTGTTAGGCCACTTGCATTGAAATAAATGCAGTTTAATTTATTAGTCCTACCTTGTCCCTGTCTGCCCTGACTGTTTGACTCACTTCTGTTCTCAACTGTACCAGTCTAAGATTGATCGCTTTCCTCACTATCTCCCTGGGTTCCCCCCCCCACCCCCACCTTACTAGTTTAAATCCTCCCGAGCTGCTCGAGCAAATCTCCCTGTCAGTATATTAGTCCCCTTCCAATTTAGGTGCAATCCATCTTTCTTGTACAGGTCACTTCTACCCCCAAAACAGATTCCATTGATCCAAAAATGTGAATCCTTCCCCCATACACCAGCTCCTCAGCCATGCATTCATCTGCTCTATCCTCCTATTTCTGCCCTCAGTAACTCGTAGAACCGGGAGTAATCCAGATATTACTACTCTCGAGAACCTCCTTTTTAAATTTCTGCCTAACTCTCTGTAAAGCCCTTCAAAATCTCAATCTTTTCCCTTCCGATGTCGTTGGTTCCAATGTGGACAAGGACCTCTTGCTGGACCCTCTCCCCCGTGAGAACATTCTGCACCCTCTCGGAGACATCCTTGATCCTGGCACCAGGAAAGCAACACACCATTCTGCTTTTTCGCTGCTGGTCACAGAAACGTCTGTCTGTACCTCGGACTACAGAATCCCCTCACACAATTGACGTACCCCTCGGTGCATTAGAGCCAGTCTCAATACCAGAAACATGGCTGTTCGTGCTACGTTCCCCTGAGAATCCATCACCCCCTATATCTTCCAAAACAGCCCTTACCTGTTTGAAATGGGTATATCTACAAAAGAGTTCTGCACTAGCTGCCTACCTCTCTTACCTTGCCTGGAGTTAACCCATCTATGGGACTCTGAGACTTTCCCCCCTTCCTATAACTGCCATCCATCACATACTGTTGCTGTTGCAAATTCCTCATTGCTTCTAACTCTCTCCAACCGATTCATTCGATCTGGTAAGATTTGTAGCCAACAGCATTTATGGCAGATATAATCCGCAGTAACCCTTAAACTCTCTTTAAACCCCCACATCTGACAAGAAGTACACATCACTCTATTAAAGACCATTTTGCTCCTTCACAATCTACAGACCCAGAAAATAACACCATCTTATTCCTGGCTGGTACGGTGGCACAGTGGTTAGCACTTCTGCCTCACAGCGCCAGAGACCCGGGTTCAATTCCCACCTCAGGCAACTGACTGTGTGGAGTTTGCACATTCTCCCCATGTTTGCGTGGGTTTCCTCCAGGTGCTCCGGTTTCCTCCCACAGTCACAAAGATGTGCAGGTTAGGTAAATTGGCCGTAGTGTTAGGTGAAGGGATAAATGAGGGGAATGGGTCAGTGTGGACTTGTTGGGCCGAAGGGCCTGTTTCCACACTGTAAATAATCTAATCTAATCTAATCTAATCTAAAAACACTGCCCTCGGTTAAATTAATAGTTATGGCTTATATTTTAAGTTTAATCAAAGGATACATCTCCAAAAACATATAATCAAGAAAGAATCCACTCTACTCACTACTGCAGCCTTTCTATTGGACACACTTAAAACAATGATTAACTTATCGGATCTGTGCAGTGAACTTCGTCCAAACAGTTCCTACAAGATCAGTTGTGAATTGCACTGTTTGTTAATTTTCCCAGATGCACTCCGATATCCAACACATATGAATTCAAACAGCAAAGGCAGTAACTGAGCAGGTTCTCTCTCTCTCTCTCTCTCCTGCACTGACCTCACAATGTGCTTCCTTTGTCTGTTATTCTCTCTTTTACAACTACTGTTGTTTTGACATTTTTTTCCAAAGTTCCAAAACAATGCAACAGCATATGAAACAGTAATTGCTGCTCCTGGAATTCGAGGAAATCGCCTCCAGCACCTAAAATACCTCAAAAAAGGAGTAGTTGTTACAGCCAGAAACTTTTCCTGTCCTCCATCTTGGATTACCCAGAATCCTTTGAGGGGGTTCAGGCATACAGCATGGAAATAGATCCTTCGGTCCAACCAGTCTGTGCCGACCATAATCCCAAATTAAACTAGTCCTACCTGCCTGCGCTTCGCACATTTCCCTTCAAACATTTCTTATTCATGCATTTATTTAAACGTCTTTTAAATGCTGTAACTGTCCTCCATCCATCACTTCCCCCGGAAGTTTATTCCACACATGACCCACTGAGCCCCCACATCTTTTTATCAATCCTTCTACCTCACCTAAAAAAATGTCCCAACTTCGGGAAAAAAGACACCTGTCATTCATCTTACCTATGCCCAACAAGCTTTTTGTAAATCTTTGTAAGGTCACCTCTCCAAGTTCTAGGCTCAAGTTAAAAAACAGCTCAGCCAATCCAGCCTCCTTATAATGCAAAACCTCCTTTCCTGGCAACATCCTTATAAATCTCTTCTGAACCCTCTTCAGTTTAATGATATCTTTCCTGCAACAGAGTGACCAGAACAGAACTACCCCAGAAGAGGGCTCACCAACATCCTGCACAGCTTCAACATAACATTCCAACTCCTATACTCAAAGGTCTGAACAATGAAGGAAAGTGTGCTAAAGGCCTTCTTAATTACCCTGTATGTGATGCAAACTTCAGAGTTATGTACCTGAACTCTGAGGTGTCTCTGTTCTAAAATACTAGCTAAGGCCCTAATTATAATTTTATAAGCCTTGCCTTTGTCTGAACCAACTATATAAGAATGCATTATGTATCATCAGCACTGAAAAAAAACACAATATCATTAACATTAGAATACTTGTATTTGAATTGCTAAAGTAATAAAGCTACTTAATAAAGCAAACAGCAGGAATCCCAATAAGATGGGAACATATTAGTGCACAGATTATAGAGATTGCTTTAACCTGCTGTGTTGAAAGAGGTGGTGGTATGTGGTACGTTTAAAATATCAGTGGTGTTACTCCACACAGTACATATGCCTGCACCATTTTAACAATGATTCAATTAAGGAATAAAATCCTTGACAGAGACAGGCATAGGTCTTAATGAGATTCAAAAGCTGCTTTTGCCACTCAAACCCCACCATATTTAGATAATCAGAAGCAGGGTCAATGACAAGTGCAGGTGTTCCTAAGGAAATCTGGTGCCAAAAATCATCAAAGCAAAAGGATGAAAATGGTTAATTATGTTAACTGACTGAAGATTTTGGGGGCGCTAGGAAAAATTAGGATGCTCCAATAAATTCCACAAAGTGAATCTAAGTCTTCCTGTCTTGAGCTTCTTGTTTCCCTTACCTTGCAGGGTGCGGCCTCAGTCCATTCTCACCTTAGTCCTGTCTTTTCAACTGACATCACTGATACTATGCCTGAACTATTACAGCTAAGACAGCATGGCTACAGTCACTCACTTTCTCCAGGAGTTACAAACAGCATATAATAAATACAGGAGATAAAGATAGAGACTTGAACTCACCCTTCTGACTCAGAACATACAGTGCAGCATCTGAACCACAATGAACATCTAACAGGCCTGGGGAACACAACTATGCGCATTAAACATGACCTGGCTTTAAGAGGCCAAAGTAGGGAGATCAATGACTTATTAAAAACCCTAAATGATTCTGTCTTAACCAATCTGTTTCAGAGATATATTCCTGTTCACCTGCTGAGGACATTTTGTATCACACTGCTATATTTGGGGCAGGCATGATACAGGTTCAATAATTGCAATATAGCCATCTCAACTGTTAAATAAATGCCAATCCCATAATTTGAGCAATACGAATAAACACACTTGAACAAAAAAGCCTTAAAAGTCAACAAGATGAACTAAAATTACTTGATACTTGGATATGTTGGAAGTAGTCATGAACCATGGAAGATAACTAGATAAAGACAATGCAGTCGGATTGGCAAAAGAGGTGAGTTTGAAACAGAATCTTAACGGGAAGCAGGTGAGGGGAAAGTGGTTTGATGAGGATAATACAGTGTGTGGACAAAGGCGACTGATTGAGGCGAGTGGGGGGGGAGAGATGGACGAAGGATTATGCAGCAATCAATGAACTTACGATGGAGGGGCTGTAGGTGGTATGGATGAATAAGCAGGAAATAGTTTAGGGATAAATGTAGTCTACCAAGTTGCCAATAAGGTCAAATGTAGAGAAGGGCATTGAAATAGTCAAATCAGAGAGTGATGAAAGCTTCCAGGAGCATATTTGGGTTGGGAAATATTCTGGGTGGAAGAAGACAAGCTTTACCATTAAGAGGATTAGAGTTTAGAAATTCAACGCAAAATTGAGTAGAACACTTTCGAGTTCTGAAGTCTCATTCAGCTCAAAACAATGGCCATGAGAATCTGTTTCAACAAATGGAGTTAAAGAATGTTTTAAAAGATAGAAATCACAGCAACTGTTCAACTTAAAGGGACAGTATCCAGATCTTGTAAGTTTAGAAAATTATAAGTAACACAGCTAAAATAAATTTCTGTTATTATTTTCTCAACACTCAATTAGTTTCTCTATTATACTTTGCATTTTTATTCTTCATACTGAATCCAAAAAAGCTACTCATTGTCAGGAAATTAAATGAAGACCAAGGATATGATGAGAGACTTCTGATACCATCGGCTCGTGGGAAATACTGTGTTATAAGATATTGCATTATAGGCTATCTTTACTAACATCATCAGGAATGTGGGGGCAGGGGTTGATGCCCAAGGGGGCTGAGAGGTAAATGGGACAGGGGTGAGGCTAGGAAAAAGGTAGGTAGGTAGATGAGGGTGGGGGGGGGGGGGGGGGGGGGGGGGGGGGTGATGGCGATTGGTTGGAGAGAAGGGTGGAGCAGATAGATGAGAAGGACCACCTTCCTTCCCACCTCACCAACCCACCCCATCCCCACTCCAACCAATCACCATCACCTGCCACCTTCATCTACCTATCACATCCTCCCCCAGCCCCAACCCACTCCTGTTTATCTCTCTGCCACCCCCCTCCCACATTCCTGATGAAAAGCTTGTGCTCAAATCATCAACTCTCCTGCTCCTCGGATGCTTCCTTTTCCAGCGCCACACTTTTTGACCCTGATTTCCAGCATCTGCAGTCCTCACTTTCTCCTATCTTTATTAACTCACTCACCAACTCGCTATATTCATTAATACCAGGTTCCTGTTCATTCATTCATAACCCTTTACTAATCTGTCATTTATTACAACACGGTTTCATTCATTGATTCATAAATCCACAATTCTGTAGTATCCATAATTAAAAAAACAACCCTTTCAAACCCATTACTGCATTTGCACACCTTATCAGCCCTTGCAACAAGCAGTGTTTACCTCTGAATAAGTGCAGCATACAGAACAATACCATCCCCATCAAGTCTCCATGAAACATTATAATATTAATCAGCCCTTACCAACCATCTCCCTGGACCTGAATAGATTAAATACCTGTTAAACACCTTTTAACTGGGCTATTATCCTTTTAAGTGTTTCCATGAAATTGCATGAAAGAAAGAAACTCATCAGTAAATTGTAAATAAATCTCATAATCCAGCTGCAGTAATCAGTTTAATATCCTTTATTTGTTTATTAAGTATAGGTACAATTTAAATTCATTTAGAGCACATAGGCCTAGCATTTTTATTAATATTTACTAACTTAAAAGACAAAGAAGGTGCAAAACTTGACCTACTCTTAGGAAATAAGGCAGGGCAGGTGACTGAGGTGTCAGTGGGGGAGAACTTTGGGGCCAGCGAACATAATTCTATTAGTTTTAAAATAGTTATGGAAAAGGATAGACCAGATCTAAAAGTTGAAGTTGAAACGTGAAATGGAAGACAGATCAGCACTGGATTCAAAGGCAACATATAGACCTCAAAGTGCATTTCACAAGCCCATCAAACATGTCAGCAGAATCTATAAAATTCAGCCCCATTAATATTTTTACTGAAGCAAAGAATACGCAAAAGAGTTTAATAGAAGATTTCAACAACAGGAAAAGGCCCACTGTGATTAGGAAAACTCAATTTCCTCTGGCCAGAGAATTAATAACAAAGGACCAACATTGTAGACATTTTTAAGAAAAGAATAAGCATAAGAAATGTCATGATGCAGAGTATTCAGCTCATAAAGTGAGTACTCCAGAGAGTTGCTGAGGGAGAGATCATCCCATCTATCAAAATTATGTTGGATAAACTGTAACAGTCAGCTTGTTACCCAATGGTTTAGTGGAATAGTGAGCGTATTGAGGACGGATGCACTACGAAAACACCATGACTACATGCCAGAAAACCATACACAGGCCAGCATGACTCGCTTTGCCTGTGGTCACAAACAAGTTGCATATTGAGTGACTGAAAAACATTCTTGTTGAAAAACTGCCAATTTAAAATGGGGAGCTTGTAAGACTGCTATAATTGTAAAAACTGTCATTATGAGTGGAAGAAATCATAAGCAGTTACTACTTCTACCATATCAATTTTTCTCTAACATTCTAATTGTAGTTAGCAGCATATTTTATTTATGTTTTGCCTCTGTCAGCTTGCTTAACATTGAGGCATTTTTTGAGGTGTAGGTTAAACACTGGCCAGACTGATGGCATGCAAGGTTTTACTTTGTCTGCTCACTCTTACAGCTCGTTGTGAAATAAGGTTAAACCACTTTAATCCAGATCCAAAACTAAACTATCTATCATTCCAAAATATTTGGTAATATCACCCAGAAAAGCCGGAGCTAGCCTAGTGTGGAAAATGGAAAGATCATCATACTGATGAAGTTCGAGATACTCTGCTAATAAAAAAATAGAAAGCAGAAGTAGCCTCATACTGCATCTAATTATACAATATTTGACCAGTTGCAAAAAGAAAGTGTTCCACTTGAAAGGACTAATATCCTTTGGTGTCTACAAGCATCACAAAACAAAATAAAAGGAGCTAGATCATTTATGAATCAATTAGTGGTCACTTAGACTGAATGGCTTTTCTCCTCTTCTTAAGCTTTCTGTCTGCACAGAGAAAATTATTACTGTCAGATGGTTTTTCAATGTTGAGGTCACAGATTGCCAATGAGAACATTTTAAAGGTTATTTGCATAAAATTAAAACTGTTCTCCATCTTTTATTATAAAGTTGAGATAGGTTTTGTAAACCCTTTGCTAAGAACTTGAAGCCTGCAAATGATGAAATAATACACTGATAATTCAAAGAATCTGTTTGATTGGCTGAATACTCTTACTTATTGTGCACTTTTTTATGATATTGAAATCTGGGAAAGATTCCTTGAAACCTGTGTTCTTGATTTTAAGTTATCAAGTTTATATTTACATGCTTTTGTATTAAATTCAATTTACATAAAAAATAAATTGTATGCTTCCTATTTCTGCGTTTCTGAACTGGCGAAGACTGATGCTTCCAAATTTTCTTCCATTAGTTCAAGTTCAGTTTCATTATCCTAGCCACACAGTTCATAGTTTTGAATATCAGAACCATCTTGTCACTCTTCGTAAAAGTTTTTTTCAGTGCATGATAGGTTTTTGTTTCCACGGTAAAGTAGACAAAATTGTACAAATTAATTCTGTTTAGTTTAGCTATTTTTAAATAAATATTTAGAATGTTTTTGTCTGTTACACATATGGCTTTGAATTCTTCCAGCAATATAGTTTGGAAAACAACATTATATTGCTTGAATACTTTCAGTGGGCATTTGATAATCACACCCAAAGAATACCTTTTGCCTATTTTTGCTCATAAACATCCATCTTCATCTTGCCTTTTACAGCAAAGCACATCCATTACTTTCCATTGTAAGAAATTCAACTGCATTAATAAAACAGAACATTTAAATGATCTCTACCCAAAGATCTTAATCAGGCCACATTCATACTGAGTCCATAGGGGAAACAGTACAATAAATGTATCAAGTAAGTTGAAAATGGAATTCTCGAATAATTCACAAGAGATCTTTAACCTGAATTTGTTTCTGGCATTGAACTCCTGAGCATCATTTTAGAAACCTATCATAAATTAAGTCCTGTACATTCAGGTTATCTGACTTCACGAACCTATAGTGAATTCTTGACCTACAAATTTTTTTGTTCCAGAGTTCACCTCTGTACATTGCAGCCCTCCTCTATTCACCTCTCATTAGAACATAGAACATTACAGTGCAGTAAGGCCCCTCGGCCCTCAATGTTGCGCTGACCTGTGAAACCAGTCTGAAGCCAATCTAACCTACACCATTCCATTTTCATCCATATGTTTATCCAATCTCCATTTAAATGCCCTAAAAATTGGTGAGTCTACTACTGTTGCAGGGAGGGCATTCCACGCCCCTCCTACTGAGTAAAGAAACTATTTCTGATATCTGTCTTATACCTTTCACCCCTCAATTTAAAGCCATGTCCCCTCGTGCTTGCTCTCACCATCCAAGGAAAAAAGGTTCTCACTGTCCACCCGATTTAACCCTCTGATTATCTGATATGTCTCAATTAATTCACCTCTCAACCTTCTCTATAACAAAACAGCCTCAAGTCCCTCAGTCTTTCCTCCATACCAGACAACACCCTATTAAATCTCCTCTGAACCCTTTCCAACACTTTCACAACCTTCGTATAATGCGGTGACCAGAACTATATGCAATACTCCAAGTGCGGCCGCACCAGAGTTTTGTACAGCTGCATCATGACCTCATTGAATCTTTAAAGTGTGGAAATAGGCCCTTCGGCCCAACAAGTCCACAGTGACACTCCGAAGAGTAACCCACCCAGACCCATTCCCATCCCCAGTTATCCTACATTTACTCCTGACTAATGCACCTAACCTACACATCCCTGAACACTATGGGCAATTTAGCATGGCCAATTCACCTAAACTGCACATCTTTGGATTGTGGGAGGAAACTGGAGCACCCGAAGGAAACCCACACAAACACTGGGAGAATGTGCAAACTTTACACAGACAGTTGCCAGAGGCTGGAATCGAACCCGGATCCCTGGCGCTGTGAGGCAGCAGTGCTAACCACTGAGCCACCTTGCCACCCCTAATGGCTCTGAAACTCAATCCCTCTACCAATAAAAGCTAACAGACCAAATGCCTTCTTAACAACCGTATCAATCTGGGTGGCAACTTTCAGAGACCTATGTGTATGGACACTGAGATCTCTCTGCTCATCTACACTATCAATAATCTAACCATTAGCCCAGTATTTTTTATTCCTGCTGCTCTTTCCAAAGTGAATCACCTCACACTTTTCTACATTAAACTCCATTTGCCAGCTCTCAGTCCAGCTCCGTAGCTTATCAATGTCCCTCTGTAACCTGCAACATCCTTTGGCACTGTCCACAACTCCACGGACCTTAGTGTCATCTGCAAATTTACTAAACCATACTTCTATGCAATAATCCAGGCCATTTATAAAAATGACCAACAACAATGGACCTAAAACAGATTCTTGCAGTACACCACTAGCAACTGAACTCCAGGATGAACATTTCCCATCAACCACCATCCGTCTTCTTTCAGCTGGCCAATTTCTGGTCAAAGCCACTATATCACCCTCAATCCCATGCCTCGAAACGTTGTGCAATAGCCTACCATGGGGAACCTTATCAAACGCCTTACTGAAGTCCATACACATCACATCAACCGCTTTACCCTCATCCACCTATTTGGTCACCCTCTCAAAGGTTTCCTTAATCTGTGTTGACTATCCCTAATCAACTTATTCATCTCTAGATGATTATAAATCCTAGGTTTTATCATTCTTTCCAACACTTTACCTACAACTAAAGTTAGGTTCACTGGTCTATAATTACCAGGGTTGCCTCTACTTCCCTTCTTGAACAAGAGGACAACATTTGCTATCCTCCGGTCCCCAGGCACTATTCCTGTAGACAATGACAACATAAAAATCAAAGCCAAAGGCTCTGCAATCTCCTCCCTGACTTCCCAGAGAATCCTAGGTTAAATCCCATCCGGCACAGAGGACTTATCTATTTTCACACTTTCCAGAATTGCTAAAACCTCCTCCTTGTGAACCTCAATCCAGTCTAGTCTAATAGCCTGTATCTCAGTATTTGCCACGACAACATTTCTTTTTCCAGTGTGAATACTGATGAAAAATATTCATTTAGCACTTCCCCTATCTCTTTGTACTCCACACACAACTACCCCACTACTGTCCTTGATTGGCCTAGTCTTGCTCTAGTCATTCTTTTATTCCTGATAGACCTATAGAAAGCTTTAGGGTTTCCCTTGATCCTATCTGACAATGACTACTCATGTCCCCTCCTGGCTCTTCTTTAGGTCTTTCCCGGCTAACTTGTAACTCTCAAACGCCCTAACTGAGCATTCACGTCTCATTCTAACATAAGCCTTCTTTTTCCTCTTGACAAGAGAGTCAACTTCTTTAGCAAACCACGGCTCCCTCGCTTGACCACTTCCTTCCTGCCCGACAGGTACAGTATATACTTATCAAGGACACGCAGTAGCTGTTCTTTGAATAAGCTTCACATTTCAATTGTGCCCATCCCCTGCAGTTTCCTTCCTTATCTTATTCATGGAGGTCTTCAGCAGTATGTCAACACATTCTTGCATCTTCACCTTACTTTTTCTTAAAATCTCATAAATCATGTTCTTTAGTGAACATTCTTCGCTTGAACCTATACTTAATTTTAATAGGCACTATTTAAGTACCACTTGTAATTGTAATAAACAGATTAACCATAATTTTGGCATCCCAATAAAATTTGCCAAATGATCCTTTCTTCCCTAATGAAATATTCACATTTCAAAGCCTGATGTACAAAGGACTTTACTTTCCCTATTGAACAGTCAATGCAAACAAACAAATGGGATAATGACCTTAATTGCAAGGGAGTTTGAGTATTGGAACAGGGATGTCTTTCTGAAGCTGTATAGGGTCAGGTGGGAGCACACCTAGAGGATTGTGTGTGCAGTTCAAGAAACAGAAACATAGGGGCAAGACTAGGTCATTTGGCCCATCAAGTCCATTCCACCATTTGTCACTATCGTGACTGATCTTCTACCTCAACACCACATTTCAAAGTCCTCACCTAAGAAAAGATGTAGTCTCTACAGAGGGAATACAGCAAAGATTTACTAGATTGTACAAGGAGAGACTGGGTCAATTGGGCTTGTATTCACTGGGGCTCTCGCTGAAACGTATAAATGTCTGATCAGCCTGTACAGACTGGATGCAGAAATGATGCTTTTGTTGGCTGGGGAGGTCCACACCAAAGAGTTACAGTCTTGGGACAACAATTTTTACCGCAAATATGTAAAATGTCTTCAATCACATAGTAGGTGAACATATGGAGTTCTCTGTCACAAAAAACTGTGGAGGCCAAGTCATTGAATATACTTAAAAAATAGATATATTTGTAGATGCTAAAGGTGTCAAGGAGATGGGGAGAAAGTGCGAGTGTGGCATTGAGTTAGAGAATCAACAATGACTATTTTGAATGCTGAAGCATGCATCATGGGCTGAAAGGCCTACTCCTGCTCTTATTTTCAATGTTTATCTGTTTTTTTGAATTAACTTTAGGATTGAGATGGGTAAGATTTTTGATCGATATGGGAATCAAAGGTTGTGTGTAAAATGCAGGAAAGTGGACATGAAGAATGTTGGATCACCCATGACCATATTGAATGGTGGAGGAGGCTCAAGGGTCCGAATGGACTTCTCCTGTCTCTATTTCTTAGCCACCATGGCTAGCTATTCTTTACCCCGCTGTCCACTTTGTATCTGTCTACCAGTGAGCTGTTCAAATGGGTACTGCAGAAGTTGACAATGCAACTTTTGAAGCCTCAAAGAATCCCTCCAAAAACAGGCGCTAACATTTTTGTGGAGCATTAAGTGAACCACTGACATAGGTTATTATCCTCTCTGTTGTTAGCCATGTGGAGTCTGTGTGGTTATGCCTTAAACTATGACATCTTCACAACACAGCCCATATCATGTTTGCTCCCTTGAACATCAAGGTCTAATACGTTGGGTCAACCCATATGCTATATGCAGCACATTATACCATTTTTCATTTAATGAATAATATGGGTTTTTCTGGTAAGCAGAGATGGGAGTCTTGCGTATTGCAAGACCCAATCACTTTGTTAAACTGCCCTCTTTGTTGCAGAGGTGTAAATGTAAACAATGGCTCCCCACGACTGAGGGTTCGCCTTAATCAATACATTTCACCACAACATCAGAACATCTCACAATGCTTAAAACTCAAGGAAATACAATACAACAATATAAAAAAAAACACAACAAGCACAGGAACAGGCCCTTCAGCCCAACAAACCTGTGCCAATTCCTAATCTTTATTTAGACCTGCTACCTATTACCCATGCGTGGTTTCTATCCCTCTGTTCACTTCCCATTCAGACGTCTATCAAGATAAGCCTTAAAAGTTGCTAATGTGCCTGCTTTCACCACCTCCACTGGCAATGCGCTCCAGGCACCCACTGCCCTCTGTGTGAGAAACTTCCCCTCTCTCACCTTGAACCTGTGCCCTCTTGCAGTTGACCTTTCCACCCTGGGAAAAAGCCTCTGAACATCCCCTCTATCCCAAACAATCCAAGTTTAGCCAACCTCCCCAGATAATTAAAATCCTGTCGACCAGGGAACAGCATGGTAAACTTTCTCTGCAACGTCTCCAAAGAATCCACATGCTTCTGTTCATGAGGCAACCAGAACTACATGCAATATTCCCAACATGTCACAGCTAAAGTTCTACACAGCTATAACATATCCTGCTAACTTTGATATTCAATGCCTGACCTATGAAGGCAAGTGTGCTGCATGCCTTCATGCCCACCTTATCCCTATGTTGCCACTTTCAGGTATACAAGGCTGATTTCAGACATCTTCATCTGTAATGTAACCCTTTAAGCAGCATCATTACACTATGCTTTTTGAGGCCTAAACACCCAAAACTAATCATATTACTCCAGATGGTGTCCGACCAAAGCTCTTTACAATTAAAGCATCACTTCAACACTTTCATGTTCTTCTTTCAATTAATATTTGTACTTTATTCTTAAAGTCAGTGTCCAACTGCCTGCCATTCGCACTGATTGAGAGATTGTGTGGTATAGTCTGTCTGATCCAGATCAAGCTTTGGAGGCCTTGCCTTCAACTGCCTCAGCAGTCTAAAGTCTGGAAGTCCCTTTGTAAATTTCTCTTTCAGTCTCCCATGTCTTGCAGTATTTCTTACCATATTCCCTGCCAACCAAGCTTGTGATGATATTGATTCATTTCACTCAATATCATACTCTGTTTGATTATATCTTTCGTAAAATGCCTTAGGGACTTCAGAACATCTCAAAAGCAAAAGGAAGAGCAGCTAGCCATTCACCTCGCCACCCTTCTCTGTCACCCAATAAGATCATGGCGATTGACTGTGGCCTGAATTCCATAACTCTGCCTGATGCCAAAACTTTTATTCATTTTTACATGAAAAACCTAACTCAGTTTCGAAGATATTCAATTAGCCAGACTCCATTACTGTCTGGTCAAGTAATTTCAAGATCAAGGACCCTCAGAGAAGAATTGCTTTTCCTTTCCACCTTAAGGGGGAGGCTTCCGATTTTTTTTATGTGCGCTCCATTTCTAGATTCTACAACGGGAGGTGGAGATACAACACCTCAGCTTCTTTCCTGTGCTTTTGAACTTTGGTATTTCTGTAATGTTGCACCTTTTTACGTTTTTCCTTCCTAAGAACTTGTACTCAAGAATCTGTACCGATGTACCTAAGACGGTACCAATAGTGACAATTTGTAAACTTTTTATTGTACCCATGTGAATACATGTGACAATAAAGTTATTTCCATTCAGTCAAGTCATTGAGGATCTCATTTGTTTCAGTAGGGTGTTACTCTAAGATATTTTCTCATTCCTCTAAACACCAATTCGTATAGGCCCAACTTGTTAACTGAAACTGCCTCCAAAGCTAATACAGAGCCTAATGAGTCAGAGCTACTGAAGGGCATCAGTATTAATAGGGAAATTGCACTGGAGAAATTGTTGGCATTAAAACCCATCAATTCATAGGGCCTAATAATCGCCATTCCAAAATACTTAAGGAAGTGGTTCAAATTACGATGAATGTATTGGTGATTTTTCAAAGTTGTATAGATTCTGGAACAGCAAGTTTTGAGAAGATTTGTAGCTCAGGTTGAGGTTCTGGATGTAGGTTTGCTCGCTGAGCTAGAAGGTTCATTTTCAGACGTTTCGTCATCATACTAGCTAAAATCTTCAGTGAGCCTTTGAATGAAGCACTGGTGGTGTTGCCTGCTTTTTATTTATATGTTTGAGTTTCCTCAGGCTGGGGATGTCATTTCCTGTGGTGACATCATTTCCGGGGGTGATGTAATTTCCTACTCTTTTTTTCATGGGGTGGTAAATGGGATCCAAGTCAATGTGTTTGTTGATAGCGTTCCGGTCGGAATGCCATGCTTCTAGGAAATCTCGTGCATGTCTCTGTTTGGCTTGTCCTAGGATACCTACACTTACCAACAAGTGGCAATAGACACGACTCCATACCTAGAGAACCGAATCACAGCTGTCCTCAAAAACTTCAGAAATCTGGAGAAATAAATAAGACAAACTTCCAAAAAATGAAACTAGATGGATCCAACACACCACGCTTCTACGGATTACCCAAACTTCACAAACCAGGAGACCCCTCAGACCCACAGGAACACCAACTTACAGATTGGCCAAGGAGCTACACCATAGACTAAAACACTTAGTAGGAGACTCATGCTACTCCACCCAAGAATTCTCGAAGACCATAGACACCAAGATAGAAGAGGATGAAATAATGGTCTCCTTTGATGTAACAGCCCTGTTCACATTCATCAACATCAACCTGGCCAAGGAAACACTGACTACATTATTAGAAGAACCAAAGACATATACACCAAACACCACCAACCTCATCAGCAAGGATAACATCATCAAGCTAGTGGAACTATGCCTTACCACCTACTTCACCTTCAACAAGAAAACCTATAGACAAACTAACAGAACACCCATGGGATCTCCGATATCAGGGTTCTGAGCAGAGGCAGTAATGCAGAGACTCAAACAAACAGCTCTGCCAACCATCCAACCCAAACTTCGGGTCCACTACGTGGATGTCACCTTTGTCATCACTAAACAAAACAAATTAAAGGAAACCTTCCAGACCATCAATAATACACTTACTGGCATAAAATTCACTAAAGAGGAGGAAAACAACAAATTGTCATTCCTAGATGTTGCAGTAGAGCAAACAGCCAATGGGGAACTTAAAACCAGCGTCTACAGGAAAACAACACATAAGGACCAAATACTGAACTACAGAAGCAATCATCCCAACATCCACAAACGAAGCTGCATTGGAACATTATTTCAATGAGCCACTACACATCGCAGCACAGAGCAGAGGAAAATCACCTATACAGTGTGTTCAAAAAGAACAGGTGACCCATGAACACAGTCTGCTGATTTCTGAGCAACAAACCCAAACAAGCAGACAAAATACGTCCAGAAACCCTAGCCACTCTCCCAGACGTCAAAGACATCTCAGAAATGACTGCCAGACTACTCAGACCTCTTGGCATCATGGTAGCCCACAACCCACCAACACACTAAAACAGCAGCTATTGAACTTGAAAGACCCTAGACAGACAACAAGCAAAACTAATGTTATTTACAACATACCTTGCGAGAAATGTAACAAATACTACATTGGACAAACAGGCGGAAAACTAGCCAACACGATACAGGAACATCAACAAGCCACAAAAAGACATAACCCGCTCTCACTAGTATCCTTACATGAGGATGAGGAAGGACACCACTTCAACTGGGGCAACATCAATCCAAGGACAAGCCAAACAGAGACACGCACGAGAATTCCTAGAAGTATGGCATTCCAACAAGAACTCTATCAACAAACACTTTGACTTGCATACCATTTACCACCCCCCGAGAAAAAGAACATGAAATGACATCACCATAGGAAATGATGTCACACAGGAAATAACATCACCAACCCTAAGAAACTCAAACATATAAATAGAAAGCAGGCAACACCACCAGTGCTTCATTCGGAGGCTCACTGAAGATTTTACCTAGTATGGTGATGAAACGTCTGAATAAGGACCTTCCAGCTCAGCAAGCAAACCTACATCCAGAGACTCTGGAACAACTTCTATGGATATGAGGGTAGCTAATGTAACTCCACTATTTAAAAAAGGTAGACAAAAAACAGGAATTATAAACTTAACCTGACATCAATAATGGGGAGAAAGCTACAGTCCATTACACAAGATTCAATAGCAGAGCACTTAAAGCTGTGACAGAATCGGACAGAGTCATCATGGACTTACAAAAGGTAAATCATGCTTGAAAGTTGACGGAGATTTTTGAAGATCTAACTAGTAACACTGATAAGTGAAGTCAGTGGATGGAGTTAACTTGGACTTTCAAAAGGCTTTTGAAAAGATTAGCACGTAAAATTAAAGCAGATGGGAATAAGGGTAAATATGATGATGCTGTCACTCTAACAAGCATAGTTTGTTCTTCGGTTTTTTTTTCACAAGACGTCATACCATAATTTAACTATGGCAGGGGAGTGGCCAGTTCTCCCAGTTCAGGTATTATTCCAGTTTGGTTTAGTTGTAGCAGTCACAGAAGCTGCTGCAGTGCAAAAAAGATCCATGCTTCAGCAGATAATCCCTGGCTGATTTTTCTCTCTGAAATCTCTCCTGCCAGTAAGAAACATTGTTCAAATTTACCTTTCTCCAAGGGGTGTGTTTATCGGATGTTACAAAAATTGGAATAGTTCCGTAGTTAAGTTGCTGTAATGATTTGGTTAAGTTTTCCTATAGTTAAATATTAGATTACTTACTTACAGTGTGGAAACAGGCCCTTTGGCCCACACTGACCTGCCGAAGCGCAACCCACCCAGTCCCATTCCCCTATATTTTCCCCTTCAGCTAACACTACGGGCAATTTAGCATGGCCAATTCACCTAACCTGCACATTTTTGGACTGTGGGAGGAAACCAGAGCACCCGGAGGAAACCCACGCAGAAACGGGGAGAATGTACAAACTCCACACAGTCAGTCGCCTGAGGCGGGAATTGAAGCCGGGTCTCTGGCGCTGTGAGACAGCAGTGCTAACCACTGTGCCACCCATAAGTTATTCTAAATTCCATTTTCATTTTTTCGTGTTTCAACTGTAGTGTTTAAATAAACTCTGTTTTGTTTAAAGCAGAGTGGTTTGACCAGCTACATCACACCTAGAATATCTACTTCATATCTACCTTTAAACTAAGACAAAGTTAGTGTTGAGGCTACCTTCTTAAAATATTTTGAAGGGGTCAGGCCTGGTTCACATCAATAGAGTACTGACATGGAAACAAAACTGGTAGGCAAGAGAAAACAAGGAGTAGGAATAAAGGTAGTGACTAGTGAGAACCACAGGGAACAATTCACAGACCCATGTAATTCAGAATATAGTATTATTGATTTAGAAGAGGGAACTAAATGCAATATCTCCAAGTTTTAGATGACACAAAGCTAGGCTGGAGGTTGTACTGACAGGAGCACGAGGAAATGTTTCAGGTATAATGTCCACAAGTTAAATGATTGGGAAAATGCATGGTAGATATAGCATAAGTGGTTAAATTTGCAGGATATTCACTATGGTAACAACAATGGGATGGCAAATTATTATTTGAATGGTGATAGGTAGGGAAAGTGGTTGGGACAATAAGACCTTGGTGCCTTTGTACACCAGTCACTGAAATAAGGCAGTGAAGGTTGCTAATGATGTGTTGACTTTCATAGCAAGAGGATTCAAGTGCAGGATGGGTGATGCCTCATAACAATTGTGTACAGCCTTGGTATGACCACACTTGGAGAACTGTGCACAGTTTTGGTTCCCTTAGCTATGAAAGGAATGTAACAAAGGTTTACCAAACTGAATAGAGACTGGATCAGTTAGGACTATATTCCTTTGAGTTTAGAGGATGAAGAAGAATCACAAAAAAACCTATAAAATTCTAACAAGACAAGGCAGAGTAAATGCATGAAGGATGATCCTGACTACTAGGGAGTCCAGATCCATGAGTCAAAGTTTAAGATTTGGGGTTGGCCATTTAGGACCGAGACAAGAAGAAATTTCTTCACCAGAGAATGGTGAGCTTGTAGAATTATCTACCACAGAAAGCAGCTGAGACGAAAACATCAAGCAGGAGATAGGGATAGTTCTAAAGGCTAAACAGATTAATGGGCGTGGAGAGAAGTGGAAACAGGGTACTGAGGGTACTGATTATAATGAAAGTCAGAGCAGGCTCGAACGGCTGAATGGCCAACTCCTGCTGCTATTTTTTTCGGCTTTTATGAAGTAACAAGACCCCAACTGTAAAACAGGTAGAATGCTGTGTACAATGTTAATGGTGTTATAGATTTATAAGTTATGTAAGGCATAGACTTTGTGACAATAGCATCTCACTATTGTGAGTGGACTTACTGCTCGCCCAACCTCCTACACTCATTTCCACACTCTTCTTAAGCCATTATGCACCTCACCTTCCTCATATCTGGCTTTGCAATCACCAGCTTCAAACTCTCGGTCACACTAGATTTTGTTCCACTCGTGTCTATGAGCAGCGATGGGAAATATCAAAACAACGAGCATTAAAACTTTCCTAATAATGGGACATCATGATGACTAATATGGCACCTTCAATGCATGGGATAGACTGATTTGACAGAAATGAAGCTGGAAACTAAGAGTAAGAGTCACTGTCCAAATGATTAATGCAAGCAGATAAAAAGGTTCATGTAAAGGAAACTTTGCTCCACGGTGAAACAACTTCCATTACCCTTTCAAAACTGCACCACCCACTGCATCTATGTGGCAATTTCATTTGCCACACTAGACATATTTGTGGTGTCTATGAGCGATACTGCTAATTCAGGACCAAATTATCGGTAATTTGAAATCTACACATGCACATAAATCTAGCTGAAAGCAACCAAAACCCATTTACTTTGAACTTCTGCATCATTAAAGAGAAGATATTTTCACCACGCTGGCGAAAAGAAGACGACTTGCATTTCTGTAGCACTATGCAAGACCGCAAAACACCCCAAGGTATTTTACAGCCAATGAAACACCCCAAGGTATTTTACAGCCAATGAAACACTTTTGAAAATGTTGTCACTGTTATAATCTAGGTACACTGGGAGTCAACGTTACATAGCATGCTCCCACAAACCACAATGTGATAATGATGAGATAAACTACTTTGGTCCATGTTTATTGAGGTATAAACATTGGCCAATTTACTGCGGATATCTCCCCTATGATTTTTTTCAAAATAGTTCCAAGTGATATATCTCATGTCCACCTGATAGAGTTAAGTTAAAAATCATACAACATCAGGTTATAGTCCAACAGGTTGATTTGGTAGCACTAGCTTTCAGAGCGCTGCTCCTTCATCAGGTGGTTGTGGAGGAGCAGCGCTCCAAAGGTTAGTGCTTCCAAATCAACCTGTTGGACTATAACCTGGAGTTTTGTGATTTTTAACTTTGTACACCCTAGTGTACACCGGCATCTCCGAAACCTGACAGAGCAGTTGAGGCCTTGGTTTAGTGACACAGCTAAAGGACTACATTCCCAACTCTGCAATATTGCATTAGTTTCAGTTCTTGTGCTCAAACCTCTGTAGTAGGAAAGGAACACATTCTGCCACCAAACAAGATACAGCTGACATATGACACCAAGTCTTAGGGATTAAGATCACAGAGGGGTAAGGTTTATTATTGGATATCCCTGCATCAGACTGTCTAACCAAAAACTAAAACAATTCTGCGAAATTTTTATTGATAATATTTTCAAATCACATGAAGCTATGTTCCAATCACCTTTTATCTTGTATGTTATAAATTGAGGAAGTCTTTTCAGCGTTATTTCTTAATTGACAGAACATCTGAGTTGAGAGTACTTGAGAACATGCAACTCTCACTGTTGTGATGGCGTTCAAATTTACTTCATTAAAAATCATGAAACCAATATGGTCAACTTGTCATTTCCTCAAACTTCAAAACATTATTCTTACTGCTCTTCATCCTTCTAAATCTTCATTTTATATCATCACTACATTGAAATTAAGATCTTTGATAACATTTCTCAGCCGACCTCTGTTTTTCTCAGGACTTAACAATTCTTCATTTAGTTTTCCTACCTCCAGCAATCTTCACACTTTAATTGTCCAAAATTAGTACTGCAACTCAATAGTTAGTCTGGTTTTAGCTCTATCTTTACAACTTTAGTAATGTCCTAGGCCCCCTTAATAAACTAATTAAAAATGCAATGAAGAAATCTTGGCTCATGAGATCTTCCTCTGTAATTTAATGTAACAAGATATTTTTCTTGACAGAATGCAAAGGAATATGCATTAACCACAACTATTATGGTCTGCTTTACATGAAGACAAATATGCAAAGTTGGAGTTCATGAAAGCTGTGAAACTAAGTGAGACACAATATATACATTTCAATTATAATATCAACTGTAGTCAATTTGCATTTATCATGATTTTGCCATTATCATGTTTAGGAATGAAACAAAAATATTAAAACATAGTAAAGAAAATCTGAAAGAACTGTGGATGCTGTAAATCAGAAACAAAAACAGAAGTTGTTGGAAAAACTCAGCAGGTCTGGTAGCATCAGTTAAGAGTTAATATGTCACTGGAGCCGAAATGTTAACTCTGACTTCTCTGCTGAGCTTTTCCATCAACTCCTGTTTTTGTTTCTAATAGGGTAGCACAATGGTCCAGTGGTAGCACTGCTGCCTCACAGCGCCATGGACCCGGGTTCGATTCCAGCCTCAGGCGACTGTCTGTGTGGAGTTTGCATACTCTCCGGGTGCTCCGGTTTCCTCCCACAATCCAAAGATGTGCAGGTTAGGTGGATTAGCAAAGTTAAATTGCCCATAGTGTTCAAGGATTTGTAGGTTAGGTGTATTAGTCAGGGGTAAATATAGGATAATAGGGTAGGGGAATGGGTCTGGGTGGATTACTCTTCAGAGGGTTGGTGTGGACTTATTGAGCCGAAGGGCCTGTTCAATGATTCAAAGAATATTAAAATATAGTTGCAGGAACAAATGGCTTTCTAGCATTAGTCTCAATTAATTATATTTGTTATAATAGACAACAGACAAAATGGGAGTGTTTAAAGCTGAACACAACAATATAATTCACTCATTCGTGATGAAGGGCTTATGCTCGAAATGTCGACTCTCCTGCTCCTCGGATGCTGCCTGACCAGCTGTCCTTTTCCAGCATCACACTTTTCGACTCTGATCTCCACCATCTGCAGTCCTCACCTTCTCCTAATATAATTGACAACTCTAAAAACTAGATGAAGTCAACTCAGTGCTGCATCCACAACTATTTCTTGAATTACCTTAACAGAATTTGCATCTATATTGTAGGGTGTACACAATCAGTTATCTAGGTAAAAACAATGACTGCAGATGCTGGAAACCAGATTCTGGATCAGTGGTGCTGGAAGAGCACAGCAATTCAGGCAGCATCCGAGGACAGGCAAAATCGACGTTTCGGGCAAAAGCCCTTCATCAGGAATATTCCTGATGAAGGGCTTTTGCCCGAAACGTCGATTTTGCCTGTCCTCGGATGCTGCCTGAATTGCTGTGCTCTTCCAGCACCACTGATCCACAATCAGTTATCTGTCTGTCAGCCAAATCTCTTGTGAGATAAAGCTTTGCACAATACATCACCTCATTATGCTGCTGCTGACTAACATGGATCACATCCAATCAAAATAATACAACTTTGCCAACCCAAAATAGATTAAATTAGATGCATTATTTATGTTGTATTCATCTTCATTCTGTACCTCTGCAAATGCTTGACCATCTATGAAAGGTTCAAATGTGGACATTTTTGATTAGGTAATTTTGTCAAGAGGTGTATTATTTTCTTTTCCTTTAAGGGACACTGTCCAACCTTTCTATACATCATGCCATTACTATTACTTGCTTCAACCATTCATTTACTTAAGTTTAGTTGTTCTCAGTTTATAAAAAAAATGTCATTGCAAATCTGAATGAAGATAATTTAGTTTGAAGTGTTCGATCAGAGTATGAATATACTGAAGTTGCGAAGCATTTAAAAACACATGTGGATAAGCAAAATACTAATAAAACAACCTCAGAATGCTGATGGCATTGGTATTAAACCAAAATATTTATTTGTTCCTTTATAATCCTTCAGAGGTTTGAACTTGATCAAAATGAAAATGTTCTTAGGAATTCTTCTAAATATGATGGGAATTTGTTTTAGAAGTATTATCGCACATTTGGTTTTGAAAACTGTCTGCATGGTCATGTTGAACACCAATCTGCAAGGAGACAACTAACCACAACAAAACCACAATCTACTTCATTTTGAAAAGTTAAAAGAAATCAGCATAGCTATTACTTCCATTTAAAGGGAGGAGTTTTAAAATGTACAGCTGTCTAGTAGGAGTCTCCCATATATAAATACCAGCATCTATCTTTTTGAAAGCACTACTACATCAGAACTTCCATGATTTCAAGGGGATAATCTATTGGGGATGTTAAACTGAAATACAGTCCAGGAGGCAAGATATGTTGGTACGTTGTACTTCAATTTTTAATCAAGTTAACAAGCAAAAGGGCAAGAAGGGATGCTGCTAGATTAGAACTAGTTTTGTCTGCATTGGCTAATTAAATTTGTATTATTCTCCTTATGCAGCTCTCTGTCTTGGTTTGTTTATGATGTTAATCTGAAACATGGGCACTAAGCATGGCATGTCCAGTGCTACATGTTAAATGGGGCCTACTCAAACTTTGTCAATTTTTTTCAACTTCACTGCCAGGCAGGGTGTTTGACAGAAGGAACCATTTTCAATATCTTATGTGCAATTTTGTCAAGATGGTTTGCATTATTCTGTTAACGAATGTAAACAAATATCTATTAAAACTCTTATAGATTCTACCTACAAGCATGACTTTAGTGGAAACTGGTGCATTTCTGATATTCATGTCTATTTCTCTGGTGAATGGAATAGGATACAAGGGATACAACCAATCACCATATAATACAAAAAGTCAGGGTAAGTTTTCATTACATTTGGAAACAATTATTTGAGATTGCTCTGCTTTGCACTAATTACATGATGAACAAAGTTATACAATCGTGATCTGTAGTAAAGTGCCAGCTGAAGTTGTTGGTTTACTTTTAGTCTAAGCAATATTTATCTTATACCTTTTATCTTATAGATATCTCAAATTAGTAACAATTAGTTCTCTCCATGCTGAAATAAACCAACCGTCTGGGTGTGCACAAGGGCAATGTTCATTCGGTCAACTTTAAATTTCCCGTTCTCTCAAAAAGCATTCCTTGCTTCCTAAAAGAGAAATTCATATAGACCATTTCTTAAACTCAGGAGATCTCAATGTACATTACAGATGACATATTACTTGTATTGTGGTATAATCCCAAGATAAAGCTGAATAATTTAACATCAAATGTAATAAATGTGTTCTACTTATTTCTCAGCCATGTGACCAACTCAAAATGCTTATTGAAAGGACTTTTCTTAATTTTTCAACTAGTTTCCCCTCAGTGGCCTGACCAGAGGTGAAGAAAGGCTGCTGCTCCTCATGTGAGACCTATAGCATTCCCATGCTTGTGAAGCCTGAGAGAAACTGGCTGCAAATCAGCTGCTTATAAATGTTGAGGACGAATGTGCAGATAGGCTGACAACCTAAGTGAGATCAGCAGTTCCTATGCCCCATCTCACCATTTGCACTCCCATAATGATAGAGTTCATCACTTCCCCTGATTCACAGCAAAGTAGAATGCAGAAGGTGACAAACTTCTTCAGAGAATTTTATTATTCGAAACACCAAACTCTTCATTGTCAAGCATTGAGATATATGGTAGACATCTCAGCCTTACCAAACTGCATTTGTAATAATCTGGATACCTGCTGTGCAAGACCCACAGTAGTATTCCTGGAGGTGGTGATACTACTGTGGGTGGACAAGAGTATTGATGGATCTAATCATCCATGTTCTGGTTTCCTCTTAACCTGTCTTATTACGCCAACCTTTCCTTGCCAACTTAGCCCAGAATTTCTTCTGGTATCAATGAATCTTAGCAGTCAGTTCAAAAATCTAATGTTCTCAATAACATTTCTTCAGACAATTTCAAATAAGTACAATTCACACAAGACATTCAAACAACGCTGCAGAGGCTAGATCTCACACTTAGCTGTAATGGTAGAATTCCATGGTATTCAAATATCTTGTACAGCAACTTGTCTAATGTTTCCATTTCACACAAAGTCCTCATCTCTCTCTCTCTCTCTCTCTCTCAGCAGCATGGGGAAAGGCCTCCCCCTCAAATCTAACCAGAGCAGTCTCTGGATCTTCTGTGAGCGATAGGTGTTCCATCATGTACAGAACCTTTTGGCATTTATATCCTCTTCAGAGCTAGCACCGGACTTGTTGCCTGTAAGAGTGCAGAACTTGACAATTCTTCCTTGGAGAGATTGACCTTATCCATGCCTTTCCCTTAACAAAAGATTGGTTATATTTCATTGAAACTAGGAAAATAACCAAACATGATTATACAAAACGTAATTCTTCAAAAAGTTTAAGAAACTGTATTTTTTGTTATTGCATTTCCTTCAGACCACAGTGATTAGATTAGATTAGATTAGATTACAGTGTGGAAACAGGCCCTTCGGCCCAACAAGTCCACACCGACCCACCGAAGCGAAACCCACCCATATGTTTACCCTTTACCTAACACTACGGGCAATTTAGCATGGCCAATTCACCTGACCCTGCACATCTTTTGGACTGTGGGAGGAAACCGGAGCACCCGGAGGAAACCCACGCAGACACGGGGAGAACGTGCAAACTCCACACAGTCAGTCGCCTGAGGCGGGAATTGAACCCAGGTCTCTGGCGCTGTGAGGCAGCAGTGCTAACCACTGTGCCACCGTGCGGGTATGATTGAAATCTTACAGAATGATTTAGAATAGAATAGAATACCCTTCATTGTCTCGTGTTCTCCAACATCAGAGTACAGAAGTACAGTGAAAAGCTTTTAACTATGGCTGCCTCTAATGGCACCATCTTAGGCACAATCTTGAATACAAAAGAGAAATAAAAGGAAAAGTGTCCAAAAAATAAGATGAAGTAACACAGTTATAACACAACATAAGGATTGGCATTACAGCCTGGTAAAGAATTTCAAGTAGCAGCAGCTTAGTACGTGGTCCAACTGTCCGCACCAGGCCCCAGTCCAACAACTGTCCCAAGCTGCTCCAAGCCTCCAGTCCACTCCAGGACTACTTCCCCACGCGCCGCTCCAGGACTGCGAAAAAGAGGAAAAAAACAAAGGCAAAGAGCAAAGGATCTCCAGGTGGAGCATCCTATGCTGATGTCATTCCCACCATTTCTCAATGGTGGTTCAGAAGGTTTCCCCATGGAGTAGATAAACCAGGCAACAAGTAAATCTTTGGCAAACTTGTTGATCACAGGACAGCAGCAGATGGATAGATAAATTTGCCAGCTAAGAAAGGAAAATTAATGACACACGTACTTAGACATACAGAAATACAAAATAAAAATTCCATTATTGCTTCGACACTGTGGGCATTGAAATGGAGAGACAGTGGCACAACATCAATGTCAAGGGGCCAATAATTCAGAAACCTGGGCAAGTATTCTTGGGACATAGGTTCAAATCTCACTACAGCAGTATGATGAAAAGAACTTGATATATCAACAGGAGTCTCAGTGGGAATGACTGTGAAACTTTCATCCACTGTCATCAAAAACTCATCTGATTCACTCATGTCTTTTAGGGAAGGTACTGTGCTATCGTTATCTGGTCTGGCTTACATATGATTCCAGAACCACAGCAATGTGGCCACAGTTCAAATTGCTCAGTTCGAAGTCAAATATAGATGGGCAGCAATAGTTGGCCTGACCAATGATGGCAATATCTCATGAAAGAACAAAGGAAAAAAAGATCCAGTCATGATTTTAACTTTTAAAAAAAAGAGAAAATGACCCAATATCAAAATATTGCCTGTATCTCACAGCCTGGGATGGGCCCTTTTCTTCAACCCATCTTTTCAGATGTTTACCCTCTATTAAAACTCTCACAGGTATACTTCCAGGAAACCAGCCCAAGAATTGCACAGGCAATTATTTGTGAGATTCTAGATTTTCTGGTGTGTTAACTGGAATATGTTAAGTATTATCTCAAAGAAACTTAAAGGAAAAAGTATTATGATTCCAAAATAATGTCAACACTTTAAGTGTCAACAAATAAAAGTCATAATTTAACTACGCACTGTCAGTCTAAGATAGTTTTTAAAATTGTTAATATTAACTAATCTGTGTGCAATATGCACAAATGCATTGATCTATGGAAAACTTACAACTTAGTTGCATATTCATAGCAATTTAATTTAGTTTGGTCATGTTATTTTTCTTGTAACTCAGAACCTGTTTTAATAAATTAGGTTATGAATTGAAAGGTCTTCATTATCAGAGTCTTGAGGAAAGTCCAAAGGGCATCACAGGTAAGAAATGACAAGTATTTATTCATTTAACATCAGCTTTTTTTGATATCAGATAGGTTACAATGCAAGTTAACTAAGTGTTTGTCCTATATTACAAGATAACTGGAAGAAATGCCTGCTCACTCTAAGTTTTTGCTATCACCAACTTCAAGGCATGATTCAGAACTAATTGATATGAAAGAAGAAATGGATCTCCTTAACAACAGGTTTCTACCCAAATAGGCTTATCACATGTAATTCCAGTAGGAAATTGATGGGAATGCTTGCTATATTTCAATATCAGGATGTACCTTATGTCATCATTTAGGCATCCTCAAAACTTAAGGATTTATGGATTGAAAACTTGAATGAAATAACAGTACTTAAGATGTTGTACATGGTTTTAAGCTGTTACTGCACTTTTTAATTTGCACTCCGGCTGAGGAGAAATTTTTAATTACCATTCTGACTGATGTTTGGACCAATGTGCACTTCTCATTTTGTTCCAATTTGTCTACCCACCCACTTTCAAGAAACATCCTGGATTACTAAGGACTAAATACTTGCGTAAAAACAATGCAAAGAAAGATGCAAGAAGTTCAACCCACAACTTAAATAAATTTATTATTTATTTAAACAGTTTTTCCACCTGTCATTTACATTTTGTGTCAGTTATGCAAAACAACATTTTCTAAACAATTGCCATCATACCACAGTATTTGGGAAAACCTGTGATATCTGTATTTTTGTAAGAAAGAGGGAAATGATCAGCAAAGGAGTCAAGGAAGGTTGAACTGGACCAAAGCTGGTCTGCACACTCGTGCATATTTACAATCTGCGGTGCATCCAACTAAAACTGCTGCAAGCAATGTTCACACAAGCCATCAATATTACAGAAAGCTGACACTGACTTATGTCAAATGTTGCAACAAGGACTTCAGCCACACTTCTCCACAAGCACGTTTCCAAACCCTTCAAAGGACCCACCAGCAAAATCAACCAACAGAGATAATCCATAGCACACAAATGTGTAAAGTGTATGGCTAGTACCCTGTTTATTCAAGTGCCAAAGTCACCTTACCTGCAGGCAACCATCCATTAGCAGAGAGCCTTGCAATTTTGCGAAAAAGCAAGATGCCCAAAGACCCAAGGATAATAATTATGGATTAAACCCACAAGATCTTATTTTCTCTATTAGCTATGTGGATCAGAAAGCAATGCCACCCTCAATGTTCAACTTATTTACTGGAGTCTGAAGGCAAGCAGTTTTCATATCACAGATGGCTGCCAAATTCTTTTTTATTTTAAGGCATTCTAAGGTACCACTGCAAAGATCAATGTCAACATGGCTCATGGCCTCTGGAACTGCAAATCGTGACTCCTTCAGAGCATCTCAGGATACCAGCTGAAAATGAAGTCTGCCCTGACTAAAATCACAGTGGCATTCTTCGTGACTGTGGTGTGTCATTCTATACTGTCCTCCTCAGCTCTTCACTGAATT
Source organism: Chiloscyllium plagiosum (assembly GCF_037043375.1). Taxonomy (NCBI): domain Eukaryota; kingdom Metazoa; phylum Chordata; class Chondrichthyes; order Orectolobiformes; family Hemiscylliidae; genus Chiloscyllium; species Chiloscyllium plagiosum. Next base: position 85,214,006 of record NW_028270141.1, on the reverse strand, counting down.
ACAGAATTATTCAGGCAAAGAAGGAGGCCCTTTAGTTCATGATTGAACATGCTAGCCCCTGAATGAACAGCTAACTTAGAGCCATTCTTCTACCTTCTCCCGCTGTATCTGCGCATCATTCCATAAACAAATATCCATCCAATTTAACTGCCTCCACTCCACTCTCTGGCTATGTTTCCAGGCCCTAACCGTACTCTGCACAAAATTTATTTTCCTCATCTCACTTGTGCTTTTCTCACTAGTTACCTTAAATCTGTTCCCTCTTGATTTTGATCATTTCATGATTAGCAGCATTTCCTTTCTATAACTCTGTGCAGACCTCTCACAACTTTGAATACTTCAATCTGATTTGTTCTCAGCCTTGTTTCCTTCAAGGAAAACATGACTGTTGAGATAATCAAATGTTCTATCTTCCTCTATTGCCTACCATCTGTTTCTAATGCTATAGGATTGCACTTGTGCTATTTCATTTCCATCTGTTTCAGATACAACAAGCTCTTTTTCAGAAGCATCTCTTTTGCTACCATACTTGACCTAAGATTCCCCAAGGATGCCACACACTGGCTCCATTCCCACCCACTTACATGCATATATATGCATCTTCAGAGCATTATCCACAGGAATGGACGTCATCAGCTTCCATGTGAATGCGGACAACATATTTAATAATCTGCCCACCACTTGTCTGAACCACATCATTATGTTTAAGCTGTAAAGACCATTTATTTGACATCAAATTGTGGAAAGGTCGAAATATCCATTAATTGAACACTGGGACTACTGAAGACATCCTATGTTCAGCCACTGCTATAAAACTCGTCTCTGTTGCTACAAATTCCATAGCCCGCTGGCCAGACTCTCAGGCGGAACCAGACAGTTTAATAACCTTGGCATCCTGTTTGACCCAGAGCTGTGTTTCGAACCCCATATCATAATCCATCATCCTGACCACTCACTTCCACCTCTAACATCACCTTCTCTTGCACCTTACCTCAGCTCTAAAGTTACTGAAACGTTTCTCAATATTTGTCACCTCTGAATTCAAGGTGGGGGGTGAGGAATGTTTAAACATTTGTGGGAGAATCTCAGACTGTCCTTCGATCCTCTGGTATTGGTGAATCCATACACTCTGTGGTGTGCTGCAGCATTGAATAAACATCCTGCTGAGCTGTGTACTTATGGCGAGCTGACTCACCAGTAATTTGCTTACTGACTCTCCGTTCAGGTTCTGCCAGAACTGCTTGGCACTAGATATCACCAGAGCCTTGATCCAGATATGGAAACGAAAGCAATGTCAAAGGAGACATATGAATATGTGGTCCCAAACATAAGAAAGCAGTTGGCAACGTAAGATATTAAGTCCCCAAAGAAGACTGATGCAAATGGCGATTCATGAAAAGAAAATCATCCATTGACTGGAATCTCTCACAACCGGAAGAAATATGCTTGTGTTATCAGAAGCACAGTTTTGGGACTTTACTGCAGGAGTCTGTTAAGGTAACATCCTTTACTCAACCAACTACAGCTACTTGAATGACCTTATGTCAGCCATGGGCAAGCGTTCAGCTGTTTGCTGACATTTCCACAGAAATCAGTTCCGTCACATCTCCTCCAATACGGAAGCAGCTCAAAAAGCAGCAATTGGATACCATCCAACCTCAGGACTGACTACAGCAGGTAACATTCACATCAAAAGCAAAATGCTATAGCTATTGGAAATCTGAAGTAAAGCCATAAAATGCTGATCATATTCAGTAGAAGTGGTAAGAGAATCAGAGTTTAATGCTTCATGTCTGTGATCTTTCGTGAGCTGCTGAATTTATCCAACATTTATTGCTTTCAAGTAACTTCAGTGCCTGGCATTGACTGTCTCCCATGATAAAAGTAAACTTTACAACATTTCCGTGACTTTGAATTGAACCATCATCTCAACTTCTCAAAATCTACAAAGAGTCATGAAATTCTCTCTCCCATGGGCAGAACTTGTGCTCTCTCACAATAAGTGCTCGAAAAACCATGTCTAGGGACAGGATATTGAATGCCTGTGCACAATAAAGAACATCCCATTGTAAGTGGTTATGAAATTCTGGGACCTTCAGTCATGGTGACATACAATCTGCTCCTTGATGTCGACCTCAACACATACATCGTGAAACAATAGCTTTGGCTAACTTGCAAGATGCACATGGGGTAAACTTTAATTGACATTGAGGATCAAGTTATAGGTTTTTCTGCATTCTCAGCACCTAACTGTTTGGCATGAGTGACTTACAGTTGCCGGGGCAAGAAGTCCAATAATTTCCACCTTCTCTGTCTACAGTGTATCACGGTTAATATCTGGTGGAACAAAATCATGAATGAATTAAGACACAACTCCCTAGTGTGTTGGCAGTAATGAAACAGAGGCAGCTTCAGGGAATTGGAAACATCCCAAGGACATAAGACAATTACAGACCCAAGGACTTTGTGTGTAGTGAGGCAGATGGGGCCAGATTACCAGTAAAGCAACCAAGGCCTGACTTCAAGGACACTTGCAAGCATGACATGAAGGCTGTAAATATTGAACATCACACCAAAAGTCAGTAAGGGCAAAAAAATCATGTCAACCTTTTGCAGACTGGAGTGAACCACCACAACCAACAATGGCTGCAGCAGCTTAGCAACAGAATACCAATGCTGAAAACAAGAATCCAGAACATCCTTTACCAATGTCTTATCCAGTCTGTCTCTCAAAGATTAGTTTCTTCAACCCAGGTGCATCAAATGAAGACACACCACTCTTAAATTTATTGTTTGCCACATGTCCATCATTTCTCAAAGGTGGAAGGATGTCAAGATTAATTAAAACTCTGCCAGTAACCAGTAACATAACTGAACCAGGTGTACCAACAAAGTGACTATAAGAATAGCTTACTTTCTGCACCCTCAAAGTTTCTCCAGCAGCTACATGACCACATGCAAAGGGTGTGATGCAATAGTGGAAACAAAAATTAAATATCATTTATTTGACTGGAACCTCATCCCTGCAGGTGAGCAATGGACACAGTATGTATGAGCTTTAATGTAGTCTCATTGATATTATCCAGTTATTCCAGAACAAGTCATGTCATAGCATAGCATGTCATGTCATACCTTTGATAGGAGGATTGCTCTGGCTGGAACGTATTCAAAAGTGCAAGTGAAGGAAAACTTACAAAAAAAAACTGCTGACACTAAGTTTGCCCTTAATGTACATCCACAGTACAGTTTCAAAACAATGTCAAAAGGATACAATTGCAATGGTTATGGATGCTTTGCATACATGAAATTAACAAATTGGAAGCATTTCCTATGGCTGACCTTGTAAAAAGTTACCAACTTTGTTCCCAGATTGCCTCCAGGAATATGGTATGTAGTTATGAGATTCACATTGATTGGCAACTCCTGTTACCCTTAATGGGCAGCTTGTCTTTGGGACCTAACAAATTATCGCAAATAGAGTCCTCCAGTGTCTCGCTTCACCCACCAAATTTCCTGAGGACTAACTGAAGAAACTGAAGGGTGTTCTATTTACTTGAGGACCAGTAGATGTATTTCTAAACAATAGTGTTGCCTTCCAAACCACAAAGCTTCAGGCTGCAAATGCTAAATCGTGGACTTTTTTTACGTTGGATGCTTACTTCTGTTATAAAATTATGTTGATCTCAGAAAAACATGCAGATATGTGAAGAGTGGATCAGAAGGGTATTCTGTTCACATTGATTAGTATCTCATCAAATTAGATTTTTAATAGAACCTATATTTGAGTAGAGAATAAAGATGAGCAAAAATGGATTTATTGAAATAATTTATAGAAAATCACACCGTTAATCTTAAACAGTAAGTTATTATAATTATAATTCTATGCTTTCCCAATGGTAGAATCAATACAATATTACCTAAATCCTTTAACAAAATTGGACATAACAGAGGATTCAAAACTGTCAACTTTGAATTTGTTTCCACCAGTTTGTATGGCCAATATATTTGATTTTGCATGAAACTGATAACATTAGGATTGCATATCCAACAGAAACAATTAACATCAAAAATGTTGAGCAAAAATAACTGCATGCATTATATAACTGTAAGTGCAACAACTACCACAATTTATAAATGACCAAATCATTCTATAGCCACCAATCCATAAAAACACAAATGCAAAAAAAATTGTTCTTTTACAAATAGTTTTCATAACTCAAATATAGATTTGTCAATTTAAGAGTATTATATATTATTTGGTCATTTCATGATATAAACATTAGTAAGTGCATTTTTGAAATTAACATGTTTCATGATAATCATCAAACAAAGCCTAAAATGATTAAGCATATTGTATGTACTCAGCCAAAGCTGTCCACGTTGGCCACAAACACAAGACAGGGTCAAACTCTCATACTTACAAACTAACTTTAATTAGTTTTGAGACATGCAGTTGATTTAAGTTTCCTGTTACACTAATTTGCATATAATTATATTTTAAAATAGCTTGTAATAACCAGCTAAACATTTCAGAATGGACTTCTGTTTCAGTTTGCATGAAAAAGTCTTGACAGAATTAAGTGTATAATAGGATACAATTTTTAATATAGCTGAAAATGGCTTTGTCACAAAAAAGCATTGATATCAAAATGCCTTGTACATCTCTATGACTCTATTGAAAAGAATTCAAAATGTGCCAGTTTGGTCTGAGTGATAAAATAGTGCTTAATTTACCAGCGTCTTTGAAGGTCCATATGTAACCACAACTAGCAGAAACTCACAATGATCTGATCTGGTTTCAGAATCGGTTTCTGGAGCAATATTTTTTTACAACAATCTCAAATGTGGAAACTTCATCTGTGCCAAATATAGGTGCAACTGTATTTCCTCAACACTTTGGGCTGGTTTTGCCTTGTTCCGTTCTTATCCACTGCTTTACTTCTAGTATTCCCACACAGATGTAATGATGGGGAGAAAAAAATAACATTCGAGCCCTTCAGTCTCCTAACTCTCACCATATGCTGTTCATCACCACCATTAACATCAGACCTTTGCTCACTGGCCTACATTACTTGTGCCCCCATCCGCTACCACCACCCCTAAACCTCCATCCCCAGCTTGCTAACATCGCTCACCTGCCTCCTGCCTTGTGGAGTGGGTAAACAACAATGCATATTTAACATTTTCATCCTTGTTTTCAAATCGTTCACTGGCCTTCCTACATTCTTAATCTCCATTGGTCCTATATTTTCAGACATCTGTACTTCTCTAAATCTCATTTACTCCAGGACTGGTAGCTGTCCTTTCATCTGTGTCAACCCAAGGTATGGAATTCTCAACATAAACCACTGTGCCTCCATCTCACTTTCCTCCTTTAAACCCACAAGTTCAATAAAGCTTTTGCTTCTCTGCATCAAGATCTCTATGTGGTTCGGGTTATGTTTTGCTTTAGATTACCTGTCTGAAGTACCTATTAATATTTTCGTGTTATGGGCATGATATAATCACTACATAATAATTATGCTCAGTTGATTTTGAGAAAAAGGTGTTGAAAAATCCACTGCAACATAACTTAAGTCGCTACATTTACACCCTTTTAAAAATGGTGATTCTACCACCTGTAAATCAATTTTTTTTCATCAAGCTAGTAGAATGGAAGTATTTTTAATTTACAACAATGGCCAAGACCATCTTACACATATAAAACTTCTCATAATTATTGTTGCTCATTGATTATTCTTACTTCAGTGCAATGTACCCATCAAAATTATCTTGCCTTTAACATACCAGTATTTCTGGAATCTAAGATATACATTTCTACTTTCACAGTGAGAGGAGATCCAGGAATGCCTGGACCACCTGGACCTCCAGGACCCCCTGGATCCCCAGGGCAAGCTGGATATCCAGGAAAGCCAGGTGTTGGGTTGATGGGACCCCCTGGAAGTCCAGGACAACCAGGACCACAAGGACTAACTTTAAAGGGAGCTCCAGGCCTTCCAGGAGCACCAGGACCTGAAGGGAGAATAGGGTATCCTGGACAAAAAGGCGATAAAGGAATTCAAGGGATTCAAGGGCAAAGGGGTAGTCCAGGCCCTCCAGGAAATCCTGGACCAGCCGGATTGTCTGTTATTGGTAAACCTGGCCCACAAGGGGCAGTAGGATCTCCAGGAGTACCAGGATTACCTGGAGCAAAGGGACACCCAGGTTATCCAGGCCTCCCTGGTCAAAAGGGGGATAAAGGAATTGGAATTCCAGGGATTACAGGTGAAAGAGGGCTGCCTGGGCCACCAGGGGCACCGGGAACTCCAGGACCAGCAGGATTAACTACAGCAGGTGTGCCTGGTCTTCCTGGTGACCCAGGTAAAAAAGGTGAAATGGGACCACCTGGCCCATCAGGTTTCACTGGAGCACCGGGTCACAAAGGACCACCAGGACCACCTGGACCAATTGGAATAGGAAAGCCCGGAGCTGCTGGTGTACCAGGAATGCAAGGGCCACCTGGTTTGAAGGGTCACCCTGGTATCCAAGGTTTGCCTGGGGCACCAGGACTGCCAGGTATTGGAAAACCAGGTGTGCCAGGGCTGAAAGGAGAACCTGGCCCCGTAGGTTATCCTGGGTATCCTGGAAAAAAAGGTGAGATGGGACAAACGGGCAAGCCAGGAGACCCTGGTTTAGTGGGACAAGCCGGTCTACCAGGAGCACAGGGGCCGAGAGGTTTACAAGGAATTCCTGGCGCTCCAGGAGATAAAGGTGCACAAGGACATATGGGTGCACAAGGGTATCCTGGAGCAAAGGGTGACAGAGGGGCAACTGGCGTTCCGGGAATGTCAGGGTCTCCTGGGAAATCAGGTTCACCAGGGCTACCAGGATCAGTTGGGCCAACTGGTCAAAAAGGTGACATTGGTCTCACTGGCCCACCTGGGAAATCTGGAAATCCTGGTCCTCCTGGTCCTCAGGGCCCATTAGGTTTTCCAGGTGCAATCGGGTTGCGAGGGCCAGCAGGAATACCTGGTCATAAAGGTTTGCCTGGGTTGCCTGGATCGCAAGGGCCTCCTGGACTAAATGGTGCTCCAGGAAAACCAGGATTTCCAGGTCCTCCGGGTCTCATTAGCAGAGAAATAACGAAGGGGCCAGCAGGGGCACCAGGACCAACAGGGGCAGCAGGTCCTCCTGGTCCACCAGGCCTTCCTGGTCCACCAGGTTTACCTGGTGAAATCTATGTACAACCAGAGAAATCAGTACAGCCACCACCTGGATTACTGAGCCCTGTTCCAGCTTTTACAGCCATTCTTTCTAGGGCATATCCACCAGTAGGGCAACCAATAGTATTTGACATTCTAGAGACCAATTCAAATAATAATTATGATCCATCATCTGGTGTTTTTACATGTGAAGTACCAGGGCTTTATCACTTTAGTTACCATGTACAAATCAAGGGGGCGAGCGTTTGGGTTTCATTATATAAAAACGGAAAATCCATACTACAAACATATGATGATTACACAAAAGGATATGTGGATCAAGCCTCAGGGAGTGCTATAGTACACCTACGTGAAAATGACCAAGTCTACATATTATTACCTTCAGAGGAAGCTAACGGTTTATATTCATCTGATGAGAAACAGTCATCCTTCTCAGGGTTTTTAATTAGCCCCTCATGATTTACACAGATTGCAGGGTTTTATTTCAATGAATCAAACTAAGTTTGCTGAAGGTGTTTCTTAATTGATAAACAATGTACCTTCATTAAGAAATTATTTGGAACTAAAATTCACACAAGTATAGCTGTTCCACCAATTTTATTTTCCTACATTTAACATATGTTCTTGAGTCATCTATCTTTATCATATAAATATGGCATATACAGCACTATACTGGTGTGATGACACATACTGTATCAGAAATAAATACTGCACTTTTATAACTTTTAAGCTCAAGAAGAAACGGGTTATCCACTGTTCACGAGCAAAAATGCTGTTCAATTCATGTTACACGGTTATGTTCATTTCTATGTAAACATCTTTGTTGAAAATGTCAAAGCAAGAAGTACATTTTGAAAATATAGGATCATTCTTTAACCATGCTCACTGCTTTCCACCTATTTTAGAGACTGTAGTCTTCCAAATTTTCAAACCAATGCTTCAAAATTCTCTTTTCCTTTGTTTCTAGATTTCATAATATTACCACTCTTACTTCCATTTCATCATTGGTATATGCCACTTTATTATTCATAGATTTTTTACTTATGTAGTTTATAACACATGTTCAGAGTGAAAGTATTTAAGTGTATTTATTCAAAAGTAAATGTAAATATTTTTTTCTAATGATTAACATTTTTCAATGTATAGAAATGTTCTTTATGTTGTATGTTGTTGAATCATACAGATCTGAAATGTCCAAGATTTGATCTATGCTCTCTGCAATCATCATTAGCCAGCTTGCAATGAAAACATCATTACTGACCTCAGGGATAGAATTGAGGGCGGCTGGGGAGCATTGCAATGAGATGGGTGGCAGTGCTGGTGTTTAGTGGAATTTAGTGCAGCAGGTCTCCTAATGTAAAGCAGTTTAGTGAACACTCCTAGACCATGTGCTTAGTTACCATGTCAACCTAGTAAAACAGCCAAAGTAATACACTCAAGCTGCACAGAGATGAAGAATGATCAACTGATTGATGTATCAGAGGACTCCTGGCAACCACAAGACTAAATCTTGGATGAATCATCATCTTCAGATGGAGAAAGAAAATTTGGAATAGAAAGATTGTATCATTAGTTTCAAAAAGTGCAACTTTTACATAGTAAAATGTAACTGTACTCCTACTACATGAACTGTTAATATGAGCTGTCAATATGAGCTGTCAAATAATTTTGTGGAACTGGAATTAAACAGACTTATTTATCTGAAACAAACTTCCAAATTTTCTTTTACAATAAAACTGGCAAATTGTAACCTCATCAACAAACTGTTCTCTGTGTTAAACTCAGCATGTTTCAGTTGTAATTAAGCTTCCACACCTGAAAAATCTACAGAGGTTAATCCACACAACTGCAAAGACAGCATAGTGGAATTTCAGGGGTCATGTTTGACAGAAGTAGGCTCACAAAGTGGAATTATACTGGACTTGGCTAACAGACATCAAATGTGAACTGAACTGTATTCAGCTATAATGCCTCTGGGACAAACCAGATTGCTGACATTCAGTGTTTGGGCTCATGGAAAACGGTCAATTGGGCCAACATTTATGACGCCAGCATGATTTTATGTCCTCCAAGATAGGTAAAGGAGGAAAAAAATACACTCTCTCATTTAAGAAAATCAATGCTTTCTTCCTATATTACAATATTACCACATTCTTGTGTCTTCATATTGGAATTAAAAACCTTTAGCTTTGCCAATTTTAAAAGTAATTGTCTTCAACAGCGCAGAACGATTCAAGTCCAACTGTGGATTTGAACATTACAATCCACAAAACTCCTTGAAGCAGAGATACCTAGGTTTTCAAGCCAGCAAGTCACCTCTTGGACAACACTGCCACATAGAAGGAGAATCATACCCTGTCCAATAAAAGATGTGTGACACACATCTTTCTGCTATATTAAGTACACACTATAACACATATCTTCTGTTTCTCTCTTCAAACAAACTATTCAAATTAAAATGTCTTGCCCTGAAATGAACAAAATACCACTAATACAATACATATGAATGAGCAAACTGATGATACACCATTAATATAATTTCAAAATTTTCAATATCATGAGCATGCTGGATAAAAGTAGATAGGGAGTTCCTGTTTCTAGAAAGAAGGGCAAGTGAGCTCAAGTCTAAAGTGATCTGCAAAATCAGTAAAGGTGAAGTGAGGAAAAACCTTTCCAAACAGCGAGCAATTAGGGTCTGGAATGCACCGCCTGCATGTGTGGAGGAGGCAGGTTCAATTGAGGCATTCAAGAAGCCAATGGATAACTATTTGCATAAAAAATAAGAATATGGGGAAAAAGCAGGAGTTTTAGCACTGAGTTGCGACATTCAATCAGCTGGTGCAGGCAAAATGGATCAAATTGGCCTCTTCCTGTGCAGTAACTCTTCTGTGATTTTCTAATAATACAATTTTTTGACTGGGCTGAATTGAATAGATCTGATCACTCTTGGGGAATGCATATATCATGCAAAGTAATATTTATTAACATCTATTACAACAATTAGAAAACACACATACGTATATAAACTATATACATTTGCGCGCGTTTATAAAATTAGCTTGAATGTGGTAAAAGAAAACAATAGTGTTTTAAGTTTTAATTTATTGGAAACACTTCAAAATTTTATTTCTTTCGAAATAAAGATCATGAGATCATTATTCTTAGATGGTGACAACTGTCCAAACCTGAAAAGGGGCCCATTGACAGGTTCAGCTTGGTGGGGAAGCAACTGGGCAGGTACTTAAACCGACTGACCATAGTATAACCAAGCTACACTAGGATTTTTATTTAACTTTGTTTAATTAAGATGCTGATTGAAGTTCATGAGATCATTAATTCATGCAATTGGAAGTTATTTTAGTGAACAACACCAAAGTTCAATGATTTGATAATAAGTAAGAGAGCTAAATTAAATGACACAATGAATAGCTAGTTAACAGGATGTAAAAACCAGCTTCAAAATAATAATACGTGATAGTGGAATGGGTGCAATCATCAAACTTCTGGAAGTCCCTAACTTGCCCAAAAAGCTATGTTCTCTTTCCACTGATTCCATGATCTTTGCAGCTCTTGTTGAGTCCAGCTGTCACTGTTGATTGTAGCTTGGTCTCTAAGCTCTGGAATTCCCTCTCTAAACTCCTGTGCGTCCTTGCTGCTCTGCTCTTTTAAATGCCAGAATAATGGTCACGTTTTTAACCAAGTTTTTGTCCTATCCGAACATGCTCTATGGTTAGTGCCTGCATTTCTTTGTGTGTGCTTGCAATGCTCCTTGGAATATCATTTGATGCTGTACATGCTGTATAAGTATGTTCTGTTTGACAATGAGTTTGAATGTTGCTACGATGCTAACAAAGATCATGAGGAAGTTTGAGATGGGATAAAGAAAAGATGAGGGAAAACTGATTGATCAAACCCAGAAGGCAGAAGAAGCTAATAGCAAGTAAATATCATTCAAGTTGGGCTATTGAACCCAAGGTTTAGACAAAAAACATAAATTTTATAGTATATTTTGAATAAAGTACATCATCATAGAAAGTGACCTTCTCAATATTTACCCAGATAAGAGAATAAAGAAAAAAATGTTAGTAGACCTTAATGCAGCATACAGCGGGAATAGTACTCTATTGGAAATCTCTGGTCCAACATTCTCAAGTGTTGAGAGAAATCGAGAAGTCATGGGTGACCAAGAGGAGGAGTGGCAAAAGAGAAAAGGTTGTTCATAGTCAGACATCTTATCCAACCTAGACTGTAACTTACGATTTGTCAGTCATTTGATTTGTTCTCTCTATAACTGGTGTGCTATATTCCATGTGAAACACTGATTGACCTCAATCTCTTATCATATTTCTCTCAGCCAAATCGGACCAGTTGCTCAGACAGTGATACCTCTCAAAGAAAAAGATAAAAGTTAATACTTTTTAAAATTTGTTCATTTGACTTCACCGTCAATTACTAGGCCAGTATTTATTGCCCATCCCTAAATGCCTAGAATGCAGTTAAGAAGCAACCACAGACCAAGGTAAGGACGGTATGTTCCCTTCCCTAAAGGGCATTAGTCAACCAGATGGGTTTTTACAACAATTAACAGCAGTCACCATGGATTTTTTATGCCAAATTTTACAAAACCATCATCACTGGATTCAAACCTACATTCCCATGTTAAGAGAAAGTGAGGACTGCAGATGCTAGACAGAGTTTAAACAGTGTAGTCAGGAAGCATCCGAGGAGCAGGACAGTCCCGTTTCGAGCAAAAGCTCTTTATCAGAAATGCTGCATAAGCTTTGTATTAGAATTCCCAAAATATTAACCAGGGCTCAGTTCTGAATATTAGGTCTGGTATAGTCCCTCCCTTGCTGGGCTATGTGCTAGTTGAAAAGGTTATCTGGATGCAATGAAAAAAAATTATGCTCCCTCCCTACCTTGCACAATGTAATACCCCAGATAATAATTTGCGAAGTAAAATCATTAATACTGCTTTATTGTTCTTATATTCTTCTGAAATTTGATATTTAACCCTCTGTTGTTACCTAACTGAAGCTCTTTGGTATCCACCCAACAGCATGTCTTTGTGACTTTTTTTAAATTTCCAGCCACATTGGAATAATCCGCAGATTACACCCTTTGAAGGCCTGCTTCTCAATTTCTAACCTGACTCCCTGAAGTCTGCTGCAGGTCTTCATTTCTCTTTCTTCCTGTGTACTGGTCCCAATATGGTGCATGATCTCTGGCTGATCACCCTGCCCATTAAAATTGCCCTGGATTCTGTGATATCCTTGACCCTGCCACCTGGGAGGTAACATACCATCTCGGAGTCATTCCATTGGCCCCAAAAACCCCTGTCTACTCCATTCATTCACAAGTCCACGATCACCACTGACCCTCCACATTTCTTCCGCCAGCAGCTGGATCACCCATAGTGTTATTGCCTCGACTGTGTCTGTTCTCCACAGTCGAACCATCATTCTCACTGTTCACAACACTGAAAAATAATGCAGCTGGGGGATGCACCGATTGTCATCTTCCATCTGACAGCTTCCCATTTCCTCTCTGCCTGCACTTCCTGAAACAACAGGGCGACCACATGCTGAACCACACTGTCCATGAAACTCTCAGCCTGATGAATGCACTGTAGTGCCCCCAGCTACTGCTCAAGCTCCAAAGTCCAGAGATTGCATTGTTCCAACAGCATACACCTCTTGCGCATATGGTCATCCAAATGAGCCGGGAACATTTAGGAGAGTCTTGATATCATGAGGTAAAAAAAAAGCTCTTTGCAACCAAGGATTTGAACAGCCAGATGTGATTCTCACTTAGAAATATCAAGAGTCCTGTTTGCATGCATTTATATTTGTTTACTACCCAAGCTTGTTTCATGTATACATATTTTCCTGTCCTCTCTTTTGTGGCAGAGAGAAACAGGATGGCGACAATTGCCAATATGGAGGTCTGGGCTGATAACTAGTGGCTCCACCTCACCACTTGCTCCTCTGTGCCTTCACCTTGGACACAGTTCCCAACACCTCTGGGCACCTTCCCTGTGCAGCAACTGCCTGCACCCTCCACCCACAGAGGTTGGCATCAGATACGCACCAACCTCACCACATCCTTGTGGTACACCTCCAAACCACTTAGAATACAGTTATCCATTTCAATGCTGTACTTTGGAATGCACCAACTACTTTCACTGCCATTAGGCTGCCAGGAAGCTTTGCACACAGAGACAGGCAACCATCTTGTACATTGCTGCTGGTTGCACCTCAAGGATTTGCACTTGCTTTCTCAGTGCTCACTCACTTCACGGCTACTTGGATGCTCATAGCAGCTTGGCTTTACATTTCCTTTTTGCATTTGACACCCTCAGCCAAAGCCTGAAAGCTCACAGTCTGTTGATGCAAAGCTACAATTCTGACACAAAGCTAGGCATCCTATGACAGTTGTCAGCAATGATCAAAGTGGTGGACATGATACTGTACTAGACCACGCCACATTAATGTCAGACCTAATAATTCGATAGGGACAGCCAAGGAACAAACCAACTTGGGGTTTTGTTGGAGGCAGGCTAGATTACCAGGCAGAACCTGCACAGCACACTGTCAAATGCAAACTTCACTGCCTTTCATCCTCATCTGAATCTCAAATACTCAATGGAAATGGAAAATGGCTGCATCCACTTGTGGAGTGAGTGGAGTTAACTGATTTATCATGTGGGGTGCATGTGAGAGTGAAATGAGACCCTTTAAGGGGCATTCATACTCTCACAGTACACACTGAAGACAGATTAAACATAGTACCCTGCATATGAAACACAGTCAGTGCCCAACTGTGGTCACAAGTAAGACTGACCACATCACTGGCCTTTGCAGTGTGTTTCTGACTGGGTCAGCATATACTCTCTGTCCCAAGTTGCACTTAAAAATGTGGTAGTGAGCTGCTTCCTTGACCGCAGCAGTCCATGATTTTGAAACTTAAAGCTCGTTAGGGCAGTTCAGACTCAACCACATTGCTATAGCTCTCTGGAGTCACAGACAGGCCAGACCAGGTCAGGATGGCAGATTTCCTCCCCTAAAAGGACATCAGTATTTGACAGTGGTTCCATGATCATCATTTGATTTTAATTCCCGGTATTTAATGAATTCAAATTTCACCATCTGCCAAGGGGGATTCGAACCAGTGTCCCCAGAACATGAACTAAGTTTCTGGATTAATAGTCTAACAATAATATTATTATGCCATCATCTCCTGGAAGGTCAGTACCACCCTCATGACCTGTCCTACCTGTCAATCTTCCAACTATTCGCTCCACTTTCCTCTCCGATCTATCACCTTTACCCACACCTCCATCCACCTATTGCATTCTCAGCTACCTTCTCCCCAGCCCATCCCCCTCGCATTTATCTTTCCACCCCCGAGGCTCCCAGCCTCATTCCTGATGAAGGGCTCCAGCCTGAAACATCGATTTTCCTGCTCCTTGGATGCTGCCTGACCTGCTGTGCTTTTCCAGCAACACACTCAACTCTGATTTCCAGCATCTGCAGACCGCATTGACTCCTACATGTTCTCATATACAATGCAGGCTTTTTGGGTGCTATTGGCCAGTGGGGAGTGGGAGGGGGGAACAAGATTTCAGTAATCAGTCAGCACTTAAACTCTCCTAACCAGATTTGAGTGACCGTACATCAGAATATCCAATACACCCCCCTCCCCTTTGTGTAGTCCTGCAAGTGCCTTATGATGTGGACTATGCTAAGCCATCATTTCAAAGATGATGTGAATACCAAGTGTGCAGTTCACGACGGACCTGTTCTGTTTCTGACAGTCTTCACACAGGCTCACCGGAATCATGACCAGTGGGTTAGTGTCACTGTAAAATGCACAGATGAGTTGAGGCAAAACAAATATGTTAGCAAGCCCAGGACTACGAGCAACCTCCAGTGGCTGATGAACAGGCTAAAGAAGTCATAGCAGAAAGTCCCCTCAGGATGTAGAGGTGCTACAAGATTCCCAGAGTCAATTGTCCTTAATTCTACTTTCTCCAGACGTGCAAGGCTGCTACACATGGAGGACATCCAAGTCAAGGTTCACAGAACGATGCCAACTGTTGGAGGAGGACTTGCAAACTGAAGGGGTGAGTGGCCATCCTTGCCTTGTGGCTAAGGGGCAGTTGCTCTAAATTTCATGCAACTGACTGCTTCCAAGGATTCTCAATCCCACAGAAGTATCAAGGTTGTTACTGACCCAACCTATGTCAGATCAGATTGCCTTATCTCATTTGCTTGTGCCATAGTTAGTGCCACAGTCCAGGCAGTAGGTTTTGCCAACATAGCTGGCTTCCCCAAGGTGCCATATGCCTCACTCATTTCGGAGACATGGCATCAAGGATGATAGGGAAATACAGGAGGCCCAGAGTCTAAGTCGTAAGGGGACCTTCAGCTGTGTCTGACTAATGAAATAGCCCCTTGAAGCACTTCATATTGCACACAAACATAGCTCATTTCGTGAGGTAAACAATAACATATTCCATCATTCCAGGAGCGCTGGCAGACATTTTTTTGTTTCCACTGTGTATTTGTCATTTGGATAGGGATAGAATGCAAGATATGTACTGCTTCCTTGCACTCTCTCTTAATTCCATTAGTTCTGAGCTTCCCCACGTTTCCACGCAATTCTTTCACTTAAGTCTTTATAGCCCCACATTAGTCCCTGAGCTCCTGGCCTGCAACCCAGCCATGTCAACTGTCCTTTTAAACACAGCCCCTCTGTTTAAACCAGGGTGGTGGTGCCTGTTTATATCCCTTCCCGCAGTAACCCTTGTACTCTGATACAGAAAGGAGTTGCCCCCTTCAGAATTATTGTTCAATTTGCTTCTTAGCATGCTGCCTCTAAGCCCGACGACTAACTTCCCTAACTTTCCCTCAACATCAGCGTCCTGTGATAAGACCCCTTTCAGTGAACAGATCACTTTTTTTTTTAAGATTAGATTCCCTACAGTGTGGAAACAGGCCCTTCGGCCCAACAAATTCACTCCGACACTCCAAAGAGCAACCCACCCAGACCCATTCCCCTATACCAAACACTACAGACAATTTAGCATGGCCAATTCACCTAACCTGCACATCTTTGGACTCTCGGACTGGTCAAGGCCAACCCCATTGATTAACTTGCAACAACAGCCCCAAGTAATGATTGACCAAACTTCTGACTGATCTCTGTGCAGTTCCCAGATTGAATTACTGATAATCTCTGGACTGACCAGGTCAAACCCCAAGACTGTAATACTATTGAATCCCTGACCTTGATTGCCCCCAAGCCACTGGACTCATTTCAGACAATGCTCCAGACTCATGTCAGTCACTGTTGACTTCACTAAGAATGACTTTCCTTGGAGACATAGCCATTTGATAGAAGCAATAAGTGCGTTTGCTGCATAAGCTGCTGGCACATACTGTGGATATAATGTTGATGTAGCATGGTGCCATAAAGCCCCTTGTCTGGTGAATGCTGGAAAACATGATGTATTTTCTGACATTGTGCCTCCACTAAGAGGTAAGGCAAGACACAGATACTGGGGGCTAAATGTTTGAATGATGCAACAATATGCAATAAAACAAAGAAAGGTAAGGCAGCGATGCTAACATCATCCAAGTAAGTGCAAAGTGAGAAAGTGCTATCAAACCAAGCTGAAAGCCCTTGTGTGTGTCAGGCTCCAATGCAGTAAAGGGATGCCTGTTCTGTGCACAAGTGGCCTGGCAGCACCATTACAATGGAAGATGTTGATATGCTCCATTATGCAGGACAGTAATGATGAACTATAATCAATGAGAGCTGGACATATGCCATGATGACGTGGTGAGGCTGTTGCATGTCCAATGCTACCCTCCTTGGGGGAGGATGTAGGCTTGCGTTGATCATGATGCTCGTCCTAAGATCATGAGGAATGCTGGACAAGATGGAGGCCCCAAGGGATTGGAAAACTGGAGTTGCCAGGTAACGGCACAGATTTCCATTACGGAAATTGGCAGTATCTCGTTTCTTTCCATTGCCTAATAAAATAAAAACGTTTTAATACAGATGAACAGGCCTACTGCTGCTTACTGGCAAGACCTGCACCTCACTGTTAAAATCTTGGTTTGAAAATTGGGTCTTCTTTCTTTGCTATCTCTTTTTTTTTGTTCTCACTGTTCTTCACCAACTGACATGGCATTGCCCACATTGATATGGGGCTAAGATTCCATTCTCTGTCACTGAAGTGGAGAAAATAGCAAATTCAGGCACAAATATTTCAAAAAAAGGTTACAGGGCTTTTTGCAACATGTAACTTGGCAAGAAGCAAACCTCACAATAAACTTGGGTGAAATAGGCAGCTGAATAGGTTCTGCAGAAAGAGAAGATAAAAGAAAGGATGGAACACAAGGTGATGGGGTCAAGATTAACTGAAGGGGTGCACATTTTCGGCCAAACGTGCTGTTCATGTTCCTAACTTTCCTATGTTCTAACCACCAATTTAAACAATTTGGTTTAAAAATATTTGGCAACATAAAAAGTTAAAAATATAGCAAGCACACTTAAGAAAAACATTTTTATGTACAAGTTGCCAGGGCATTTCAGCTGTAATACTTTTCATGCCAAATAGCTAACATTCTAAATAAGTTAAAATGTCAAACCTATTTCCACTGGTTTTAAAAGGCAGTTATTTGCACTAGAAAACAACAGAATCAGTGATCACATTGTCTCCTTTGACTCAGAGGTTATGGGTTTAAGCTGCACTGCACTGACGTAGTATTGGTTTTTGGTGGGATGTTAAACGAAGATGCCATCTACTTGTTCACCGTGGAACAACATGAATAAAATAGGAAATTCACCTGGTTTCCTTGCTGAAATGTGTCTCTTAATAAACACCAGCAAAAATAGATGAATCTGTGAGACCTTGACCTAAGCCAGTTAGTAACCATGACTGTCCACATAACCAAAATGATTCAACTGGGATGGGATGTGGGACTAACTACCCTGAATTTACATAGGGCCCCCTAATCTTCCACCATAATGATGATGGAGATCAACACTAATTCTGCTCACAACTCCCAAACAAAAATAGCATCAATCTGCTTTTTCTGTTTTTCCTCAGTTTCTGTTGATTTCTCACTGGAGAAACATCTCCGAACAGAAACACCAGGCTTGGATACATGCAAATTCCATCTTATAGCTAACAATTCTGTAGAAAATAGTTACAAAATCACATCCAGCACACACTGCAAATGATTCTTATATTATTTTTTCCCTTAGTGATTTTTCTTGTTTTTTGTAAAGGCGTGTGCATCTAGCGTATAGGGGTTGATTCATGTCCAATATTAATTCAGTCAAAAAAATTAATGTGAATATACACAGCTGTACAATTCATGTATTTTAATCCAAAAAAAGTCAAATTGAGGATCCCTCATCTTCAGTTGTTACTATTATCACCATTCATTTAACAAGCATATAGGATGATAAACTTGCCATAACATACAAACTAGAATCGTCATTAAAAGTTACTACAGAGCTACTAAAACAATCTTGTCCCAAATCTCCAAAACAGACAAAACGTTGAAAAATTTGCTCAGACCTGAGAACAAATATGAGAATCACTGGGCACAATTAAACCAGCACTGCTGCTTTGATACAGGCGCATATAAATTCTGAACAGTTAGCACCAATTAAAGCTAACTTTTTTTAAATTGGCCTGTAGCATTTAAAGAAGAAATCAATCTTGGTTGGAGCAGGTGCTGAAACTGGTCACAATAAAGGGGAAACGAGAAAAACATAGAAAGCACAAGATGACAGAATTGTGGCTCCAAGAACTTACAACGCTGTATTGAAGACGACAGTCCAGGTCTTGGAAAAGAGGAGAGTTGTCATCTATTTAAAATATGCCAGGTAAAATTGTTTGTTAACAATTCAGGTTTTTTTCAATATATAATTTCAGTTACATCACACTGTAAACTTCTGCTGTAAATTCTGTATCTTATGATCTTCTAGTCCACAACCACCTGATGAAGGAGCAACGCTCCATAAGCTGGAGCTTCCAAATAGATCTGTTGGACTACAACCGAATACTGCTTGGATTGTGTAATAAAATTTCATTTCTAACGTTTATTGAGATGTAGCATTTATTTCAGCAGTATTGTGAAGTCTGACACCATGATAGTCAGCAGTAGAAAGTGGATAAGTGTCAGACTGACAGGTAATAGGGAAATAGAGTTGCATTCATCAGCACCATAATCAGATGCTCCGGTCAGCCGAAGAGTCAAAGAATGTGATGCTGGAAAAGCACACACAGTCAGGCAGCATCCGAGAAGCAGGAGAGCCCATGTTTCCGGCATATGCCCTTCGTCAGCCAAAGATACTGGATGGGTTCAGTGCCTTTTCCTCTTCTTCCTCTTCCTCAGCTGACCAACACATACACATGGTGAAGAGGGCTGTACTTCATAACATTTCATCTGCAAGATGAAACAAGTCTTAAAATATTCTCTGGTGAATACAACTTAAATCATCCAGGGATGTCCAGTCAGCAATGCAAACCACCAAAAAGCTTTCACAAACTGTATAACAAGTACCAATTTGTAATTAACCTTAAAGTAGATTTTGATGAGTTTAAATAGGGCCAACAGGAGATCGTCCCTGCTGTTGAATGTATGCTCAGCTGGGTATGGTTAAAGAGCGCGCTTTGATTAGAATGTTCAGGTTGAAAACGCAACTGCTGATGTCAAAACAGCGTCACATGCTGACTGGTGTCATAACTTTATAATCTGCATACCTCAGATGCATGTTAGGAGTGACCACGCAAATACTCTTACAAAAGCTACATCTAACATGGACATGATCAGAAGTGTGATGTTTCTCAGGGGTGCCATTTTGGACCAAAACAGCGACCAACAGCACCAAAGATTATGTACTCGAGGAAGCTTAATTTTCTAACCAAAGCTGTCCTCATCATAAATTGAGGCAATTATTGAGTAAAATCCGCAAGTTAAATTTAAGATCCACTTTCCCTCCATGACAAAAGCAGCAGATTCTGAAGAGGATTATGGGCATCTGTTTACAAGGCTGGTTCCAACAATGTGGCAATTCAGTTAGGAGGAAATGGTAGAGCAGTTGAGACTACTTCCATGGAATTGAGGAGGTTAAGAGGAGATGTGACATACGTTTTCAAAATTGTGAGGAGTCTGGACAGAGTGGATAGGGAGAAACTTCCCACTCATGAAAAGATCAATAACCAGAGGACATGGTTTAGCAAAAGAAGCAAAATGCAAGGGAGAAAAGTTGTTTCATATAGCGGGAAATGCATATTCTGGAAGTGCGATGCAAGCAAGTTCGACTGAGGCATGTGAGAGGGCATTAGATGATTTTTCAAATACAAGCAATACAAGGTTACAGAGTAAAGACAGGAAACTGGTACTAGATCAGAGTGGTGCTGGAAAAGCACAGCAGGTCAGGCAGCATCCGAGGAGCAGGAAAATCGACGTTTCGGGCAAAAGCTCTAATCTAGACTCTGGTTTCCAACATCTGCAGTCCTTGTTTTTACCTAGGAAATTGATACTGTTAAAATGCTGAGAGAGCTGGTATACTCATGAAGGGCTGAATGCCTAGTGCATCTTAACCTGAGGTTCTGTAATTCTCTCCACAAAATAATGCTGCATTAATTGAAATTTTGAAGACTAATCAATACGTATTTTTTCCCATTTAGGCCAGATTATGAAGGAAATGGATCATTGGCAAATAAATGGAACTAAGGTACAAAACAGACAGTGATGAAAGAGGCTCATGGAGCTAAATACTCTGCTCTTATTAATGAATCTAGTTTCCATTCCTGAGGGCTAAGTCCTTGAATTAAAATGGTGAATCCAGTGGAGAGACACCAACAATTGTGAGACAGAATTGGATCAGAGAGAAAATACATTGCAATGTTCAACATCAGAATCAATACTGCTTCAATTTTAGTTTAAAAAGCTGAATTAATTTAAGACTGTCTACTGAGTAACAATGCTCTTAGAAGCATTCTCGAAGTTTTAGCTGTAAAATTTTTTAAGTAGTAATTATTTTAAACAAGGGCACCACCAAGTGTTATCCTTCTTACATTACAGGAGTTAAATTCAGCAACCTCCATTCTTGGAATATTCAGTCACAAAGTCTGGAACACAATAATTGTAGGGTGTTGAAATATTCTGAACATAAGATGTCATGAAATCAAGTGACCATAAAAACAACCACAAAATATTAATAGAAAAAATACAAACATTTCTTTATTTAAAACATGAACTAGAATGATACCAACAATTACACATTTAATTAAATAATACTGATATACACCATAAGAACTTGCGAGTTTTGAACTAAATTACATCTGCAAACTGTGACTGAGTGAGGAAATTACATTCTGAATGAGATACATGGTATAATTTTTGCAAACACTGCATCGTGTTTATTTGATGAATAAGTACATCAGCTTTGTTTTTCTTCAGTTTTTTTTTATATTTACCAACTCAAAATTACCCTTAGGCACCATTTTAGCATCAAATTAAATCACATTTGTGTTTTGATAAATACTTCACTAATTCCCTAAAATGCAGCTCACATCACATAAGTCAACACTGAAAATCCAATCAATTTGTCTCGTTATTCTCTTACACCTCCCTCTTAAGATTTAGTGTTGCTACTTGAAGTACTTCCAACAAAAACAATTTCACCCTTCTTCCTGTACTGAAATAGAAACATGGTGTTTTCAAAAATGTACAATGTTAGTTAACCTATAAAAAGCAAGAGAAGGAATTACCTGCATTTATGTAATGATTTTCTTAACAACCATACATCTCAAAGTGCTGTACATCAAAGGACGTACATTCAACTATAACTGCACTTGTGTCAGAATTGAAATAAGTGAATGAAAGATGATGCAACATGATAGTACAATACAAAGAGTAGCAATATTATCCTGTCACAAATGATTATATTACAGCCGTATACCAATAACAGCTAAAATGTCTTCTCTGGAAGGAAATCTACTATCCTTACCTAGTCTGGCCTTCAGATGACTCCAGATCTGCAGCAACACGGTTGACTCTGAACTGCCCTCTGAAGTGGTCCTAGTAGACACTCAGTTCAAGCGCAATTAAGGATGGGCAATAAAAGCTGGCTTTGTCAGCGATGCCCTCATCCCATAAAAAAAAAAGAAAAACTACTTTTTCAAGATTAAAATATATCATAAATGACAAGCAAGAAAGATCCAGGAATTAATTTTCTGGTCAGTGTCTGTGTGGATATTGCTAACTATATTAAAGTTTACGTACTCCAAATTTCATGCTTCAAACATGTCATACTCATTCAGCCAAACCAGAATTGCACAGTCCAATATACCATGTTCGTACTTCTTTCAAGTTTATTTCCACATTGGAAAAAATGAAAGTAGCATAAAATGAAAATAATAATAATTGCAGCATTAATGCAGTGGGTAACTTTCTTACAAAACCAACCTAAAGAAACATTAAATGTGAAAAACATGCTCATATTTAAGGTTTAAAGAACCTTCAGAGTTATTTTTCATTAATTTATTAACTGCAATAATGTCATATTTATACTGAAAAAGCAAGCCAAAAATTCAAAAATAATGCTTTGCATTCCTGATCAGAAAAGAATATTTCAATTTTTGCTTGCTTTGTTGTTTCATACAGCCATACAGCACAGAAACAGACCCCTTCGGGCCAACTCGTACATACAACCAAACATCTCAATCTGACCTCGTCCCATTTGCCAACATTTGGCCCATATCCTTCTAAACCTTTCCTATTCATGTACCCATCCAGATGCCTTTTACATACTGGAATTGTACCTGCCTCCAACCACTTCCTCTGGCAACTCATTCCATAAATGCACCACCCTCTGTGTGAAAAAGTTACAGATTTTCAAGACTACTAATTCTGTTTTCACAAGGCTTCTCGTAGTTTTAGTATAAATCAATTATCCAACAAGTGTATTCAGTATTGATATGAAAAAGGGACCATAAAAGTCCCTACCAAACTTTGCTAGCAAAAATCTGTTAAATTTGTAAGAGTATCAGTGATGCAAAGGGTATCTGCTTAGTTGAGGATAAGGGGAAAATTAGTTTGAGTTACCCCTCTGGTTTGCATCCAGAAAAGCCTGATGCTTGTTGGTGTGCACAAGTCTAGGTGTAGAATATGAAGTGTTATAGATGTATCATGTTGTCAAACAGTTTTACTGAAACTCAGAATTCAGGTTTTTCAGGTGCTACTTGCATTATGATATTTTGCCCATTTAATCAAAACAGATAAGTGTGGGTATTAGCTAATTGGGGAAAGGGAACATTTTCATTGTTTATAATTGATCAAAATTCGTGAAGAAAATAGTTTCAGAAAGCAATAAGTGGGTGCTTCATAATTCATTATTGAATTCCTCCAAGAATACAGCATGAGGAATACTTGCAGCCTGCATGTTTCATGAATTACACAGAATTAAACTTAGTGATTATACTTCAATCCACTTTTTTCCATCAAATCCATCGACTATCTTCACATAACCCCTTTCAAATATCTTTCTGTTCCTTTCTCCTTAATCGGGTTTATCTTGCTTCTGCTAAATGCATCTATCTTATTTGCCTCAAATATACACTGTGGTAGAGTGTCCCACATTCTAACCACTTTGTATAAAGTTTCCCCCAATTTCCTGTTGTATTTCTTGGTGGTTGTCTTATATTTTTGGCTCTTCCTCCTTGTCTCTCCATTAAGTTGAAACATTTTTTGCATTGACCTATTACTTAATCTTAAAAATCTCTAACAAGAGAGATCAACCTCTTCAATTCTTTTTAATAGGTAACTTTCTCAGTTCTGATACCACCCTCATAAATCTTTTTGCCAGCTTCTCCAGTGCCTCCATAATTCTTTAATAAATGGGGCCAGAACTGTCTAATAACTGTATGAGAGATAATAATTTTATCTGTTATAGATAATTTTTCTTGCATTTCAATTCTATCCGTCCAGAAATGAACCAGAAATACTTATGTGCATTATTTATTGTCTTATTAAAGTACACATCTACTTCAAGCACCCTTTGTAGAATCTGTACCTCTGGATCCCATAGCTCCTCGCTCTCATTTTGACTTCACTTCCGAAGGAACATGGAATATACAATTTCCAAATTCTTCACACCCAGACATATCACCTCACAGTTATTTATATTGAAATTATTTTCACAATATAAAGCAATCTATCTGAAAATCATTATAAATGGTTAAACTGGTAGGAAATAAACAATCTTTAGATCCTACATAGAAAATCAGAAGAAATAAAGTGTTGTTTGAAAATCTTAATATCTTTATGACATCATCTGTGATTTGAGTTAAATATATTTTTGCAACTTTAGTTTACGGTAGCATTGAAGAAAAACATTGATTTTTTTTTTAAAAAATCAATCAGAATTTGCTTTGGAAGCTCTGTTCTACATTTGGTTTTGCAACTGTCTGCATGAGGTGGAGACCAATGCCAAAGAAGGCAAAACAGCTCAAACCACAAGAAATCCACTAACCTGATTTAACTTTTCCACGTTAAAAAAAATATATTCCATAATTAGCACTTGCACTTTTAAAAGGGAGGAGTTGTCAAATTTAGCGATATGTCAAGAACTGTCTACTATATAAATAGAGCAACATGCATCGTTTTGGAATCATTGCTCCAGTTGACACTCCACAAATTCAGAGGATAATCCATTTGGGTACTACATTGACTGTGAAGGCAAATTATGCTGGTAGGTTTGAGCTTCTATTTATTATCAATTTCTTAACGTGCTTCCAAGATTCATAAGGATTCATTCCTTTCATACTGTGTGCGCTCTACTCTATTTTAACGATTTTCTAGCAAATTTTGTCAACTGTTTCAGCTGTCATTTGCAAACTTTATAAAATGATTTGTTACATTCAAATGTTACCAGAAAGTGCAAAAATAATATAAACTTTACAATAATGTCAATTTGATAAAATTTACAAATAACTCTATAAATTTCAACAGAAACATTGGAATGAAGGTATTCTAATAGTTCCTATTGATCCTTTTATAGATTTGAACATCAAACATGGATTCCAAACAAATCTGTGCTGTTCTGCTATTACTATCTGTGACTCTGGTCCACGGAACAGGATTTAATAGATATGCCTACATAAGGAAAAATGTAAAAAGCCACGGAGGTAAATTTAAAGATTTCACTTTGTTTCAGCACTTGATACTAAAATATGAATCTTGAGAAAGCTTAAACAGTTCTCTTTGAAAATGGTTATCTCCCACAACCCACAAGGAGAGTTAATTGTTGTCCTGGAAATTACTATGCTGTTTCTCTGCCAAATGTGGAAAGAAAGAAATTTAGTCTGTATGCACGTGTTTACTTGTGCACACTAGTGCATGTGGTTGTTGGTTAATGTTTCAGAGGGTAGAGGGAGGGTCGTTTATTTTTCCTGCAGGTTTTTTTTGCATCCTATGACAGATAGAGGCATCAAGAACTATAACAATGCAGAGTAGCAGTTGGGGAATGTGCTGCCAACTTTACAGTACTGACTGGTAGCACTAAAAGCAGTCCTGCACAATGCCTACATCTTGATTACAATATATTAAAATTCAATGTGGCATGCACTTAAAGAACATAAGATAAATATTACTACCATATTGTGAAGCAGATGTATTAAATTATAAATGCATGAACCGTAATTATGAAGTATTCAGAAACATTTGAAACTAATATAATTTTGATTACATCTTTGAAGGTTAAGCATTTAATTAATTTGAAGAATTTTCAGATTATGTTTGTATCTATTTAAAAATATACAAAGGAACTGATCAATTCTTGTCAAGGCAGTTAAAGGGAAAAAAAAGTGAAAATGCCATATAGAACTACAGACTGATCTCTCAATAGAGGGACAAGACTGGCAGTGGTTTAATCTGAGGGTTACCATGCCTTAGGAAAAGGACAAGGTTGAGAAATAGAGATCTTCACAGTAACCTCAGCCACCTTTTGTGTGGGAACAGAACCTCACCACAAACCAGCCACCTGAGCTAATTGAACACTTAAAGAAAATACTGAAAGCTTTTTTTTGGTAAAACCTTTAAAGAAAATAATAAAAGCTGTATGAAAAATAGTGGTTAACATGCAGTACACAAGATGTTAAAACAGGAATTGGAAAACGTCTACAATATGAGCAAAAAATAATCCTATTCATCTTGTAGACATTCCAAGAGCACGAATAATGCACATTTACCCATCAAAATGGCTATACAACTAGTACAGGTTAATTAAAAGCTTGGGTTACAGTTATCACATTTATCAATACTGCAACAATGTTTTTTTTTTACTCCAAACAATCATCTAGAGCTTGAAACTCAGCATGCTTCTTATTGCAAAGGTAGTTGGCATAATCCTGCATCTGTTGTTGACTTGGCAACATGTAGAGGGCAGAACTATCACATAGGAAGTACTAATAAAGATATTCACTTAAAAGAATAAAACCTTTCAAGGAAAGTACACTTCTGGGGATGATCGCGTTTAACCTTTCGAGAAATCTCTGTCAAGTCCTTTCATGGAAGTTGCCTGTTTTCATTTATGCCCTGATAAAGTTGCAAGTATTAAAATGAGGGCAAAGAATTGTGGACATTCAGTGAAGTTTCCTTTTCTGGAGTAAGCTTACAATGTATTTACAATAAGTTTACAATGTATTTATCCTCAATGGCCAATGAATATATCTAAATAACTTTAAATGCAGCTATATTTTATGTGAAATAAATTTCCACCAATACAAGTCATGTGACCAAAATGTCTACTGCCATATATTAGTCAGAAGCCTCACTCCAGAGTTTGAGTGCATTATTTAAATGTGCTTTATTTCAGTGCTGAACAATTAGCGAGTGGTTAAAAGTGCTTACTTTTAGATAAGGCATTCACCTGTCTGCCTTCTGAAATTAATGGATAATTTATTTGGAGTATTTGAAGAGCAGAAAGGTGTCTTTGTACTTTATCCAATATTTATCAGTCAACCAGCACCACTAAAACATGCCATCTGACCATTTTTCTCACTGCTGTTTATTGTAGCTTGCTTTGTGAAAACTGGTCACAGCATATTCTTACAAAGGATATTAATGTGAACTGTTTTTAAGCTACTCTGGCATCACTAAAGGCATTTTTGAATATGTTTATTCTCTTTGTAATGGGTTTGCATGCTATGACCTCTCCGTTTATTCTATTTTAAAGAACGCTTGAATCAAGGTGCCATAGTTCGCAGGGTGGGTCACTTGACCCAAAATGTTAAATCTGTTTTGTCTCCTTAGATGCTGCCAGACCTGCTGTGCTTTTCCAGCAATCGGTTTTTGTTTCTGATTTACAGCACCCGCAGTTTTTTCATTTTTTTTAACCATAGTTTGTATTCTGATACTCAAGGAATTAATTTAAACTTAATATTGTCAGAGTGCAACTAGGATAAAACTGAATTTCTAGAATTTAAAACTAAATTTTGAGACTTAAATGGAATTAACCCCTGTGTAAATAAACAAACTGTTCACAGAAGTTAGTCCAGATTAAAATAATTTAACACAAACAAGTGCAGTTAAATGTTGCCTATCAATATTTACGTGGCTCTGCTAAATGCACTATTCTACAGGCAAAGGAGTAACACAAATGTTATGGGTCAAATAGCTTCTTGCTTCTTCTACATTCCCTTGTAAGTATTATTGTAAAAATGAACAGTTGAAATAAATGCTCTAAGAATAAAAATCTTTATCACCATTTTAAATGGGAGACTCCTTACTTCTAAGCTGCATCCCCAGTTCTCATCTATGGTATGAGGTAAATATCCTCTTGTCATCCACACTATCAAATGCCCTAAGAATATTTCATATTTCAAGTTTCACAGTCTTCAGTATGTACTTGTTCTTCTCAAAATAGATCACTCTACAATTCTTTGACAGTTATCTATCCAATTTACTAACCTATGTCTTCCTCAGGTCACTTATAGTTTTATTCACAGTTAATTACAGACAGTGGTCAGAATGTAATTCTGGCAATAGAAGTCCTGCCTGCCAGCTGAAGAATTTGTGGAATCCTGAGTTTCCTTGAATGGGGAATCCCCACCAGAATTAAGAGCCTGTCAGTTACTTGACTGGACATCAGAGCTTTCCCAGAAATTAGGCTAATCAGAGACTAAGGGTTCTGTGTTGTATGTGAGTACTAGTGAAAGTGATAGTTGCTGCCAATAATGCTCCCAACCAGAAGCACATCACAGGTACAATTACCAGTGGTGGTGAGTTAAAGCCATTAAGTAGGCAGTAATTGTCAACTGAAGAATCTCAATTACATCATCTACAAGCTCTCCCATTCTAATTTAATTGAACATAGTGGTCTATTCACACCTGATTATAAACACCTCCCCCTTCAAACTTTCCACCAGAAGGGCATGAAATTCTGCCCATTATTTCCATGTTGATGACAGTGATAGCAATATTCATGAAGACAAATCCAGGTCTTGATTTCGCAATCCAAAGGAAAGCAAGGATGCCAACACTGGACCCTTGGGGTCTTTTAGTTTCTTCCAACCTGTCCACCAAAAGCAGTATGGAGCCTGCCTACCATCACCCTTTCCTGCAACACTGGTTCACTAATACATACTGCCACTGAATTTCCTTTGCCCTAGTTCAGTGAGCCCTCAGCTCGCACTGACAAGCGACTTGCCAACTGAATTCTGATTAAGACCAAAAGTGAAAATAGTTCAGGCCTTGTGCTGAGTTAGGTGATGGATGAACCACTTACTTACCAAAAACTTAAGATTTATACCTTAAATGGAAACATATGAATTAGGAGGTGGCCACTCAGCCCCTCAAGCCTGTCCATAATGGCTGACTGAATTACTCCATATTCCTACCTACCCCTCCAATAATCTTTGTTACCCCCTTGTATATCAAGAGTCAATCCACCTTTGCCTTAAAATATTCAAAGATTTTGCATTTACTGCCTTTTCAGTAAGAGCATTCCAAAAACTTACAGGCATTGAGTGAAAATATTTCTCCTCATTGTCTTAAATGGACGACAGGACATTCTCTCATGACATCCTCTGCACATCCATCCTATGAACTTGTACATTTCAATCGAGTTGCTTCTTACTCTTCTCAACTCCAGCAAACACGAGCCTGTTCAACCTTTTCTCATAAGAAACATGGTCCATTCCAGACATTAAGTCTTGGGGTTCTAGAGTAGAGTGGTGCTGGAAAAGCACAGCTGTTCAGGCAGCATCCAAGCAGTAAAATCGACGTTTCGGGCAAAAGCCCTTCATCAGGAATACCTGAAACGTCAACTTTACTGCTCCTCGGATGCTGCCTGAACTGCTGTGCTTTTCCAGCACCACTCTATTCCAGAATCTGGTTTCCAGCATCTGCAGTCATTGTTTTTACCTATTAAGTCTTGGGAACCTTCCCTGAACTGCTTCCAATACACTTATATATTTCTTGAGATAAGGAGACCAATACTGTACACAGTACTCAGATATGGTCACACGAATGCCCTGTAAAGTTCAAGTAAAACCAGCTTACGTTTGCAATCAATTCCCCTTGCAGTAAAAGGTTTTGCTGTACTTGCATACTTAAATGAGGACACCCAAATCACTGCCTCTTACAGCTTTGCAATCTCTTATCATTTAATCTTGATTCTTAAAAAAAATCGTTACCAAAACAGACAATTGCACATTTCCAATGTCACACATTATGTAAAAGATCTTTGTCCACTCACTTAACCTATCTTAATCCTTTCATAGCCTCCTGTATCCTCTTGCTATATACCTTCAGTCCCTGTACCCAAGTCATTTATATAAATTGGTAAAGTTGATTTATTATTGTCACATGTACCAAGACACTGAGAAGTACTGTATGAGTGCTAACCAGACAAATCATACCTTACATAAGTACATCAGGGCAATAGAACAGAGTACGGAAGATAGTGTTACAGCCACAGAAAAGGTGCTGAAAATAGGAAATGTGACTAAGATATCAGATGGAGAGTCTATTTTCTTGTTCAGCATAGACGAGTTGGACTGAAGGCTCAGTTTCTGTGCTGTATGACTCTATTTACACTCTGACAATACTGATAACTAAGTGACAGCCAAAACCTTGGAATGACTTTCTCACAAATATATTGAAAACAACTATAGAACTTGATAACCAACTGCTGTACTTACAGCAAATTTCAGCCTATCAACTTCTTCCGTTTATAATGTATTTTGGATTAATTCCTTTTGTACTTAAATAGGGAGTTTTTATTGAACATAAGCCAACATGTCTGAAAACATTAAAGGGACTTAAAGTGTTCTGTTGCCCCTTTAAGTTATCCAACAAAGCTGAACCCACAGGTTTATTTTTCCTTTGCATTTCTGTCAAGGAGAACATTCGGGAGAAGTCTACTTGCCCGCAAATCACAAAATCCGGGTCACTAAATCAGTTGAAAATTAAGCACTGAGGGCACTCTGAACTGTCAGAGTTATTGGGTTTCAGATCGGGTCTGCTCTCTCAGGTGGGAGTTACATTTTTTTTTGCAGCCATTATTTGAATGCTTGCATTGGAATTCTTTCTGCTGTCCAGGTCAATATTTATTCCTCAACCAAAATAGCTCCATCAAAAACAGTTTAATTGGTCATTTACTCTTGTGCAAACTGATTGCCATATTTCCAACGTAGCAGCAATTGTACTTCAAAACTAACCATTGGTTTTGAAGCATTTTCAGACACTGAGGGTCTCGAAAGATCCAAGTGAATCAGAGTTCTTTCTATCTTGCATTTATGGTCATTATGTTAGTGACTTAGGGAGGTGAAGATTAGAAGTTAGAAGATTATTCAAAATTACCATCTGGTAAGAATGCCAAAGTAACAGTTAATGACTGCTTCAAGAATAAACCTTCTACATAATTGATACATTAATGAATGACATCAGAGGCACAGGTCAACATGAGCTACCAGAATCACTCCTGCATAATGCTCTGTCCACAATGTGAAGAATTACAATATTATGTTACATTCTAATTTTATGCCGAGGTTATGCTATCTTTGCTGCATCGTTCTTTTTTTCCTGTTTTCCCAGAGTTGAGCAATTGGAATTAGGAACCCTGGGCTATTTTTCTTTTTAATTGAGGAACAGTTAACTTGCAGTGCACTCAACATTACACAGACTAATGTTAGCTAATTCTGTACAGACAGTAAATCAAGCATGTAATCTTTGCAATGTGTGTTACCTTATTCAGTGCTGAATGAGACAGATTATTTTTGTTAACAGCAATGTTAATTGATTAGAGACACGAGAAGGAAAATGGAGTTAAGGCCACAGTCAGATCAGGCATGATCTCTGTAAACTGCAGAGTAGGCTCAATGAATCCAGTGGCCTGCACCTGTTCCTTGTCATATATCATGTCATCTGAATCACAGCATACGATTACTGAATTATCATAATAGTGGTTAGCTTTTTTTTGGGTTTTATTTTCTTACTTGAATATAGTTTATGCAACACTTATTTCACAAACCAAAACAGAGTTGAGCTTGCACATATTATTTTGCGGATAAATTTCACCCGGTGACTGCCGATCCAACTCTGTATAGAAATTGAATACAAACCTAAGCGAACATTTTACTATAATCCTGAGGGACTGATTTCATGAGACATCAAACTAACCTCCTGTATACCTATCAGGCAGGTATGAACAATTGTACAGCACTTTTTGAAGATAAGCAGAGTTTTTCTATTGTCATGGCTAACATTAATACTCAAACATGAACAGATTCACTGATTAGCATTGCACTAATTAGTTACTACGTGTCCCTACAAAGTAACAAAAGCTTATTTCCTTTAAAGGTAATTCAGTCCACTGTGAAACACTTTGTGATATCCTAGGGTGTGAAGGATTCCAGATAAGTGCAGGGTCCTTTGTTCAAAAAAAGTCAAGCTTTTCAAATTGCTGCATTTATTCATCATTTTCTTTCTGAAAAAAACAGATTACAATGTAAAAGCATATGATTCTCAGAACTCTGAAGATGAGGGATATGAAGACAATGATGAAAGCAGAGGTGAGCAACATGCAAACTTTGTACATATTAACAGGTAGAGCATCTGAAACCGCTTCAGCAACAAGACAAATGTGAAAGCTAAATTCAAAGTTTTTAATGAGATGGTATCATTGAGCTGGAGTTTTCAAATTTGCAATTACCTAATTTTCATGATAATTTCTAAAGTAAGATTATTTTCAAAATCTTCAACGAATACCATCAAATTTTAAAA
The DNA here is from genome assembly GCF_037043375.1 of Chiloscyllium plagiosum. Taxonomy (NCBI): domain Eukaryota; kingdom Metazoa; phylum Chordata; class Chondrichthyes; order Orectolobiformes; family Hemiscylliidae; genus Chiloscyllium; species Chiloscyllium plagiosum. Next base: position 85,181,482 of record NW_028270141.1, on the reverse strand, counting down.
AATGAAACAATTCAAAAAGGCTGAATCTAAACTATGCTTCATTTTTGAACTGTAGATGTAGGAGCAGAACAGGGCCTGCAAGGTCCTCCTGGACCACGGGGCCCACCAGGACCTCCTGGGAAAACAGGCGTTGGAATGCCAGGTGCCCCAGGCAAGCCTGGAATGCCAGGAGCTCCAGGATTGCCAGGAATGGGAAAACCAGGAATGCCAGGCGCACCAGGAAAGTCAGGTGAAACAGGAGCTCCAGGACCAAAAGGCGATAGAGGACCACAAGGGATGCCCGGATCTAAAGGCAATCCAGGAGCACCAGGATATCCCGGGCCAGCAGGGCTGGCTGCTGTTGGTAAACCAGGTCCACAAGGACTACCAGGTGCTCCAGGGGCACCAGGCAGACCTGGAGAAAAAGGAATGCCAGGGCATATGGGTCTTCCTGGAGCAAAAGGGGAAAAGGGAGTTGGATTTCCTGGGCGTCCCGGGAGCAGAGGGGCAACAGGACCACAAGGGCCTCCAGGATCACCTGGACCAGTAGGATTAGGAAGTGCTGGAGCACCTGGTCGTCCGGGTCAACCAGGTGAGAAAGGTGCAATGGGCCCTCCAGGTGCACCAGGATATGCAGGTGCCCCAGGCCCAAAAGGACCACCTGGAAATCCCGGTCTTCCAGGACATGGAAAACCAGGAGCGTCAGGTGAACCCGGGGTACCTGGAGCTCCCGGAAACAAAGGTAATCCTGGTCCACAAGGTTTACCAGGTGCAGCTGGACTGCCAGGTTTCGGAAAACCCGGTATACCCGGACACAAAGGAGAGCCTGGTTCTGTGGGTCCTGTTGGTTATCCAGGAGAAAAAGGAGAGGCAGGACCAACTGGGGCACCTGGACAGCGTGGAGCTGTTGGGCCAGTAGGTTCACCTGGACCACAAGGTGCCAGGGGCTCACCAGGAGCTAACGGTGCACCAGGAGAGAAGGGGGAATCAGGCCCTGCTGGCGCCCGTGGATACCCAGGGCCAAAAGGTGAAACAGGCCCTGGTGGTGCCCCAGGTAAATCAGGAGCTCCAGGACTACCAGGTAGACCAGGTCCACAAGGACCAGTTGGTGCAAAAGGTAGCATGGGAGGTCCTGGCGGACCAGGTAAATCAGGAAGTCCTGGGCCTCCAGGTCCTCAAGGACCACCAGGTTATCCTGGTGAAGCCGGATCAAGAGGAAGTGCAGGACCACCTGGTCCAAGAGGTCCACCTGGTTCTCAAGGTTCTCAAGGGTTTTCAGGGGAAAAGGGAGATCCAGGCCCTCCAGGTCCACCAGGTCCTCCTGGAAATTTCTATGGGAAAATGGCAAGTGGCTCACCAGGTGCACCAGGGCTGAAAGGTCCACCTGGACCTCCAGGCCAACCAGGCCTTCCTGGACCACCAGGCCCACCAGCAGAAGTGATCATGTCCCCAGGCAAATATGATTATAGCGGCTACATCAAATCAGGAGAACCCTCAGCTGGGTTACTCAGTCCATATCCAGCTTTTACAGCCATTCTTTCCCATTCGTATTACCCAGCTGGACAAGCAATAGCATTTGACAAAATACTGACCAATTCAAATAATAACTACGATCCATCAACCGGTATTTTCACATGTGAAATATCTGGCATCTATCAATTTAATTATCAAATACAAGTTAAGGGAGCAAATGTTTGGGTCGGATTATACAAAAATGATGAGGCTGTGATGTACTCATATGATGACTATACAGAAGGTTACATTGATCAGGTCTCAGGTAGTGTTACATTATACCTACATGAGAATGACCAAATCTATGTACAGTTACCTACAGAAGAGTCTAATGGCTTATATTCTTCTGACCTCATGTATTCAGTATTCTCAGGGTTTCTAATTGTCCATTCATGATATGCACCAGCTTGAAACATGGACTTGACTACATGATCCATGTTCTATTCCAAGTGACGTTAACAAAATTTAGTTAATGGAGCAAGCTAAAAGAAAGGACAACTGTTGAATAGAAGGGTAGCTATTGTTACATTAAGAAACATACAGTTCTGCCCAGTCAACTGCTGTATCGTCATCATCTGCAAAATGTCATTTACTCAAAACAAGGTCCTTCGGGTTTTTGACATATACCCAAGCAACAGAGATGTAATTAGTCCTCTCATGAGATGTTTCATAAAGTTACCCTGATATTCTATTTTTAAAGAAACTCTGTTGTTATAGTATCAAATTAAAATTTGGCTGTCCCTCTTTGTGTAGAAAATATTGGTCCAAAAAAATATATTTGTACTTGACATTTACAGTTTCACAGGTGCTCAGCACTGGCAACTAATCTTAATCTGATTTAATTAAATCCAGTCATGTTCAATTGCATTTTTTAAAATTCAACTTCATCAAAGTTTAATAACATCCCTTGTGTCAAGATCAGTTGAATCCCATTGTTCTCTGCATTTCAATAGTAAATTACATTACTTTGCTTTTCATTTGTAAAAAGCACCATATTAATGCTAAATCAATCTAAGTGACATTGATAATGTATGTATTCTCCAAAAAACATGTCTACAGTCACATAAATGATATTATCGTAAATCACAAAATACTTCTATATGAAATTGATCTGTGACATAGCGGGTTTCTCAAATAATGCAGTATCACAAGTGCATTTTTGTTACTGTGCAGTTAAATAAATGGTGAGTGTTACAAATTTCAGTCTACACTGAGTGTTCTTACAAATCCTGTGTCCGTGGTTAAATTCATAAGGTGACCTCACATTCACATTGATCAGGAAGATAGCTCTATTGCAAAGTATCTAATTCAGTGCCGACATGACCTTTTTGGGGATGGGGTGAGGGGGTGATCAATAACACTATTTAATATCTGCACTGGATCCTGGGACCTCGCAATGCTAGTTCTGATTGATTGAACGCGAAATACATGAAAAGAATATTGCTTCACATTAAATATTGTTTACTATTTAATTTATAACATCAAAATTACAAGGCTTTTGACCTTCAAATAGACCCACATCAATTCATATTTCTTTATTCCAGAAATGACTGTCTATAATTTATTAAGAGTGATTGCTCTGCTCCAACCTCACTAATACTTTTAACCAAAGCAGAAATCAAAAGGTAAATCTGTGACCCGGCTACAGCTTTGTGTACAGATAAATGGGATTTCAGTGAAAACTACCATAGCTAACAAACACTCTCTGCCTCCAACTTTGTTGCAAGAACGAATGAAACTGGCATTGTCAATATAGCTGGGCCTCTTAACGTGCTCATACTAAAGCAACAGCTTACATTTAGATAGGACTCTGAAAACAAAGAACACATTTTGGAAGATGCCTTACAGAAAAATTATTAGGCACAGTTGACACCAGTTTGCATAAGTGGGGTATTAGTGTGGGTCTGCAAATCCTGACCAAAAAAAAGTGGATCGTTGGAGGAACTTCACAGAGGAGTTCCAAGCAGTGAGGTAGAGAGGTATGGAAGGGAACTCCAGAGTTTAAAGCCTGGACCAACAAAAATTTAGCTGCCAACGATGCAGCAATACAGTGATCCAGAAACATCTGAAACTGGAGAGTAAAGATCTCACCAAGGGCTTGTTGGACTGCAGGATACACAGATAGGGAAAGGTGAAGACTGAAAATTTAAAAAGAGGATAGAAATTTTAAAGTTTATGTTTGGAAGCCAACATAGATTATGAACCACAGGAAACAAAATTTGCAAGGGGTCAAATGAGGGTAGCAGCGTATTGGATGATCTCAAGTTTCAGGCACGTGAAAGGTGCAAGGTTGAACAGGACACAGCTGACATTGTCAAATCTAAACCTAAATAACTCATAGATCAGGCTTTCTGGAATCTGAGCTGAGATAGATACTGAACACGTTTATGTAATAATGGTGTGAGAGAAGGTATGTGATCAGAAGATCAAAGTCCAGTTTAACTACAGACTGTCGCAAGAGACAGCCAGATTGAGTCAATGGCTGGGCACAGGATTTCTGGCGGGAACGAAAGGTAATAACAAATCTCTCAAACGTGTTATTCTAAATCAGAGGATATGCGTTCAAGTTACACCTCAGAAACAATGGGAGCAGGCAAGGTTTCAGTTTTGCAATCAATTCCAAAGATGATATGTCTGCAAGTGCATCCATTTCTCAACAAAGAACTGAAGTTTTTTTTTATTTGCAAATTTTTTTAACTTTACAAACGTATAAAATTATTGAAAAACACAATCAATAACATATATCAGTATAACAAAAAGAAAAAAAACACAAGTTAGAATACAACCACTGTCTACTAACTACTAACCTACCCTATAATACAAAACAAACCCTAACACTGTGCAAAGCAACACCAAAAAAAAAGAAAAGCAAAAAAAAACCCCACAAAATACAGAACAGCTATGCTCGGCGCAAAGCTCCCAAACAAAGGAACGGGAGCATTGTGTATATACCCATATTAACTCAGGAGACTCTCTCCAGAGCCCAGGGCTTGGCAAATCTAACCATCCTAGTTAAACAAACACTCTAGTTAAGATAACTGACAAATCTATATCCATATTACTCAAGTAGAGCTGCCATGTCTTATAAAAACTGTCTGTTGTGTGGTGCACCATGTTTGTAAAAAAGTCCAAGGGAATGTGCTCCATAATTAATTTCTGCCATCCCAGCAAGCCCGGTGGGTTCTCAGACACACAGTTCATCAGAATATTCTTCCGTGCACAGTATGCAAGAATATTAAATAGTTTCTTCCCATGTCTGTCTAAAGATAGTAAATTCGGTAGACCTAAGAGAAGAGAAATTGGGTCTACTTTGACTTCAGTCCTCAATACCCTCCCTATCTCTCCCGCCACAGCGCTCCAATAAACACGGGGCCTGTGGCATGTCCAGAAGCAACGGGTAAGAGTACCTACACTTATTTTACATTTGGGGCACACTGAAGATGCCCCTTTTTTAAACTTCGCCAGACGGTCTGGTGCTAGATGAGCCCTGAGCAGGACTTTTAACTGCGTAGCGCATGTCCTGTTACAGACTGAGATCTTTCCAGTATTCGCCGATATGTTCTCTCATGTTTCAGAAGAGATTTCCACTCCTAGCTCTTGCTCCCAGGCCTCAATTAACCAGTTAATATCCTGCCAGGCTCTGCCATCCAGCAGGTGATAGAGGGCACTAACTGAAAGGGTGCTTGTGGAACGTAGCAACAACCTCCCTGTATCAGGCTTATAGGGCTTAGTGAGAAGCGTAGTCTTCTTCTGGATGAAATCCCTAACCTGAGAAAAACGGAAAGGATCTCTGCTGGGTAATCTGTATTTGCAGCTCAGTTGCTCAAAAGACATCATAACCTCCCCCTCAAACAAGTCTCCCAAACTAGAAATTCCTCTCGCTGCCTATAGTTTGAACCCTGAGTCCATCATCCCTGGTCGGAACCCTGGCATGCCAACTATAGGTGTAAGTGGTGAGGTCTTGGATAAACAACCCTCATTCTGATGCATCGCCCTCCATGCCTTGACTGTACTAATGACAATGGAGTTCCGGCAGTGGTCCATAACTGTCCTCATCTTATCCATGAACAACAGGTTAATAAGAGGGCACTTTGCTTGGGAAACCTCGATATCCAGCCATATTGAGTTTGGATCGTTACCTGCCCAATTGCAGACAAAGGACAGCAGGAAACTCAATTGATACTTCCTGATGTCTGGGAAATCAATTCCTCCCTCTCCTTGAGGCAACTGCAATTTAGTAAGTTTGATGAGGGGCCCCCCATGATGCCAGACAAAGGAACCAAACCACCCCAAAGCTTCCTCAGTGTTGACCTGGGAAACATTATAGGGAGCATACGCATGGGATAAAGCAAACGAGGAAGAATATTCATCTTAATGAGATATATTCGGCCCAGCCATGAAATTGGAAGAGCCTCCCATCTATGGAGATCTTGCCTAATATTGTTGAGCAAGTGAGCAAAATTAGCCCGAAATAACAGATCAAACTTGGGGGTAATAAAAATGCCTAGGTATCGGAATCCTGACCGTGACCACTTAAAAGGGAACTTAGAGCCACCTTCAACTTCTGGCACACCCTTAAGGTTCCCCAAAGGCATAGCCTCCAATTTTGCAAAGTTAATCTTATATCCTGAAATAGCCCCAAATGAATTGATACATTGTATCAAATGGGGTACGGAGGTCATCAGGTTCGATAAAAACAGAAGGACATCATCCGCATACAATGTAATCTTGTGCTCTCTCGATCCCACTTCCGGAGCGGTTATGTGGACGTTCTGACGAATGGCCTCTGCCAGCGGCTCTATCACCAACGTAAACAACAACGGTGAGAGGGGGCAGCCTTGCCAGCTACTCCTACCAATCCTAAAATTCCCAGACTTCACCCCGTTGATGATGACCGCAGCCAGAGGGTGGCGATATAAAACCTTCACCCACCTAGCAAAGACTCCACCCAACCCTAACTGTTCTAAGACATACAAAGGATAAGGCCATTCCACCCGGTCAAATGTTTTCTCTGCATCTAAGGAAATCACCAACCCCTGAATTGATCGTTGCTGACAGACTTGGACCACATTCAGCAACCTTCTAATATTAGAGGACCTACGACCCCTTATAAAGTCTGTCTGGTCCTCTTTAATAAAACGGGGCAACACCCTTTCCAATCTCAGCGCCAGGATCTTAGACAGAATCTTGAAATCTGAATTTAATAGAGAGATGGGCCTGTATGAGGCACAATCCTCAGGAACCTTCCCTTTCTTAAGAATTAAGGAAATATTAGCTTCTCTCAAAGATGGTGGTAGGCATTCACGCATATAAGAGTGATTGTACATCTCCAACATCGGCCCTGACAGAATCCCTATAAACTCCTTATAAAACTCACCCGGGAGACAATCAGGGCCAGGCACTTTCCCACTCTGAAGTTGCCTAGCTGCTTCCCGGTATTTCCTGAACTGACAAAGGGTCATTAAGGAGAGAGGCCTGTTCCAAGGTTACCCCTGGGGGGGGTCCAAGTTCTTAAAAAAGGTCTCCATTTTAGCCCTCCTGTACTCGCAACCTTCAGACCGATACAATTCAGAGTAAAAGCTCCAAAAAGCCTCACTAAACTTTTTAGCATCGTATGTAAGGACCCAACACTGTCTCTGATTGCAGTAATGGATTGGGGAGCACGCTTTTTCCTAGTCAGCTACGCTAAATACTTCCCTGGCCTATCCCCATATTCGAACAGCCTTTGTCTAGCAAAAGCAAGTTCTTTCTTTGCATTTTGTTTCAGTATTGAACTCAAGGCAGCCCGGAGGGGCGTGATCCACTACAGCTTAGTCACCGAAGGCCACGCAAAATGTGCTGCCTCCGTGGCTTTCAACCGCATCTCAAGCAGATGCTGTTGATCCTCCTTCTGTCGTTACCAGCTAGCCAAATACGAAATAGCTAATCCCCTAGCAAAGGCTTTAGCAGTCTCCCATAGCAGAGACGGACTATTAGCCGTGCCTGAGTTGATAGTCAAGAATTCCTGAAACTCCTTCAAAAAGTGTTCCACAAATTTGGAATCCTTATGGAGAAAAGGGTCCAAATGCCAGTGCCGCAAACTTAGCCCTTCACTCTTGGCCTTAACCTCCAAATATACTGCCGCGTGATCAGAGATAGCTATATTCCCAATTTTCCAACCCATAATCGAATCCAGAAGAGCCGACGGAGCCAGAAAGAGGTCAATCCTCATGTGACATTTATGTGGGTTTGAAAAAAAGGTGAAGTCAGCTCCCTGCTTGGCCTGTGAAAAAATAGTTGGGGACCCACAAGGCATCCTGTCCACTGTCGGATCCAAAAGACAATTAAAATCCCCCCCCCCCCCCCCCCCCCCCCCCCTATAATAATGTGCCGTGTTCCAAAAGCACTCAACTTAGAGAAAGCACTAATCAAAGATTTGAGGGGATGTGCCGAAGGACAGTAGACATTTAAAATGCCATATTCCTCCCCATGTATCAGGGCTTTAAGTATCACAAACCGTCCCTTCTCATCTTTCACCTGCTCTAATAATGTGAATGGAAGATTTTTCTGGATAAGTACCACCACTCCCCTACTTTTAGTAGTAAATGATGGAAAGAATACCGGTCATAACCCCCCTGTTGTAATTTTAGGTGTTCCTCATCATCAAGATGGGTTTCCTACAACAAAGTGATATCAACCCTTTTCCTCTTAAGGCTAGAAAGCACTTTTTTCCTTTTAACAGGCGAATGACTTCCCTTAATGTTCCAGGTGCACCATTTAATAAGATACTTAGCCATATCCACTTTCAGAGACCCTTGAACCCCTCAGAGGGAGAACCCTGCTTGCAAAGCACCAAGCATAAGTAAATAAATCCTTGTGGTAGCCCAAAAATAACTGAACTCCAGGATGTATATTTTCCATCAAACACCACCCTTTGTCTTCTTTCAGCTAGCAAATTGCTGATCCAAATCACTAAATCACCTTCGATCCCATGCCTCCATTCTTTGTGTAGTAGTCTATTATGGGAACCTTATCAAACGCCTTAGTGAAATCCATATACACATCAACCGTTTTACCCCCATCCACCTTCTATTTGGTCACCTTCTCAAAGAACTCTAAGGTTTGGGAGGCATGCCCTACCCTTCACAAAACCGTATTGACCATCCCTAATCAACTTATTTCTCCCTCGATGATTATAAATCTTATCTCTTCTAACCCTTTCTAACACTGTACCCACAACCGAAGTAAGGCTCACAGGTCTATAATTTCCAAGGTTGTCTCTACTCTCCTTCTTGAACAAGGGAACAACATTTATTATCCTCCAGTCTTCTGGCACTATTCCTGTAGAAAATGATGACATAAAGATCAAAGTCAAAGGCTTGGCAATCTACTCTGTGGCTTCCCAGAGAATCCTAGGATAAATCCCATCCAGCCCAGGAGAACTTAGCTATTTTTACACTTTCCAGAATTGCTAACACCTCCTCCTTGTGAACCTCAGTCCCATCTGGGCAAGAGTGAGGACTGCAGATGCTAGAGATCAGAGTTAAGAATAGAGTGGTGCTGGAAAAGCACAGCAGGTCAGGCAGCATCCAAGGAGCAGGAAAATTGACGTTTCAGGCAGGAGCCCTTCATCAGGTCGGATGCTGCCTGACCTGCTGTGCTTTTCCAGCACCACTCTAATCTTGACTCTCAATCCCATCTAGTCTAGTAGCCTCGATCTCAGTTTCTCCCCAACCACATTGTCTTTTGCTACTGTGAATACTGACGCAAAGTTTTCATTTAGCTCTTCCTCTATTTCCTCTGACTCCACGCACTACTTCCCACCACTATGCTTGATTGGCGCTAATCTTACTCTTGTCATTCTTTTATTCCTGATATGCATGTAGAAAGTCTCCCGGTTTTCTTTGATCCTATCCACCAACGACTTCTCATGTCCCCTCCTGGCTCTTCTTAGCTCTTTCGATCTTTCTGGCTAACTTGTACCTCTCAAGTGCCCTAATTGAGCCATCATTTCTCATCCCAACATAAGCCTTCTTCTTCCTCTTGACCAGAGATTCAACTTCCTTAGTAAACCACGGCTCCTGCACTCAACAAATTCCTCCCTGCCTGACCGGTGCACACTTATCAAGAATCTGCAGTAGCTGGTCTTTGAATAACCTCCACACTTCTATTGTGCCCATTCCCTGCAGTTTCCTTTCACATCCTATGCATCCTAATCTTGCCTAATTGCATCACAACTGCCTTTCCCCGAGCTATAACTCTTGCCCTGTGGCACATACTTACACCTTTCCATTGTTAAAGTCAACATAAACAAATTGTGATCACTGTCACCAAAGTTCTCACCTACCTCCAAATCTAACACCTGGCTGGGTTTATTAGCC